>NC_080166.1:100966192-102166192 GCF_950295315.1 Erinaceus europaeus
ACAAAGATCATGTGATCAAAATTCTATTTGGAACCTTTCAATTGCAAATGACCATAGCTAACTTCAAATCATCACAAAAATTGAAAACAGGAATCAAAGTTTTAAAAGGCAAAACCTTGCAACAGGGTAGTATTTACTGAGACTTTTAAGAATAATTTCAATCAGCCCTTGTAATGAGAAATCTAATGAAGATTCATCTCTTTTTTGATTTCAACTGTGGTTGCTTTGAGCTGGGTTTCATAACAGACTTCATTTTCATTTGTTGGATAGTATGCCAGCTCCCCCAGGCTTAAACATCAGTATGTCTGTATGAGATTAGTTTGATCACACTCAAAGCTGCAGTCTATTTACATAAATCACTTTTATATTTACATAAAGCACCACCTTCCCTCCAGGGCATTGGTGGTTCAGTGGTAGAATTCTCACCTGCTCCGCCCCCTCTCCTTGTCACACCCTGATCTTCCACCAGTCACTTTTCTCTCCACCCTCTCTATGTCACATCCTGTTCACACCCTACTTGGGAAGTATATATAAAGACAACATTGTTCGTTTTAGTTTAGTTTTTAGTTTAGCTTAGCTCGGCTTAGATTTTGCTGTGTCCTGCATGAATAAAGAGATACTGTGTACAACCCAGCCATGAGTCCCGGGTCGTCTGTCTCCCGTCAGTGAAGCTCAGCCCGGCATTCATTTACCTTTGTTCTTGTAAGAGCTGACATAATTTCATTTTACTACCTAATTCTATAGAAATTAATGGCCTTCTCACTAAGTTTGACCAAAAGTGATGAGGTTTCTTTCTCTGCTATGTGTTGGACATCACGATCAAGAGAACTGTGATACTCTTATATTAATAGATGAAACATAACTCAGTTTTGTCCAGGATAGTTGAAGTCTATGACTATTTCATCAAGTGTCAGTAATAGCACCCCTTACACACTCAAAAATGACTATGGTTTGAATAAAAATAAATAAAAAAGGTAACATACATATTTACCATGTGCTTGGGAAGGGAATAAGACTACTCAGCTGATAACTTCAAGTGCCCTCTGGGATGATGTAATGTAACTGTAAATTTTTGCTTACTGTATTTTATGCTTTAAAAGTTCCACTTGACTTTTTTTCTCTTACTTGGGATGACAGCCTGGATTTTACTTTTCAGTGTCTTTTAATTACCATCTTTTACCTTCTCCCACTGCATATCACATAGTGCTTCATGGACTACTGAAAAAGTCAAATGTCAAGGAGTGGCAGAACTTTTATCTTGATTTAAGAAAAGCACCAGATGGCATAGAACTTCCTTTTGATAACACTGGTGTCACTCTTTCAAGTTAGGACCAAAACTTACATTATCTAACATATATTCTGCTCCAGTTTGCTGGGATCAGGCATAAGGGCTGAGGGGCAGGGGGGTAAAATTTCCACAAGAATTATTTGTGAAAAGTATGGGATAATGAAAGCAAGACATTAACAGTGAGTGCCATTTTAAAAAGCATTACAATGACAGATTTGCTCAGGAGTTACTGAGATTTGAGTAGGATTCTAGCTGAAACTCTGTTTTCCAGCTACAAATCACTTAACCCAACTTCCTCCCCATTTATAATTACCATTCTTTTTACAGTGAAAGGTAGTAGTTATATTCCTGAGTGTCTATGAATGGCATGAATGTGTCGTCATGCAACTAAAGCACTTTTTAAAAGGGTCAGTTGCTGCAATTTATTTAAAAATTCTGATGGCTTAAAGTGTAATGGCTAGCAAATAGATAAAGTTTCTTGTAGAAACAAACTTCCATTGCTGCTACTCAAGGCTAACTTAAATGTATCAAAAGAGTAAGTGGATAATAAGGAGTAAATATAGATCAAAACTGCCAATTCCATTCTTCCATCTTGATCATGCCAGCATGTGAAATACATAAGAAACCAAAATACAACCAGATAGCAATGAACTGAAGTTGCTGTTTTTGGGAGGTTTCCCTTTTTTTCTTATAAATATTTATTTATTTATTCCCCTTTGTTTCCCATGTTTCTTTTATTTTTGTAGTTATTATTGTTGTTGTTATTGATGCTGTGGTTGTTGGAAAGGACAGAGAGAAATGGTGAGAGGAGGGGAAGACAGAGGGGGGAGAGATAGACAGACACCTGCAGACCTGCTTCACTGTTTGTGAAGCAACTCCCCTGCAGGTGGGGAGCTGGGGGCTCGAATCTGGGTCCTTAGGCTGGTCCTTGCACTTTGAGCCACTTGCGGTTAACCCGCTGAGCTACCACCCGATTCCTCGGGAGGTTTTTCCTTGCAGGATATAGGAAATATTTTGCAAACAAAAATCCGTGGGAAGTGTTACATAATTCTGTGGGAAGGCTGTGAAGAAGAGTTACTAGTCATTTATATAGCGTTTAGTTCTAAGAGCTACTGCTTTCTATCAAAGTGGTCTTAAAACTTTTACTTGAGGGAGGGAACCGATTTCCAAATGCTTTGATCAGTTTACCATTTAAGTAAATAGAAGATAATCGACATTGTTTGCTCACTGAGTTTTTCTCTTTGCAACTGAGCATGGGAAACTGAGGAGTACCATCTGTACCAGCACTGGCTAGTAAGCCAGTCTGTCTGCCTGTCTGTATATCTGTCATCTAACAATCACCTGTCTGCATATTCTGACTTGGCACTTAGTTCATCTGAACATGATTGTTTTCAGTTATTTCCCTGAGAGACTGGCAAATTTTGAGTTTTTGATTGTCATCTGTATGGGAATTGTATATTACATCTATGTGTTACTGGGTAAAATGTCAGGGAAACCACACTACTTCGGTCCTTGTGATAATTAGCAAAGAACTGGATCATGTCCTAATGTGGACTACTCCAGTAAAATTGTATTGCACTTATATACAGGTGACTTGATAGGTCTAAAGTAAAACCTGTCCACATAAAGGTGACACAACATTCTAGATATAGAGTCAGATAAAAAGATATAAAGTAACAACCACTTTGTATTTCTGATCTTCAAGATGGTTATCATCTTGAATTTTACTGATAAACTGGTAAAACCTATTAAGTCTGTACTGTGAAGACAATATTGTACATTTGTATTTTGTTCTCAGAAACACTCCGATAATTTTATTTTAGACATCTCCCTTTAAATTATTCTGCAGGAAGAATAAGATAATTCTAACCTGAGCTTTGAAGAAATACTTTTATTAATTGTTGTAGAAAGCCTAGAGAAGCTTTCTGATTTAGAAGTAGAATATAGGGGGCATCTGCTTGTTAAAATAGAATAACGATCAACACTTTTTAAGTATTTTATAAAGCAAATAAGAACTATTGGAAGTTTTGCATGAATGTTTCATATAAAATTTGCAAACTGATTCATATAGACAGATAAATCCTCTGAAACTCTTAAGAGGATGAAGCACTTAAAAGTCAAATGCTGGCTTCAGGGGAGAGAGAAGAAGCTTATGCTGATACCTTTGGTTTCCTCTAAGCATTGTGTTTACCAAAATTCTGTATCCAATGCTGCAAGTGATTGTATCTCCTGGGAGACATTTTCAGTATAAGGAATGTTAAATTTATCAGGATGTTGCATCTTTGTTCTCCTGAGAAGCAGCAGTAGCAAAGCTAGAAGTCTACTTAAAATAAAAAACAGCTCTAGGGAAACCTTTAGGGAAAGGTCATCTTTGGGGGCAAAACAATTTTGTTGTTATAGTTTGATTTTTACCTTTGTTCTATTTTAAAATGCAAGCTTCTGAAGTCCCAGCTAGAAATATATCTGCACCTTTAATGTAGCTCGATTTTATTTTACCAAACAACCAGAGCTTCTGTGGATTATTTTAATTCCACTCTGAAGATACTTTAATCTTATAAAGTATTTTGCTGGTGAATTATGAAATCATTCATATTAAAGTAGTTTAGATATATAACTTTCACATATAAACCAAATAAATGCTAAAGTAAATGAATAACCATCTTTCCTTATTATTTTTGCAGGTTTGTAATTAATAAATACAATGTGGAAATGTTATGTTAAAATATCAAAAGAAAAGAACCATACAAAAGATCAATGAAGTTAGGAGCTGGTTTCTTGAAAGGGTGAACAAAATTGACAAACCCTTGTCCAGACTCACTAAAAAATAGTGGGAGACCCAGAGAAATCATATCATGAATGAAAGAAGTAATATCATAACAGACACCATAGAAATTCAAAGAATCATATGAAGTTTCTATGCACAACTATATGCCACAAAGCTAGAGAATCTGGAAGAGATGAATTTTAGAAACGTTCACCCTCCCCAGATTAAACCAAGAGGAAATAAGGAACATGAATAGATCAATTGCAGCCAAATAAATCAATACAGTAATCAAAACCCTCTCCAAAAATAAGAGTACAGGCTCAGACAATTTACTAATGAATTCTACAAAAGCTTTAAAGAAGAGATACTACTGATACTCCTCAAGCTCTTCCAAAATATCAAAGACACAGGGATTTTTTCCTGACGCCTTTTATGAAGCCTACATCCCACTAGTAACTAATGCAGACAGAGATGCAAAAAAAAAAAAATTACAGTCTAATATTTCTGATGAACATAAGATACTAAGTTATTCAACATAATTCTAGCCAACAGTATATAGCAATACATCAAGATGATCCTGCACCATGACAAGCAGATTTTATCCCAGGAATACAAGGCTGGTTCAATATATGTAAATCAATAACTATGATCTACCACATCAACAAATGTAAAATCAAAACTGATATTAACATCTCTATAGACCTTTCTTTGACAAAGTCTAACATACTTTCATGATTAAAAAAAAGGGGGGGATTGATGGTAAATACCTCAAACTAGCTCGATATATATACAGTAAACCAACAGCCAACATTATACTCAATGGTGAAAAATTGAAAGCATTTTCTCTTCAGTCAGGTACAAGGCAGGGTTACCCATTATCACCACTACTATTCAACACTGTCCTGTAAGTTCTACCTGTAGCACTTAGACAATAAAAATGAATCTAAAGGGTACAGATCTGAAGAGAAGTCAAATTATACCTATTTGCAGATGACATGATCATATATATATATATATATATATATATATATATATATATATATATGGCTGTAAAGCGCCCAGTAGAAAACTCCTAGATATCATTGAACAATATAGTAAAGTGGCAGTTTACAAAATCAATACACAAAAATCAGTGATATACCCCTATGTGAACACCAAATTAAAAGATACAGAAATCAATCCCCTTCACCATAGCAGAAAAAAAATTGCGAATAAAGTTAACAAAGAAAGTGAATGACTTATACACTATAAATCACTCTTTAAGGAAATAGAAAGAGATGGAAATATATCCTGTCTCATGGATTAGAAGGATTAATATTGTCAAAATGACCATCTGCCCAGAGCAATATAAAGATTTAATGCCATTCCTATCAAAGTACCAATGAACTTCTTTAAAGGACTAGAACAAAAGTTTCAAAAATTTATCTGGAACCAAAAAAATCCCCAGGATGACCATGCAATCTTAAGAAAAAAGAACAAGACCAGAGGCATTACTCTACATGACCTCAAGCTATACAGCAAAGCTACTGTAATCAAAACAAACTGGTATGGGAACTAAAATAGACACACAGAAAAGTGGGATAAAATTGAAGATCCAGAAATTATCCCCTACCTCTACAGCCAGCTAAATTTTGACAGGAGGGCCCAACCCATTAAATGGCCAAAGGAAAGTCTTTTCCACAGATGGTGCTGGTAAAATTGGATTGAAACATACAAGTGGCAGATACTGAACCATCATTTGTTAGAAATGCATGTAAGTCAACTCCAAGTAGATCAAGGACATGGACATTAGACCAGAAACTATCAAATACATAGAAGAAAACATTGACAGGACTCTTCATGACCTATGCTTTAAAAAAGCTGCCAAGGATTCAAATCTAGCAGCAAAGAAAACAAAAGCAATATCATTGGGATTATATCAAACTGAAAAGATTCTGTACAGCAAAACACTACCCAAACAGAAGGACACTCACTGACATAGGAGGTCTTTACACAACATACATCAGACAAGGGACTAATAGCCAACTTACATATGAAGCTCAATAAACAAAGCATCGATAAAACAAGCAACCCCACTATAAAATGGGGTTAGGGAATGGACAGAATTTACACTGAGGAAGAAATCCAGAGTGCCAAAAGTAGGGATATGGAGGGAGAGCACAAAGTGAAACATGAATTGAATATGGTGTATTGCACCAAAGTAAAGGATTCAGGAGAGGAAGGTGGAGAAAGGAGAGGAAGAAAACTTCAGGGGGCTTATTACATAATGAAATTGTATGCATATATCAATGACCTTGATAAAAAAAATAATTCGTGAACTAGTGACAGGTTTAACTAGTACCATAACTTCTCCATAATGAAGAATCACATTTAAGTATCCAACAATGACTATAATGTTACAACATTACTGTGATTTCCATTACTTCACTTTATTGCTAGTAGTCATGATTAAAGAAAATACTTAATTTTAATTATATGTATTTGACAATCAAAATGCAGTTAATTTTCTTCCATTCAAGTTAGTCTATCTATTAAATTTTATCTGCAGAATCCTCCAGATGAGTAACTGAAGTGAGATCACTAGACTATATGAAACAAAATGTGATAAATTCTTCACCTAACATTCCTAATTCTGAAGTCTGATTTTCACATTGCTAAGAAGCAATAGGAGGATTTTTTTTTTACTGTTCTGTATAGAATGAACAGTAAATATCTCTACAGCACAGATAGTAAGACAGAAACAAAGAAAACGTGAAAACTGCTAGAAATAGAGATACCTGAAGAATGTAATTCCACTAAGTAAAAACAGGATTTGCAAAGGACCTATGCATATACTCTAGAATTATCCCAGACATCATGTTCAGCTAGAAATAGTAGAAGATGAAGTTGAGAATTACTCTACCTGTTTATATGTAGGTGAAGGGTGGGTTGGGTTAAGAGTGGATAGTGATCCCGTATGCCTCTCCCAATCCATACCAAAAAATATTGCATCCGCCAATCACAACCTAACCAACGCAACGATTGCCACCTCAACATGCTTCACCTCAGACTGTGTCCAGAGACTTCACGTGTGGAATGACAACCCTTCAGCTTCATTACTCGGGTGAGACCTTTCCTTTTATAGTACACTCTAATTTCATCTCAGGTGGTTAACTTTCTAACAAAGTCCCATAACCTAGATATACACCAGTTTCTGTGAGGGAGAGCTTATGTTCACACGTATCCATAAACTACTGCAAAATATACCTGAAAGCAGAAGTACACTAGAGTTTGCAGTGAGTACCACCCTAACACTTCCTCTCCACTATTCCAGGCTTTGGGCCCATGATTGCTCAGCAATTTGTTTGGCCTCCTATGTTAACTCTCTTTTCAATCACCAGGTTCCAGATGCCACCAGGATGCTGGCCAGGCTTCCCTGGATTGAAGACCCCACCAATGTGTCCTGGAGCTCAGCTTCCCCAGAGACACACCCTACTAGGGAAAGAGAGAGGCAGACTGGGAGTATGGACCGACCAGTCAACGCCCATGTTCAGCGGGGAAGCAATTACAGATGCCAGATCTTCTACCTTCTGTAACCCTCAATGACCCTGGGTCCATGCTCCCAGAGGGCTAGAGAATGGGAAAGCTATCAGGGGAGGGGGTGGGTTATGGAGATTGGGTGGTGGGAATTGTGTGGAGTTGTACCCCTCCTACCTTATGGTTTTGTTAATTAATCCTTTCTTAAATAAAAAAAAAGAGTGGATAGTGAAAATTGATTTTTAAATTCTCAGAAAATCTGTTTAGAACCCCTGGATAAATAATGTAATCCTTAATTAATAGAGCCTTTTCTATTAATAAATTTATACAGATTGATATAATAGTTACAGTTTAATTCCCTTATTTTAACTGATACATGAAGGATAGGATAGGGTTAGTGTTAGGCTTATCTCTTTCATCCCAACTAAGGTTTCATGACTCTTCAGAAAGAACAAATCATACAAACAATGCCTAACTCTTTTCCTCTCTATCACCCTCTCCCACTCAGTTTCTTGCTGTCTCTATTCAATAAATAAATAAAGATAATAAAAACTAAAAACAACTATCACTTAAGCAGTTAAAAGACAAACAGCAAATGTAGGTGCTATTTTCATCACAATGAATAAATACATATATACAAGTCTTCAGAAGGATCAGACAACTGTGATCACTGAAGGAAAGCAAGCCAGTTGCATGACCACTTTAGCTTACTGCTTTCAGATCACATCTAGGTCATGGAAGAGAATAGGAAAAACCATGCAAAACCTAGAGAACTTCCTTAATTAAGGAAACAAAACTACAAATATGGAAAGTTTTAAGTTTGGAAATGCATACAGGACAGATTTTAAGGACGTATTGAACAATATATATGTGTAAGAACAATATTTGATGAAGAATTTGCACAAAGTTCAGAAAAGTATCTTTTTTTTCCCCACTATCAGATTGGGAAAATTTTAAATTTATGAGTATTGAATAGCACTAGAGATGCTCAATGACAATAAGTACATCTAATTCCTAAAATGGTAAAGAAATAGAGAAGGGAAAAAAAATACATTCTTACTGTAGACTCCCCACTGTCACTCGCTGATAGGAAAATAGTTCAGTGGGTAGAATGTAGAGTTGCATGCCTAAGGCCCCAAATTCAGTACTGAGTGCTGTATATGTTAGTGGTGTTCTGGTTTGTCTCTCCCACACATTTTCTTAGGAAAGAAATACAATAAACCTTAAAAAAAAAAAAAAAAACAAAGATCACTGTTGCTTGACAACATCAATTGTGTTTGCTTGGTTTTACGATATTCCTAAAGTTTCTGTGTTGCCCATTCAATACCACCATAAACAACAAACCTGCTAATTAAACATCACGGTTTGTTTTAGCTGTATTTACCCTTAGTTCAGGAATACAAAATAAAATATTTATATAATATATAAAACTTGCTTGGATTAGTAGCTTTTTTGTCTTTTTTGTCATTAGACTGCTTACTGATAATTTAAGTAAATTCATTTGATTCTCTTTATTTACAGAATGTATAATCATGTGCCTGGCACTTTCATGGCATAAAGAACTAAAATGCTCATAACTTAATGTATGCTTTAAAATAGTATTTTCATAGACATGCACATATGTTTTTTTAAGGCATTTATAATCTAAGTGATTTTAACATACAATCAAAATAAGACAAAATTTGGTATAATTTCTTAAGGTCAGTTTTCATGATTCTTTTAAGATTTGTATTTGTTTGTTTGTTTTGAGAGGAGACCAGAGCACTCTTGAATGGTACTGGAAATTGAATTTACCTTCTGGGATCTCAGGAATACAAGTTGGTACTCTGAAAAGCTGAGTTATCTCTTTCATCCCAACTAAGGTTTCATGACTCTTCAGAAAGAACAAATCATACAAACAATGCCTTCAACATTTTTAATAGTTTTGTATTTCTTTGACTGATTTGGATGCAGGCTTCTGTTTTTAATTTTATTTTAAAGATAGAGTCTTAATTTGAAAATTTGTTACTCTTTGATCTTAGCATGCATTTGGGGAAAGGAAGTCTTTGCATGCACAGAATTGATTCTGTACAATATTTTGATGTGTAAATTAAGACAAAGTGCTTCCTTATAGATGAATAAGAACAGATGCATGGGATGAATATAACAAAAACAGGAACAGATGGCATACCGCATGTATAACATCTTAATTTATGTAATGTAATTATCGTAGCAGATATACTATATTTAACTAGATTTCTTAGAATCTGCCAGTTTCCTAAAGAAACAAAATGACTTTTTAAAATGTACTGCACACATACATTACTTTTTTGTTACAACATATTATTTTCCCAATTAAAAACATAAACATATACCCCACTTCATTTTTCAATAATTGTAAGAAGCAGTGTGATTACTGTACTTTCACTGATCAGCAGAAATGTAAAATAAAGTCAGTTCTTATGAAAACAGTGTTGTTGGAAAGATGTATAAATTGCTACATTTTAATATTATATAAAATGTAGGTATATTAATATGCGCATACCCTACAATGGGTTCACTTTAAAAGTGTTAATGAAAGTCATGATGGGGGTGCAGAACCTTAGTGATGTGTATGACATAAAACTATACTATTATAACTTTTAAAAATATATTTAATTTAATGAGAGGGAGTGTAGAATACTGGTCATCTCTGGCTTATGGTGGCATTGGGGATTGAACCTGGGATTTTGAAGCCTCAGATATGAATGATTTTTACATAATTTATACTGTTTTCATAGTCCTGCCCTTGTCATTTTATAATCCTGTAAACCATTATTAAATTACAATTGACTTTTTAAAAGCATTAATATTTCCACTTATGGCAAGACAGAATAGTTAGTTACATATATTTAAAGAGCTAGTTTTTTAAGTTTTTAAAAAGATTTTATTTATTTATTAATGAGAAAGATAGGAGGAGAGAGAGAAAGAACCAGACATCACTCTGATCACACTGTGATCACACATCACACTGTGCTGCTGGGGATTTAATTCAGGACTTCATGCTTGAGAGTCCAGTGCCTTAGCCAGTGTGCCATCCCCTAGACCACTAAAGAGCTAGTTTTTATGTTGTAAATTTTATTTTGTATATGAATAAAGAATGAAGGCAATTATATGAGAATTAAAGTTTTCTAAAACCTGTTCAGACTATTAAAGATCAAGAAATGTTTACCCTTGAATTATCTGGATTGATAAACTCAAATAATTCTTTAATTCTCCATTTAACTATTATTGTGTGGTTGTAGACTTAGAGTGACACAGAATTCATGGCAAGTCTGGATAATTTGTACTTCCAAACTCTTTTGTTCCATAGATATTTCACCAATTTCTTGAAGATGTAATTCAGTCTTTAGTTGTTTTTTAAAGGTACAAACATAAAAATTACTTGTAATATGGCCAAATAACAATGTTTTCTTACAAAATATAAAGTTTGTGCGACATTGGGAACATGTAATTCAATTTCAACTTTTCATAAGGTTAATTGTTCTATTATTGACTAAACTATAGCCCAACACCTAAACTATGAGGTAATGTTAGGCTATATTCCTACTACATTTAAATTAAATTAAAATTAAAGTGAATTTGTGACACCATATTCTTTAAACTACACCCCATTCATCTATTTGTAGATCTATGTATTTAATTAAATAGTATTTCTCAATATAAGTATAATACTACAAATGATTATATAAAGAGATAATCATAAAATATGATTAAATGAACATATTAGTGAGTAAACATAATGAATTATAATTTAGTACAGAATAAGTATTACAATCTATTTTCTTCAACATGTTAAGGATTGTAATGTTATTAAAAAGTTAAGTGCCTAATGAAAGATGAGATTTTGCAACTGATAAAATTTGACTCCAATATTAAGAGAATGTATCTTTAAGGAAAGTTTATAGCCAACCAATCTTGAAATTTATATATTTACTGTTTTGTTAGATGTTTTGCTTGGGAAATGCATTAAGGATTATTTTGCCTATGTTCAAGTTTATCACAGAATACAAACTATGTATTGCACTGGGGCAGAGGACAAGCTAGACTCAAGATAAACTGATGAAAAGCCTCCAAGTTAAAAATTAAACTATCTGCTGTTGGGCACCTCGGTTCCTTCCAGGTTTTAGCTATTATGAATTGTGCTGCTATGAACATAGATGCACACGCATCTATTTGGTTGGGAATTATGGAATCCTTGGGGTATATCCACAGGAGAGGAATTACTGGGTCATATGGAAGGTCTATGTCTAGCCTTGTGAGAGTTCTCCAGACTGCTCTCCACAGAGGCTGGACCAATTTACATTCCCACCAGCAGTGTAAAAGGGTTCCTCTGTCCCCACAGCCCCTCCAACATTTGTTGCTGCTGTCCTTTTTGATGTATGCATTCTCACAGGAGTGAGGTGGTATCTCAGTGTTGTCTTTATTTGCATCTCTTTGACAATCAGCGACCTGGAACAGTTTTTCATATGTTTGTTAGCCTTTTGGATCACCTCTGAAGTGAATGTTTTGTTCATATCCTCTGCCCATTTTTGGATGGGGTCATTTGCTTTTTTGGTGCTAAGTTTGCTGAGTTCTCTGTATATTTTGGTGATTAGTCTCTTGTCTGATATTTGGCATGTGAAGATCTTCTCCCATTCTGTGAGGGGTCTCTTTGTTTGTGTGATAGTTTCTTTGGCTGTGCAGAACCTAGGTGCCCAACAGCAGATGAGTGCTGAGAAAGCTGTGGTACATATACACAATGGGATACTATGCAGCTATTAAAAACAATGAGCCCACCTTATCTGACCCATCTTGGACAGAGCTAGAAGGAATTATGTTAAGTCAGCTAAGTCAGAAAGATAAAAATGAGGATGGGATGTCCCCACTCATCAACAGAAGTTGAGAAAGAAGAACAGAAAGGGAAACTAAAAGCAGGATCTGATTAAATCAAGAGCAGGGCACCAAAGTAAAAACACTGTGGTAAAGGGGAGGGTGGCCATTGGGCTTCCCAGCACGGCTGGGGGTGGGGGGCGGGGATGAGGGGCGAGGGTGGGTTGTGGAGATGGGACACAGTCTTTTGGTGATGGGAGTGGTGTTTATGAACAATCCTATTAAAGTGTAAACATATAAACCATTATTTAATTAATATGAGAGGCAAAAAACTGATGCTATGTCTAGAACTTCTTAAAACATAAACTGAGTCTTTTTAACACATAGGCTGTCTTTGATATGTTGTCTCTCCGAAAAGCCTAGACCAGGGAGAACAGAAGCAACCGGTAGCACAGCTATATACAAGATGCTGGGTATTATACCCCAAACCCTATCAAAGGGACTTTCCAAAGTTAACCCTATCACCAAATAATGTGTCGATAACAATAACTATCCATTAACTTCTTGAACCCTAAGACATCAGGAACCTCACATTTCCACTATAGAGCCTATATTTCCCCCAGTCCTGGAACCTTAGGGTGGGGCCCACTTTTCTGCATACTGTTCTCAATTCAAATCAAATAATATTGCATCCGCGTATCGCAACCTAATCAACACAACGAGTGCGACTGCAGCATGCTTCACTTCAGACTGTGACCAGAGACTTCCAGTGTGGAATGACAACCCTTCAGCTTCATCACTCGGGTGAGACCTTTCCTTTCATAGTATTCTCTAATTCCATTCCAGGTGGTCCACTCCCCAGTAAAGTGCCCAAACCTAGATATAGTCCAGGTCTCCTGAGATAGAGCATAGATTCACCCGTGCCCATAAACTAGGGGAAAAATTATACCTGAAAGCAGAAGTACACAAGAGCATGCAGGAAATACCTGCCAACACTTCATCTGCACTATTCCAGTCTTTAGGTCCATGATTGTTCAACAATTTGTTTGGCTTTGTATGTTAACTCTCCGTTCAGCCACCAGGTTCCAGATGCCAGCGAGATGCTGACCAGACTTCCCTGAACAGACAACCCCATAAATGTGTACTGGAGCTCCCCTTCCTCAGAGCCCCACCCTGCTAGGGAAAGAGAGAGGCAGACTGGGAGTATGTATCAACCAGTCAATGCCATGTTCAGTGGGGAAGCAATTACAGAAGCCAGACCTTCCACCCTCTGCAACCCACAACGACCCTGGATCCATACTCCCAGAGTGATAGAGAATTGGAAGGCTATCAGGGGAGGGGGTGGGATGTGGAGATTGGGTTATGGGAATTGTGCGGAATTATACCCCTCTTATTCTATGGTTTTGTTAATGTCTCCTTTCTTAAATAAAAAAAATTAAACTATCATCCCAATATTATTTCTTTCAATATGAGTATGTCTTTTAATGTTGATTGTGTAATCCTAATAGGTCCCCGACTACAGCAATGCTTGTAATTATAGGTAAAGTATGCAAGCATAATTGTACTGTAATAAATTTATTAACCAGAAAATGATGCTGTAGTAATTTCATTTTGTTTAAGAATATAGAGTACTGCTAATTTGGTTTTCATTTTAAGGTATAAATTTGATTAGTCATGATGACCTGGTATATGAAATATAATTATAAAATCATCCAGCAAGTCATTCCTTTTCATGTTTGTATAATAATACTTTTTTCTAAATTAGAGTGTAATGGGAAGTTGGAAGATAATTAAGAGAGTGCAAGGTAAGTCACATACACAAACATACACAAAACTAAAGAAAATACTCTCCGCATATAAAGGATGTTCAGATTAGAGAGGCCAGGTGGCCGTGCTCCTGGTTAAGCACACACATTACAATGTGCAAGGACCATTTTTAAACCTCTGGTCCCCACCTGCAGAGGGAAAGCTTCACAAGTGGAGAAGCAGGGTTGCAGGTGTCTTTCTGTCTCTTTCCCTATCTATCTAGAGAGAGGCAGACTGGGGGTATGGACCGACCAGTCAACGTCAATGTTCAGCGGGTAAGCAGTTACAGAAGCCAGACCTTCCACCGTCTGCAATGACCCTGGGTCCATACTCCTAGAGGGATAGAGAATGGGAAAGCTATCAGGGGAGGGTATGGGATATGGAGATTGTGTGGTGGGAATTGTGTGGAGTTGTACTCCTTCTACCCTATGGTTTTGTTAATTTATCCTTTCTTAAATAAAAAATAAATAATAAAAAAGTCAACCCTCCACACAAGGACTTGTTTTTTTGTTTTTTAACTTTTTAAAAACAGGATCTTCAATTTCATTTTGTGATGTAGCCCACAAATGAGGTAACTTCTACACAGCACACCTAACTCTTTTAGGGAAACATCACTTCTTTTGTGTGGGTTCTGGATTAACTTGCATGTTAAAAGTAATTACATTCTCCTTGAGAGGGAGATAAGACAGCTGTCTGAGTTATGGCAATGAGTTTAAATGGTTTAAATGTTCTGCAATTTCTGAGGTCTCCTTTATCCAATGGGGAGCTGAAGGGATGCTCCTTAGAGCTGAAACTACTAGTGCAACTGTCTTGGGATAATGATGAAACTATTCATCTGAGATGGAGGTAGTATGAGGAGAGGAGCGGGGTATTTGCTTTGACTCCTAATGTATCCAGGGGATACCAGAACATGTTGGATTTGAAATTGTCAAATTTCTGAATAATTTAAATGGAGACAGTGCGTTTCCTATAGCTTAAACTTATTGGATTGAAGTCATATGACTTTTACAATAGAATCCTGTAACAGCGAAAAATGATACAGCAATACTTTCTTCATCTTAATATATATATATTTTTTTTTTTTCCTCCTCCAGGGTTATTGCTGGGCTCGGTGCCTGCACCATGAATCCAAATGGAGGCCATTTTTCCCCCCTTTTGTTGTCCTTGTTGTAGCTTCCTTGTGGTTATTATTATTGCCCTTGTTGACGCAATTCGTTGTTGGATAGGACAGAGAGAAATGGAGAGAGGAGGGGAAGACAGAGAGGAGGAGAGAAAGATAGACACCTGCAGACCTGCTTCACCGCCTGTGAAGCGACTCCCCTGCAGGTGGGAAGCCGGGGGCTCGAACCGGGATCCTTACGCCGGTCCCTGCGCTTTGCGCCACATGGGCTTAACCCACTGCGCCACCGCCCGACCCCCCTTAATATATATTTTTAACTAAATGTCTTATACAAGCACTGGGATGATGACCACTCAAATCGTTCGTGTGATAGAAAATATGGTGTATATAAAAAAGGAAAATGGTTATGCTTGAATTAAGGTGGTGACCTGCCTACTCACCCCACATTTCACAATCTCCTTTAGCAACACTGGAGGAGTTTCCTCAGCTATGGTAGGAAACAACTGAACACAGTTACAAAATGTTCATTTGTTCATTTTTATTTTCCTATCAAATAAAGTACAGAATAGTTGCAGGCAAAAATTGAATCCAATTTCCCTCTATGTATCTTTATACATATTAGTATAGTGAGGGTGAATGATACAGACATTCTGGTGTTTGAGACCTGGGTTCAAGCACCAACTCTCTACCTGTGGGGTGGGAGGCTTCATCAGCAGTAAAGCAGGTCTGTAGGTATCTCTCTTTCTATCTGTCTGTCTCCTCCTCTCCCCTCAATTTTTCTCTGCCCAATCTAATAAATATGAAAGAAGAAAGAGAAGGCAGAAAGAAGGGGGGAGGGAGAAAGGAAGAAAGGAAGGGAAGGAAGGAAAGAAGGAAGAAAGGAAGGAAGGGAGGGAGGGATAAACAGCTGGAACAAGCACTGGAGGCACTGAGCCCTAGCAATAAACCTAGTGGCAATGAAAAAAAGAAGTAGGGAGTCTGGCGGTAGCACAACAGGTTAAGCACAGGTGGCACAAGGACCAGATCTTCAACCCCAGGCTCCCCACCTGCAGGGGAGTCGCTTCACAGGCAGTGAAGCAGGTCTGCAGATGTCTGTCTTCTCTCCCCCTCTTTGTCTTCCCCTCCTCTCTCCATTTCTCTCTATCCAACAATGAAATCAATAACAATGATAATAACTACAACAAAACAAGGCAACAAAGGAGAATAAATAAATAATTTTTAAAGTATAGTCTACCTTCTGTTCTGATAGAAATAAATAAACAAATATATTGCTTTTAATAGTTTAAATATCTGTATGCTTTCTCCTTACAAATGAAAATTATTATTATTTCTGTTGCCACCAGGATGATTAACTGGGCTCCATGCCAGCATTAGAGGTTGGGAGCCAGGACTTGAACATGCATGGCATGTGTGCATTTAACTGGATGTGCATTGCCTGGCCCTGCACATGTATTATTTATATAACTGTCACACTGGCAGTGACTTGTTAAGAAACTGTGTTTAAGTATAGCACTCAGCAATGAGCATCTACTTAATAACTGCCTATACTACCAAGTATAACTGACTTATTGATTAATGTCAAGATGATCAAAAAGAAGAGCTTTATGACAATAAACATAACATCTATCACTTTTTAAAATATAGGATGTTTATCATTCTTGAAAGGCAGATTTTTTTAACTTACATGTTATGCTGACATTTATCTTACTCTGTTTCCATTTTTATTAATAGTACTAATATACTATGGGAAAAATAGTATGCACAAAAATTTAACATGACTGTGGAGTCATGTTAAATTCTGATATGAAATTCTGATATGAAATTCACATTTTAAAATCTGTTCTCATATTTTATCAAATTTTAAAATGATCATAATATGTGTCAGTATCTCAGAAAACACTATGAATGTTTTTCACTATTCTGGTTTTTTTTTTATTTCTTTACTGGGGGATTAATGTTTTACAGTCAACAGTAAATACAATAGTTTCTACATGTATAACATTTCTGTTTTCCACATAACAATACAACCCTCACTAGGTCCTCTGCCATCAAAAAAAAGAATGCTTTTTATTTTGCTGTTTATAAGTAGAGAATTATTAAATATGAAAACTATGCACAGTGGAAGGAAGAAGCTATTTAAATTTGAGAGTTTGTACTACAAAAATATTCACATTTTCACTAGATGTAAGCAACTAATTTCCTTTTGTCTGGTCTAATAGTAAAGGTAGAATCTTCAGCATACAGTTATGCTTTAGTTTTGTAGTTTTATATATACAATATTCTTACTTGTAAATTAGAGCACATTTTTATATGCTTACTACCATTTATATTTCTCCTCTGTTGTACAAATTTTCTTCTACATACATGGCTTTCTTTTTTTCTTCTTTTTCCTTTTGATTTCTTTTCTTTTTTTATTATCTTTATTTATTTACAGAGAGACAGCCAGAAATCAAGAGCGAAGGGGGTGATAGAAAAGTAGAGATAGAGAGACACCTGCAACACTGCTTCACCTCTGGCAAAACATTCCCCTTGCAGGTGGGAACTGGGGACTCAAACCTGGGTCCTTGTTCACTGTAACATGTGTGCTTAACTAGGTGTGTCACCACCCAGCCCCCAAGCACATTTGTTTCTTGATTTCTTGGAACTGCTAATAGATTTTGAATTACTTTTGTTATAGCTATCCATTCATGCTGAAATTACTTTTATTCAAATTTGAATGAAATGTTGGACTTCTTTTGAAGAATAGTTTTTTGGAACAACCTATGTGTGCAATAAAATTTAGAAGATAGTACAGAGATCTCTCATATACACTGGTCCCCAGCATGTAACTGCCCCATTTTCAATGCTGCTTAACAGAGTGATGTCTAATCTACCAAAGATAAATTTACATTGACACATCATACTTATCCAATTTATTTTCTTTTGTATTTCTAGATAAGACAGAAATTGAAAAGGGGGGGAGAGAGAGAGAAAGATAGACCACTGCAAAAATTGTTTCACCACTTATGAACCAATACCTGTTGCAGGTAGTGAGTGGGAAGCTCAAACCAGGGTCCTTCCACCTGGTAATATGCGTGGTTAACTAGGTGTACCATAGTCGGGCCCCACCTGCATACTTTATTTCAGGATTCACTTTTGCAGTTGTACATTCTATGAGTTTATACACTTTTGTGGTGATAGACATCCAGTAATATAATACCATAATACCAAGCAACATTTTTACTGTCCTAACAAACCTCTGTGTTCTGCCCATTCATTTCTTCTCCCCCAAGTTTGGAAAGTCATTGATATTTTTACTGTGACTAGTTTTGTCTTTTCAAGAATTTCATGATTAATATAATACAGTATTTATTATCTTAGGTTGATCACTTTCACTTATTCATATATATTTAAATTTCAATTATGGTTTTTCATGACTCAATAACCCATTTCTTTCTTTCTTTTTTTCTTTCTTTCTTTCTTCTCTTTCTTTCTTTCTTTTTTCTTTTTTGTCAACTGGGTTATTTCTGCTGGGGTTCTTGGTCTTGGTGTCCATACTATGAATCCACTATTTTCAGTTATTCTTTCTTCTTTTTTAAAGATACAGAGATAAATTGAAAGGGGAGGAGGATGGGGGGAGGGGGAGAGAGGGATGGAAAGACCATAAACTGCAGTAGGAACTCCATCACTGTGGCTTGAACCAGGGCTTGTATTATAATGTATGTGCTCTACCAGATGCACCATTGCCATGTCTATATAGACCATTTATTTTTAGCATGTAATAATATTCTATTTTCTACATATAAGACAGTTTATTAATTCATCTTTGAAGGGTATCCTTGTTGCTTCTAAGACTTGGAAATTGCAAATAAACTCACAAATATCTGTGCAGAGCTGTGTGTGTTCATGCCCATATATTTACCTCCTGTTTAAATTTATTAATTTGGGTAAATATTAAGTAATATGTTGATGTATTGAATGGTAAGGTCCTAACAAATTGTCAAATTGTTTTCCAGAATGACTGTAGCGTTTTTCATCCCCCTTCTCCCTGCAATGTATGAACAATACTGATTATCGACATATCCCCCTCCCATATAATGTTTTTGGGTGTTTCTTACTCTGGCTATTTTTTATACCAAACCGCTTATCAGACTTGGTTTATGGTAATGCTGAGGACTAAGTCTGAGACCTTTGGTGTTTTAAGCATGAAAGAGTTTTTTTTTATGTATATATATAATATCTTGTCACTATTTGGGACTTACCTGATTCTGCTGAAATAGCCTTTTACAGAACAACAGTTTTTATTTTTATTTTTTATATTTATTTATGTATTTTCCCTTTTGTTGCTCGTTTTTTTATTGTTGTTGTAGTTATTCTTGTTGTTTTTATTGATGTTGTCGTTGTTGGATAGGACAGAGAGAAATGGAGAGAGGAGTGGAAGACAGGGGGGAGAGAAAGACAGACACTTGCAGATCTGCTTCACCCCACCTGTGAAGCTACTCCCCTGCAGGTAGGGAGCCAGGGGCTCCAATCGGGATTCTTACATCGTTCATTGTGCTTTGCGCCACGTGGGCTGAACCTGCTATGCTACCGCCCGCCCGACTCCGAGCAGTTTTTATTTTTAATGAAGTAGCATTATTGTTTTCCCCATGGATTGTGCCTTTGTGCTTTGTCCAAAGAAGTATGGCATTCCCAAAGTCATCTAGATTTCTCTCCTACTTTACCCTCCAGGAGTTTTATAATACACATAAAGATTTACTTTCTAGGGGGTCAGGCAGAAGCTCAGCGGGTTAAGCACACATGGCGCAAAGCACAAGGACCAGCATAAGGATTCTGGTTAGAGCTCAGGCTCCCCACCTGTAGGGGCGGAGGTTCCCTCACAAGAGGTGAAGCAGGTCTTCAGGTGTCTATTTCTCCCCCTCTCTGTTCCCCCTCCTCTCTTGATTTCTCTCTGTCCTCTTCAACAACATCAATGGCAACAACAACAAGGGCAACAAAATGGAAAAAAATGGCCTCTAGGAGCAGTGGATTTGTAGTACAGGCACCGAGCCCCAGCAATAACCCTGGAGGCAAAAAAAAAAAAAAATACTTTCTATGTTGAATTAATTATTGTAAGGACATTATTTGTTAATTATTTAACTATTATTATAATTATGTATTCGTCATTGAACTACTATTAGTAATTATTATAGTTACCACCATTTGGTGAAGAGACTTCACTGCATTGCTTTTGATTTTTGAAGATAAATTAATCGTTTATAAGCAGAGTTCAGCTACTTTGTGAGAAAGTAGGTAAATATAAAACAGAATAGAGATAAACTTTCTTGATTAATGTATATTTGTAATAATGCTTGTAGTCAGGCAAAACAGTCTTCTCACTATCAATAGTTGGTGTGAATAGTATTGAATATATTCTTTCTCCTTATTAACTTTAGTTTGTTGATATGCAAAAAGCGTGTTTTTTAAAATATTGATTAATATTTCATTTGGAAGCATGATATCTGTTAATATAGTCAAATGAAATGGCTTTTTCTTTATGGTTTTATATCTGTTACGTTTAAAAAGTTTTCTCTGTCCTAAGATCATAATATATACTCTTAGTAAAATATTTTTAAAGTAATTGAGTAATTCATCTCTTTGTATTATTTTATAATTATGCTTACAATGTAAGTAGGAAATTGGCTTTTTATTTCTTTTACCAAGAGGATAAGTCATTCTCTCCATCTTCATTGTTGATTAATCTAACATTCTCTAGAGATGATCTAGCCTATCACTATCATAAATCTATTTTTCGTGTGTTTGGCTTTTCTGTTCTATTTTCTCTCTATGCTATTCCATTGTCCTAATTTTGAATGTAATATTAAGCTATCTTTTATAGTTTACAGTTATCTTTATATTTGTTGGGTAAATTTCTCCTGTAAATCATTTCAGAAGCATATGTTTTCCCCTCACTCCCCCTCCCTAGCTCTTTGTACTTTCCTTATGTATTTCAAATATCAAAGACCAATTTTGGAAAACCGTATAATTATTAAAATTGTTTAAAATTCTTCAGGTTTACCATAATAACAAAGAGATTATTTTAGTTTCAATTTATTTATCATTAACTCTTAAAAGGTAATAAGGGAGAGAAATAAAATATAAAATAATTTGAAATATAAAAAAAACATGCAAAGAACTTTGAAAAGGTTCAGATACCTAACAAATCTCCCATTACATCTCTCTAAAGACTCTAGAAGCTGATTTTTTGGATCGTATCTTAAAAATTTCAAAGACACCTTGATGCTACTTGATAATAATAGGTTAAATTTTTTCCTCCCCCTTTAATATCATGCAAGCAGATTACATGGCTTTTGTTGGTTAAATAGGTATTTATCTAAGAACTCTTGGGAAATGACTTTGTAGGTGGAATCAGGGAAATAATTTCAAGTTATCTGGATGGCACTCTACTCACAAGAGTCATAAAAAGCAGAGGAATTGGATACCGCCTCTGGGATAGTCAGGAGAGATCACACAGAGGAAACCACAGTTGATCAAGTATGCCACATAGAAAACCCGAGAGGAACAGTAGAAACCATTTTCAGCAGTAACTATATGCAACTGGAAGTGGAAGCACAGACTTATACCTTCAAGGACTTGAAACTAGTCAGCAGCTTGAATGAGAACAGGTACAGCTTCCTTCCAGAGCCTTCTGATAGGAGCATAGGCAACTGATACCTTGATTTCAGCCTTGTGAAAGCCAGAACACAGAAACAATGAAAGAATTACAGAATTATGAAATAATACGTTTGTGTTAAAGTCACTAGATTTGAAGTACTTTGTATGGCATTAATGGAAATCTAATTAAAATATCAAAACCCTCCACAATTATCTGTAAATTATTTGAGGCCTGTGTTTCACACAGTAAAATGCACACATTACCATGCATGAAAACAGTTTTAAACCTATGTTTCTTACCTGCAGGATAAAGCTTCATGAGCATTGGAGTAGTGCTGCAGGTGTGTTTCTTTCTGTCTCTCTCTCTCTTTGTTTTTCTAAAAAAAAAAACTATATATATATATATAGTAAAGGATAGGAGGAGAGAGAGAAAGAATCAGACATCAGTCTGGTACATGTACTTTTGGGGACTAAACTCATGACTTTATGCTTGAGAATATCATGCTTTATCCACTGTACCACCTCCCAGCAGGCCATCTGGAGCAGTGGAGTCATTATAACATAGTCACCAAATCCCAGCAACAGCTCTAGTAGTAAATATATATATATATATATTATGTAAGATGATTATCCATTCTGGAATGTTATTGCATGCTTACACTCACACACACAAACACACACACACAGCATGAACTAGAAATATTTAACTTAGTCTCTGTTGAGACTAAATATAAATATAAATGTAAATATAAATATAATCATTATTTAATAAGATAAGAAGTTACCAGAAAATGGTTTGGAATTGTCTTAAGACAATGGGTGCACATTTTATTGTTAATTCCTAAATTACACTTTTAATTAATAATTGATACTTCAGACTGAAAGCTACTATAAAACTTCAGTATATAAAGAAATAAAGCAAAAACAATGTTTTTTTGGAAAAAAATTGATATGGTAGAACATGACTCCTGTGTATGCACACATGCACAACTAATAAAGGGAAAGTCTGGTCGAAAAAGAACAGATTCTAAAATCCTTTTAATCCTTTACTTGACAAATTGAGCATGTATTTGTCACATACTGTGCCAGCTACTGGAAATTCAATAGTGAGCAAAAGGAGGCATGGTGTCTGTATTGTAGAGCATTCAGTCCAGTGGGGAATCTGAAGTTTAATCACAGCCCATACATACTTGGCAAGGCATGGGAATTAGACATTTAACTTGTAGCCTATAAACTACAAGAAGCTAGTGCACAATTCTACTATAGATCTTACAATTTTAGGGGTATCTTGGGAAAAAGGAAGACACTACCAGACTATATTTTTTAGAAAAAAAAAACAAAACATGGCTTTGGGGTCAAAACACTGGCTGATGGTATGCCTGATGGAAGGAATGATACAAAAGGTTGACAAATGGGAGAGATGAGACCAAAATGAAAAATGAAGCCCAACAAAAATTAAAATATGGGTAAATAATAACAATTCACAGTAGATTTAAAAAAGTATTGGCTAAAGAGGAAAAGTACATAAATGATAACTAATATTTTGAGCAAATTTCTTCTATCAGAGTAATCTATGGAATGAGAATCCACAAGAATATTAAAAGTACACATTAAACTTTTTCTAATTGATGTTCTTATAGGAAATGCAAATAGTAATTAATATCCAATAGTCAGATGTGATGATACAAATCATGTTTCCCCATAGCAATGTCTTCATATCTAGAACATGTGAAGGTTTTCTTACATGACAAGAGCAAATTTGGAGATAGGATTATATTAAAGATTGGAGGTTTACCTGAATAATTTATATACCTCTGATGGAGTCAAAGAATGCTTACATGAGGATAACAGGAGATTGAAGTGTATAAAGAGAAAGCAGAAACAAACAAACAAACAAAAAATGTGGTAATGTGAAGAAAGACCTAAGAGTTTCTGACCATTGTAGGAGAAATAATCAGCCCTGATGATGCTTTGACTCTATCCCATTGAAACTGTGGACATCTGACCTTTCAAAAAATGACATAATTCTTATACCACTAAATCTGTGGTGACAGTTAAGCAGTGATATGAGACTAATATAACAGATGTATATTTATGCGTGGCCCTGAGTATGTATCTGAACAACTATCACAAACAAATCCTATTACAAATGTGCTAACACAGGTTAAGGTACCGATTTATGTTCTAACAAATACATCTAATTTATAAGTAACACAGCATCTGTCAGATTGTTCATTCCCTACCACACCCTCCCTCTCAGGGAAACAACCTAGAAGTTATTTGAAATGAACCCTATTTTCATTCTATCACAAAACTTAAATAAATTTCAGAGAGCATATTGTAATGATAGCATAGAAGTGAAGATACTAGGCAAGAAAGAAAATGCAGGGCCTCCAGGATGGCAAGAAATAAGACTGTGAATTCCAACCAAAATGGAAAGTGTCCAAGAAGGTTGGAAACATTTATTAGTTCTCTGAAGCATCTTGAGAAACGAATACATTGCTCACAGGGACAGGCTGTCTGATATCCCTAGGGAGACTGAAGTAGATCCAGTGCCAAAACTTTAAGAGACTTGACAGTTTCTGAACCACCATATGTTTCAAAAGCAAGAGAATGCTTGTAATATGGGACAATAAAAATGATGCTTATAATTAACAAATGGTTTGGGACTCTTTACTGAAAAATATATAAAATACCCAGTTTTGGTGCAACTATAGAAAAGGTTTATGAGTCACAGGAATGGCTGAGATATTTTCCCATTAGTTATTTAGAATAAGGACTTGAATCTAGGTTTATGCCTATGAACCAGTTTAAAAAGCAATAATACTTATATGTCTTTTCTTTTGGATAGAGAGTTTTCATACAAACAGAAAACTTATATAGGTGATGATTTTATTGGGTGAAATATACTGATTCCTATCTTGGGGAAATGTGGAAATGTACCCGTGACAACAAAAATCCTATAAATCAACATCTTCTCATTAATATGATATTGGGATTAAAATCGAGTATTTTGAAGATATATTAAGAAATTAAATCAAGGCAGATATATTAAAGTAAAACTTGATATCATAGAATAATATGCATTATTTCTAAATTTATAATTTCTTGCTGTATGCTTGAATAGAGCAAGGAGCCAGGTGGGAACAGAGTGCAGAATGGGTGAGAAAGCAAAGTCCACAGCAGATTGTGTGCCTGGGGCCAGCACCAGCAAAGGAAAAGCTTAACTGGCAGATTAACTGTGAACAAATGACCTAAGATTAATAGTAATATGTTGACTTTAAGATTTACTTACCTCAGCCTAAAAGTTTAAATTCACTATGCTGGCTCTTTGATATTTTGTGATTTTGAATATTCTGATTTATTTGTTCACAAGTCCATAGGATAGATAAACATTTTTCACTCATAAAGAGGATTGGATTTAGAGAGCAATAAACTGTGTACACTGCTTAAAGTATATTGCAAATTTGGATATATTCATGTTACTTTATTCCTTTTTTTCATTTGAAATTCTCACTTCTTCAATCATTAATTTAATTTGGTTATCACTGTGTTGTCACTGCTGGCTTGACATTTTTAGATAGGAAGAAATAGAGACAAAAGAAATAAAAAGAGAAAGGGCAAAACACTGCAGCTCCAAATCTTCTTCCAGTGCAATGGAGGCCAGGCTCAAATCTCTGTCTCACACATGACCAAGCCATTTCCTCTGTGGTTAGCTAACTTGCTGGCCCTCACTGTAATTCTAAGCATTTCAAAGAATTCATTATAATAAACATTAAAAGAACTAAGTACCCTACTATGGGGAAATTAATTGCACACATTTAACAATCAATATATTGCAAATTATTATTTCCCTCAAAGTGAATAAAAACACATATCACTTTAAATTAATAATTAAATACTACCAAAAAGATCTTTTGTATCACTGGTAGAATTCTTTATTTTCCCTCCAACTCTTTCCTTTTATACTTTATTCTTTTAGTCAATTAAAAGTATATCTGGAGTCTCTAAAATTGATAAGATTAGCCCATTGTGTAAAGGCAGGCACACACACACAAACACACACACACACACACACACACTAAGGGAGTCCGGCAGTAGTGCAGCAGGGTAAGCGCATGTGACTCAAAGTGCAAGGTCCTGCGTGAGAATCCCCTTTCGAGCCCCAGGCTCCTTACCTGCAGGATGGTGAAGCAGGTCTGCTGGTGTCTATCTTTATCTCCCCCTCTCTGTATTACCTTCCTCTCTCCATTGCTCTCTCTGTCCTATCCAACAATGATGAGATCAACAATAATAATAACTACAACAATAAAAATAACAAAGGCAACGAAAGGAAATGAATAAATATTTTTTTTAAAAAATCTTTAAAAAAAGAAAGAAAACAAATTAAATTCCCTGAGAATAGAAAATGTTACACATGAAGAAGCTTCTGAAAGTCAGCATGAAAAAGCAAGGTGGTTCTAAAGTATAAAGTAATCACAGAGTAGCTAGGCTGACTAGTGGTGAAGGTTTATTTTATAGATCACCAGTTTCAAAGGCGATTCAATTTATTTTCGAGGTAAATTTTGGCATATAATATTTATTGAGATGTATCAGATACCCAAATCTAGTACCAAGAAAGTTTCCATACACAGGAGAAAATAAGAGTGACTGACTCCTTGACATAGGTTATTTATCCAACTAATTAGGAACTTACATTTGTACATCTCTCTCTCTCCATTCTTATTGTTAACCTAGTAAGGGTAGCCAAAAAAATAACATATTAACTCTACACCCTAAATTTCAACTCTATTAGTGTGAATCTACCTATACTTTTCCAAATGAATAATAGAAATAAAAGTGTGATGGCAGTGTAAACATGGGTTCCCATAAGAGGAGCACTATTCTTGCTCTATCACAGTACATTTATAAGCATTATGAAAATTACATAATGATTCCATGTGAGTAATTTCCCTGAGCTCCAACCCCTCTCGTTAATATCTTCTTTAATTAGAGAGACTCTGGAGCAGTTGCTACTGTTGTAGAAGAGAGATGCTAGCAGGATGCAACCACACTTCCCAGGACAGACAACCCCACAAATGTGCCTTGGAGTTCTGCTTCCCCAGAGCCCTTCCCCACTAGGGAAAGAGATATACAGGTTGGGAGTATGGATTGACCTGTCAACGCCCATGTTCAGCTGGGAAGCAATTACAGAAGCCAGACCTTCAACCTTTTGCATCCCACAAGGATCTTGGGTCCATACTTCCAGAGGGTTAAAGAGTAGGAAAGCTATCAGTGGAGGGGATGGTATATGGGGGTCTGGTGGTGGGAAATGTGCAAAGTTGTATTCCTCTTATCCTATGGTTTCGTCAATGTTTTCTTTTTATAAATAAAAAATTTTAAAAAAGAAGAGAAA
The DNA here is from genome assembly GCF_950295315.1 of Erinaceus europaeus. NCBI lineage: Eukaryota > Metazoa > Chordata > Mammalia > Eulipotyphla > Erinaceidae > Erinaceus > Erinaceus europaeus. The sequence continues at coordinate 100,993,545 of NC_080166.1, forward strand.
GTAGTGTTCTTAGTATTAGGTAGAATGGCATTGAAATTATTACTGTGAGGATTCCTTAATTTAAGGTTATGTTGACATGTAGAATGGAAAGTATTAAGGTCCATTTCTTTAGTTATACTGTGATTAATACATGAGCATGAAAGAAAATGAGGCAGAATGAGAACACACAAGTGAGCACCACTCTGGGCAAAGTCTGCATGCTACCTGGTGAATCAATTCCCTGGCTATTATTTTCTTTCTCTTTATTTTCTTTAAATTACTTTATTTATTTAAAGAAAACTTTTACTGGGTGGGAGAGATGCATAATGGTTATGCAAAGAGACTCTCATGCCTGGGGCTCCAAAGTTCTAGGTTCAATCCCCTATATCACCACAAGCCAGGGCTGAGCAGTGCTCTGGTCTCTCTCTCTCCACCTCTCTCAAAAATAAAATAAATAAAATGTTTTTAAAAAATAAAAAGGAAACTTTTACTTATGTTATGTGAGATTGAAAGAGAGAGTTCACATCAAAGAAAAATAGAGAAGCTAGAGCATCCTTCTGACACATGTGGTGCTAGAGACTGAACTGGGAGATTCAACCATAGAAGTTCTGTGCTCTTCCAGCTGAGATAGTTCCCCATCTTCTATTTATTTATTTATTTATTATTAAATCTAAGTTATGATGTTTATAACATGATGTGTTTCAGGCGTGTATCATTGGAGTCTTGATATTTATTTTTTTATTAAATGGTTGTAAAATAGTACACATATATGTTCAGAAGGCTACAACATAATGATAGTAATAATGAACTGGTGATTAAACATAATTCATATTTTATTATTTTTTCGCTGGTTATTATGACCAATGGTGGTAAAAACTCACATTAGATAATGGTAATGTATATTTATATGTCAGAATATACATGCATGTATTTCTACCAGCAGTAATTTCAAATTCTTTTTGCTATCAGTATTATCACGGGGGGCTCAGTGTCAGCACTACTCTGCCATTCCTGAGTGACATCTTTTAGATAGATGGTGAGAGACAGAGAGGACCTCACTACTATTCCACCATTCCTGTATCTCCCCCAAACCTGTTGTTGTGCGCAGGCCATGGAGAAGAGAGAGAGGGGGTCCAGAGCAAAGAGGAAACACAAATCTTTATTTGCGCTGGCACCTCAGAGTTGGGTGCTAGAGAGGCAGGTTGGGCCACGTGGAGGTAGCGAAAATGGCCGCCTCAAGCAGTAACCTTTCCTGCGTCTGAACATCCAAGGTGCAGAAGAAGAAGGGCTTTTATAGGAGTAGCTTTCGTGAGAATGGGAAGGGGGAGGAGTAACCATAACACTCCAGGATAGGATAATTCTTCTTCTTCTAGCGTTTGCCCTTCTTCTGTAGCCAGTCAACAGCGTCAGCTTGAGCCTGATATAAAGTTTTGAGACCTCCTTTGAATCTGGAGAGGTGGCAGTCGTTGACTATGTGGGTCATAGTCTGTCTGTAGCCGCAGGGGCAGTTTGGGTTGTCTCTGGCTCCCCAGCAATGGAACATAGCAGCGCACCGGTCATGGCCTGTTCGATAGCGATTGAGGAGGGCCCAATCATAACGTGCTAGGTCAAAGCCGGGTTGACGCTTGCAGGGGTCTGTGATGAGGTGTTTGTTCTTTACCTCAGCTGACTGCCAACTCTGTTTCCAAGAGTCTAGAACAGAGAAGTTCAGTGTAGGCATAGGGGACCAGATTGGATGATGAGACGTCAAGCGTTGGACAGGGTGGGCGAAGATATCCACGTATATTGGCAGGTCAGGTAGAGCGTAGACGTGGGAAATGTACTTAGATGATGCCGCATCCCGACGAATATCTGGCGGGGTGATGTTGCTAAGAACTGGCAGCCATGGAACTGGGGTGGAACGGATGGTTCCAGAAATTATCCTCATGGAGGAATATAATTTGGAATCGACCAAGTGGACATGGGTGCTACAGAACCATACTGGGGCACAGTATTCTGCAGTGGAATAGCATAATGCCAGAGATGATGATCGTAGTGTGGAAGCGCTCACACCCCATGAGGAGCTGGCCAGTCTTGCAATGATGTTATTCCTCGCGCCCACCTTTGCTGCAGTTTTTATGAGATGTTCGTGAAATGACAGGGTGCAATCGAGAGTAACGCCAAGATAGACTGGCTGGGCTTCATGCCGGATTCTCATATTGTCAAACTGCACATTAAGCTCACGCGAGGCGGAGGCATGGTGTAGATGGAAAACAGATGATACCGTTTTTGCAGTGCTAGGGATTAGTCGGCATTTTTTTTACAGTAATCAGATATCAGAGACATGTCTTTCGTGAGTGTTTCCTCAAGGATGTTGAACTTTGATGCCTGAGTTGCATAGCAGATGTCATCGGCGTAGATGAACTTCCTTGAAGAAGTTTCTGGAAGGTCATTGATGTAAATATTAAATAGCGTAGGAGCCAGAACAGAGCCCTGGGGGAGGCCACTTGAGACAAGTCTCCATCTGCTAGACTTGTCACCCAGATGCACCCGGAATCTTCTGTTTTGGAGAAGAAACGATATAGTGTTGGCCACCCATGGGGGCAGGCATCATGAGATCTTGACTAGGAGACCACGGTGCCAGACCATGTCATAGGCTGCTGTGAGATCAACAAAGACAGCACCCGTATTTAAATTCTTCTGGAATCCATTTTCAATGTAAGTTGAGAGGGCCAGGGCTTGTTCGCAGGTAGATCTTCCTGGGCAGAAACCAGCTTGGGCGGGTGATAGGAATTTCTCTGTAAGAGGAGAAACACGTGACAGAAGCAGCCTCTCAAGGAGTTTGTAACACATGGAGAGTAGAGAAATTGGTCTATAGCTGGCGGCCAGTGTTGGGATAATAACTCTCATGAGAATGGGAGGGGGGAGGAGTAACCAAAGCACTCCAAATATCGCGGGGGATATAGACAATGCTCTGAGGGCACAACATGGCTGAACAGGCACTCTGAGAATGTCCCAACTCTCGCGGGAACTAGCAGTAGCCTGAGGGGACAACATGGCAGATGTGACTGCATAGGCATAATTTACCAGCACAGACCCATATGTAAGGGATAGCAACTTGAATCTTGAGCCTTGCATATGGCAAGATGTGTGCTCTACCCAGTAAGCACTAGTTTCAAATTACTGTAATTTCAAATTTCTGAGAATTTAAAACATTTTAATGATATTCTGTCAAGTTCCAGTGGCAAAAATATTTTCTAAGTTGTCAATTCTGTGTAAAATTTGTTTGAAATGACATACGAATCTTTCACATCTTAGAAGAACTGATAACCTATATAATAACTAAGATTGTTTGCATATATCAATGTCACAGAAAATATTCTACAGAAGTCATAAAATGAATGTATATTATCACAAAATATGACTTTCATTTCCCTTTTTAATGCACAATAATATTTAGGACAGCATCCTAAACTGTTAGAATACAGCTAAGAAAATTCGAACCTGTGATAAAAAATCATGATATATCATTCAGTTTCTCCACAAAATGCATCTTAAATATGCATCTATTATCAAAATAATCATTTGACTAATTGTATGAAGAGATTATTGAGTTATGCAGTTCTGATGTGTTATTTTAAGAGCCCTGAAGTTAAATACTTAGTAATCTTTGATACAAATTCTATAATTTGAACAGTACTATCATTATGTCATAAGAAATACGAAATGAAAACACATTCTGGAGATGAAATGAATCAAAGTAGCATCAATTAATTTGAATAAGTATGCTTATGTTCTTTTTTAAAATATTTATTTATTTATTCCCTTTTTACTAAAATATATTCAGTGTTTGTATATAGCAATCATTTACTTGCTATTTTTCTCTGTGAACAATATTGTTGATTTGGTGATGTTTTTGCTATTAATCCATTATGACATCACAAGTATCACAGAAATAATTGTTTTTATTCTTTGTAATGCATGTAGTTTTCATAGCTCTGACAATAAAAACTATGTCATCAGTTTATATGTAAGATTTGGATTGATTTATTTTGTCAAGATCTTGAACAACTGAAAGGGATATCTATCTGCTGTTTGTGATATTTTCTTCCTTAATTATTTGACTAAACCTACCTACCTAATTTTTTTCTATAGATAGCATATATAGAGAGATAGATTGTGCTAGTGAGTTATTTGAAATGGTACATTATTACAAACAATTGAGTATTATTTAGTCATGCATTGAGAAGATGTGTCCATACATGCTATGATACTGATAAATGTTGAAACTAGTTTAAGAGCAAAAGCTTAACACAGGAACATATATTACATGATTTTATTCATAGAAAATTATCATAATAGTCAAACATGCAGAGATAGAATGTAAATGAACAGTATTTGAGGAGAAGAATGTCTCTCATTGTAACTGTATAGCAATAGAACAGGGGAAAAATGTGCTATATTAGGTTGAAGGAAAGGAAGAACCTAGACTATATAGATCCTTAATAATGTTGGTGAAATGAAATGGAAAACCATTCCAACTTTAAGAGAGAAGTGACTTGTATTAAGTGTGATGAATTGAAAATTGAGTGACAAAAGAAGCTGTGAGAAAAATTAGAATAAAAAAGTTTGGGTTAGAGAAGATTGTGTCTTAAAATTTAGCAAGTACTACAATGAAGATGAATTAATGTACTTGAGATACAATTTGGAGCTAGGAATGTCAAAATTTGTTCACATTAAAGGTGCAGAACAAGAAAAATTAAATGGTCAAGATGTCAGTACTCTGAAACTTGATCATTGCTGATAACTTTAACAGAGGTAGAAAAGAACACATGGGTGCATAGAAAACTTGCTCAGCAGATAGAGTTTAAGGACTGTATGTGTGAGGTTCATGTTGGATCTCTATTCATTTGCCAGATTGGCACTTTGGTCTCTATCATTCTTTCTCTCTCATGAAGTAAGTAAACTAGACTCAAACAAACAAACAAAAAAGCAACCAAATATATGTGTGGTAGGAGTAATAATCAAATATTTAATTTGAACACGGCAATCAGCTGCATTGAAAGCATTGAAATTAAAGATAATGGGAAATATAGTTTTTGGTGATATGAAAAGAGAAAATAATTACACAATAAAGAAAGTATGAGAGGGATAAAAATTTACAATGGAATGTCATTATCTCATTTTTAAAAAAGAAGAAATTCAGCCACACACAATTGCAATATAACAAGATCTTTTAATTTTATTAATTTAATATTGTTCAACAATATTTTTTAAAAATTATGTTGATAGTCTCATACTTATATGGTTCATCACACCAACTTACTTTAGTTTTTATGAAAGAAAGAGACCAGAGCACCACTCTCTCACATTATCTGGGAATGAACCTCGGTTTCACTCACAAGAAGCAGGCACTGTACCTGTCACTTTTTTTTAAGAGGATTTTCCTGATAGGATCCTCCTTTTGTAAAATATTTATTTATTTATTTATTTATTCCCTTTTGTTGCCCTTGTTTAATTATTGTTGTTGTTATTAATGCCATTGTTGTCGGAAGGACAGAAAGAAATGGAGAGAGGAGGGGATGACAGAAAGGGGGAGAGAAAGAGACCTACAGATCTGCTTCACCTCCTGTGAAGTGACTCCTCTGCAGGTGGGAGCCAGGACCTCCAACTGGGATCCTTATGCTGGTCCTTGAGCTTTGTGCCAAGTGCGCTTAACCAGCTGTGCTACCACCAGACTCCTGCAACCTGTCACTTAATTTTTTTTAATATTTATTTATTTAATCCCTTTTGTTGTGCTTGCTGTTTTATTGTTTTAGGCATTATTGATGTCATTGTTGTTTGAAAGGCTAGAAATAAATAAGAGAGAGGAGGGGAAGACAGAGAGGGGGAAAGAAAGATAGACAGCTGCAGACCTGCTTCAACACTTGTGAAGCAGCTACCCCTGCAGGTGGGGATACCTGTCACTTATGAATATCAAAAAAGACTTTCATTTGGCTTGTATTTAACTCTATTACTATTCCAATAACTCTTTACTGATATATGTATTTTAAATTTCCATTCTCTATCATGGAAAGCAGTTATAACATAATTTTTAAAAGGCACAATTCACAATCACTTAAAATTTTGTAATGTTGGTATGTATGTCATCTTCCCCAGGACATTCCATTAAACCAAAGAATTTCCCAGCAATTCCTCTCATAGATAATTACCCAAAGTGCACAAAAACACATATCAGAAGATCTTTGTGTAAGCTCATCTTCATAGTAGTATAATTTGTAATAGCCAAAACTTGGAAATAATCTAATACAGAAAATAGGGGTGAAAAAAGATGACCACCAGGAGTGGTGGATTCACATTATATTATTTTGGGGCTTATATTAAGCCCCAAAGATAAAATAATAAGAGAGAGAGAGAGAGAGAGAGAGAGAGAGAGAGAGATTACACAGTGGAATACTACTTTGTGAGGAACAGTGAAATATTCTCTTTCACATTTTAGATGAAACCTGAAGGAATTGTATTAACTGAGATAAACCAGAAATTGAAACTTGAATACTGGATGATCTCACATATAGGTGAAACTTGAAGAAAGGGAAAATAAAAGGTGAAACTTAAACTTGTTATGGCTTATTGCAGCAGAGTCAAGGACTTTAAAGGGAGGAAGTTGGCAGGGGGTGGGGGTGGTATTGGGAGCATGTTGGAGAATCAGTGCATGATGATGGTGTAGGGAAACTTAAGCAGGTGATAGGACAGATGTGTGGACACCTATTATAAGTGGACCAAAAATTGGATTTATATGTCAAGTGTCTTGTATTTATCCCAATAAAATGATTTAATGGGGAAAAGGAAGGAAGGAAGGAAGGAAGGAAGGGAGGGAGGGAGGGAAGGAAGGAAGGAAGGAAGGGAATGAAAGAAGACTTGGGAGTTGAACAAACCAACTAACATTTGGTTAAACTCTAAATGATTGACCAATCTATATAGGATCAGTCACTTTTTGTTTCTTTCCTTCAGCATTATTTTTCCTCTTATTATTTCTTTGGCTCTTAAACCAATTCTTAGAATTAAAATCTATGGTAGCAAAATCAGAAATAAATAGCTTAGAAATGCTACTTTGGAAAAGATAAGACATGCTTTCCAGTTTTCTAATTTCTTGCATTTTTTGTTTAGATCTGTATATTTATAACATACAGAGACAAAACTAACATCATTCTGTAGATCTGTGTATAGAAAATAAACCATATGAATAATTTTATATGTGCCATCATTTATATATTACATATATAAATGATACTGAGGCAAACAAAATTAGAAATGTCTAACCACAGTGAAAAACATTAAATGAATCACATGCTGTAATATAAACCTATAAGAACTATAACAAGAGTTCAAAATAAATGAAGACAGGGAAAGCAAATATATATTTTTTTTCTGTTTCTTTAGCATGATACTAAAAAAGTAACGGTTACTGATAAAGTGAAAGAAATCCTAATAGGTGTTACAGAATAAGTGTCCTTAGGGGTCCCCCTCCCCCCAGATCACTACTCAATTTTTGGTTTCCACTGGATACCCAAGGATTAAGCCTGGGACACCAGAACTTTAAGAATAAAATTATTTTGCATAACTATTATGCTATCTTTATGACCCAAACTTAGATTTAAAAATTTAATAACTTCTCTTGGATATTGAAGAAACTTGAAATGGTGCTTGGAAAGGAAAAGAAGAAAACTAACAGATAATTGTCTTAGATGTGCAGTTGGGTTAAAATAATCAAAAAGTAGAAAAAAAAGTTAACAAAGACGTTAAGCAATCATAAAAGCTATAGATTTAAAAAAATAAAAGACCAATAAGAGAAACACACGTAACGGGGCCTGGTGGGGGAGGGTGGCATACCTGGTTGAGCGCACAAGCACATGTTAATATGAGAAAGGAGCTGAGTTCAAGCCCTGGTCCCCACCTGCAGGGGGAAAGCTTTGTGAGTGGTGAAGCAGGGCTGCAGATGTCTTTCTTTTTTCTCTCTCTCTATCTCTCCCTTCTCCCTCCATTTCTGGCTGTCTCTATCCAAGAAATGAAGATCATAATAAAAAACTGTAAAAGGAGAGACAGGCGGGAGCCGGGCAGTAGCACAGCAGGTTAAGCGCACATGGCGCAAAGTGCAAGGACCAGTGTTAAGGGTCTGGTTGGAACTGGCTCCCCACCTGCAGAGGAATCCCTTCACAAGCCGTGAAACAGGTCTGCAGATGTCTATCTTTCCCTCCCTCTTTTTGTCTTCCCCTCCTTTCTCCATTTCTCTCTGTCCTATCTAACAATGACGACATCAATAACTACAACAACAATAAAAAAACAAGGGCAACAAAAAGGAAAATAAATAAATAAATAAATAAATATAAAAAAAAGGGAGAGACAGACTTGTAACTGCATAAGTAAACTAGTTTCACTATAAGGGCAGGTTCAGACATTTAATTCAAAATGTATTAAATCTGTTCTTGTACTGTTAAATATTTAAGAATGTATTTAAAGGTCAAATTATAGATAGAAGATGAAAATCACAAAATAGCTGAAATATTTTAAATAATAATGTAAATATGTATTAATAGCTAATCACTTTTACGATGGGATTGCCAGACATTAAAGTTATTAAATATATTCAAATTTATAAAAATTATTAAAAGTATTTGTTGAAAAAGGGTCAAGGCATTTCTGTGGACTGTGGAAATCTCATATGTCACACCTATAAAATATGATTTCTATTTACACTATATGTAATTTTACATGGAAATAATTTTATTCATTTTGAAGTCAATTTCAACATCCACTATCTCTCTTAGATTTCTCTTTTCCTAGATATACTTGAAATTTCCTTTAGAATAATTTCTACAATGATATCATAAAGATCAGCCCAACTAATTATTTAAATAATTTATTTGAATATATGTGAAATAATGCATGACAAAATATTTTCAAAATAAATTGTATACTATAAATTACTGTAAAACATATGGGTGGGGGGGTCTTTGAGTGAATCAATAAAGCAGTGTCTTAGAGGAGGTGATGATTAACTGAACCCAGAATATTATGAACCAGCTAAGTAGGATGGAGAAAGGGAGTGGTGAGCGGGCCAGGAGGTGACACACAGGATTAAGCACACATGTTACCATGCACAAGGATGGGTTCCAGCCCATGCTCCCCAACTGTGGGGGGGGGGCATTTCACTTGTGGTGAAGCAGGTTTACAGTTGTATATCTTTCTCTCTCCCTATCTCCCATCCCCTCTCAATTTCTCTCTGTCCTGTCAAATAAAATAGGAAGAAAAAATAAAAGGAAACAATGGCTGCCAGGAATGGTAGATTCTTAGTGCTGGCACTGGAGCCCCAGCCATAAACCTGGAGGCACTAAACATTAAAAAAGAGAGAGAGAAAGGGATTTCGGGTTGGGAAAACAGAATAATGGTTATGAAAGAAGCCTTTCATGCCTGAGGCACCAAGGGCCCCAGGTTCAATTCCTGCACCATCATAAGCCAGAGCTGAGCAGTACTCTGGTAAAAGAAAAAAAAAGAAAGGAGGAGGAGGAGGAGGAGGAGCAGCAGGAGGAGAAGGAGAGGAAGAGGAAGAGGAAGAGGAAGAGGAAGAGGAAGAGGAAGAGGAAGAAGAGGAGGAGGAGGAGGAGGAGGAGGAAGAGAAGGACGAGGAGGAGGAGGAGGCCCAGGAGGTGTCTCAGTGGATAAGGCATTAGACTCTCAAGCATGAGGTCCTGAGTTCGATCCCTGGCAGCACAGGTACCAGAGTGATATCTGGTTCTTACTCTCTCTCCTCTATTCTCATTAATAAATAAAATTAAAAAGAGAGAAAGGAGTTGATGAAACTTACATCAGTGACGGTTTCAGGGAGGTTGGCGACAGTGTCTATAAATGACATTTGAACAATGTGGAGGATTAGCAGCACCAACGTCCCCACATTGAAAAATCTCATCTAATAAAAACTCTAAAATTTATTTACAAAGCTTCTGGTATGAAGATTTAAGGTGAGTTAAGATGTTGGTTGAGATACATTATATATACATGTGTGTGTATTGCCAACAGCAATTCTCACAAAAAAGTAAGCTAGAGCAAATAACTGGATATATATAGGAAACTCATAAGAAATATAAAATATATTAACTGTGCTGTACTCTAGCAATACCATACGTTTATGATCTCTGTTTATAAGACTTGCAGGATGATCTATCAGTACTATGTCAGTATTGTATATAATGCATATCAAGCAATTCTTTTTTTTTTCTTGTAATGCCATGACTTTTCTGTTTCTTGGGCATATTTCTAGCATCCCTAGTGGCAATTTGTATGGGTCCCATGGTGTTTTTTAAGATTTTCAGTATTGTAAGAAGCACAGTGAAAAATATGCATGAGCCACAAGAGATCACTTTTTTACTGTGGTAGGCAATTTACCAGGAAACTGAACTGCTTACTCGGAGATGATTAGCATCACACAGTGTTTTAATCGGATATTTCTAACACTTGAGCTCATCATAAAAGCAACAGGAGATTGCAGTGAAATTATAACATTAGTACAGCATGTACTGTTGTTAAATGTATGCAGAGTACTTTAGTACAGCATCTTTACATTTCTCTAGACTATGAATGGTGCCATCTATGTTCTGTATGACTTTGTACACATATATTTTGTTATTGTAACTTTCTACAATATATTTGTATAGATTTACTTGTAATAAATTATAAAATAGTCAATTACCCACTTGTAATTTATTCATTCATGATATGCTTGGTACTTTCCTGTTTTTAATATTTCTTTTTAAATATTTATTTATTTATTCCCTTTTGTTGCCCTTGTTTTATTGTTGCAGTGATTATTGTTGTTGTTACTGTTGTCTTCGTAGTTGGATAGGAGAAAGAGAAATGGAGAGAGGAGGATAGGATAGAGAGGGGTAGAGAAAAACACCTGCAGACCTGCTTCACCACCTGTGAAGCAACTCTCCTACAGGTAGGGAGCCCGGGGCTCAAACCGGGATATTTACGCCAGTCCTTGGTGCATATAGTTCAAATTCATGTTAAAGGACCAATGATATGTGACATTTTAGCATAATAAGGTTATTTACTCACAAGAGTAAAGATGACTGGATTAAGTCTATAGTGATACAGATAGTACTGTTACTACAAACACCTTTCAAGATAAATGTAGTAAACAGCTCATTCCAAAGGAATATCATCTTACACACCTTGTATGAGGGTGATGTGTCTCTAAAAACACTCTCTTTCAGTAGTTATTACTGATGAGACAGTAAATAAACAAGTTACTTCTCTCCATTGAAATATTTTTCATTATGCTTGATGGAATGCTAGGCATGATAGATACCAAAATTTTACTTTTATACAGAGGAATTCAGTCGGTTACTAAAATACAGACATTTCAAATAACTGACAACAATAAGAAAAAATTTCCTTTGGAGGGAAATTCAACAACTCAAATACTCAAAAATTTCCTAAGAGAAAATAAAATACATTAAACTAATCCAGACTAAATTTGACTTGTGAGATTGGATAAAATCATGAGAATTCAATAAATATATAGATATATACTTTTGAGTAGTAAATCAGGAGAAAAATCCATGACTGGATAGGAGATATCAGATGAAAAAGTCAGCAAAGAAGGAAGACATCCTGCGGATGAAGACACACTTAAATCTGTTGGTATGCATGAGACCCCTTCTGTTTCATTTGGTTTAAATCCCCCCTGCTTAACACTATTCTATTTACATAACCACTTCATTCTATTTACATAACCGCTGTTAACAAGCACCTCCCTCCAGGGCATTGGTTCAATCCCCAGTTTCATGATATGTTTTTGCTCCACCCCCCTCCTTGTCACACCCTGATCCCTTCTTTGTCACACTCTGATTTTCACCAGTCACTTTTCTCTCCACCCTCTCTATGTCACATCCTGTTTCCACCCTACTTGGCAAGTATATATAAAGACAGCATTGTGAGTTTTACTATACTTGAGTTTAGCTTAGCTCGTCTTAGATTGTGCTGCGTCCTGCATGAATAAAGAGATACTGCGTACAACCCAGCCATGAGTCCCTGGTCGTCTGTTACCCGCCCGTGAAGCCAGCCCGGTGAAAACAACCTAACCCGTCGAAAACAACATAAATCTGAATGTTTAAATTTAAATTCAGAAATAGGAAAAGAGGTAGAAACTAACTTCACTAAAATGTCTAGAAATCCAGTCAACTATACGAAATGATTCAGAGTTGAATTTGAATAGTAAGTGTAGTTGTATGTTTAACTGGTTTTATATGATGATAATTAGTCAACTGATATAAAAAAGGGTCTTTTTCACCCTATATTTTTATTGGGGTATTAATAGGTTACAGTACAGTTGTTAACACAAGGTTAAAACTTCTCATAAACTAGGGGGAAAATATATACCTGAAAGCAGAAGTACACAAGAGCATGCAGGGAATACACCCAACACTTCATCTGCACTATTACAGTCTTTAGGTCCATGATTGTTCAACAATTTGTTTGGCTATGTATGTTAACTCTCTTTTCAGCCACCAGGTTCCGGATGCCAGCGAGATGCTGACCAGACTTGCCTGGACAGACAACCCCATCAATCTGTACTGGAGCTCCACTTCCTCAGAGCCCCACCCTACTAGGGAAAGAGAGAGACAGACTGGGAGTATGGATTGACTAGTCAATGCCCATGTTCAGCGGGGAAGCAATTACAGAAGCCAGACCTTCCACCCTCTGCAACCCACAATGACCCTGGATCCATATTCCCAAAGAGATAGAGAATGGGAAAGCTATCAGGTGGGATGTGGAGATCGGGTTATGGGAATTGTGCGGAATTGTACCCCTCTTATTCTATGGTTTTGTTAATGTCTCCTTTCTTAAATAAAATAATTTAAAAAAACATTCTCATCTCATTATGACGGGTGTTTGCAAAATACTCTCACCACCAAGTTGGGCTTTTTTCCATCATCATGCACCAGGTCCTCAAAAACTGCTTCCTCCCACCCCAACTATCCTCCTGCTTTCCTTTCCCAGAATGCTTTGCTTTGGTTCAATACATCAAATCACTCCAAGTTCTACCTTGTATTTCCCCTTTCTGTTCTTGTTTCTTAAATTCTGCCTAGGAGTGTGATCATCCAGTATTCAAACTTCTCTTTCTAGCTTATCTCATTTAACATAATTCCTTCAATCTCCATCTAAGATGAGTCAGAGAAAGTCACTTCATCATTCTTAATAGCTGAGTAGCATATTTTAACTGTAGAATAAAAAGTAATACAATATATAGGAATAAATCTAACAAAATATGTGAAAAATGCAATCCTCATCAAATCTCTACCAAACTTCTTTAAGAGAATAGAACAAAAACTTACCTAGAATCAGAAAATACCTAGAATTGCCAAAGCAACCTTAAGAAATAAGAATAATACTGGAGGTATCACATTTCTAGATCTTAAACTATATCATAGGGCTAGTGTAGAAAATATATCTTGGTATTAGTACAAGAAGAGACACTCTGAATGGTGGAATAATATTGAAAGTCCATAAGTAAGACTCCAAACCTAAGGACACCTAATTTTTGACAAAACTAGTGCCTCAGTGAGAATAGAAGTTATACATTTAAACAGAGTATTCACTAAAGTCTTCACATACTGTGGGACAGAGGAAACTAAATCTTTTTAGAGAAAAGAGCATTACATTATTATAATGAACAACCTATGCTATCCCAGAGGAAGTATCACTTAAGATATTCGACTTAAAAAGCTTATTTAGCAGCACAATTTATAATAGCCAAACCTGGAAGCAACCCAGGTGTCCGATACAGATGAATGGCTGAGTAATTTGTGGTCTATATACACAATGGAAGACTAAAGCAATATGAATTAATTGCATAGATCTGTGAATTTGTCAGCGCATGGTCATCAAAATGGATTTAACTTGAAACATAGACTGCATTTGAATAGTTTGGCACTGCTAGTTTTTTTTTATATTTAAAAAAATTATCAGTTTATATATTCAGTCATTAATTTAGTAGAGAGAGAGAGACAGAGAGAGAGAGAGAGAGAGAGAGAAAACCTCTAGCATAAACATCACTCTAGCATAAACATCTCAAGCTTTTGCATGCAAATCATGTTTTACTTGCTGCTAATCTCCCAGGTCACTGTTTTGGTTAGTTTGGTTAGTTATTCAGCCACTGAAAATGGTAATTTCACCTTGTTCACCTCATCTTGGATGGAGCTTGAAGGAATCATGTTAAGTGAGATAAGGTAGAAAGAGGATGAATATGGTATGCTCTCACTCACAGACATAACTTGAAAGGGGCGAGTGTAGGTAGCATAATGGATATTCAAAGAGATGCACATATCTGAGGCTCCAAAGTCCCAGGTTCAATCCCTTGCAGCACCATAAACCAGAGCTGAGCAGTGGTCTGGTATATGCTTTACATGCTAATCATAGGCTAGTTACATTTTTAAGCAAAAGATGAAGAGAACAGATAAAAATAAAAACAGTGCAATATATCTGAAAATATGATTTTACAAAATTATAAAATAATACAGAATATTTTTCCTATACAAAATAAAAATACTTATTGTGAAATAATTTAAACATCACATAAATCATGTTAGTATATAAATATGTTATTATATATTATTTATATATATATAATTACATATATATTCATACTAAGAATATACCTTTGTCTAATAATATAGTTTTATCATTTTTTGGAAGTTAATGACTTAAAGTACAGATGTTGACACATGGGTACAATTTCTTATTTTCCTGTTATAGGCATATGCAAATCTCAGGTTTAAAGCAATCCCCATCAAAGTCCCAGCAACATTATTCAAGAAGATAGACTAAAATTTACAAACTCTTCTCTGGAATCAGAAAATATCTACAATTGCCAAAGCGATCTGGAGAAAAAGAACAAGAAAGGAGTAATCATGCTTGCAGATTTCAAAATATTTTTATTGTTTCCAACTCTTAGAAATTATAATTAACATTTAAATTGTACAATTTGGTGATTTGACATATAATGTAAAATACTATACTACAGTCAATCTAAAGCCCCCATAAATTTATATAGGCTTTTTATTTTATGGTTTGAACACTGAAGATATAAATGATTAACAAATTTTAGTTTATAATAAAATATTGTTAACTATAGTCATATTGTGACTATTGCATATTTTAGCAATGTATTAACCATTTTTGAAATTGTGTTCATAAAGGAAATTGGTAAGTAGTTTTCTTCTATGACTTTCCTTGTTTACAGGTCTTGGTATCAGGGTAATTTTTGCCTCAGAATGAAGTTTTTCACTTCTTCTACTTTTGTATATTTTTATGAAGATGGCATATTACTTTTAAAAATAATTGGAGAAATTACCGATGTAGCTATCTGGTCTGATACCTTTCTTTTTTAGAGAACTTTTATTATTGATTTAATAATTTTGCTGTCGAATGCTTTAGATATTCTATTTTTTATTTTTGATCATTAATATATGGGTTTTGATAATTATATATGAGATTTGATAGTTAATATATTTGTAGGAATCCCACATATTAGCATGCAAATCTATATAATATTTCTTATTGATTCCTTTCATTTCAAAGGTTCCTCCTATAATCCTTGTAATATTTTATTTTAGATGATTTAGGTTACATTACTTCAATGGGATATGGATTGACCATTTTATTGATTGGAAGGTTGGTCAAGGAAAGGCATAATCTTTGTAAGGATTAAACAGAAAGTAATATTTTGGGGTGGTCACAATATAAATCATAAATTGAAAAGTTCAGTTTCTAAGCATTTAAAATACATAATATAAAAGCACAAAACATTCTATTCTACACACAATGTATGCATTCAGCCGTGATTCTCATAAATAGAGCAACAGGATTGAAAAAAAATACTGGAATTTTATCTCAACTGATTTTATATCACTTTTTTCCCCAATTCATTACTATTTTTTTATTAACTCTCAGCATGTATTAATTCACACAATTTCACCACTAAGTTCAATAGCAGGCATTGCATCATTCTGCTTATCTAGGCATTGAAACATATGGTAAGATGAATGCCATCTGGTGATAAGATCTGTGGATGAGAAACTTCTCTGGCACAGCACTTGTGGAATATTGGCTGCCGGGCTAAACAATATTAAGCTAAACTATGTTTAAAATGCCCTGTTACTTGAATATTGAAGTACAGTATAACATTCAGCCTTATTAAAATTTGCTAACACAGAACACTGGAAAGCATTGGCCACACATGACATAAACTGAAAGTGGGTCAATTTAGTTCTTACCAGTCTATTGCACAAAATTTCTATGGAAATTGTTGTTATTGTTGGTTAAATTCCAGTTATTCATAATATCCATGAAATGGATAGGAAAATTTTCTGCATAATGTTCTTCAGAATAATAGCAAACTAGAGAGCATAAGGATAATTTTCTTAAGAAAGTAATTTCCAGAGAGTTATTTTTAGACAATGTAGACCTTGAGCTCATGAAAGTAAACACACACATGCAAAATACATTGATTTTGACAAACAATGAGAAAAATGCTGACTACAAAATCATTTCCCATAATAAAAACATAGAATTACAATCTATTATTAAGTACAGACCATTCTCTGTATAGAAGTGTAATAACAGAAACTCATGCCACTGAGAATTATGTCCTTGCTTTGCACAGTCCATGCAAACAAATTACTATAATATACTGCCTGTAACCCAATAGGCTAATATCTTGCTAAAGTCAATGACCTTTCCAGTCTAGGATGAAAAAACTCCTGGGAAATGAATTTCAATAAATTAGCTTAATACTGGAACATCTATAAACATGCACATGTCCAAGAAATTTCTTAATACCCAAAATAGTTTTAAATTCCCTTTTGTCTATTTATATTTAGCATATTAATATCACTTTCTCTACCTGTTATGTTCACTCTAGTTTTATTCATGTGATGCCTCATTCTTTTTCCCATACTACAAATATCTGAGTCTTTGTCCATGATAACATGTGCACCCAACTGAGTATGACATCACCCAGCCACAAATTCTCACATATCAAAGGGACTTTAACAAGCTGTTTGTGGACTTTACTTTTAGCTCATTAAATTTATGTTTCTCACTCTATCTGCACATCATCAACCCAGCTCAAAAATGATTTACCATATTATCAGGTAAAATCTAAACAAACGAAAAGCAGTGACCTGGGAGATTAGTGGCTACTTTAAAACAAGATTTGCATGCAGAAGCTCGATATGTTTATGCTAGAGTGATGCTCTGTTCTCTCTCTCTCTCTCATTCTTTCTGTTAGATAAATGAGTGAATGAATGAATATATAAATAAATGTTTTTTTTAAATCTTAAAAAAAACTGGCAAGGCCTAACTATACAAGTGCAGTCTATGTTTCAAGTTAAATTTCATTTTGATGAGACCATGTGCTGACAAATTCACAGATCTATGCAATTAATTCATAGGAACTGCTTTAGGTGAAACAACTCAATCTCAAAATACAAATGATTTTGTTTCAGCTGCTTAGTTACATAAATAACAATGTGCCTAGTTATATAAAATTTTTAAGAATGTAAAAGCATGCAAAGATATTTAGAACTGATTGAAAAATTGGTGACTAGCACAGAGCTGATTAAAAAACAATTATAGATACATATTAAAAGAATTTCAATAATAACTATCAGTGAAACTTTCACTGATCAATGATGTAGCCACCCTTCCCCCTCAGGCTGATCTCATTTAACATGATTCCTTCATGTCCTTGCCTATTTTTTAAAATTTTATTTATTTATTCATCTATTGGATAGAGACAGACAGAAATTTCAATGAAATAGGATATACTGAGAGAGAGGGAGAGATAGAGTGTGAGGGAAAGAGAGAATGTGTATGAGGGAGAGAGACAGGCACAGAGCCACTTCACCATTCATCATACTCCAGGACAGATATTTTTTTCCAAGGTCTTAAGAAATGTTTCTTTGTTATAATTTTTATGATGTAAGACAAGCTTTGTTTCACAATATTCTACTTTATGAACAAATTCATATTGACAGACTGCTACATGTTAATATTAACTCTACTGCTTATATTTATCTGACACTGGTATATATTAATGATTTAACAGTTTATTTATTATTTTAATGAGAAAAAGAGAGAGAGAGAGATACAGAAAGAAAGACACAGAGAGAAAGCCTAGAGCAGAAGGAGAAAGAGAGAGAGACTTAAAGCACCATTCCAGCACTTGTGAAGCCTCCCCACTGCAGATAGGAGTTTAGGACTTGAACCCATGGCCTTCAAGCATGGTAATAGGTATGCTTTAGTGGATGTGCTACTACAGGGACCCTAAATCAATTGTGAAATGATAATTTTTATATATGTTACTTTTAAATCATTAAACATATGAAATGCATAGCAACACATATATAGAATTTAATACGTGTCACAGCATTAATAATGAGAATGTCATACATCAGGAATAACAGCAACAACAAATAGTAGAGAGTTTGTGGAAACAAAGGAACCCTCCTGTACTGCTGGGGGGGGGGCAGTGTAAATTGGTCTAACCCCTGTGGAGAGCAGTCTGGAGAACACTCACAAGGCTAGAAATAATACCTTTCTTATGACCCAGAAAATCCTCTCCTAGGGATATATAAGGAGTCAAACATACCTATCTAAAAAGACATGTGTATATATACATGTTTATAGCAGCACAGTTTGTAATAGCCAAAACCTGGAAGCAGCCCAGGTGTCCAACAGATGAGGGGCTAAGAAAATTGAATACTACTTCTCTATTAAGAATAATGAACTCACCTTCTTTGACCCATCTTGGATGGAGCTCGAAAAAATTGTGTTAAGTGAGATAAGCCAGAAAGAGAAAGCTGAGTATGAAATGATTCCACTTATAAACAGAAGTTGAAAAAGAATAGAAAGGGAAACACAAAGCAGAATTTGGACTGGATTTGGAGTATTGCACCAAACCAAAGGCTGTGGGGGGTAAGGGGTGGGTTGAGTAGATTTTAAGCTCATTTGTAGGAACGTGGACATAGGGACACAGATCTATGGTGGTGGGAACTATGTCAATCTATGCTTCTATTAACCAGATAAATAAATAAAAGATTATTTGAAAATTAGGACTAGCTATGTAGAAAATCAGATCTGTGAACAGGCATATGAAAAGCTTTTCTGTATAGTGAGCTAACTGAAATAAGATACATACTGCTTTTCATTTGGATGCAACATGGCCATTTTGCAATTTAATTGATTGCAGTAAAATAGAAAAATAGAAATAATTAGAAATAATTGCAACAGGGAATCTGGAACATACTATACAGAGAAAGGCATTTTTTATGCCTTTAGGATTTAACATTATGTAAAAATTTTATAATAGTTCAGTTTTAAACATTATTACCTGTGGACTGGATTAGGAAACTTAAATATAGAAATTACTCTCATATTTTAAATGATTGAGACAAATGTACAATATATCTATTCAGATCTATTTTATTTTTTTTAATATTTATTTTATTTATTTATTCCCTTTGTTGCCCTTGTTGTTTTATTGTTGTAGTTATTATTGTTGTTGTTGTCGTTGTTGGATAGGACAGAGAGAAATGGAGAGAGGAGGGGAAGACAGAGAGGAGGAGAGAAAGATAGACACCTGCAGACCTGCTTCACCGCCTGTGAAGCGACTCCCCTGCAGGTGGGGAGCCGGGGCTCGAACCGGGATCCTTATGCCGGTCCTTGTGCTTTGCGCCACCTGCGCTTAACCCTCTGCTCTACAGCCCGACTCCCTCAGATCTATTTTCATAGCTTTAATAACACAATGGCTTTAATGCTATTTTGAAATATCTATTTGTATTTCCAATTTTACCTATAACATTTTTCTTTATTTTGTTAGTGAAGGCAGCATTAATTTACTGTAGGAACAACCCACATTAGGGAAATTACAAGGACTCTTGGTATGTGTTAAGGGCTTTGGTTCATGGCTTGTTAAACTTGATATTGTTCTTTGCTCTATTTTTGTGAGTTGTAATTTTAATTTTAAAAACAGGATTGTTGGTAGTTGGGCGGTAGTGCAGCGGGTTAAGCACATGCAGTGTGAAACGCAAGGACCAGCGGAAGGATCTTGGTTCCAGCCCCAGGCTCCCCATCCATAGGGGAGTCTCCTCATAGGCAAAGAAACAGATCTGAAGGTGTCTTTCTCTCCCCCTCTCTGTATTCCCTTCCTGTCTCCATTTCTCTCTGTCATATATAATAACAACATCAATAACAACAACAATAATAACTACAACAACAATAAAAAAAACAAAGGGCAACAAAAGGGAAAATAAATATATTTAAAAAATTTAAAAATGTATTACTTTATGTTAAGTGAAATAAATCATAATGTCAATATTTTTAATCCTAAAAAACTATAATTATGTTCTTCACTCACATAAAGCAGTAAGTATTTATTCCAGAGAACATGTTGCATTAGAAATTTAGAACATGTGAGTGCAGGCTGATCATGAAAAAATCGCCAATGACAATCAGGATATGCCACTGTATAATTTTTATTTCAAAATGTGCAAACACAGTGACTATCATGTGATGTGTGTTTCAAAATGTTAAAAGCTCAAGATCTATATTCTAGTTTTCTCAATTTTTTTATATTAAATAATATTGCAAATCTTTCTAATAAGGCTTCCCTACTAACATAATAATTTAAGTTAACATGGCACTAGAATTAAATTAAATATACCTCAGATTTAATATAAATACAATCCTTTATCTTTAATTAATAGATAATATTTCAGATACTATAAGCATTAATAAATATCAGTGTCATTATTGTAAGAGATGTTATATGCATCATAAGTAATATAAAATACTGTATATTAATATATAGCAATTCTCTTGACAAATTTTCTTTTAAAGATAATCTGTAAGAATGTTTTTATCACATAAAATTATATCAAAGATATATTTATTTTTTATTTATTTCATTTTAAAAAGATTTTTTATTATTTATTTATTTGTTCCCTTTTGTTGCCCTTGTTTTATTGTTATAGTTATTGTTGTTGGATAGGAGAGAGAGAAATAGAAAGAGGAGGGGAAGACAGAGAAGGGGAGAGAAAGACAGACACCTGCAGACCTGCTTCACCCCTTGTGAAGCAACTCCACTGCAGGTGGGGAGCCGGGGCCTGGAAACCTGGATCCTTACTTTGGTGCTTGTGCTTTGCGCCACATGCGCTTAACCCGCTGTGCTACCGCCAGACTCCGTTTATTTTTTATTTTATTTATTCCGCTTATATAGAGTCAGAGAAGATATTTAGAGGTAAGGGGGGATAAAGGGAAAGGGAGAAAGGGGGGAGGAGAGAGAGAGAGATGCAGACTGACTGACATACAGCACTATTTCACTGTTCATGAATCTGCTTCTGCAGTTGAGGAAAAATATAGAGTTCTTAAATACCTTACAAAAACTACTGAGATTAATAGTGTAATTAATAATTTAAGCAGCCAAGTAAGAAAGCCCAGAAAAAATGTTAAGAATGCCATGAAATTTTATTTTAATC
This sequence comes from Erinaceus europaeus, assembly GCF_950295315.1. Taxonomy (NCBI): domain Eukaryota; kingdom Metazoa; phylum Chordata; class Mammalia; order Eulipotyphla; family Erinaceidae; genus Erinaceus; species Erinaceus europaeus. The sequence goes on from NC_080166.1 coordinate 101,015,102, forward strand.
TTAAGGTGATTTCTGGGTAAATTTAGATCAACACTATTGAATAATCCCTTCCAACAGTCATAAACGCCTCTGATGTACAGCTTTCACTTAAAGCACACATCTATGTCAATGACTTTTTTTTTTTTATGGGGAAGGAGGTGGTCCAAAAAATGGGGAAAATGCAATAAGATAGAAAAAAGCTGAAAATTATAAACATGTTTGTTAATTACATTATCATTTCACATAGTTATAAGTTATGTAGAGAATACTGAATACCTTGTTATAAGTAGCATATTGTTAGTATCTATGAATAATCCAATAAAATTATATGTGGTAAATATTTATCTTCCTATGTATCTATTTTTAAACTGTATTAAACATATATTAAATATTTATCTTGTATCTACAGATCACAAGGATTCACATGTGTTTTCTTGAAATAAAATATTTTATTTATGAATCATGTTCTTCAATCTATAAAACTATTCAATGTTGACATACACTTGCTATCTAAAATATAAATCTGTGAATTTAAATCTTTTTTTAAAATATAAGAATTTAAAAAATACATTCATTTGTTAATTTTATTGAACTAAAATTGACAATTCTGCAGTACATGCAGTGTCTAGGATTGAATCTGGAACCTCACACATGCAATTCTTATGTTCTAACACTGAGTCACCTCAACAAAGAGAAAAGTGAGATCATAATAACATCTTCTACCATGTCCAAAATATATTGACACAGTAAATTTTCTGATTTTTCTAGTTTTTTTGAAAATCTTGCTCAAACTTCATGTACTTTGTCATTAGTCAGTTTTGATTTTTCTATCTAAATAACAAGAGTTAAGATGAAATTTTCATTTAGTATTTATAGAAAAATCAAATTTGTATGAAATTTAAGTCTAACTGAATGTATGAAAGTAATAAATTTCTATCACTAGCGTCAGTGATTATTACTGAATATATTATGTTGGTATAAATAATCATCTTGCTATTTGTACTTCAATTAAAAATATCAGATGCTTTGTGAGTCTGGCTAAAGGTTTGTCAATTTTATTTACTCTTTCGAAGAACCAACATTTACTTTCATTGATCTTTTGTATGGTTTTCCTATTCTCAATGTTATTTATTTCTGCACTAACTTTAGTAATTTCTGTCCTTCTGGTTGCTTTAGGATTCCTTTGTTGTTCTTCTTCTAGGTCTTTAAGATGTGCAATTAGGCTGTTTATTTGTGCCTTTTCTTGTTTCCTAATGTGTGCTTGTATAGCTATGAACTTCCCTCTTAGGACTGCTTTAGCTGTGTCCCAAATATTTTGATAGCTTGTGTCTTCATTTTCACTGAACTCTCGAAACATTTTGATTTCTTCCTTGATTTCCTCTTTGACCCAGAAGTTGTTAAGAAGTGTACTGTTGAGCTTCCACATTTTGGGACTGTTACTAATCTTTTGTTTATTGTTAAGTGTTAGTTTAATTCCACTGTGGTCTGAGAAGATGCTTGGGATGATTTCAGTGCTCTTGAATAGGCTGATGCTGTCTTTGTGGCCTAACAAATGGTCTATCCTTGAGAATGATCCATGTGGATTTGAGTAAAATGTGTATTCCAGTTTTTTGGGATGAATGACTCTGAAAATGTCCAATAGTTCTAGTTTATCTATCTCTTCATTTAGCTCCCTTATGTCTTTACTGGTTTTCTTCCTGGATGATCTGTCAAGTTGAGATAGTGGGGTGTTGAAGTCCCCTACTATGATTGTGTTACTGTTAATATATTGCTGTAGCTCTTTCAGTAGAAGTTTGATGTATTTAGATGGCTTCTCATTGGGTGCATAGATATTAATAATTGTTAAATCCTCTTGATTGACTGATCCTCTGAGCATTAAGTAGTGTCCATTCCTATCTTTTTTAATCTTATCTATTTTAAAGTCTATCATGTCAGATATGAGAATAGCTGTTCCTGCCCTTTTTTGTGGGCCATTGGCTTGAATGATAGTTTTCCATCCTTTCACTTTAAGTCTGTGTTTGTCTTGTTGCGTTAGGTGAGTTTCCTGTAGACAACATATTGTTGGGTTGTGTTTTCTGATCCATCTTCCTACTCTGTGTCTTTTAATAGGTGAATTCAGGCCATTGACATTTATTGATATCAAAGATTGAAGATATTTTAACGCCATTCTTGTAGAGTTTTAGAGTGTTTTGATATATGTCCTATTTGTGGTGGTCTGACTATTTATAGGAGACCTTTCAGAACTTCTTTCAGGGCAGGCTTGGTGATGGTTGCTTCCTTCAACTGTTGCTTGTCTGAGAAGGTTTTGATGTTTCCATCTAGTCTGAATGACAATCTAGCAGGATATAGTATTCTTGGCTGAAAGCCTTTCTCATTGAGCACTCGATAGATATCTTGCCATTCTCTTCTGGCCCGTAGTGTTTGTATGGAGAAGTCTGCTGCTAATCTTATGGGTTTTCCTTTGTAGGTGACTCTTTGTTTTTCTCTTGCAGCCTTGAGGATCCTTTCTTTATCCTTATTCCTTTCCAGGATAGTAAATGAAAGAGGAGAAATCACAACAGACACTGCAGAAATTCAACATATCATGCGAGGCTTCTATGAACAACTATATGCCACCAAGCTAGAGAACCTGGAAGAAATGGATGATTTCCTAGATACCTACCAACTTCCAAAACTAAGTAAAGAGGAAGTGGATAACACGAACAGGCCCATCACAGCTAATGAAATTGAAACAGTTATCAAAAATCTTCCCAAAAATAAAAGTCCTGGACCAGATGGTTTTACAAATGAATTCTACAAAACTTCCAAAGAAGAACTAATACCTCTACTTTTAAAAGTCTTCCAGAAGATTGAAGACACTGGAATACTCCCTGCCAGCTTCTATGAAGCCAACATCACCCTGATACCAAAAGCAGACAGGGACACAACCAAAAAAGAAAACTACAGACCAATATCTCTGATGAACATAGATGCGAAAATATTGAACAAAATTCTAGCCAACCGGATACAGCAGTATATAAAAAAAATTGTTCATCATGACCAAGTGGGGTTTATCCCAGGCATGCAAGGTTGGTTTAATATACGTAAATCAATCAATGTGATCCACCACATCAACAAAAGCAAGACCAAAAACCACATGGTCATATCAATAGATGCAGAGAAAGCCTTTGACAAAATACAACATCCCTTTATGATCAAAACACTACAAAAAATGGGAATAGATGGAAAATTCCTGAAGATAGTTGAGTCTATATATAGCAAACCTATAGCCAACATCATACTCAATGGTGAAAAACTGGAAGCATTTCCCCTCAGATCAGGTACTAGACAGGGCTGCCCACTATCACCATTACTATTCAACATAGTGTTGAAAGTTCTTGCCATAGCAATCAGGCAGGAGCAAGGAATTAAAGGCATACAGATTAGAAGAGAAGAAGTCAAACTCTCCTTATTTGCAGATGACATGATAGTATACATGGAAAAACCTAAGGAATCCAGCAAGAAGCTTTTGGAAATCATCAGGCAATACAGTAATGTGTCAGGCTATAAAATTAACATTCAAAAGTCAGTGGCATTCCTCTATGCAAACACTAAGTTAGAAGAAATTGAAATCCAGAAATCAGTTCCTTTTTCTATAGCAACAAAAACTATAAAATATCTAGGAGTACACCTAACCAAAGAAGTGAAAGACTTGTATACTGAAAATTATGAGTCACTACTCAAAGAAATTGAAAAAGACACAAAGAAGTGGAAAGATATTCCATGTTCATGGGTTGGAAGAATTAACATCATCAAAATGAATATATTACCCAGAGCCATCTACAAATTTAATGATATCCCCATCAAGATCCCAAGCACATTTTTTAGGAGAATAGAAAAAATGCTACAAATGTTTATCTGGAACCAGAAAAGACCTAGAATTGCCAAAACAATCTTGAGAAAAAAGAACAGAACCGGAGGCATCACACTGCCAGATCTCAAACTGTATTATAGGGCCATTGTCATCAAAACCGCTTGGTACTGGAACATGAACAGACACACTGACCAGTGGAATAGAATTGAGAGCCCAGAAATGAGGCCCCACATGTATGGACATCTAATCTTTGACAAAGGGGCTCAGACTATTACATGGGGAAAGCAGAGTCTCTTCAACAAATGGTGTTGGAAATAATGGGTTGAAACATGCAGAAGAATGAAACTGAATCACTGTATTTCACCAAATACAAAAGTAAATTCCAAGTGGATCAAGGACTTGGATGTTAGACCAGAAACTATCAGATACTTAGAGGAAAATATTGGCAGAACTTTTTTCCGCATAAATTTTAAAGACATTTTCAATGAAACGAATCCAATTACAAGGAAGACTAAGGCAAGTATAAACCTATGGGACTACATCAAATTAAAAAGCTTCTTCACAGCAAAAGAAACCACTACCCAAATCAAGAGACCCCTCACAGAATGGGAGAAGATCTTTACATGCCATACATCAGATAAGAGTTTAATAACCAACATATATAAAGAGCTTGCCAGACTCAACAACAAGACAACAAATAACCCCATCCAAAAATGGGGGGAGGACTTGGACAGAATATTCACCACAGAAGAGATCCAAAAGGCCGAGAAACACATGAAAAAATGCTCCAAGTCTCTGATTGTCAGAGAAATGCAAATCAAGACAACAATGAGATATCACTTCACTCCTGTGAGAATGTCATACATCAGAAAAGGTAACAGCAGCAAATGCTAGAGAGGGTGTGGGGTCAAAGGAACCCTCCTGCACTGCTGGTGGGAATGTCAATTGGTCCAGCCTCTGTGGAGAACAGTCTGGAGAACTCTCAGAAGGCTAGAAATGGACCTACCCTATGACCCTGCAATTCCCCTTCTGGGGATATATCCTAAGGAACCCAACACATTCATCCAAAAAGATCTGTGTACACATATGTTCTTGGCAACACAATTTGTAATAGCCAAAACCTGGAAACAACCCAGGTGTCCAACAACAGATGAGTGGCTGAGCAAGTTGTGGTATATATACACAATGGAATACTACTCAGCTGTAAAAAATGGTGACTTCACCGTTTTCAGCCGATCTTGGATGGACCTTGAAAAAATCATGTTGAGTGAAATAAGTCAGAAACAGAAGGATGAATATGGGATGATCTCACTCTCAGGCCGAAGTTGAAAAACAAGATTAGAGAAGAAAACACAAGTCGAACCTGAAATGGAATTGGAGTATTACACCAAAGTAAAAGACTCTGGGGTGGGTGGGTGGGTGGGGAGAATACAGGTCCATGAAAAATGATGAATTCAATAGTGGGGGTTGTATTGTTAAATGGGAATCTGGGGATTGTTATGCATGTAAAAAAAAAAAAAAGTAGAAACGCAAAGCAGAAATTGACTGAGTTTGGAGTATGGCACCAAAATAAGAAAGCAGAAGTACACTAGAGTTTGCAGTGAGTACCTCCCTAATACTTCCTCTCCACTTTTCCAAGCTTTGGGTCCAGGATTGCTCAACAATTTGTTTGGCTTTGTATGTTAACTCTCTTTTCAGTCACCAGGTTCCAGATGCCATCAGGATGCCGGCCAGACTTCCCTGGATTGAAGACCCCACCAATATGTCCTGGAGCTCAGCTTCCCTAGAGCCCCACCCTACTAGGGAAAGAGAGAGGCAGACTGGGAGTATGGACCGACCAGTCAACGCAAATGTTCAGCGGGGAAGCAATTACAGAAGCCAGACCTTCCACCTTCTGCAACCCTCAATGACCCTGGGTCCATGCTCCCAGAGGGATAGAGAATAGGAAAGCTATCAGGGGAGGGGGTGGGATATGGAGATTGGATGGTGGGAATTGTGTGGAGTTGTACCCCTCCTACCCTATGGTTTTGTTAATTAATCCTTTCTTAAATTAAAAAAAAAAGAAAAAAAAATGAAGAAAAAAAAATAAATAAAAATATCAGATGCTTGAAAGTCGAGCGGTGGTGCAGCAGTTAAGCGCACATGGTGCTAAGCGCAAGGACGGGTATAAGAATACCAGTTCCAGCCCTGGCTCCCCAGGGGAGTCACTTCACAAGCGGTGAAGCAGGTCTGCAGGTGTTTGTCTTTCTCTCCCTCTCTGTCATGCTCTCCTCTCTCCATTTCTCTCTTTCCTATCCAACAGCGACGACATCAATAACCACGACAAGGGCAACAAACGGGAAAATAAATTTAAAAAACACCAGATGCTCATCTCCTAGTGGAATACAAGTATAAGGGGTAAAATGAACAATCGCACTGCATGTTGATAATGCGTGTTTTAAGAAATTACAGACTGTAATGGTGGATGATGAGAGGTGTTTATCTATCCCATACTTCATAGTGACCCTGAGCTAATAATTAAAATTATCAGAATTTTCACTTTCTAAAACATTCTTTTAAAATTTATTTATTTATTTGTTTGTTTGTTTATTTATTGAATAGAGACAGAGGGAAATTGAGATGTAAAAGGGGGATAGAAAGGGAGAGAAAGACACTTGCAGCACTGCTTCACTGCTCATGAAGCTGTCTGCAGATGAGTACTAGGGGGACCTGAACCTAGGTCTTAATTTCTAAAAAGATTTAAATTCAGTTTTATATTTCAATTAGCACATGTATGTCAACATTGACATATCCTTCCTCCTGTTAATACCTGTGCTCAAAGAAGTGCACCTCCATTCATCCCCTGATTTTTGTTTTCTTCATTGAAAATTTTAGAAGGTAACTTGTACTTTATAAAGTTGCCATGAACCATAAATGATGCAGTGTAAGCACTAATATGTTTCATTTCTTTCCCATCTTTGAGAAATATATAATGGACTATTTTTTAAAAAATATCCAATGTGTTTCAATTTCATACATCACTGCACTTTGTGGTATACAATGGGTGACCTCAGTAAAAATTTATTACATTGTGACAGACAATTTAAACTGGAGACTATATGCTTTTTTTCAGTGCCTTTTGAGGCAAATTATTTGTACATTAAGCAGTATATTTTGACAAGTGAAAACTTCTGCTGTATTTCTTATATTATTATTATTTTTTGTAATCATTAGGGCTTCACCAGTCTGGGCTGACTTTTTCAGAAGAGGAATAAAAAGATACCACTACACTGAAGCTCCCCCAGTGATGTGGAGACCAGCCTGAATGCAAGTTGTGCATATGGCAAGGCAGACACCTTCCCAGGTGAGTTATCTTGTTGATGCTGTTTTCTATTTTTCCAAATGATCAAATCAGCTTTAATAAGATAAACATATATCAGTAGTCAATTTTCAACATTTGAAATTGAAGCAATGAAATTAACTTCTTTTTCAATAAAGTAAACATATATTTTCCAAGTATAATTTGTAGTCAGAATAAGGGATATGCTTTATGAATTAATTTAATAATTATCCTGATTTTATTTTAATAAAATATCATAGACTGAACCCAAGGTCTTATGCATGTGCAATATTGTTAAGCTGCTTCTGCAAAGTATTATTATTCTGTTTAAAGAGAGAACAGGAGAAATAGAGAAGGGGTTGGAGGATAGAGCAAGACAGAAAGAGAATAAAGCACCATTCCACTATCCAGGAACCTCCACTAGTATCATATTTGTGTTCTCATGTGGTGCTCAAAATTGAACTCAGGGCCTGATGTGTAGTAAGGCATGTGATCTATGGATGAAATGCCACTTTCTATCACCTTATTTTTCTTTCATGTCTTATTCAGATGTTTCATACTGTTTCTGCTATACAGTTTGGGGGTAACTTAAATGTCTTAGGATAATCATCCCTGTCTTCAATGTGTTAGAATACATATTGAAATTAACCATCTCCCCAGACAATACCTTTAGCCCATCAGCATGTTAGCTGTTGGGCTCAGGCAAAAATTAATAAAGTCATAGGTCCCTTAGATTATACCAAATATAGACCTCCTAGTTTTTGTTTTTTTTCTAAATGGATAACCAACAAGTCTCATTTACTATATTCTTACCATTATCTTCCAGGTTATTGAACAATTTATTTTGCTTTATATCTTTTTTATCGTTGTGGTTATTATTATTGTTGCCATTGTTGTTGGATAGGAAAGAGAAAAATGGAGAGAGGAGAGAAGACAGAGAGGAGGAGAGAAAGACACCTGCAGACCTGCTTCACCATTTGTGAAGGGACCCTCTGGCCCCGCAGGTTCCACGGGGGTGGGGGGGACTCAAACCGGGATCCTTATGCCCTTCCTTGTGCTTTGCACCATGGGTGCTTAACCTACTGTCTACCCGACCCCCCTGCTTCATATATTAATGCTTTTCAGCCAAGTTACAGTTACTAGCATGATGTCAACCTGACTTCCCTGGGCAGGCGACTTCACCAATGTGTCCTAGAACCTCATCTCTCCAGAGTTCTGCCCCACTAGGGGAAGACAGAGACAGGCTGGGAGTATGGATAGACCTTTCAATGCCCATGTGCAGCAGAGAAGCAATTACAGAAGCCAGACCTTCCACTGTCTGTACCCCATAAAGATCTTTAGTCCATGCTCAACAATTTGTTTGGCTTTGTATGTTAACTCTCTTTTCAATCACCAGGTTCCAGATGCCACCAGGATGCTGGCCAGGCTTGCCTGGATTGAAGACCCCACCAATGTGTCCTGGAGCTCAGCTTCCCCAGAGACCCAACCTACTAGGGAAAGAGAGAGGCAGACTGGGAGTATGGACCGACCAGTCAACGCCCATGTTCAGCGGGGAAGCAATTACGGAAGCCAGACCTTCTACCTTCTGCAACCCTCAATGACCCTGGGTCCATGCTCCCAGAGGGCTAGAAAGCTATCAGGGGCGGGGGTGGGTTATGGAGATTGGGTGGTGGGAATTGTGTGGAGTTGTACCCCTCCTACCTTATGGTTTTGTTAATTAATCCTTTCTTAAATAAATAATAAAAAAAGATCTTTAGCCCATAGTCCCAGAGGGATAAAGAATAGGAAAGCTATCAGGGGAGGGGATGGGATACAGAACTCTGGTGGTGGGAATTGTATGGAACTGTGTACCTCTCTAATCCTTCAATCTTGTCAATCATTACTACTTAAAAAAAATTACCTGTGAATGTGAATTTTTTATACAAATCCCTTGAGTTTTAATTTTTATGGGGTCTGACATTTACACATGAACAATTTTAGTATCCTAAAACTGGCATTTTTCCCCAGATGGAGAGACAGAGGAAGAGAAACAAAGAGAAGAGATACCACAATATCAGAACTCCTTTTTTATTCCCCTGTGGGTTGAACCTGAAACATGATGAAGTAGATAGCCATATCCTCATGATGTGATTCTCTTCCTCCCCAAATTCACAAAAATATCTTGTCTATCATCTGAATCTACCATATTTTGGAAATAAAAATCAATATAAAGTGGAATTATTGGAAAAATAATTTATTATGTCAGCTAAGGACTATTTGCTAGTACAGTATTACCCCAATCTGAAATAAGAAGCAAGCTTTGAATATTCTCAGAAAATGTGCCAACTCAGAAAGATGGATGAAGAATGCTTATTTGAAGAGAGGAAGGGTATCTTGTGTCATTTGATAATCCTGACCTTCTTTTATGATTTATTTATTCATTAGCTTTTATTTTTCTTATTGGTGCCAGAGCTTCATCATTTCAGACCAGCTTCAAACAGAGAGAAAAAGGAAAAGACCAGATTCAAATTTGAGGGTTAAACATGTGGGATTGAACCGGGGGACAGATGAATCTGGGTCTCATGCATGCCAAAGCAGATACACTATACAAGTAACCTATTTTGTCAGCCCCCATTTGGAATATTTAACTGGATGGGGAAGTTTTAATAATACCACTTGCTTAGGTTTAAGATGAGGCAAAACAAACACTCCATAATTTATTAGGTCACTGAATATTTATCCCTGTGATAGACAACTTTTTGGACATTTGTCAAAGAAAAAAAAACTATTTTTGTATTTATTTTTTCCCTTTTGTTGCCCTTTTTTTTCTTGTAGTTATTATTGTTGTTATTGATGCCATTGTTGTTGGATAGGACAGAGAGAAATAGAGAGAGGAGGGGAAGACAGAGAGGGGAAGAGAAAGGCACCTTCAGACCTGCTTCACCACCTGTGAAGTGACTCCCCTGGGATCCCGATGCCGGTCCTTGCACTTAGAGCCACATGCACTTAACCCACTGTGCTACCACCCGACTCCCTGAAAAAACAAAACAAAACAAAACAAAACAAAACAAAACCTATTTTTATAGCACAATCTCCAAACAGGAGAGAAAAAATTCAGCTGATGAAAATGCTATGTATGTATCAAAGACAGGCTATATACATAGGCTGTCTTTAATATGTTGTCTTTCCCAAAAGCCTATACCAGGGAGAACAGAAGCAACCAGTAGCACAGCTATATACAAGATGCTGGGTATTATACCCCAAACCCTATCAAAGGGACTTTCCAAAGTTAACCCTATCACCAAATAATGTGATGATAACAATAACTATCCATTGTCTTCTTGAACCGTAAGACAACAGGAACCTCACATTTCCACTATAGAGCCTATATTTCCCCCAGTCCTGGAACCTTAGGGTGGGGCCCACTTTTCTGCATGCTGCTCTCAATTCAAATCAAATAATATTGCATCTGCGGATCGCAACCTAATCAACGCAATGAGTGCCACCCCAGCATGCTTCACTTCAGACTGTGACCAGAGACTTCCAGTGTGGAATGACAACCCTTCAGCTTCATCACTCGGGCGAGACCTTTACTTTCATAGTATTCTCTAATTCCATTCTAGGTGTTCCACTCCCCAATAAAGTCCCCAAACCTAGATATAGTCCAGGTCCCCTGAGATAGAGCATAGGTTCACCCATGCCCATAAACTAAGGGAAAAATATATACCTGAAAGCAGAAGTACACTAGAGTTTGCAGTTAGTACTCCCCAACACTTCATCTGCACTATTCCAGTCTTTAGGTCCATGATTGTTCAACAGTTTGTTTGGCTTTGTATGTTAACTCTCTTTTCAGCCACCAGGTTCCAGATGCCAGCGAGATGCTGACCAGACTTCCCTGGACAGAGGACCCCATCAATGTGTACTGGAGCTCCACTTCCTCAGAGCCCCACCCTACTAGGGAAAGAAGAGACAGACTGGGAGTATGGATTGACCAGTCAACGCCCATGTTCAGAGGGGAAGGAATTACAGAAGCCAGACCTTCCACCCTCTGCAACCCACAATGACCCTGGATCCATACTCCCTGAGAGATAGAGAATGGGAAGGCTATCAGGGGAGGGGATGGGATATGGAGATCGAGTTATGGGAATTGTGCAGAATTGTACCCCTCTTATTCTATGGTTTTGTTAATGTCTCCTTTCTTAAATAAAAAAAAAAAGAAACTGCAAAAAAAAAAAAAAAGGAAATGCTATATATGAAACTTAATATGATGGTTTACAAACATTTTGTGTCATATGTGTTTTACCTTACATGCCATATATTTACACATGAATTATGAACTATGCATACATTATTAAGTTCACGTAACATACTTTATATCATATAATATGCTATATGTTACAAATTATACACTAGGTACATATACAAGCATTTAATTTCACTTAAATATCACAACAATATTGAGTTAGGAACAATTATTATTGTTCAGATCTTACAAGGATTGGAACTAGTTGAAATTAGTCAATTTTCTTTCCTACTCTAAAGAAAGCCTAGACTGAAAATTTGGAGCTATACCATATTCAAATCTGAAATATTATTAGGTCTCCCCACACATTTCTCTGGTGTAGGTTAGGGTATAGCAATTTCAAGATGCTAGTGACTTTCCAGTAACACTAGCAAGGTAACTTCAGTTCTACCCAATGCACCTAATTTTCTGCCGCTTGGAGGCGCTGTTGCCTTAGCAGAATGCATTCTCCGGCTTTGAGTATGGCTTCTCAAAAGCATGGAGAGCTAGGACTGAGACTAAAACCACAGTTTGTAAGATTTTCAAATAACACAGCTGAATCATTGAATTTTGTGATCTGAAGCATGACCTTAAGGATTGGAGTCACAGTTTCTAATTGTTTATTAATTAAGAGAAGGCCAAACGATTCCAATTTCTTTAAATTACGTTTCATTCCAGATAGGTGTAGTATAGGAGGACTGGAGTCTGTAACAGGGATTTAAGACTGAGTTTTGCATGTGCTAGACCTTGCCTCTGACTTACAGTCCCGGAATCCCAGGAGGACTCTGCTGCTAAGACAAAGCAAAGTGTATACACAGACCAAACAATAAATCAACCAGAAGTGTAAGCTTAATTGTAGAAGCAAAACATAAAGGTGAAGAAACCACATACCACCAGGGAGTTGAAGGGAGAATGTGGGGTTGAATCTACTGAGCAGGCTGAGACAATTAAAAGTGGAGGACATTTTTCTACCTGGCTACAAATAGGGAGGTAAGAGTTGAGTGAGCTATTCTAGTCAAGAATGAATTAGTATTTTTCTGTTACTTATATACTAACTATATAATATAAAAATATTACTTGTTCTTTATGTTGAATCATCTTCAAAATAATGTCTAGTTAGAAATCCATATTAGACCAAGATGCCCTATTGTTTGCATTTAAATGTTTTCCTATTAAAATTAATGCAGAATATTCACTGAAATCTATAAAATACTAGAATAATCTTCTGTTTCTGACATATCACCATGTACCTGGGAGACCCTGAGTAAACCAATTTATCCTATGAAACTTTTTTCAAAATATTCTTTTATAATTTTTTTTTTTTTTACTTTCTGTCATTTAAAATGCTACAGTGTTGTTTGATAGAACAGCGAGAAATTAAGAGGGGAAGGGTATAGGGAGGGAGAAAAAAACACAGACCCTACAACACTACTTCACTGCTCACAAAACTTCCTCCCTGCATGTGGGGAGCAGGGAGGGGTTTGAAGCTGGACCTTGGGTAGACACTTACCCAACCCTCATTTCAAAATATTCTTTTTAGGGGAGTCAGGTGGTAGCACAGTGGATTAAGCGCATGTGACACAAAACTTAAGGACTGGTGTAAGGATCCTGGTTTGAGTCCCAGGCTCCCCACCTGCAGGGGAGTAGCTTCACAGGCAGGCAGTAAAGCAAGTCTGCAGCTGTCTATTTTTCTCTCGCCGTGTCTGTCTTCCCCTTCTCTCTCCATTTCTCTCTGTCCTATCCAACAACTACAACAAGGACAACAAAAGGGAATAAATCAATAAATATTTTTTAAAGTAATAATTCAAAATATTGTTTTTAAATGTTTACTTATTTATTTATTGCACATAGAGAAATTAAGAATGAAGGAGAAGACAGGGAAAGAGAAAGAAAAACACCTGCAGTACTGCTTCATCACTTATGAAGCTCCCCCCCAACCCCTCTGACAGGTGGGGACCAAGGGCTTGAACCCAGGTCCTTGAGCATTGTAACATGAACACTCAACTAGGTATGCCATCACAGGGCTCCTATTTCAAAATAGTCTAACTATAAAATGAAGTCAAGTACCTCTTACATCCTTATAGCTTAAATTTTGTGGTTATAAAAGGTGAACATACCCTCAAAGTATATTTTTCAATAGACATGATATTGTATCTCCTCTAAATGAAGTAAAAGAGTATTCTCCTTAAACATTTGCTAAAATGATTTCTCGTAATTGGTTTTCTTTCTGCTGTAAGAATATGGCTTAACAACCATGATGTTTGATGAAAACTGAAGATTTTTTTAAGTCAAAAATAAATCAATTGGAGTGCTTACTCAGAACTGAAACAGCTGTGTTTTGATGTTTACAATAACAGATGTTAGATGTTTCTAGATGGAAACAAGGCTGTCAGTCTTCAATTTCCTCGAAAAAGAACTATATCATGGTGGGTATTTAAAAAATGGTTTTATCCATGATGTTAGTATTGAGATTCTACACTTTGCTTGAAATCCATATGTAATGTGGCTTTCATTTTTTTTATTTGGCTGTACATTTTTATTGAAAATATTTAAATGTTCTATTTGTTTATCTTTATTTCATATCCAACACAGGATAGCATGTTAATGATAATGTTCCTTGTAATGTTATGTGTAATGTATTACTTTGTAAAGGTATGATTGTAAACTTTTAAAATATTTGCAAATAGAATGATGAGAATTAAAAATTGAAAGAGACCACACTTGAAGTAAGATTAAGAAATACTTCATGGGCATTTTTATATTCCAGTGTCAAAAGTCAAGACTCTCTTGTTCACTCTAAAGAAATGTATTTATTTTAGAAGTATCAGAGCTGACCAGATATTGATAGGCGCCTATACAACATTCCCACCACCAACTTAAATCTTCCACCATCATGCACTGGGGCATCAGCAGACTCCCAGTTCTCTCCCAACCTCTCTCCTTTAGAGTCCTTGACTATGCTGTAGTAGTTCACAGTCAGTCTAAACTTCACCTTGCGTTTTCCTTTCTTTTCTTTTTAAGTTGATTTATTACTTAATGTATTTATTTATGAGAAAAGGGAGGGGTAAAGAACTTGTTTACATAGCAGCATAATTATATTATTTGTATATTTCAACTACTAATTCCTCAAACTATTCAACCCTAAGAAAGAATCATGTGGGGGCAGGCAGTGTGGTGCATCTATTGTAGCACACAGATTATAGTGCAGAAGGACCCAGGTCCTTACCTGAGGGAGGAAGTTTTATAAAAAGTTAAGCAGTATTGCAGGCATCTTTCTCCCCTCCTCCCCAACATCCATTCCCTCTCAGTTAATTTTCTTTTGTTTATTTATTTTGGATAGATAACAGAGAGAAGTTGATAGGGAAAGAAGAAGTAGAAATGGCGAGAGAGAGACATAGATAGAGAGAGAAAGAGAAAGAAAGACCTGTAATATTTCACCTTTCCGGAAGCTCCCCCTGAGGGCTTAAACTCTGGTTATTTCACACTGTAATGTATGCACTCAACCAGGTGCACCACTACCTAGTTTCTCAGAATCTTTTGTCTTGATCCAAAGTAAATAAATTAAACATTCCGGGCACACAAAAAAAAATCAAGCAAATACCCCTAAGAGCAATAGCTGACCAGACATACTTAACCTCCCCTGGTACACTCCCTTGCTTTTATAAAATATAAATACATTGCTTGAATAAAGATATTTTACACAGAGAAGTTCTCAAATAGTCATCTACAATGCATCCTTGTTTCTTAAAAAAAGAGATACTTAATTGACAGATAAAAATTCTATTACACTTAAATATATGATTCAAGGAATTTATATACAACTATATTGAAAAATGTTTCTAAGTTTATTAATGTTAACTATCACATCAATTAATTGCTTTATTTTATTTTATTTTGCCTCCAGGATTATTGCTGGGGCTCAGTGCCTGCACTAGGAATCCACTGCTCCTGGAGGCCATTCCCCACCCCCCCATTTTTGTTGCCTTTGTTGTCATTATTGTTATTGTTATTGCTGTTATTGTTAGATAAGAGAAATCGAGAGAGGAGGGGAAGACAGAGATGGAGAGAGAAAGAGACATGCATACCTGCTCTACCACTTCTGAGGCAACATCTCTTCAGGTGGGGAGCCGGGGGCTCAAACCAAATCCTTATGCAGGTCCTTAAGCTTTGTGCCATGTGTGCTTAACACACTGTGCTACTGCCTGCTCCCCTTGTTAATTATTTTTTAAAAATTCTACACATAGGCACAGGAGACAGCACACTATTTATGGGAAAAAAAAACTTTCATGTCCTAGATAATGAAGTTCCAAGTTCAATCCCCAGCACCACCAGAAGCTAGAACAACAAAGTCTTTATAACACTCCTATAATGGAATGCAAAAGATAAGTGATAAAAGCAAAGTCAGGGAAGGTAAAGTGACTTCATGGCTAACTGTGAAAAATTCTATATTTGAAGCCAGTGGTAAATATTGTTGCAATACATGTGCACATCTGTTTATGTTTGCATTGTTTGTCTCATATTCTTTTCCTCATTTCTCTTTTTTTTTTAAAGTACCCACTACCCAAAGTTGGAAGAAAAATACTGTAGAAACCAGGGTATTGGAATCATCCTCCAACCTTTACTAGTCATAACTAGTAGGGAAGGTTTTACCTAATGTACCATTAAATTTTTGCTGCGAATTCTGAATTATCAGCAATATAATATTTGTGGAGTCCTGAGTGCCCAAGGATATAACTAAACTAGATTAGAAGGAAATTCAGAAGACTGATGTAGAAAGACTCCTGAAGATATTCACTTCCCTGATTCAGCTCAACCTCCACTTTACCCCTGCTCTTCTAGAGCCTGTGGGCCAATAAATCCCAGTTTGAACTTGAGCTAGTTTGCATTGACTTTCTGTCATGTACCACTAGAGAACAGTGACTATTACAGGGGACTTATTATAGTAGTTGAAAAACACTGATCAGGGCTCTGTAGTCTTTAAAGTTAATTTCATGGGTGTAAGAGGGAGAGGGAGAAGGGTTATCAGCTCCTAGGCACAGAAAATGGAGAAAGATTTAAATAGTTTAGAAAATAAAGAATATATGCAAAATTACTGTTGCATGAGAAAAGCTAGTCACACTTGCTATTATTAGAGAAAATTGCAGAAAATGGCAAAGGACCACTCTTTTCACAAGAATAAATCCATACCCAATGAATGAGCCAATGATTAGGTCAAATGGTTGGGTGAAGAAGATGCCAGAGTTATCATGTAGTTGTGCCAGTAGATGTCAAGTAATTGTACTTGGAAGTTCTTTTTTTCTGTCTGCCATATAATTATATTCCATTATAGTAATTGTACAAAATGATATTCATTATAGTGGAGAAATGAATCTCATATTTTGGTACATGATACTTGTACATTTGAATTTTTAAAAATCTATTGGAACTATGAATATACAAATATGAACCCAGGAATTTAGTCCTAGACCCAAATAGAATAAATGGGATGATCATACTGATATGTCAACTCTGATACATTTAAACTATTCACCAAAATAGTTATGAGATTGGAACAAGTATCTTGAATCACACCTGTATGTTTAAGCACATTAACTTTATATGGCATAATTTTGAATTCTCTCTAACATAAACCTTAACAAAATTGTTACCAGTTTGACAATTAAGAAACGATTTGGTGGAGTCCGGAAGTGGCGCAGCGGTTATGCGCACTTGACACAAAGTGCAAGGAGTGGTGTAAGGATCCCGGTTCTAGCCCTCGGCTCCCCACCTGCAGGTGAGTCGCTTCATAAGCAGTGAAGCAGGTCTGCAGGCATCTTTCTCTCCTCTCTGTCTTCCCCTCCTCTCTCCATTTCTCTCTGTCCTATCCAACAATGATGACATCAAGAACAACAATAATGACTACAACAATAAAACAACAAGGGAAACAAAAGGGAAAAATATATATATAAACAATTTGGAGGACTAGTAAGATACCTCACTTTGACAATGTACTAGCATTGTCAAACTCATCATCCAGGCACAAGCCCACACTCTACTAAAGGGAGCTCATTGTTGTTTTCTGACTCTCTATTTGATGAAGTTTGCTCAGAGAAGTAAAGTCCCAGTGACAACCAATAAAATAGAATAAAATATAAAAGAAAATAATTTGGAGTTCAGCATCTATCATTATTTATCTATAAATCTACTGTAGTGTTATCATACAATAAAGACTTGTAATCACCTTGTTAAGATTTTTTAAGGGGAATTTTGGACTTTAAGAATGGAGTACAATACTGTGAAAGGTAAAGACAGGAAATCTCTAAGAACTGAATTAGAGGACCTGCTAGAAAATAACCCATGTAGGTCAGTGCCTGCTTTTCCTTAATGTGTGAAGTTTCTGCCCCAGCACCTGCCCAGCATATGGGGGAAGCTTCAGTGGTATGGTATATTTCCATCTCTCCTTATATCTCTCTCAAAAAATTGGTCAAAAGTGGGGCTGTCCCCAGCAACAATAGCAGCAACAAAGTATCTGAATAAATGGTTATATTAAAGTCTTACACAAGGTCTGAAGCAGAAATATTTGTGCAAGAACAACAGTTCTAGAGAACATTTTTGTAAACATAGACATATTTTGAAATACTAAAAAAACAATATATAGAACTTTGTTGATGTCTCTTACATTTGGATAATCCTACCTCTCCAAATACCTGGACACATCTGGTTTTCAATTTTTTTTTTATATTATCTTAACCCAAATTGTGATAAACTCTTATTAAGTTTTTTTGTAACTGTTCTCTCTGCATTCTTACTATAAATCCACTTCCTAGTCTATAAGAATGAACTAGTGCATGAATACAACAAATATCACTCCTGTGAATGTATATCATTTGAATAAGAAATTCCGAAGTCTTACTTACAATCTAGCTATGTGTAATTTCTATTTATATCATACTTCTTTCCCTTTTCAGCTCATAAATTCTTTTTTATATTTATTTATTTCCTCTTTTTGCCCTTGTTGTATTATTGTTGTTGTTACTGATGTCATCGTTGTTGGATAGGTCAGAGAGAAATGGAGAGAAGAGGGGAAGACAGAGAGGGAGAGAAAGACACCTGTGGACCTACTTCACCACTTGTGAAGCGACTCCCCTATAGGTGGGGAGCGAGCCAGGGGCTCAAACCGGGATCCTATCGCCAGTACTTGTGCTTCATGCCACTTGCATTTAACCTGTTGCACTACCGCCCAACTCCCTAGCTCATAAATTCTTATTATGTTTTTAGTTAAGAAAATAAATTGTTGCTTCACTTCAGACTGTGTCCAGAGACATTAGGAGTGGAATGACAACTCTTCAGCTTCATTATTCGGATGAGACTTTTCCTTTAATAGTATTCTCGAATTCCATTCCAGGAGGTTCACTTCCTAACAAAATCCCAAAACCTAGATATAGACTAGGTCCCGTAAGATAGAGCATATGTTCACACGTATCCATAAACCAGGGCAAAATATATACCTGAAAGCAAAAGTACATAATAGTCTGCAGTGAATACCCCCCAACACTCCATCTCTACTATTCCAGCCTTTAGGTCCATGACTGTTCAACAGTTTGTTTGGCTTTATATGTTAACTCTCTTTTAAGCCACCAGGTTCCAGATGCCAGCATGATGCCAACCAGACTTCCCTGGACAGAAAACCTCACCAATATGTCCTGGAGCTCTACTTCCCCAGAGCCCCACCCTACTAGAGAAAGAGAGGCAGGTTGGGAGTATGGATCTACCAGTCAAGGCCCATGCTCAGCAGGGAAGCAATTACAGAAGTCAGACCTTCCACCTTCTGCATCCCACAATGACCTTGTGTCCATACTCCCAGAGGGATGGAGAATAAGAAAGCTATCCGGGAGGGGATGGGATGCAGAGTTCTGGTGGTGGGAATTGTTAACAGGTGGCGTTGTACCCCTGTTATCCTATGGTATTGTTAATGTCTCCTTTTTAAAATAAATTTTAAAAAACTTAAGAAAAAAGTAAATGAATTGTAGGTTATCAAGACAGTTTATCTGTGAATGTATTTGCTTTGTCATGTGCACAAACCAGTTTAGAAGAAAGCCCCCATTGCAATAAGGCAAACTTCTGTAGTGTCTTTCCTTCTGCTGTTGTTCTTGTTTCTGCTCTCGCTCTAGTGCTCTGGCTTTTAGTTGGGGGTGTTTACCATATTGTCTTTAACACATAGCTACAGCATCTCATCTCCCCTTGATAGGTGTCTAGGAGACACAATGGAACCCCAATGCCCCTTTATCCTGTCTCTTTTTCTCCTTCCCCAGAGTTCTTTCCTTTGGTACACACCCAGTCTGAGATTCACCTTAACATTCTTTGTTCTTAAATTTTGCCTAAAAGTGAGAACATTTGGTATTGGTCTTTCTCTTTTTTGGTTTGCATCACACAATTTAATGTCTTTAAGTTCTGATCACAATACTTCAAAGGAGATTCCCTCATCATTTTACAGATGCAAAGTACTCCATTGTGTATATGTACCACAACTTAGCCACTAATTTGTCCTTGGGCATCTGGGTTCCTTCCAAGTTTGAGCTATTACAAATTGTGCTGCTATGAACATTGGTGTGCATAGGTATTTTGGGATGCATGTTTTGTTTTCCCTGGGCATGTCCCCAGTAAATGGTTTGCTAGGTAATAAGGTAGGTCTATTCAAACTCATTGTTCTGATGCTCTCAATATGAACAAACTTTTTTTTAATTTATTTTATTTTATTTTATTTATTTATTCCCTTTTGTTGCCCTTGTTGTTTTATTGTTGTAGTTATTATTGTTGTTGTCGTTGTTGGATAGGACAGAGAGAAATGGAGAGAGGAGGGGAAGACAGAGAGAAGGAGAGAAAGACAGACACCTGCAGACCTGCTTCACCGCCTGTGAAGCGACTCCCCTGCAGGTGGGGAGCCGGGCTTCGAGCCGAGGTTCGAACCGGGATCCTTATGCCGGTCCTTGTGCTTTGCGCCACCTGCGCTTAACCAGCTGCGCTACAGCCCGACTCCCTTGAACAAACTTTTTGAAGCATTTATGAAAAATATGGTAGAGTCAACATCTTTATCCATCAAACTCTAACCTGAAGGAGTGTGGGAAAAACCTACAGTATCACATCTAATTTTATTCATTCTAATTTTTTAAAGATTTTGAACATTCTACTATAAGGTTAGGATTCATTTAGCATATAGGTAAGTAAATGGGCATATTCCAAAATCATATGCCTTGATATTTACATTACACCCTAATTCATCCTATATATCATTAAAAACGTGATGCCAAGGATTTTATTCAGTTGTAGAACACAGGAATTTAAAGTTAATCCTTGGCTGTATATATTTAATTTCTCACACTAATAAACTAATAAATAAATCTCTTAAAAATTATCTATGACCTTCCAATGTCCATGTCCAGCAGAGAAGCAATTATACAAGCCAGAACTTGTATGTGAAATGAATTCTTAATTGAGGTTCTAATTATTTGTTAGTTTCACTGATAGATATTGCATGTCGATGGGCAACTTAACATTTCTGAGCCAATTTATTACTATGGAAAATGTATATGATCATAGATTCCACTGATAGCTTTTGAGCATTAAATATAAAGTAAGCATAAAAGTCATTTTTCTACTGGCTGCCAAGTTATAGGTACAAATAATTATTTCTCCTTTTTTTGTTGAAAGTCATTGTTTCAACATCTCATCTCAGAGGAATTAAACTTAGAAGAAATGGAATGGAACAATTGCATATACTATTAATATACTATTAATTCAACTTTACTGAAGCTTAAAATCATATGATTTAATCAGTATTGTTATTCACATTATTGCATATTGTTCTTAGGGAAACAGAAAGCAATGTATCACAAATATTTAGAATCGAGAGAAAAGAAGCAACTAGTGGTATTGCTTTATAAGATACAGCTATATATAAATGACATAAAAGATCATAAATTATAGTGAGGTCTCTCATATTATACAGCAAATCCTAACAATGGGATTTTCAACATTAACCCAATTGCCAAATAATTTGGTTATAGCTATAACTATCCATTGCATTCTTAAACCCTAAGATAGCAGGAACCTTCCCCTTTCTCTATAAAGCCCATGTTTCTCCCAGTCTTGAAACCTCTAGGGTGAGGCCCACTTTCCCACATACTTCTCCCAATTCATACCATAATGCATCTTCTGATCCCAGCCTAATCAAAGCAACCAGTACCACCTCAGCATGTTTTACTTCAGACTGTGTCCAGAGGTGTCAGGCTTGGAATGTGAACCCACCAGCTTCATTACTCTGGTGAGACCATGCCTAGCTCACAGGACTCCTATCTCGAGTGGCGCAATGCATTTCAAGTGGTGCACTTCTTAACAAAACCTCAAAACCTAGGTATAGACGAGGTCCCATGAGATAGGGCATATGTACCTGTATCCATAAATTAGGGGAAATATATATACCTTGAAAGGGCACAATAATTTTCAGTGAGTCAAAAAATGAAGCAAGAAAATAGAAAGAACTAAAAAGATACCATATAGTACTTAATGAAATAGTTTCTACTTAGACTTAGATACCTTCCTCACCTACCTCCTATTACACATCCCTCAATCACTCCAAAGCTAATAGTGTGAGACAAAGTAAGGACTACAAAAGCTGAATAGGGGAGAGAATGACATAATTTAATGATGACTCTTTAGTCACAATCAGGCCACCCCATCACCTAGGACCCTAGTCAGTGAGCCCTGGGCTTCCCACACAGACATGATGGGCCTAGAACTCTAAGAGATCCCTCTTGCCACTGTCATTGGTCATCTCCATCAGGAACAACATGATGGACCCCTTTGTTGGCCCCCATAGGACCTTGCCCTCAATGTGGATCAATAATGGTAGGTAATGTTCCACTCTCCGAAGGGAGGTTTGATAACATATGCCCTCTACTGCCTGAGGAAGATGGGTCCTGAAATTAGTGCAGCCTGGAATATTCCTAGCCATGACCACAGAATATGAGCCCAGACCTACTGGGTTGCAGAGGTTACATAGACTCCTGTGCTGAATATAGGCCCCAGATCCAACCAGTGGGGTTTACAGTTTACAATATTTATATACTTCCCCCATATTTGAGAGCTACTTTCTCCACTGATGCATCTTTCTAGTCCTTTTACCAACTATGACACCATTTCCCCAGACAATAACCTGGATCCACGTGAATATTAGATGTCAGCCTCAGGCAAAAACTAGTAAAGTCATGGGCTCCCTGGGAAATATCTAAAACAGCCCTACTACCTTTTTCCAAAATGGAGACCCCAATCTTCATCAGCAATATTCAGGCCTTTAGGTTCACAATTAATAAACAATTTGTTCTGCTTTATATATATTAACTCTTTTTCAGCCACCAGGTTTCAGATGATACAAGGATGACAACCCGACTTCCTTGGGGAGAGGACACCATCATGTGTCTTGGAGCCCTGCTTCCCCAGATCCCTGCCCCACTAGGGAAAGAGAGAGACAGGCTGGGAGTATGCATTGATCTGTTAATCAATGCCCATGTTCAGCAGAGAAGCAGTTACAGAATCCGGACTTTGTACCTTCTACACCCCATAATGATCCAGGTTCTATACTCCCAGAGGGATAAAGAATAGGGAAGATATCAAGGGAGGGTATTGGATATGGATCTCAGTGGGTGGGCAATGTGTGGAAATGTACCCCTGTTATCCTATGGTCTTGGGTCTTGTCAATGTCTCCATTTTAAAGTTAAGATTAATATTAATTAATTAGTTTTAAAAAGGAAATTATCCAAAAAAATAAATGTGCTGATGGGGTGGGGGTGAGTGATGGTGCAACTGGTTGAGCACAGGGACTACAGGGTGCAAGGAGCCAGGTTCAAGTCCGTGGTCCCCACTTGCAGATGGAAAGCTTCACAATTGGTGACAGCAGTGCTGCAGGTGTCTCTGTCTCTCTCCTTCTGTCTCCCCTTTCCCTATCAGTTTTTGGCTGTCTCTATTCAGTAAATAAAGATATATTTTTTTTAAAAAGTGCATTGATGAATAAAAAAAAAACCAGCATGACCACTGTGTTCAGAAGAAAAACAAAGGGAGAGGGGCATGGATCACAGATCCTATATAGCATTATAATAATATTGGGTGTATATGAGCTAAGCTGACAAACTATGTAAAGCTAGAATAAGTAGGAATATGGGGTGCATTTTCTGCAGTATATTTTACTGGTGTTTATTTCCCTTTACAATTCTTACTTTGAAAATTCAATAGATTTGGTAATATTTTACTAGGATGATAATAGCATTATATTTATTTTATTGAGAGAGAGAGAAAGAGTGAGAGAGAGAGAGAGAGAGAGAGAACATTACTGCTCTGCTCTGGTATGTGCAGTGCCTAGAATTGACCATGACCCTCATCTTGAAATTTCTAAATGCTACACACTGGCATACCTCCTTGACTAGTCAGGAGTGTAACAACTTTGCTCCATGTTTTCCTGTTTACATTTTCAGTAACGTCATGTGACATTAAAATTTGTTTTATTTCTTTCAATCTCTACATCATAGTTTTCAAAAACACAAAATCTCTTCAAAATCTGTTCTTAAAAAAAAGGGAAATTTATAAAAGATATATTTTCCAATAAAAGATACATTGACCTATATGATAGTTTTCATCATTTCATTTTGAGCCAAATTTTGCTCAACCAAGGCAAAGAATATATACAACCTTTCCAGTTAGTGTATAAATGTCTCTATCCATCTTCATTTTTGGAAGTGTTTAATTTGAGTAAAGGATGTTAATGGAATCCTAGCATTGGCTAGGGGATAGGAAGGTTTTTGTTTTTAAAGAAGATGGTCTACTGTTGGTTCTTCATTAGCAGCTTAATCAGAAGGAAATCCATGTCTGCAGCAGGTGTCTAACTAACTTTGTGATAAAGTAACTGTCATGGAATGAAGATTAGAGATGGAGACTATTAAACATTTTGGATAATGATCCCCAAACTCTGAAAAAAATGAATAAATAATCCCAAAGCATGAATACTTTTGAAAAATACCTTTAAAATGCACAAGCTGTTGCTTCTGCATAATTTCAACACCGTTTGAAGTAGCACAATCAAAGGGACCCTGTTTTTCCAGATGAAACATATTGTATTGAATTTTATCTTAAGTGAAGCAAAGGCAATTGAGGTTTCATTTGTACAAGTTTGAAGTAACTGGTTTAAAGTTATATTCTGGCACCATAGCTCCCTCCCTAGTGGACACTGATCAAGTATTCTTTCTTTTTTCCCCGTTTTTTTTTTTTATCAAAGAGACAATATATTCAAATGGGCACTGCCAAAAATGTCTACTGTTTTCTCACATGTCTTCAATAATGTAAATTACTATGAATTTACTATGTAAAGTGAATAAGCCAAGAAAAAGTGTAAATTAACTAAATCTAACTGTAATGCAGAATGACAAGTATAGGAATCCCAGTGAGCTAGAAATGAATAGTCACTTCACTTAAAGTCTATTTTCAGCTGCATATTGTTCATAAATTTATCCTGAGTTAGTTTCTCTGTTCTCCTAAGTGCTATTTTTCCATATGTAAATGGAACCAAACTATAATCACCTAACCATTTTTGAACAAGGGTGAAAGGATATTACCTAAATAATATTGTAATGACACTTTCTTTGTCTAAAAACATTTTAAATTACATAAAAACATCTTATTTCCTAAACATGTCTCTCACTCATATATGTGATATAACAAATCACATATTTTAAAAATCTAATCAATTTGACCTAAAATTCTCCTTTCTTTTCCCCTTCCCTCTTTCCACCCTTTTTTCTTTCTTCTTCTCATCTTTCTTTTCTTCCTTCCTTCCTTCCTTCCTTCATTCCTTCCTTCCTTCTTTCCTTCCTTCCTTCATTTCCCTCTGTGCTTTTGCTTTCAAAAGTTCGTTTTTTTTAAATTGAGGTAATGTTCTACAAGCATGCATTTCTCTTAGAGTTACAATAACACATCTCCTCTAAATATGTATTAGTACCTCCCTACCCACTACCAGTGGAGGTTTGGAAAAATTTAAATCAAAGGGAATCTTTGAGAAACTAAAAAAAGCACTGTATCCTTATCTTTCTAAAATTGCTTCTGTTTATTTGTATGTATCTTCTAAAGTGTCACAAACTTTATATAGCATACCAGATAGACAAGTTAGAACATTTGCCTTAGGAATAAAAATAAGAAAATAAAAGAAGCTATCTCAGTAAAGATACTGTATTACTAGATAAGGCTAAACTTTTAGTTGATGAAAACAAGTTCTTGTATCAGTCTTTAGCTTCACTTTGATTTTTTAGAATGGCATTTAAGGTCTTGAAACATAGTATGATCTTATAATCTCCATTTTTAAATTCAAGTGGATAAATCCTATAGATTTATTAATGAGAAAATAGTTATATGTCCCACAGGAACACTATATTCGACCTTTGCCAATGTCTCTATAGTATTACTCACATTTAAACTTTATTCCATGGGTCTTCTTTGAGATAGAAGAGGAAAATCCACTAGAGTTCAGAGTAATATCAGAGCTCTTCACTTCAGTCTTTTGTACAAAAGCATAAACTTGATTCTGAATTATTGTACAATATTGAGAATAGGGCTCATCCTCTAATGCCTCCTCCTCCCTTTAACACTCCTTGTGTTGGTTTTAATTTTAAATTATCAAGGAGATGATGGGTGACTAGGAAGTCTAAACTCACTTCTTTTTTAAATTTTTTAATATTTATTTATTCCCTTTTGTTGCCCTTGTTGTTTTATTGTTGAAGTTATTATTATTGTTGTCGTCATTGTTGGATAGGACAGAGGGAAATGGAGAAAAGAGGGGAAGACAGAGAGGGGGAGAGAAAGATAGACACCTGCAGACCTGCTTCACTGCATGTGAAGCAACTCCCCTGCAGGTGGGGAGCCAGGGCTCGAACCGGGATCCTTACTCAGATCTTTGCACTTTGCGCCACTTGTGCTTAAACCGCTGCACTACAGCCTGACTCCCAACTCTCTTCTGATATATATTTCCTCCATTCTTTCCACCAGAGAAGAATGGACAGCAACTTCTGACGCTACTATTTTCTCCTCAAGAAATTTACTCCTATGATACTCTATTATACTATCTTCAGGTGGCAATGAATTTCATAAATGTAGATGCTTCTTTGTTTTAAAGAGGAATGTGATGCTAATTGTGTGGATACAGTCACTATACAATAAAAATTACTTTACTGACCTAGACTCCCTTGGCTTTGATTCAGAGTCCAATATGTCATCTAAATGGCTCATGCATTTCAGAATATCTCCTCGTTCTTTTCCCTCTTTCTGGCTTACACCTTTTCTAATATATGTTTCTAAAAATTTTTAAGCATAAGCTTTGAATCTAACCCTCCTTCCTTACTGAATAGAGTTTTCCACATGCATGCAGATGGCTTTGACTCCTAAAACAGTGCTCCTAGTTCATTGGTCCAAAAGTGGGACATCCAAGCAATGACAACTGTTATAAATATGACAAAGCAAATGCACTAGCTAGATGAATTACTTTACTGACTTGCAAACTGTTCTGATAACATATTTCCTGTCTCAAGGACTTCTCAGAGCCCATTGCTATTCACTTGATACTCTCTGGTCATCCTGTCAACTACATTAGATTAGCTCACAAGACCCTTTTTAGTGCCTGAACTTTTTTGTTCATTAGAAAGACTTACAAAAATTCAGATCTTTCCATTTCAGCCCCTGCTCCTCAAACAAATGAGAGTTTAGAGATGATAGATGACCCCGTGTCCCTTATTAGGGCTATTGCATTCCATTAAGTGAATACCTGCTTAAAGAGACTATTTGTCACAAGGATATAATTTAACCAACCTAATACAGGGTGAAGAGAAATGTCGGAATTAGAGCAAGTACTGAGAACATGAATCAGTTTTTCCCCCCATCTAGATGTAAATGTGCTTCAAGCTATTCCTGTATTCTCACCTAACTGTTGTACTTAACTGAAAAACCTATTTGCAGCCATTTGTGTCCATTAGCTGAAACAATTTATTAAATTGGGACTTTCATAATTATAAAATAATAATTTTATACTTTGCTGGATTATTCTAAAATTGTAGCAAAAAGATTATTTTTTAAAATATGTTTCCCACTGTGCTTTTTGCATTGAAATTCTTAACTAAAAACTTGCAATATTACCAACAACGTGATTCAGCAGCTGGGTGCTGGTGCATCTGATTGAGCACATACCTTACCATGTGCAAGAACCCAGGTTGCAGCACCTTCAGGGAAAAGCTTCATTACTTCCCTTATTGCAATATTTTATATTTTATTTTTAAATTTATTTGATAATTAAAGAAAAATCAAAAGGTAAGTGGGATATAGAGGAGGAAGAGAGACACCTACTGCACGCATGCTTCACCGCTCCTAAAGCTTCCCGCCTGTAGGTGGGGACCAGGAGCTTGAACCAGTGTTCTTGTGCATTATAACATGTGTGCTCAACCAGGCACACCATCACCCAGATCCTAGAATAAGTTTTAATGACTACTCTTTGTTTCTGATAACTTGATATATGGATTTTCAAGTTATTATTTAAAAAGCACCAATGGTGTGTTTGTGACTCAATGTATATTCTAATATATTTCAGAAAATAAGCAAATAAATATACTTATCTACAACAGAGTTTTTTCACATAAGGAATTCAAAACAGATATAATCACAAATTAAAATAGAAAACATAAAATGTCTACCCTACCATTGAAAAAAATAATTGCCTCCAGAATAAAAATAAGTAGGCATTAAAGTTATGAAAAATTGTATTACACTTGCCTCTGAAAGCTGACTGAATCTTTTCAAAGTAGACTCACCAGGCTCAAGGTCATTTATAATGCTCTCCATTAAGTATCCAAAGGCAATTTTCTGATATTCTCTCATATGTTTTAGTCTCTCTAACAAAACTGACCCCTTGGAAGACAACTCTTTCCATCTACATGTGAAAAGTGCTGAATGTTTCCTTTAGTGAGATTTAAATTGCTTTTAGCAGGTCAGGTCATCTCATTTAATAGTTTCATATTACTTTATTCAGCTTGCAACCCTTAGAAACACAAAAACGGTTCATTCCAATTCTCCTTTTCAGTGGAACTTAATATTGTCCTTGGATGGTTACAAAAATTACTCCCTGGGATAAGTGTTTTTCTGTCTCATATTCTCTACTATCTCATATAGTTGGCTCTCAATGTTGAATACAATTTGTGAATTTTAGGTCTTAAATATTAGTGATGGCAATCTTCCCTCTACTTTTCAGAGATTTTAGCTGAAATCCTTGTAATAAAAGTTAGGTTGATGAGAAAATAAAATTATAGAAGATTTCTAGCAGGTATCCATCATATATACATGGGAGATATATAAGGAAAAATGGATAATTCCCAAAAGTATTTTGAGATTCAGGCTTAAATACCACTTTAGTTAGAAAAGGGCAGATTCTCTTAGGAGTAAGTAAATGACTTTTAGGAAAGATGAATGGGCTATTAGAATACAGAAGTTATGACAGTTTGCAATGCTATTTGTCTGGTATGATTCAGACTTCCAGTCTCCACTCCTGTGATAAAAGTCCCTCATTCCTGGCTGTTGAAACTGTCAAGGAGGGTATTTATGATTATTGAGTTCCTTTGTGAGGTTTTGTCTGTAAGCAGATAATGGGAGGGAAAAAATGATTTCTTTTCTTTTCTTTTTCAAGTGTCTCCTGTTCAAAATAATCAATCTGCTAAAGGTTATATTTTGTTGGTAGTATGTATGTAACATTTGTCACAATTGATGAGCATATATTGACACATCGTTATTATCCAGTGTCCACAGTTTACAAGAGGGATCACTCTTGCTGTTGAACCTTCTAGAAGTTTGCACAAAATTATAATGGCAAGTTTCTATCATTATAATATCACACAGAGAATTTTCACTGTCCTAAATACCCTCTGGGTTCTGTCTGTTCACCCCTGGCTTTTTACTAATCCATGGCAACCATTGATCTTTTTTTCTGCTTCCATAATTCTGTCTTTTCCAGAAAGTCTTTTGGGATTAAAGCATACTGCATAGAGGTGTTTCAGAACTCAGTATTTTCTGTTTAATTGGAAGCATATTTTGAATGATGATCAGAACATGATCATCTTGAATAAATTTCAATTTCAGCTTGGAGTTACCTTCCACTATGCAGAACCTGCTTCTTGACTCTTTCCTTTCCTCACAAGAATTCAGGGGCCTGTGTGTTAAATGTCTCCTACTTCAGGGTTTAAAATACTATTACATTTTATAAGGAACTCCTTTGCGAAGAACCTGGAGTCTGAAATAAAGACATGTCTCCAGAGGCTCTCAATTGAGGCCCTGCCTCTGCTAAATAACATTCCCTGAAAACGTTCACTTTGGTTATGATCTGGACCTGGTCTCTAGCACTACATTTATTTTCCATTCGATTTATATTGTCAACTTGCCTCATGTTCAGTAGTCACAAGTCTATGGGGAGAGGTGATTCTTCATATATCCTTTCTTTATATGCTTTCTTAATAATATAAAGTCAGGGAAGAAGATAGTTCAACCAGTAGAGAATGTGCTTGGCTATTAAGTGTGGCCCTGTTCAAGTTTCAAAAGCACATGGAAGTAGCAAGGAACTAAAGGAAGCTCTGATGCTGTGGTGAACGGGAGCTCCCTCTTTATATGTCTCCTTGATTCTATATATCTGAAATAAAAAATAATGAAAAAGTCAGTGTAGAAGGGTGGATTCACACAAGCCCAGTGCCCTGGCACAGAAAAATAATAAGTTAAATAAATAAATATACACATGTATGCATGTGTATCTATGCACATATGCATATATAGTGAACATTGAAAAATCAAATCTAACATTTTAAAATTTTATATAACCTAAATATGACTTTGAAAGATTTTCAAATGTGAACAATTTCTCTTTATTGTGCAAAAAAATATCTGGTTTTTACTGAAGAGAAGACGTTCCCCAGGATCTGTTACAAGACAGGTATCACATGATAAAAATTATCTACATTTTCAAACAAATTTTAGCTAGAATGCAATTGTATCAGTCTTTGGATATTTTTTCTATTTTTATTTTTTTAAGAGAGTTGATTTTATCTTATTTAAAGACTTTATTTTTCAGAGAAAAAGCAAGGGGAAGCTAAAGAGGTTGCCCAAAACACTCTATATGTTGATATGCAAGTTCTCTCCCATTATCAACATCCTCCAGTAGAATGACACACCTATTACAGTGGATGGTCCTACCTACCCTCATACATCATCATAACCATGTCCATAGCTTGCATTAAGGCTAACTCTTAGTTTCTACAGGTTTGGGCAAGTATATACTGAAAATTTTATCACTGCAATATTATGCAGAACATTTTCACTACGCTATAATCACCAGTTCCCTGACTATCCAATAATCTCTTCTTTTTGCCTCTAGAGTTTTTTTTTCTTTCCAAGAATGTCAGATGGAATTGTATGTTTACTATATTCAGTCTGAGTTTTTTTTTAGCAGTGATGTTTAGGTTTCCTTAGTAAGCATTTAAGTTTCCTCCTTGTCTTTTCAACTTTATTATGTTTAACTCTTATAGATAAACGTTCCATTATCTGAAGACACTAATATTTTTTAATTGAAATACTGTTAAGAATTCTGATTGCTTCTAAAATTTGACAATTATGAATGAAGCCTTCATAAAGGATCATGCCATGTTTATTGGTATGTTCATATGTTTTATAAATGCTTCCTGGATGTATTTGAGTTTCCATCATTTTTCAGTAAATAACAAGAAATATGACTGCTGATCATATATTCAGAATAATGTCTATTTTTGTTAAAGATTGCCAAAATGTCTTCTTTTTTTTTTTTTTTTTTTTTTTGGACTCTCAACAATGAGGTCCTGAGGTTTTTGTTTTTTTTTAATATTTCCTTTTGTTGCCCTCGCTGTTTTATTGTTGTAGTTATTGATTTCGTCATGGTTGGAAAGGACAGAGAGAAATGGAGAGAGGACGGGAAGACAGAGAGGGAGAGAAAAGATAAGACACCTATAGACCTGATTCACTGCTTTTAAAGCAACTCCCCTGCAGGTGGGGAGCCGGGGGCTCGAACCTGGATCCTTACTCTGGTCCTTGTACTTTGAGCCAAATGCTTATAACCCGCTCTGCTGTCACCCGACTCCCCAAAATGTCTTCTAAAATGACTCTGTTAAGTACATCCCAAAATAAATTTAAAATATAATACAATAGCAGACATGTACCAAAAGAGGAAAATAAAGCACAGTGATGTGGGTATCAAAAAAAAAAAAAGTTGGAGGAGATGCCACTGACGTAAAGTTTATAAGGAATTGGGATTTTTAGAGTTGAAAGAAAGAACCACATGTAATGGTCATTGACTGGAGAAATATTGAGCATAAGATAAAGGAATTGCCAAAGTAATGGTAAAGTAGAGAGGATACTAGGTTAATCACGGGGTGGGGGTTGTTTTTTGTGGTCAGAAAGAGTAGGAAGGTAAGAAATTATTCCTTCATTGTCAAAGATGAACATATATAAATCAAAAGCTTTAAATAAGGTATCCTTAGTGCTGATTATTTTGAACAAATGATTTTTTTTTCATCTGATGTATCCAAAAGACCTGTTTGAATGTTCATGTCTGAATATCTAGTTCCATTTGTGTTTGTTTCCCTCATAAACATAACTTTTCTACTAAAGTGGCTTTCTGAAATGTAATTCTTTGCTAGTGGTGGGGGGTAGCTCAGCGGGTTAAGTGCAAATGGCTTAAAGCCTAAGGACTAGTGTAAGGATCCTGGTTAGAGGCCCCACCCATCTCTGCAGGGGAGTCGCTTCACAGGCAGTGAAGCAGGTCTGCAGGTGTCTTTCTCTCCCCCTCTGTCTTACCCTCCTCTCTGGATTTCTCTCTGTCCTGTCCAACACAATGACAGCAATAACAACAATGATAAACAATAAGGGCAACAGAAGGGGGAAAAAAGACCTAGTAGTATTAATAATAAAATAATTTTTGAAAATGGGTGAGGCAGTTCATCTTGTGTTGCAGTTATATTTATAAAAGAACTTATACAACAGATGTGGGTGAGGTTGTTCCATAAATCAATTTTCTCCCTCTCCTCCCTATGCAATATCTTCATGCAGATATTGTGAATATGTAAATGTTGTGATATTTAAAATTCTCCTATAAATTACTTAAGTTTAATTAAATAAGTTTACTTATTTTTAAAATTCTAGGAAATATAGAATGTGCACACACACAAAAAAATCCCTTTGGTTCTTTTAAATTTGTACTTTTCAAGAGACTTATAAAAACAAGATAAAGGCAGCACAAGGAGTTTCCACATTCCTTTCAAAGATCTCCTAAAATAAACTTGTTACATTACATTAAACCAAAACTACTGTCATGCTTCTGTTAGAAGAGACAGTATTTAAACTTACAATTTAATAGGGGTAATTCTCTGAATATAAAGTATGTGAAATTTCATAAATGTCAAAGTTTGGGTTTTTTTTTTTTTTGGTTTATCTTTTTTTTTTTTAAAGATTTTATTTATTCATTCATGAGAAAGATAGGAAGAGAGAGAGAGAGAACCAGACACCACTCTGGCACATGTGCTGCCAGGGACTGAACTCAGCATCTTATGCTTGAGAGTCTAGTGTTTTATACACTGTGCCACCTCCTGGGCCACTTGGTTTGGTTTTTCAATGACGCTAGAAAACACTAGAGATGAAGAGGCAAAATTTAAGTATGGGATGACTGAAGAGGAAGTGAGAAAATGATTTATGTTAAGGTCAATCTGAACTCCAGGTAGGACCCTTATGGAAGCACTCTATGTTGCCACAATCTTGAGGTGGACCAGTTCCCGAGGGGCCCAGGGGTAGGAAAAATCTTAACATACTTTTTCCTGATTGGTAAGTGCAACCAAAAAAGTTCACTAGTAATTTATGGACTGGCAAAGGGAAATTTAGAGAGCTTGCTTATGGTCTTGTCACAGGTAAAATGAAGTGGCTCCTATGAGCCTATCCAAATTTTATATGGAAAGGTGGCTCTTACACAGAGTAATTTTTTTTTTTTTCCAGATCACAAAAGGGTAGTGAGAGTAAGGGAGTTTTAACCATAATTTGTTTCCAGAACCACAAAGTCTGGGTAGAGTTCACTATTGTCAGGTATTATAGTACAAGAGTAAGTTAATAATGTTTGACCTGACATGGCCCAAGGGCGCCACAATGATTAGGGCATTGGATTTAGAACTATGTGAGTTTAACCGGGTGTACCAATGCCCCGCTCCCTACATTGTATTTAAAATCTCAGGTTCGATCTCTGGCATTGCATGTACCAGAGTAATGCTCTGATTCTCTCATTTTATTATTTTTTCCTCCATAATAATAAATAAATATTTTAGTTGTGTTGATTAATGAAAAAATATATCAATATAAAATTATTAATATAAGTTTTAAACTTCAGACATTTCTGTTGTTTTTCTAAAACTTCAAACATTCCTGAATGAATTTCACCATGGTTAAACTGTTATTTTATTCAAATAAGAATTGAAGAAGTTATAAAATTTCAGTATGATATGATACAGTCATAGTATTTTTATATGCATTTTGATTTTCAAAATCAATATATTGTCAGACAACTGTAATATATAACTTTAAAAACATCTTTCTTCATTATCCATATGATTGATTTTTTTCTAACAGGTGAAATGCATTTCTTTGTTTTTATATCTAGTTTGTACTTTTAATAGTTTAACACTAAGAATCTTATATTGCAATAAAAGATTATTTATTTTTTATGATTTATGCTCACTGGCATTTTTCATTATAAATGCTAAATGGCACAAAATTTAATTAAAAACAAACATTTAATATGTGGCTACTGAGTGAACCCCTATTACCTCTGGCTTCGTTTCTTTTGAGAGGTTTCATATGTAAACTTTTATGAGTTATTTTAGATAATTGGGTCTGATTAATGTGGCCACACAAATGACACTCATCTAAGGATAAGACTAAATCTATTCCCTAAAGCAACCAGAAGGACAGAAATCACTAAAGTTAGAGCAGAAATAAACAACATCGAAAATAAAAGAACCATACAAAAGATCAATGAAGCCAAATGTTGGTTCTTTGAAAGATTAAACAAAATTGACAAACCCCTAGCCAGACTCACCAAACAAAAAAGAGAGAAGACTCAAATTAATAGAATTGTAAACGATGCAGGAGATATCACAACTGACACCACAGAAATCCAGAGAATTCTGCGAAACTTCTATAAAGAACTATATGCCACCAAGCTAGAGAATCTGGAAGAAATGGAACAATTCCTAGAAACCTATGCACTTCCAAAACTGAACCAAGAAGAACTACAAAATCTAAATGCACCAATCACAGACAAAGAAATTGAAACCGTTATTAAGAATCTCCCCAACAACAAAAGTCCTGGACCAGATGGCTTCACAAATGAATTCTACAAAACTTTCAGGAAACAGTTAATACCCATACTTCTTAAGCTATTCCATAAGATTGAAGAAACAGGAATACTCCCTTCCACCTTTTATGAAGCCAACATCACCCTGATACCAAAAGCTGATAGGGACAGAACAAAAAAGGAAAACTACAAACCAATATCTCTGATGAACATAGATGCCAAAATATTAAACAAGATCTTGGCCAACCGTATACAGCGACACATCAAAAAGATTGTTCATCATGACCAAGTGGGATTCATCCCAGGAATGCAAGGCTGGTTCAACATCCGTAAATCAATCAATGTCATTCACCACATCAATAAAAGCAAAGCCAAAAACCACATGATTATCTCAATAGATGCAGAGAAAGCCTTTGACAAAATCCAACACCCATTCATGCTCAAAACTCTACAGAAAATGGGAATAGATGGGAAATTCCTCAAGATAGTGGAGTCTATATATAGCAAACCTACAGCCAACATCATACTCAATGGAGAGAAGCTGAAAGCATTCCCCCTCAGATCGGGGAGTAAACAGGGCTGTCCACTGTCACCGTTACTCTTCAACATAGTATTGGAAGTTCTGGCCATAGCAATCAGGCAAAAGAAAGAAATCAAAGGGATACAGATTGGAAGGGAAGAAGTAAAGCTCTCACTATTTGCAGATGATATGATAGTATACATAGAAAGACCTAAAGAATCCAGTAGAAAATTACTGGAAGTTGTTAGGCAATATAGCAAGGTATCAGGCTACAAAATCAATGTACAAAAATCAGTGGCATTTCTTTATGCAAACACCAAATCTGAAGAAGAAGACATCCAGAAATCACTCCCATTTACTGTTTCAGCAAAATCAATCAAATACCTAGGAATAAAGTTGACCAAAGAAGTGAAAGACTTGTATACTGAAAACTATGAGTCGCTACTCAAGGAGATAGAAACTGATACCAAGAAATGGAAAGATATCCCATGCTCATGGATTGGAAGAATAAATATCATCAAAATGAATATTCTCCCCAGAGCCATATACAAATTTAATGCAATACCCATCAAAGTTCCACCAGGCTTCTTTAAGAGAATAGAACAAACACTATAATCATTTATCTGGAACCTGAAAACACCTAGAATTGCCAAAACCATCTTAAGGAAAAGAAGCAGAAATGGAGGCATCACACTCCCAGACCTTAAACTATATTATAAAGCCATCATCATCAAAACAGCATGGTACTGGAACAAAAATAGGCATACAGACCAGTGGAACAGAATTGAAAGCCCAGAAGTAAATCCCAACACCTATGGGCATCTAATCTTTGATAAGGGGGCCCAAAGGATTAAATGAGAAAAAGGAGGCTCTCTTTAATAAATGGTGCTGGGAAAACTGGGTTGAAACATGCAGAAGAATGAAATTGAACCACTTTATCTCACCAGAAACAAAAATCAACTCCAAATGGATCAAAGACCTAGATGTCAGACCAGAAACAATCAAATACTTAGAGGAAAACATTGGTAAAACACTTTCCCACATACACCTCAAGGACATCTTTGATGAATAAAACCCAATTGCAAGGAAGACCAAAGCAGAAACAAACCAATGGGACTACATCAAATTGAAAAGCTTCTGCACATCCAAAGAAACTATTAAACAACCAGAGAGACCCCACACAGAATGGGAGAAGATCTTCACATGCCAGACATCTGACAAGAAACTAATCACCAAAATATATAAAGAGCTCAGCAAACTTAGCCGCAAAAAAGCAAATGACCCCATCCAAAAATGTGCAGAGGAAATGAACAAAACATTCACCACAGAGGAGATCCAAAAGGCTAACAAACATATGAAAAACTGCTCTAGGTCACTGATTGTCAGAGAAATGCAAATTAAGACAACACTAAGATACCACCTCACTCCTGTAAGAATGGCATACATCAAAAAGGACAGCAGCAACAAATGCTGGAGAGGATGTGGGGACAGAGGAATCCTTTTACATTGCTGGTGGGAATGTAAATTGGTCCAGCCTCTGTGGAGAGCAGTCTGGAAAACTCTCAGAAGGCTATACATGGACCTTCCATATGACCCAATAATTCCTCTCCTGGGGTTATACCCCAAGGACTCCATAACACCCAACCAAAAAGAGGTGTGTACTCCTATGTTCATAGCAGCACAATTCATAATAGCTAAAACCTGGAAGCAACCCAGGTGCCCAACACCAGATGAGTGGCTGAAAAAGCTGTGGTATATATACACAATGGAATACTATGCAGCTATCAAGAACAATGAACCCACCTTCTCTGACCCATCTTGGACAGAGCTAGAAGAAATTATGTTAAGTGAACTAAGTCAGAAAGATAAAGATGAGTATGGGATGATCCCACTCATCAACAGAAGCTGACTAAGAAGATCTGAAAGGGAAACTAAAAGCAGGACCTGATCAAATTGTAAGTAGGGCACCAAAGTAAAAACCCAGTGGTGAGGGGTAGGCATGTAGCTTTCTGGGCCAGTGGGGGGTGGGAGTGGGCGGGAGGGATGGGTCACAGTCCTTTGGTGGTGGGAATGGTGTTTATGTACACTCCTAGCAAAATGTAGATATATAAATCAGTAGCTAATTAATATGAGAGGGGGAAATCAATTGTATGTCTCAAAGTTTCTCAAAAGACAAACTGAATCTTTTTAATATATAGGCTATGTATTTGATATGCGGACTCTCTCAAAAGCCTAGACCAAGTAGATTAGAAGCTTCCAATAGCACAGCTATATACAAGATACTTGGTACTGTACAGCAAACCATAACAAAGGGACTTTTCAAAGTTAACCCAATTAACAAATAATGTGATGATAATATTAACTATTGATTGTCTTTTTGAACCCTAAGACAGCAGGAACCTCACATCTTCACTATAGAGCCCCTACTTCCCCCAGTCCAGGAACCCTTGGATAGGGCCCACTTTCCCGCATGCATCTCCCAATCCAAACCAAATAACATTGCATCTGCCGATCACAACCTTACCAAAGCAACGATTGCTACCTCAACATGCTTCACCTCAGAATGTATCCAGAGACTTCACGTGTGGAATGACAACCCTTCAGCTTCATTACTCGGGTGAGACCTTTCCTTTAATAGTACACTCTAATTTCATCTCAGGTAGTTCACTTTCCAACAAAGTCCCATAACCTATATATACACCAGTTTCTGTGAGAGAGAGCTTATGTGCACACGTATCCATAAACTACTGCAAAATATATACCTGAAAGCAGGACTACACTAGAGTTTGCAGTGAGTACCTCCCTAACACTTCCTCTCCACTATTCCAAGCTTGGGATCCATGATTGCTCAACAAATTGTTTCGCTTCATATGTTAACTCTCTTTTCAATCACCAGGTTCCAGATGCCACCAGGATGCTGGCTAGGCGTCCCTGGATTGAAGACCCCACCAATATGTCCTGGAACTCAGCTTCCCCAGAGTCACACCCTACTAGGGAAGAGAGAGGCAGACTGGGAGTATGGACCGACCAGTCAACGCCCATGTTCAGCGGGGAAGCAATTACAGAAGCCAGACCTTCTACCTTCTGCAACCCTCAACGACCCTGGGTCCATGCTCCCAGAGGGATAGAGAATGGGAAAGCTACCATGGGAGGGGGTGGGTTATGGGGATTGGGTGTTGAGAATTGTGTGGAGTTGTACCCCTTCTACCTTATGCTTTTGTTCACTAATCCTTTCTTAAATAAAAAATTTAAAAAAAAAAGACTAAATCTATTATTTCCTAGAAGGAAAATCATCATTCTCACTCGAACTGTGTGTCCTCTGAAAGTAGAAAAGTTAGGACTGTGTTGAAGGAAAAAAAACAAACATATTTTCTCTAAACTCTCAGGAATCCTTGTGTTTATTATGTCAAATATAGAATATGAGGAGACACAAATGTTTAAAGAAAGAGTGAAATGCTACATCATTTGTATTTATTTCAAAA
The DNA here is from genome assembly GCF_950295315.1 of Erinaceus europaeus. Taxonomy (NCBI): domain Eukaryota; kingdom Metazoa; phylum Chordata; class Mammalia; order Eulipotyphla; family Erinaceidae; genus Erinaceus; species Erinaceus europaeus. Next base: position 101,053,974 of record NC_080166.1, read on the forward strand.
ACAAATATGAGTAGAACAGTTGGAATGTCTTTTATCTATGAATAAACTTTGCACAACTGAAACTTGTTGAGGGAGGTCTTTGTTCTGTAACTTCAATCTTAAAACATGTATTGGAGCAGAAATTTGCAGGATTTAAATTTTTTTTTCTTTTACTTATTTACTGAATAGTGGCAGAGAGAAATTGAGAGGGTAGGGGGAATTGAGAGGGATAGAGACAGAGAGACACCTGCAGACCTGCTTCACCACTCGTAAATATTTCCCCCTGTGGGTGGGGACCAGGGGCTTGAACCTGGGTCCTTGTGCACTGTAGTGTATGCACTCAACCAGGTGTGCCACCCCTTGGCCCAAAAAATTTGCAGGATTTTCAAATATAAATATAAGGAAAAAAACAAGAGAATGTTAGAAACACACAGAAAGAAGAGACACTATTTTGACTTACACTTTTTAGGGAAATTTGACTTAAAAATAATTGACATGCTCAGCAAACACCTATCACAAGATGTGAAATTATACTTGTGTGTCAACAACCATATTGTAAACTATTAACCCTACAGAAAAGTGATAAAAATAAAGAAACATAAGAAACCGTGGCAAAATAATTAAGTGTTTTAGTAGTTCTCTATGGCTATGAGTAGGGTACATCTCAGCTTTAAAGACCTGACATTTATGAATTCATAGAAAAATTTTTGAAGAACAATAACAACTTATTATAAAAGAAAACTTATTTATCATGAGCAAAAGAATTACAGCCAACTATAAAGTTGAAATATTGGCAATGTTACACATTTCAATTTGAGAAAAGTAATATACTTTATAATTCTATATCTCAAAAATAGATTTCATGTAAAAATCACAAGCTGATATGTCTGCATAATCATTTTCTAAATATTTTTTCTACAAAACTCCTTATACCCTTATTTAAGCTATTTTAAAAAACTGCATATCTTTTTTCTGAAAGATAAAAAAAGTAATGCAGTCTTTTCCCTGGTGTGATTTAGCAAAATATATGTTTTTAGTTGATAGTCTGAAATATGTATATTTTTAAATTATCTTTATTTATGGGATAAAGACAGCCAGAAATCAAGAGGGCAGGAGGAGTTAGAGAGGGGAAGAGAAAGAGAGGCATCTACAACATTGCTTCACCACTTGCAAAGCTTTCCCTCTGCAGGTGGGGACTGAGGGATTAGAATTCTGGACTTTGCACACTATAATATGTGCATGCACAACCAGGTTCACTACCACCAGCCCCTGAAATATTTTTTTTGTTTTCACTACATGCAGTCCCTAAAATATGAAATTATTGAGATCACCATTTATTGTGTGTGTGTTTGTGTGTGTGCGCGTGTGCATGTGCGTGTGCGTGTGCGTGTGCGTGTGTGTGTGTGTGTGTGTGTAAATCATTTACAGTGTTTCTTTTGTATCATTTCTGTGGTCAAAGAATGGCAAGTGGAAAAGTCCCTGCTTGATACAGAGTTGGCTTTGAACCATCTAGGCAAAGGGGAGGTGTGAATATTCCTGAGATATGTAAAGCAAGGGATGTGTGACAAGAAAAGAGCTTAGAGGCCCAAGGTCAGTTGAGGGTACCTTAGAGTATTTATATTCACGTTAGAGAAATATGAAGCCAGAATAGAATTGTGAGCCAAGGGTACTCACAATTTAATGTAACATCTTAATACTTTTGAATACTTTGTTTTAAAGGAATGTTTAAAAAATCAATTAATCAAACCAAGATAGAGAAAAACAAATAATTGCAACAACAATATACATTATAAGCATTTTACTTATTTTCTATCAGAGGGCTTCTCAGCTCTGATTTATGGTGGTGTTGAGGAATGAATTTGGGACTTTGGAGCTTCAAGCACCAGAGTTCTTTCCATAACCATGATGCAACTCCATCTCTTTGCCTCCCCCACCTCCACCGCAGGAAAAGAAAAATTAATTACTTGTTTTGTGAACACAGCATCCTAAATATAACAGCAAATAAAGCCTAAGGGATGCTAAGTGTTTAATTTTGTTCCTGCTACAATACTTAAACCCATTAGTAATCACTGACAACTTACAAATTGGGTTAAGTAATGTGGAAGAAGCAAAATCAATCAATCAGTCAACCCTTATCTAAGACATAATAGATTTCTTAGGCACCAAAAACTCTGAGACATTGGATTTTTTTTTAAACCAGAGCATTGCTCAGCTCTGTCATATGGTAATTCCTGGGATTGAACCTGAGACTTCGTATGAGAATCTCTTTGCAAAACCATTATGATATCTACATCCTCCCTTTCTTGGTCTCTCTCTGTATCTCTCTCGTTAAAATAAAATAAAGTAATTTATAAAAAGACATTTGGAAATATACTTGATACATTTTTTCTTTCTTGATAATCTTTTACATGAAAAAAATCAAACATGATAGATTCAAAGAACTTTTCTTCATCACCCTTTATAATTAGTCTCTCTACTCTTTTATTGTTCGCATGAATAAATGTGTAGCAATTGAACAATATTAATCTCTATTTTCTCTGCATTTTTCTTATTTAGGTTATTCAGAGAAGCCTTCCAATTTTATAGCAAGTACATTCTCAATGTGTGTATATAAATCAGACAATCACAAAGTAACACTGATGATATATTATTATAGGATAACTTTACAGTGGTGTCCAGTAATGATTTATTAGGGTGCTATAACACAGTGTTGATAAAGAATAGAAATTGGCCAAAAAATAACTTGGCCATTTTTAATATCAAAAATTATAAATTATACATGGAGCTTGCACTAATTTTTTAAATATTCATTTGTCCCATCTATTTAAATAATATGCCACCTAGAACCATAAGTTAAATTATATCTAATTGAAACCAATATCATCTAATATTATCCTCTCTGTATGTATATTATGTAGCAGTGTAAAAAATACATAACAAAAAGTCTGAATAACTTCTTATCAGTTTGAAATGTACTTAAGTCCTGGAAAAGAAGAAAAGACTGCATTATTAAATTGTTTATTATTTGTAAATATACAGACTGAATTGCTTCATATTTAGATATATATTGAAATTAATTTTTAACTCTTTATAGTTCATATTGGAGTGGTTAATGGTATACAGAACAGTCATTGCATAGGTACAATTTCTCATCTCTCTATGAAAGTTCTCTGTAGAACATTCTCATCCATAGCCTATATCCTTTTATGTAATCATGCACCAAAATCCCATCCTCCTTCCCCAGGGGCCTTTACTTTGATGCAATACAACATGCCCAGTCCAATTTTCACTTTGTATTTTCCTTGCTGTTCCTATTTATTAAGTCCTGCCCATTAATGAAATCATTTGGTATGTGTCTCTCCCTTTTTTTGTTTATATTACTTAGCATGATGTCTTCGAGTGCCATGCAGCTGACTCAAAAGAGATAATTTCATTATTTTTAATAGCTGAGTAGTATCCCATTATGTATATATACCATACTTTTCTTATCCTCTTTTGGCTATTAAAAACTGTACCTATGAACATAGGTATACATCGATCTCTTCCGAAAGTTTTTTTTTTTGTTGTTATATTTGGTAATAGGAGAGAAATTTCTGGAGCATAAGGTAGTAAAACGTTATTCATTGGAAGGCCCAACTCAATTTGACATGACTAATTGAAATGTCATTGTCGATACAGTGCTCTTCCAAAGAAGTCAATGTAATATTTACCAAAGATAAATTCTCATAATCATAATTTTGATATTTAAATTAAGGTATTCTGGAAGGTTGCTATTTGTATTTCCCAAACCAATGTTTTTCAATGAAATCCTGTCCTTCTAACTATATTTGGGGCCCATAAATTTTTTATCAGAAATTAAATAAGTAATTTAAAAAATTTTTATATTTATTCCCTTTTGTTGCCCTTGTTGTTTTATTGTTGTAGTTATTATTATTGTTGTTATTGATGACATCATCATTGGATAGGACAGAGAAAAATGGAGAGAGGAGGGGAAGACAGAGAGGGGGAGAGAAAGACACCCACAGACCTGCTTCACCACTTATGAAGCGACTCCCCTGGAGGTGGGGAGCTAGGGGCTCGAACCGAGATCCTTATGCTGGTCCTTGTTCTTTGTGCCACATGCGCTTAACCTGCTGTGCTACCGCCCAACTCCCTAAATAAGTAATTTTAATAAGTATATGTTTTAATACAAAGACACTCAATTATAATATTTATAGTACTTTCTCTGCTTCTCAATTCTTAAAATAACTATATATTGCTATTTATAAAGTGTCTTAGATATCTTTCAAAATAGCATTCTCCATATTTCTGAATATTTGTGTATATGAAATTTTGAATTTTCTGTGAAAAAGTAAAGTTATCTTGAATTACTGCTAATTTAGTTACATTTTAAATATAATCTTATCTTTATTTTGCTTTGCATCTGTACAGGCTAGAATATTTAACTAAAAGGTAAAGTACTGGAAGTAGAAAATCATGAAAAAAAAACTATCTATAGCAGAAGTGGGGAGCATTTTATCTGTCAAGGACTATTTAGATATTCAAAATATCATTTGTGGGCTATACAGAATTAACAACTTAAATATCAGCATATACCAGACCACCCCATCATCTGGGATCCTAGTCAGGGAATCTTGGGATTCATATATGATGGGCCTAGACCTCTAATGGATCCTTCTCTTCACCATCATTGGTCATTTCCATCAGGAACATCATAAACCCTTTTGTGGGCCTCTACAGAACATTGTGAAACAACAATGGTAGAAACTGCTCCACTCTCCAAAGAGAGGTTGGGTCAACACTCTGCCACTCAAGGAAGACTGATCCTGAAATGAATGCAGCCTAGAATGTTTCTAGATATGACCTAAGAATGCAGGCTCAGACTAACAAGGATGCAGAGTTTACACAGGTTCCAGTGCGAAATATGAATAGATATGGGCCCTAGGTCAGTTTAATGAGGTTTACAATTAACAGTATTTATATAATTTCCCCAAATTAGGGATCTACTCTCTGCTCTGATCCAGATTACTAGTCCTATTCTCAACTATGGCACAAGCTTCCCAGACAATACTTTTAGGTCACCTGCATGTTTAGTTGTAGATAAGACAAACAAAAAATGTCAACACCGCAGAGGCCACACTCAGGCAAAAATTAGTAAAGTCCTGGGCCTCTTGGACTATATAAAATAGATTTCTTAGCTCCTTTCAACATGAAGACCCCAAATCTCATCTGCTCTGTTCTTAACTTTAGGTTCCTAATAATTAAACATTTTTTTCTGCTTCATATCTTAATGCTTTTCAGTCACTAAGTTGCAGATGCCAACGTGACTTCCCTGGGCAGACAACTTCACCAAAGTATTTTGGAGCCTCTATCCCATTAGGAAAGGATGGAAACAAGCTGGAGTTATGAATCAACCTGTCAGTTCCCATGTCCCATGGAGAAGCAATTACAGAAGCAAGACTTCCCATTTCTTGGACCTCATAAAAAACTTTGGTTCCTACTCCCAGAGGAGAAAAGAACAAAGAATAGGGAACTTTCCAATGGAGAGGATGGGATACAAAACTCTGGTGGTGAGAATTATATGGAATTGTACCCATTTATCATTATTAAATCACTAATAAAAATCACTTTATTCAGAGCTACAGAAAAGAAAAAAAAAACTAGCACACAATGTTGCTTATGAAGAAAGATCCTATATTTACTGAATTGCAAGTCCTGTGTGCCGTTGCCTTGACAGGACCAGATCAAATGATTTGTGGACTGAAAAAGGCCTTTAAATCAGATGTTCCCTACCCCTGGTTTATAGGTAATTATAAGCAATGAGGTATGATTATAATAATACTACTAATAATTAATAATAATAATAAAGTATAGGGGAGGATGTGTCATTATTATTCAGTTGGCCAAAGAACTGGAAAACACTGTATTTCAAAATGTAAAGGGGAGCATAAGTTGAAAGTTGGGTTGAGGGTGGTGTATTGCACCAAAGCAAAGGACTCTGGGGAAGGAAAATGGGGTGCAGTGGCTTTGGGAGTCTTGTAGGCAGTTGTCATGGGGAGATGAGAAAGGACCTAAGTGTCAAGAACTACTGTAAGCCATTAATCTCCTAGTAAAGTGAAACAAACAAACAAGCAAAAATAATTAAGGTAAAAATTAAAATCACAAGTGATATTGATAATAAAGATGGAGAGAGTGACTATATGTTTATGTACACTCCTATTAAAGTGTAGTCATATAAATCACTATGTAATTAATATGAGAGGGGAAATTGATTGTATGTCTTGAAGTTTTTAAAACACAGACTGAGTCTTTTTAATATATAGGTTGAGTCTTTGATATGTGGACTCTCTCAAAAGTCTAAACCAGGTAGATCAGAAGCAACCAGTGGCACAGTTATATACAAGATACTGGGTATTATACAGCAAACCCTAACAAAGGGTCTTTTAAAAGTTAACCCATTTATCAAATAATGTGATGATAACAATAACTATTGATTGTCTTCTTGAACCCTAAGACAGCAGGAACCTCACATTTCCAATATTGAACCTACATTTCCCCAGTCCAGGAACCTTAGGATAGGACCCACTTTCCCGCATGCCTCTCCCAATACATATCAAATAATATTGCATCAGCCGACCACAACCTAATCAAGGCAACTATTGCCACCTCAACATGCTTCAGCTCAGACTATGTCCAGAGACTTCAGGTGTGGAATGACAACCCTTCAGCTTCATTACTTGGGTGAGACCTTTCCTTTCATAGTATTCTCTAATTCCATCCCAGGTGGTTCACTTTCTAACAAAGTCCCCAAACCTAGATATAGACCAGGTTCCATGAGATAGAGCATATGTTCACACATATCCATAAACTAGGTCAAAATACATACCTGAAAGCAGAAGTACACTAGAGTTTGCAGTTAGTACCCTCCAACATTTCCTCTCCACTATTCCAACCTTTGGGTCCATGATTGATCAACAATTTGTTTGGCTTTGTATGTTAGCTCTCTTTTCAACCACCAGGTTCCAGAAGCCGTCAGGATGCTGGCCAGGCTTCCCTGGATTGAAGACCCCACCAATATGTCCTGGAGCTCCGCTTCCCCAGAGACCCACCCTACTAGGGAAAAAGACAGGCAGACTGGGAGTAAGGACTGACCAGTCAACATCCATGTTCAGCGGGGAAGCAATTATAGAAGCCAGACCTTCCACCTTCTGCAACCCACATTGACCCTGGGTCCATGCTCCCAGAGGGATAGACTATAGGAAAGCTATTGGGGAGGGGATGGGATATGGAGATTGGGTGGCGGGAATTCTGTGGACTTGTACCCCTCCTATAATATGGTTTTGTTAATGTCTCCTTTCTTAAATAAATAAATAAATAAATAAATAGGAACTTCACGCTTAATGGAACCTGGAGATACTAGATCCTTAAATGAGTAACAAATGTAGAATTTCTAATACTATATTTTCAGGGATCATTTCTATAGTTTGTTACAGATGTAGAATTTTTAATGTTATAATGCTCAAAACTGGACTTGTAAGTGAGAAGAGGGAGTAAATAATCTTAAAGCAGTGATGAACATTAAAGAAAAGACATTTTCCTTTCCCCAAAATATGAAGTTGTAGGTAAAACAAACAAACAAACAAAAATGTCAGCACTTCAGAGGTCACAGGAAATTGGGTCCTGGGGAAAACTACATTCAAGTAAGAGTGTGAAGGCACTATTTAGAGCTTTTTACATTAAAAGAGAATTCACTAATTACTGGCTCTAAGTCCCAGAAGACACAGTGGAAAGGGTTTAAGGTTGACTGGGAAGGTATAATAGGTTAAGAGATAGAGATGTGCAAAATGACTTGTAATTAGAGTCTCATTGATGAGCGTTCCTGTTTCAACATGCTGACATCAAGGAGTTAGTAGTAATGAACTTAACAGTGATGAACTCTGCAAATTAAGAGGAAGAAGGAACTATGATGTTCCCATCATGTCAGTATTTGGTGCCTTTCATAGTGCATAAAGGGGGTATATGTTATTGTTTTGGAGGAAAAAAAGAAGAGTTCTTGAAACACCGGTGGATTCCAAAAGAGAATGATAGGCCAAATATCATAATTATAGATTTTTTACCTAGGAGTTTGGATTAAATACAGATGTATTACCTACTTTGAAACACCAATTAAATACTGTAAATAGCTTTATAGTACTTTTTTTTTTGCCAGAACACATTTTAATCAATATTTAAACTTTATAGAGTATTTTAAACAATAATATGTATGGAACATTATTCTTAAATTAGGCCATGCCACAAGTATTAAACAAGGACTTAAATCACATTATAATAGTCATTAAAAAGAATAATAACTGTAACTGGACAGAGATGGACTCTAGGGAAATCTATCTGTAACATGTTTTATGTAGTTGGTTATTTGTTTTTCTTTTTTTAAAATTTTTTATTTATAAAAAGGAAACACTGACAAAACCATAGGATAAGAGGGGTACAGCCTCACACAATTTCCACAACCAGAACTCTGTATCCCATCCCCTCCCCTGATAGGTCTCCTATTCTTTAACCCTCTTGGAGTATGGACCCAAGGTCATTGTGGGATGCAGAAGGTAGAAGGTCTGGCTTCTGTAATTGCTTCCCCGCTGAACATGGGTGTTGACAGGCTGATACATACTCCCAGTCTGTCTTTCTCTTTCCCTAGTGGGGAAGGACTCTGGCGAAGCAGAGCTCCAGGACACATTGGTGAGATTGTCTGTCCAGGGAAGTCTGGTTGACATCATGCTAGCATCTGGAACCAGGTGGTTGACAAGAGAGTGAACATACAAAGCCAAACAAATTGTTGACCGATCACGGACCTAAGGGCAGGAATAGTGCAGATTAGGAGTTGGGGGGGGGGGGTCCTCCATTTTGTAGATAGCTAGTAAGCATATTTTAATTAAATTCCAAAGGGCCTCTGGCTATACTAGTTTTTTAAATTTTATTTAAGAAAGGATTAACAAAACCATAGGGTAGGAGGGGTACAACTCCACACAATTCCCACCATCCAACCTCCATATCCCACCCCCTCCCCTGATAGCTTTCCCATTCTCTATCCCTCTGGGAGCATTGACCCAGGCTCATTGTGGGTTGCAGAAGGTAGAAGGTCTGGCTTCTGTAATTGCTTTCCCGCTGAACATGGGCGTTGACTGGTCGGTCCATACTCCCAGTCTGCCTCTCTCTTTCCCTAGTAGGGTGTGTCTCTGGGGAAGCTGAGCTCCAGAACACATTGGTGGGGTCTTCAATCCAGGGAAGCCTGGCTAGCATCCCGATGGCATCTGGAACCTGGTGACTGAAAAGAGAGTTAACATACGAAGCCAAACAAATTGTTGAGCAATCATGGACCCAAATCTTGGGATAGTGGAGAGGAAGTGTTAGGGAGGTACTCAATGCAAACTCTATGTACTTCTGCTTTCAGGTATATATTTTGCAGTAGTTTATGGATACGTGTGAACATAAGCTCTCTCTCACAGAAACTGGTGTATATCTAGGTTTTGGAACTTTGTTAGAAAGTGAACCACCTGAGATGGAATTAGAGTATACTATGAAAGGAAAGGTCTCACACAAGTAATGAAGCTGAAGGGTTGTCATTCCACACCTGAAGTCTCTGGACATAGTCTGAAGTGAAACATGTTGAGGTGGCAATCGTTGCGTTGGTTAGGTTGTGATCGGCGGATGCAATATTATTTGATATGGATTGGGAGAGGCATATGGGAAATAAAGCCCTATTCAAGGGTTCCAGGACTGGGGGAAGTAGGGGCTCTATAGTGGAGATGTGAGGTTCCTGCTGTCTTAGGGTTCAAAAAGACAATCGATAGTTAATGTTATCATCACATTATTTGGTAATTGGGTTAACTTTGAAAAGTCCTTTTGTTATGGTTTGCTGTACAGTACCAAGTATCTTGTATATAGCTGTGCTGTTGGATGCTTCTTTATAGTACATTTTAAGTACTTCCTTGATATACATTGTTATTTGGGGTAATTTTTAAAAAATATTTATTTTATTTATTTATTCCCTTTTGTTGCCCTTGTTGTTTTATTGTTGTAGTTATTATTGTTGTTGTTGTTGTTGGATAGGACAGAGAGAAATGGAGAGAGGAGGGGAAGACAGAGAGGAGGAGAGAAAGATAGACACCTGCAGACATGCTTCACCGCCTGTGAAGCGACTCCCCTGCAGGTGGGGAGCCAGGGTTCGAACCGGGATCCTTATGCCGGTCCTTGTGCTTTGCGCCACCTGCACTTAACCCGCTGCGCTACAGTCCGACTCCCCTTGGGGTAATTTTTTAAGTATATGTGTAAATTTTTTTTCTCAGATATTACATGATACTTTAGTTCAGGTTCTTTAGAAAACAGAGTTTGAGGAAATCATTCTGTTAAAACTCCAGAGGAACATCCAATCCCAGGAAAGCAGAAGCATACAGGATGAAAAAGGAAATAGAGAAAGATCAAAGAAAGAAGTAAATTCATTTTGGCTTCCTTCTTTTTTCCCTAACAAGCCTGACTAATCACTTGGTCTAAGATGACATTTTCACAAAGGCCAAATGAGTGTACTGTATCTTAGAGTTGTTTCTCCAAATTGAACGAGGGAAAATTTCACCTCCTATATGTCTTTTCCCTGCGATTAAAGTTCAGCTGTGGGGAACTGTCCTATATGTCTGGATTGCCTGAGCTTTCACAGTCCATGCCCAGTGAGAGGTATAGGGGTCTTTTCTTATTATTTGGAAGCTCGTTGATTTCTAATTCTAATGAAAGCATCAGCAGCAGAAGCAGCTATATTAGATTCTAAAACTGTAAGCTTTGGGGTAAGGCCATTTAAATAAGAGAGGAAAGTTAATGACCTGAATGATGCATATTCTGAGTGACACATAGTTTCTTTCTTGGGATTTTTGGATGGTGTATGAAAATAAAAGACTTTTTGTCCCCTAAGAGTGTTGGCATTAAGTGCAATCCTTCAAAATCAAGTTGAGTTGTATTCTCTTGAAAGATTGATAAGAATGAGCAAGCCAAAGTACATTCTTTTCTTAGGCAGGGACATCAGTGTTAACTCACAACCTCATTGCTGCTGCTTGTCTTTTTGTTGGGATGACCCAAGCCTCTGTCTATTACATTTGCTGGACCATGCTTCTTGCTGCCATTTGCTCTTCACCATCATCATGAAGCATACAGTACTCCAAAATATACCTAAGAGCTAGCTAGCTATTTATTGATTTGCCTCCAGGGTTATTGCTTGGGCTCAGTGCCTGCAACACGAATCCACTGCTTCTGGTAGCCATTTTTTTCTTTTGGTGTTGTTGCTGTTATTGTTGTTGTTGTTGTTGTTGTTGTTGGATAAGACAGAAAAACTGAAAGAAGGGAATACAGAGAGGGGGAGAGAAAGACACCTGCAGACCTGCTTCACTACTTGTAAAGTGATTCCCTTGCAGGTGGGGAGCAGGTTAACTCCAATCAGGATCCTTGCACTTCGCACTATGTGCACTTAACCCTGTGTACACTTAACCTAGTGCGCTACTGCCTGCCCTCCAATAGCTATTTATTAATAAGTTTAATACTGAACATACTTAAAATTGTTTCTCCAGCATGTATACTATCTCCTTTCTTTGCTTGCTGTTCCTATGGATAAAATAATTAAAAATGATGAAAATGCAAGATAAACTGTGTTTGGTTTAGTTTTATTGTCAATGAAATAGAGTTTTCCAAAACAGATTCCAGGCTCTCTTCCTGCTTGAATCTATTCACTACTAAAACTCGTACTCCATCCCCATCCCTTGATAGCTTTCCTATTCTTCAACCTTCTGGAAGTACGGACCCACGGTCATTGTGGGATGCAGAAGGTGGAAGGTTTGGGTCTGTAATTGCTTCCCCAGTGAACATGGGCACTGATAGGTTGATCCATACTCCCAGCCTGCCTCTCTCTTTCCCTAGTGGGGCAGAGTTCTGGGGAATCTGAGCTTCAGGGCACATTGATGGGGTCATCTGTCCAGGCAAGTCTGGTTGGCATCATTCTAGCATCTGGAACCTGGTGGCTTAAAAGAGAGTTAACATATAAAGCCAAACAAATTGTTGACTAATCATGAACATAAAGGCTGGAGTAGTGCAGATGAAGAGTTGGGGTGGGGGGCTCCGTTCTGTAGATAGCTAGTAAGTTTTAGTTATATTCCAAAGGGTCTGTGGCTATACTAGTTTTTTTTTTTTCCCTTGAGCCTGAAATCTGATATGCAGGTGGATCCTAGTTATCCTCTGGGGAGATGATGTCATGGCTGGAAAAAGGACCAGAATGCTGGATCTGGGAAGAGAGTAGCTCCCAAATATGGGAAAGTTGTATAAATTCTGTTGACTATAAACCCCATCGATTTGATCTGATCTGGGACCTATTCTTACAGAGATAATAAATACATATACTTTAAGTGGGGAACTAGAAATGATGATGAGTCTGAGTTACCCTTTGATTTCCTGACCCAGATACTACCAAACAATAAAATCAAATATTGGTTATTACTTAATGCACAGTGTAGCAATAGTGAACTGTATAGCTGTACACTTATTACCACTAATCTTACTTAGTTGTAATATTGGTCCTTTCATCTGATGCCAATTTGTATGCTATTCTAAACTGATACACTAGATACTCTAACTCTACAAGTAATACGAGGAAGGCAAATTTATGTCTAGTTTACACATTCATTTTGTTAGGGAAAAAAATTACTGTCCTCACCAGGATTAAAGTCTGGTGTAATGAAACTGTCACAGATTCTTGGCTGTTTGACATGAAGAATTCTGTCATAATGTTTCAATGTTGTATTCTACTAATGACAAAGAGGTCTTTGAGCAATCATTTTAGTTAGATGAATTTTAGTGGTTAGGAACTGATGTTTATTTTCTACTGTAATGACTACTTTCTGTACCTTTTGTAAGAACATTATAGTTTTTAGGAGGGAGTTCTTTTTAAAGACACATTTATTTATTTATTTATTTATTCCCTTTTGTTGCCCTTGTTTTATTGTTGTAGTTATTATTGTTGTTGTTATTGATGTTGTTGTTATTGATCTCATTGTTGTTGGATAGGACAGAGAGAAATCGAGACAGGAGGGAAAAACAGAGAGGGGGAGAGAAAGACACCTGTAGACCTGCTTCACCGCTTGTGAAGCGACTCCCCCGCAGGTGGGGATCCGGGGGCTTGAACTGGGATACTTATGCAGGTCCTCGTGCTTTGCATGCCACCTGAGCTTAACCTGCTATGCTACAGCCCGATTCCCCAAGAGGAAGTTCATAGGAGTCAATCTATTTACGCAATACCATCCTCTGCAGTTCTTATTATATACAGCATTAATGTGAGGAATGAAGACTCATAAGTCTCGGCCTTATCCTGTAGGTTCTATTGCGAAACTTGCCCCAAATTCATCTGAGTCTATATTCCTTAGTCTCATGCTGTTCAGATTCCTGAGCCCTAGTCTAGTTACCAATATTTCCTCTGCACAGTAGATATAACATGTAAATCCTAAACCAAATCATGTTTCTTTCCAGCTTTACCCATCCAGCTGATTTTCCTTAGCCACAGCTCTTTAGGTTCACCTCAGAATATACCTATAATGGAGCAACTGTGTATTTTTATTTAATGGTGATAAATTATAATAATTTATCTATAAACACTGTTCAACTAATTTGTTTTGTCATAGGCAAAAAAAAAGAAGATATGAGAATGTAGGCCTTTTAAAAAATACATTCATTATATGAGCTAGAGGAGACCAGACTACTTTTCTGTCATACATATAATGATGTAACATAGAATTAAACCCAGGACCTCATTCATGCAAAAACTTAATTTTACCAGCTGATTCACATCCTTGACCCATGATCCATTTCTTTATGTAATTTATGCTTATTGAACCAGTTGGAGATGACACCAGCTGACCAGTCTTCATAACTCATGGTCAAATAACATCATTTTAATTGTTTGCTATTAATAGATATATAGTCACTTGTTATTATATGACACCATAAAAGTGTTTTACAGAGAGCATATTTCTCTACAATAGAAGACATAGTATTCTTCCAGAGACATTGACACCTGCATATGTGTCTTTTGTTAGCACTTGGTATGAACTTCACAAAGCATTTTTATCCACCAGAGGCATCTTTAACAAGGCTGTACATGTTGAACAATATAGCAAATGTGGAAAAATCTTTCACTCTCTTCAAGAAGTGTGGCAAATCAAGCTTTTCAGACCCCAACTGATAAATGGATTTCAGAACTATTCACAAGTGTCTCCATAATGATGCCTCCAAAATCCAGTATGACTTTTAAATGGATGTACTTTCTTTTGAAAGGTGGGGGAGATGAGATACAAAAGCTGCATTTTTAGGAGGTCAGGCAGTGGCACATCTGGTTGAACATGCCTGTTACAGTGCACAAGGACCCAGGTCTAGACCCCCAGTTCCTACTGGCAAGGGGGAAGCATCCTGAACAGTGAAACAGTGCTGCAGATATCTATCTCTCTCATTTTCTCCCTCTCTATCTAGCAGATAAGTGTTTAAAAACTGTTTCATTTAGTGTAGTTTTTCTTCCTCTAACAAAATGTTTCTTCTTCCCCTTCCCTTCCCCTCCCCTCCCCCCTCCACTCCTCTACTCTTTCTTCTCCTTCTCCTCCTTCTTCTTCGCCTTCTTCTCCTCCTTCTCTTCCTTCTCCTCCTCCTCCTCCTCCTCCTCTTCCTCCTCCTCCTCCTCCTCCTCCTCCTCCTCTTCCTCCTTCTTCTTTTTCTTCTTCTTATTTTAAAGGAACATTATAACCTTCCATATCTATTCACCTCTAGAAAGTTTTGCCACTGTGGAAAGATCCCTGAATCCTGATGAAACTTTTCTCCTACACTCTGCCACACATGCATCTTCATGAAAAATTAAATGTGCTTGCTATTTTCTGGTTACCAAGCTCAATAAACATTCCACCATTACTTGTGTGATGAGCATGATGTTAAGTAGAATCCCAAGAAAATCAAAGAGGATAGATAAACCAATACATTCAATTAGCAGTAAAAACTTTGTGTTGAATTACCAGATGCTAAGATTATCAAAACTATTTTGGTATTACTGCTCCAAACATTCTTTTTTTTTCCAGCACTGTCCTTCATTCTGTCCCCCTAGCACACAGAGAACTGTTTCACTTGACTACAGCAGTGGGATTCAAAGCCACTCCTGTATTTTTTTAAAAACTTTCTTTTTGTTGTCCTTGTTGTTTTATTGTTGTAGTTATTTTTGTTGTTACTGATAC
This sequence comes from Erinaceus europaeus, assembly GCF_950295315.1. NCBI lineage: Eukaryota > Metazoa > Chordata > Mammalia > Eulipotyphla > Erinaceidae > Erinaceus > Erinaceus europaeus. The sequence goes on from NC_080166.1 coordinate 101,069,246, forward strand.
CGTCATTGTTGGATAGGACAGAGAGAAATGGAGAGTAGGGAAAGACTGACAAAACTGAGAGAGACAGAGAGGGGAGAGAAAGATAAGACACCTGCAGACCTGCTTCACCACCTGTGAAGCAACTCCTCTACAGGTGGGGAGCTGGGGGCTCAAACCGGGATCCTTATGCCATTCCTTAGGGTTCAGGACACATGCACCTAACCCAAAGAGCTACCGCCCAGTTCCCTGCCCCAAACGTTCTTGAGCTCATTTAAAGAAAGGGAGGCAATAGGAAAAGACAGTGTTGTCAGTCCAGTAGTTCTCAATCCTAGCTGTCCACTGGAAAGCACCTTTGACAATTTCAGTAGCGCTACCCTAATATTCTAAAAATTATTTAACTGAAGGAAAAGAAAGGTTTTCTTAATTCTCTCACTTATTTCTAAAATGCACACAAGATCTGAGGACTACATATATTAGACTCCTGGGAAGTAAAGAAGAAATATTAGGGGCCAGGCAGTGGCACACTGGGTTAAGCACCCTTAGTAAGAAGCACAAGGATGTGTGCAAGTTTCCGAGTTTGAGCCCCTGATTCCCCACCCTGCAGGTGGTTGCCTCACAAGCAGTGAAGCAAGTCTGCAGGTGTCTGTCTTTCTCTCTCCGTCTCTGTCTTCCCCACACCTCTCAGTTTCTCTCTCTTCTATCTAGAAGAAAATGGCCACCAGGTGCAGTGGATTGGTAATGCTGGAGGCAAAAAAAAAAAAGAAAAGAAATATTAGGACCAGTTTATTTGTCCTAATTGTTCATAATAACCTCTGTTACTAGGCTGAAAAATAATAGATTTATTTTTCCACTGCCAATTAACATATTGGCTAATAGTGTCAGTATGTTTCAACCTATTATTTTCTAAGATACAAATACTTGTTTTATTTTCATTCTTGCTTACTAATAGGTTAATGATGCCCGGCATGTTCCTTTGAAAACCAGATATTGGGAAGTAAAAATAAAATAAAATAAATTCTTTTAATCTTCTATTGACATCAGGGTTACTGCTGGGGCTTTGAACTTGCACTAAGAAACGCTAACCCCACCCCTACCCCATGACATTTTAATGGATAGGCCAGAGAGAAATTGAGTGAAGAAGGGAGATACAGAGAAAGCTAAAAATCCTGGGACCTGCTTCACGGGTTTCGAAGCTCCCTTCTGCCTAGTCTTTGCACATGTTATTGTGTGCTCTTGTGTGGGTGTGCTGCCACCCAGCTCCCAGATAAAACTTTAAGGGCCTGGGTGGTGGTGCCCAAGGACTAGGTTCAAGCTCTCAGTCCCCAACAACACGATGTGTGTATGTGTGTGTGTGTGTGTGTGTAAGCTTCACAAGCAGTGAAGCAGAGTTGCAGGTATCTTTCTGTTACTCTTCCTCTTATCTCCGTGACCCTTGTCACTTTTTCTTAGTCCCATCAAATAAAGTTATGTAAAAAAAAAAAAAAATTAAGGGGGCCAGGCGGTGGAACACCTGGTTAATCACCCATAGGACTAACTGCAAGACCCTGGTTCTGAACACCTGCTCCCCACCTTCAGGGGACACACCTCACAAGGGTGAAGCAAATCTGCAGTGACTCTTTTCTCAGTTTCTCTCTGTCATATCCAGTAAAACGAAAAAAAAAAAAAAAAAAAAGACCTGCAGGAGCATGGGAGCAGTGGATTCGAATTTGAAGTACATGCACTGAGCCCCTGCGATAACCCTGAAAACAAAGAAATAAAAATAAAAAAGGCCACCAGGAGCAGTGGATTCATAGTGCTGGCACCAAGCTTCAGCTTTAACCCTGGAGGCAATAAGAAATATATATATACATAATAATAGTAGAACTGTTACCCATCCCCTCTAAGTTACTTTGGAATTACATATAAGGAAGGGTTTGTGAAAAACAAATATGTTGTAATGAGATTTTTTTTTCAGTACTTGCTATATTCCCACAATTTTATGTCATTTGGATTTTATTAATTACTTGGGCTTATTTGCTGTGTTTCCAATATTACAGAAATATACAAAACAAGTTAGAGTACATAATTAAATACAATAAAACTATTTTCAAATAAGAATCAGAATCATGGATTTTTTCACTGATGTTAAAACTTTTTCCTTTTCAAACTTCATTGTTGTGATGTTAAGTGTAAGGACAAGAACTTTTGTGCCTCTTAAATATAGATTTTTCTTGTAAAAATCTCTTGCTTTAATGAAAAAGTTTTAAGTGAATCTGACCTATGTTCATTTCTGCTTTGTCATCTCTCCAGAGTCCATTAAATTTGCTCAGAATTCACTGTATTTCCTTTTCCTTAATGCTCACATGAAAAACTATGAGGAGTTCTAAAAATAAATAGCCTTAATTCACATATTACAGTTGTGACTCTACTGGTCATTCTCTCTACTTTCTGTTGCCCTTAGTAAGGGATAAACATATTAAAGTGACTTAAAGAATCATAGTGGTAGAAAAATAAAATGCTGTATGTTAAGAACATAAATTTTACTGTACCTTACCCTTTGTTTTTCCTCATTTTACTTGATTTTCTAATTGTGCCTTTTAAAAGGACTAACATCACATAGACACACATACTTAAATTGAATGCCTCAAGATCTGTGGACAAGTTTCTGTTCTATTAACTCTCTTCTCAGTGTAAAAGCATAAAGTCTAAGGACACTACATTTCTTACTGAAGAAATATCACCTGAAGTCCATAAAACTTGCCCACAGTACACATTGAAACTTAAAGCATTTTGACTTTGTTCTATCTTGAAACACTTTTCTCTCTTATGTACCTTATCGTAAGGTCTAATAAAGATTCTTCTCAAAGAAATTTTAAAATTTATACTCATTTTATGATACTAATAAGAACTTTGTATAAGAAGACTGTAAAGGGGCCAGGCAGTGGCACACCTGGTTTAGCACATACATTACAGTGCACAACACCCAGGTTCAAGCCCCTGGTCTCCACCTGCCAGGAGAAATCTTCCTGAGTGGTAAAGTAGTGATACAGGTATCTCTCTGTATCCCTATCTTCCACTTCCCTCTCAGTTTCTCTCTGTATCTATCTAACATAAAATTAATTAGCAAAGTAAAATTAAAAATTAAAAAGAAAAGAAAATAGAACATATTTTAACAGTTGTACAATCCACTTTTAATTTATGTATTTATTTAATTTTATTTTTTACCAAAGCACTGCTCAGCTCTTGCTTATAGTAGTACTACGGATTGAACCTGGAACCTTTTATGCTTTAAGCATGAGAGTCTTTTTGCAGAACCATTATGCTATCTCCCCAGTCCACATTTGTGCAATCCAGACTTTAATATTTAGTTCTATGTTTCCTATTTCATCTAAAGTTCAGGCTTTAATATGTTTTATGCTTTATCGTTAGATCCTTTTGCTACATATTTCAACATATGAACTATTATTTTAAACATATGAACTATTATTTTTATTTACATATTTCAACATATGAATTATTATTTTAAAACTGGAGGTTATTTTTAAAGGATGTTTCTGTATTTACTTATTTACATATTGCCACCAGAGTTAACACTCTACCATCCCCAACAAATTGTGTTCATTTTTGTAGAAAATAAAAGTTATGGAGAAAGAGAGGAGAGATACCTGCAACACCGCTCCAGCTCCCATGGTGGGGGGTGGGGGCCAGGAATTGAACCTGTGCCCTCACACATACTAACATATGTCCTCTAGTAAGGGAGCCCCCCACCTGGCCCCTAGGATAATATTCTTAATAATCACATTTGATATGTAAAAATACCACCACTGATGCTCTGAACATCTCAAGAATAATGAATTACAATAAAATTGCAGTTGTGTTCATTCAAACTTCCATTTCAAATCACATAAGTTCAAAGTTACACGGTTCATAAACATGAAATGAATTCTCTTTAAAGTAGTTATTACATGAACACTAAATCTGTTAAATCACTTTGCTAATTCTTCTCTATATAGTTAAGAATAATTGCTTCTATTTTGAATTACATGATCTTTGCAATTTTGATTTATCTTACTGATTACCCTTGACAGTCTTACAAATGAAATATGCAGCTTAAACTAAAACATTATTCTTTAGTTTACATTTTGCTACCTATAAGGCATTTGTCTCCTATTTTAATAAACTTCAGTACATCACATTGTATATAGCTAAATAAAACAAGTAGAGTCAATAATAAATTTCAGTTAATATTTTAGATTTCACTTATTAATGTTTTATACTTCTATTTCAGTACAAAATAAAATTATTCAATATTCTAGGATATGGTCACTTAATTTCTGGCAATGCATAAAGACCTTATAATGCAAATTATTTTTAAGTTGTTTATTATAAATGAGCATTCATTAGTTTCAAATATATATAATCCCTTTATAGGGTTTTAGAAAAGCTATTTTATTAAAAAGATATATGATATAAGATATCCCATTATGCCCAGGACAAGTAGCCAACTATTATTATTATAATATTGCTTAATCTAAAATGTTTGAGCAATAAACTTGAATATTCTTTCAACTTACTGATCAACATTTGCAAAATTTTAAAGGATAAAAATTTTGTAAGACTTGAGAACTGGGCTGGTGTGCATCCAGTAAAGGAAACATGATAGTGAGAAAGGGCTCTAAGGGCCCAAATTCAAGTCCATGGTCCCCACTACAGGGGAAAATTTCATAAGCAGTGAAACAATAATTCAGATGTCTCTCTCTTTTTCTCTCTCCCCCTTTCTCTCTCTCTCTCCCTTTTCCTCTCCCTTGTTCCTCATAATTTTTCTCTGTCTCTATCTAAAATAAAGAGAAACATTTTTTTTCTTTTAAAACATGGGACTAAAGATATGATTTACCAAATAGGTCATGGGTCTTGCCATGTGAATAGCCCAGGTTCAAATTTTCAAATTCCAGCACCAGAGAGAGGTGTTATAGCACTAGAGGAAACTCAGTGCTGTAGCATCTCCCTAACTCTTTCTTCTTTCTCTCTGTCTCTGTCTGAATGCAAAAGTATCCCTAAGCAGAGGAGTCATGCAATTGTGATAATCAAGTATAGTATCAGGAAAAATATCCATATACTTTTGTGATAAGATCTCTCAACAGATGGGTAAGGAAACAGCATACTTCAATTTAATAAAGGGTATATATGAGGGGCCTGGGTGGTGGCACACCTGGTTAGGCATACACAGTACTAAGCATAAGGACCTGCACAAAGATCCAAGTTTGAACTCCTGGCTTCCCACTTGCAGCAGGAATGCTTCACATGTGGTGAAGCAGGTCTGTAGGTGTCTCTTTCTCTCTTCCTCAGTAATCCCCTTCCTCTTTCAATTTGTCTCTGTCCTATCCCAATAAAATGGAAAAGATAGCCAACAGAATCAGTGGGTTCATAATGCAACCACTGAGCCCCAGAGATAACCCTGGAGCCAAATAAATAAAATAAATAATAAAGGCTATAATTGACACTTGATGCTAAAATGATGGTGGCCAATTAAAAGCTGAAAGTTCAAAATCAGCATTATGAATGAAAACCAAAAAGTCCTTCCACACTACCTCCATTCAGCACACTAGCAGAGTTCTAATCAAAATATATTGGGCAAGAAAAATACATAAATGTCATCCAAATTAGACAGAAATATATATATTCCCCAACAACATATAAAAAAACAAGCAATAAAAAAGCCTTAAGTAATCCATCATCAAAATGCAAAAAAAAAAAAAAAAAGCAAATGTAGTAAATTTGCAGGATACAAAACCTACATACATGATAGTTCACCTGGGAGTGTGTCTGCTTTTTATGTGTATGAGCAGAGTTCCAGTCTGGGTTATTCCACACAAAAGGAAACCCTCTTGCTATAAGATGGCATCTTTCCCTAACTCCATCTCCCTGTCTCTGTCTCTATGTTTCTTGAAAAAAAAATCATCTTCAAGTGCTGAAGTACTAGTGTTGAAAAAAACTATACTATAAAAATTTCGTAATCAAAATGGTATGGTACTTGCCTAAAGCACACAAACAGAGTAAAAGCAGAGGGTATTGAATTAAATCTGCGAGTATTGAGCCATGCAATATTTGACAAGGGAACCAAGAAATCTCATCGGAAAACCCATATTCTTTTCAATAAACTGTATTGAGAAAACTGGGTATCCACATACAGAAAATATTAGATCCTTGTTGTACCACCCAAAAATGTAATTCAATATAGGTTGAAGAGCTAAACATCATACTTAAAACATTAAAACTGTAAGAAAATATGGCTGGACAAATTTTCTTAACATGGTGGAAATAATTGTTTTATTTTTTAATATGACACCAAATGTACAAATAGGAGCAAGAATGAATAAGCATAGCTAAATTTAACTGAAATGTATCTGCACAAAAAGAAATATGAGCAGAACTAAGAGAACCTATGAAATGAAAGAAACTCAGTATAAATTATATATCAGATAAAGGACTAATTTCATATTTATACATACATATATACATATACATATCCTTTTATTAGTTATATTAGATATGAGTTGAATAGTAATATAAATTTAATCACAGATTAAAGTGTACTTTGAATATCTTTGCTGTACTCTAGGGTACAAATCAAATATATTAAAAATGTATGAACAAAAGTTTAAACAACTTTTTTATTTTAGGCTATATCAAATATTCATATGATGAATAATATTTACTAAAGTATATGACTATTAAAGTATAACAGCAGAAAATTTAATCCAAATGTGTTCCGAAGACCAATCTTTAGAGAATACAGATGTAGAATATGAGTTTGTATGTTAATTTTTTAAAAATTAACTTCTGTGAAGAGTCAGTAAAGAACTTAGCCTTAAAATTAATTTACTAAGTAAATAAAATATAAGAAAACAGTCATAACAAAACATCCTCCATATTGCTCATTAACATTCAAAAATTTTGTTTCCTTAAGGGAAAATGGAAACAAAATCTTTTACACAAGAACAAATTGTGACTCTGATTGAGGGAACAGTAGAATAAATCTCTCTAGGCTCTCAAGCATTTCGTTAGTCTGACCAGATTGTATTTTAAGTCATAGATACTAATACTGAGTCAAACCTTCTTCTCTGAGTAGAGAGTGGCTAACGTAATACAGTGATGCCAGTCTTTAATAACTTAATTTTAGTTATTTTTTTCTTAGGCAGAATTTGTGTTTAGTTGAAATTTTCTTCACTGAAATTACTTCTACTTCTGTTAGTTTCAGGTTACTGAAAAAAAAAAAAAAGAAAGAAATTTCTACTACTGCAACACAGTATCCCTTAGGGCTTGGGATAGTTTTTAGGAATGCCATAACTAGCAAAACCTACTCAAGAACCTTACGTAAAACAATGTAATATTTGCATATAGTAAAGCAATCTTCCCATATACTTGAAATCTTCACATGTAGTCAATACAAGTGTTATTTAATAGTTATTAGATGATATTTTTTAGATAATTATGACAAAGAAAAATGAAACCCTATGTGCATGTTCCATCTAGCATATTCACTATCATATTCTTATTGGCATGCTATATATTGTTTATTTGTGGACTGGTAATATTTTTAAATCAGTCATGGGTAGGTGAAATTTTACAGATTAGAAATTCTTTGAGGAAAAATTAATCTTTCCAAGTTATTGTAAGCACAGATGGTGACAGTAACCTTTAAAGTTATTACCTCTGCAAAATTATATGCCAGTAATAAAATAACAAGATAAACTGTATGAATTTATGGAACACACACATACAAACACACACACTTAACCAATAGATAAGAAAATTTCTTTTTTTTTTAATTTATTGGGAAATTATTGTTTTACATTTGTCAGTAAATACAATAGTTTGTACATGCATAACATATCCCAGTTTTCCATATAACAATACAACCCACACTAGGTCCTCTGTCATCCATTTTGGACCTGTATCCCTCCCAACCCACCCACCCTAGAGTCTTTACCTTTGGTTCAATAGGTCAACTCCAGTTCAGGTTCTACTTGTGTTTTCTCTTCTGATCTTGTTTTTCAACTTCTGCCTGAGAGTGAGATTATCCCATATTCATCCTTCTGTTTCTGACTTATTTCATTTAACATAATTTTTTCAAGCTCCATCCAAGATCTGCTGAAAACGGTGAAGTCACCATTTTTAATAGCTGAGTAGTATTTCATTGTGTATATAGACCACAACTTGCTCAGCCACGCAACTGATGTTGGACACTTGGGTTGCTTCCAGATTTTGTCTATTACAAATTGTGCTGCTAAGAACATATGTGTACACAGATATTTTTGGATGGGTATGTTGGATTCCTTAGGATATATCCCCAGGAGACGAATTGCAGAATCACAGGGTAGGTCCATTTCTAGCCTTCTGATAGTTCTCCAGACTGTTCTCCACAGAAGTTGAACCAATTTACATTCCCACTAGGAGTGCAGGATGGTTCCTTTGATGCCACAACCTCTTTAGCATTTACTGCTGTTACCTTTTCTGATGTATGACATTCTCACAGGAGTGAAGTGGCATCTCATTGTTGTCTTTATTTGCATTTCTCTGACAATCAAAGACTTGGAGCATTTTTTTCATGTGTTTCTCGACCTTCTGGATCTCTTCTGTCGTGAATGTTCTATCCATGTCCTCTCCACATTTTGGGGTGAGGTTATTTGTTTTCTTGTTGAGTTTGGCAAGCTCTTTATATATTCTGGTTATTAGCCTCTTGTCTGGTGGATGACATGTAATGATCTTGTCCCATTCTGTGAGAGGTCTCTTAGTTTGGGTAGTGGTTTCTTTTGCTGTGCAGAAGCTTTTTAATTTTATGTAGTCCAATAGTTTTATGTTTGCCTTAGTCTTCTTTGTAATTGGATTTGTTTCATTGAAGATGTCTTTAAAATTTATGTAGGCTTCTTAGATTAATCCCTCACTCCTGAACAAGAGATAAAGCAGGGTGGGGGAGAGATAATCCAGTGGTTATGCAAAGAGACTCTCACACCCCAAGCATCCAAAGCTCCAGGCTCAATTCAGCTTCTCTGCCAAGCCAGGCAGCACTTCTGGGCCCTGTGAGTTTCTAAACAAGTCCCATTTATAGTCTGTAGGTTCTGAGGCAACTATTCACTATGTTCTCATCAGGAGAATAACATGGAAAGGTTCCCACCACACAGCCCCACCACTTGGCCACCAAGGTGTAGACCTTTTCCTGAGTTTCCCCTTGTGTCAGCACAGGGCCTCCCCCCTTCTGCTCCAACCTCTGATGGCAGTAGCAATGGAGACTGACAGTTGATTTTGGTGAGTCTTAAGGAAGTCTTCTCCTCCTTTCAGCAGTTTTTTTGTTGGTAAAACAGACTGGAGGTGGTAGCTCAATTTATAAACTGCTGTACTGTTACCAACCACTTAATCTCTCTCTCCACTTAATCTCTCTCTAGGCTCCTTTCTGTCCATGAGCCACACATATTTGCACTCATTGGTGATTTGGTGGGTTCCTGAAGTCATTCTAGTCCTGCCTTGTTGCACTCCCAGATGATCTCCTTTGGTATTCCTAGTTGACCCAGGACAGGAAAAGAGAGAAACACAGCAGCTGCTGCTCTGTAGCCCCATTGATAAGAAACTTTCTTAATAAAATGTAAGTAATCCTTTGGTTCCTGAGACATGTTCAGGAGGATTTTAACCTGAAGTTCATTTTTATTTTAATCCTATCAGCAAGGTATTAATTTTATTTTTCATTTTGTTGACTCTTTTAAAGTTGTTGTAAAACCTGGCATAGATAGAACTGCTTTCATCTTGATAGTAATAAAGTCAAACTGGATTAGTAGTTTATATCCCCCAATACTATGAGTTCACTGGTATGGAGAGAGGAGTTTATTTCATGCAAGAATGCCCCTTGTAAAGTAGTGCAATTATTAATATTCTTACATAAAGCTTCTGGAATATTTTTTACAAGTATTCCATGTTACAAGAAGAGAAAACCCTTCTAAAGTTGCAGTGGAAAAGCATTTTTGTTATAGAACCACACTTGATAGCATTTTTCCCCCACGGAAGTGCTGCATTCTTTAAAGAAATAAGTTTCAAACTGGATCTTTAATATTTGATCAAGGGAAGTTTCTTGAAAATGAGCAAAGCAATATATCCACAACATGGAAATTGACAGAATTTGCTGCAAATTATAAATTCAATTATTTGAGGTGTGATTTTACAAAACTTGTATTTCCCACTATAACTTTGATAAATTCACATTACTAAGGAATCATCTGATGAAATTGCTTATACTTTCAGATTTCATAACATGATGTGTCAATGTTTAGAGCGTCTATAATTCAATGAACAAGTATATTACAATTGATTAATTCTTGAAGATGCAAAGGCATGTCTGGATACTGAATTTCTTTTATTTATTTATTTATTTATGATGTACAAGACTAATATTATGGGGCCAGGTAGTGGTGCACCTGCTTGAGAGCACATGTTACAATGTGCAAGGACCTCAGTTCAAGCCCCCAGCCCCCACCTGCAGGGGGAAAGCTTCACAAGTGGTGAAGCAGTGCTGCAGGTGTCTCTCTGTCACCCTCTCTATCCCTGTTGATTTCTGAATGTTTCTATCAAATCAATAAAGATAATAAAAATATTTTTAAAAAGGACTAATATTATTTTCAGACTAAGTGGGGTATAGCTTCATACCATTCCTGTGACTCCACCCCTAGGGATCATTATCATAGTTATTCCAAGATAATGAGTTTAAATAAGACCTTGGAGGGGCTAGGTGGTACTACACCCACTTAAATGCACATATTATCAAGTGCAGTGATCCATGTTTGAGCCCCATTTACCACCTGCAGGGTGTTCACTTCACTAGTGGTGAAGCAATGGTGCAGATGTCTTTCTCTCCTATCAAATAAAACAAAATTAAACCAAGATATTGGATATATAGTCAGAAAAAAAACACTGCCTTCAAAATTAAAGAGGACAAATAATAAGGTTGAAATGTAATGAGCTAAAATATAACAAAATAGAACAAATTAAGAAATGAGAAATGGAAACATTTTTCTTATGAATAACATGTTATAGAACAACTTGATAAATTGTGATAAAATTAAATAAATGCTATAAATGCTAAGTATATAAATTTTCTTTTTTTATTTTACTATCTTTGTTTATTAGATAAAAACCAGCCAGAAATCAAGAGGAATGGGGAGCTAGAGAGGAAGAGAGACTGACAGACAACCTGCAGCCTTGCTTCACAACTTGTGAAGCTTTCCTCCTGTCTGTAGGTGGGGACTGGGTACTTGAACCTGGGGCTATGTGCCACTACACAGCCCCAATATATTAATTTTCTACAGTTCCAAGGCAAAATAAAAAATTCAGGAGCTAACGATAATACAGATTTTGTTTTATCTTAACATTTCTTTGGGATAAGTATCACTGTATTAAAAATAGGGTGTCAATCAAGGGTTGAGTATCTTTCTGGAAGTCTAGGCACTGTCTACTTACCATTCATCTACTTACTCAGACTGTTGCAATTATTTAGTTATCTGTGACTACTGAAAGAAGTTAAATCCTTTATGGTCATGTAAGGCTCACTTCCTGTTTTTAGAAGTCACCACAGTCCTTGATATACCATCTCCTTCCCAGTTCTATAGTCTCAAAACCAGTAAGGATAAATTGCGTGCTTTATACCTAAACTCTCTAGCTCCTCATTCACTGTTTCAGTCCTCTCTCCTTAACCCACCTGGGAAAAAAAAAAATGACTAATGTCTCTGTCTCTTAATTTTATTTATTTATTTATTTATTTATTTATTTATTATTTAAGAAAGGATTAATTAACAAAACCATAGGGTAGGAGAGGTACAACTCCACACAATTCCCACCACCCAATCTCCATATCCCATCCCCTCCTGTGATAGCCTTCCCATTCTCTATCCCTCTGGGAGCATGGACCCAGGGTCATTGTGGGTTGCAGAAGGTGGAAGGTCTGGCTTCTGTAATTGCTTCCCCGCTGAACATGGGAGCTGACTGCTTGGTCCATACTCCCAATCTGCCTCTGGTCGTTCCAACTCCCAGTAGGGTGGGTCTCTGGGGAAGCTGAGCTCCAGGACACATTGGTGGGGTTTTCAGTCCAGGGAAGCCTGGCTGGCATCCTGATGGCATCTGGAACCTGGTGGCTGAAAAGAGAGTTGACATACAAAGCCAGACAAATTGTTGAGCAATCAGGGACCCAAAGGTTGGAATAGTGGAGAGGAAGTGTTGGGGGTGGGTACTCACTGCAAACTCTTAATTTTAATAACGCCAATAAAACCCATCTTTCCAGGTAAAGAAACACATTTACAAGTCTATATTAGTGCAAAAATATCTTTGGGGAAGCCAGTATTCAACTGCACTTGCATAATCATTAAAGCATCAATAAACATAATGTAATAAAGCAAAAGGTATAGGCATGATTATGAATGAAACTGTAAGGTAACTGAAGCAAAAATATATCAGTAGGGGGACTGAATAAACATCTAAACATAGTAGGTGACATCGCCATCCTCATCTCATCAGTTATTGATACAAGTAGATAGGAATTTAGTAAGACATAGAAGACATAAATAGTACTATAATCTGAATAGTCACATTTGAAACTAAAGACCACAACACAACAGTAACATAATTTTCAAGCACACTTTATAAGCTTTGGGTACTCTAGTTAAAACATATGATGCATCATAAAAATAATAACGCACTAAAATTTTTGAAATTGGAGTGAGGGTGTCCAATGATCACATGGGAACTGCATCAGCATCTTGAATCATGTGGAAATTAGGAAATTCTCAAACAATTGAAAATTATATACCAAGCTTCTCACTAACCTGTAAACCGAGATAAAATGTAAAAGCAATTAGAAAAAAATGTTGATAGAGGCTGTGTTGGGCTGAAACCTGCATATCACACATTGCAAAGCAGCGTACCATCCAAGTGCACTATTACACAAGCCCTAGAAAAATGTTTTAAACAGATAAAAGTAAAGCCTGCTGAAATCAGTGAATGTAGTCAAAGAAACCAATAAAGATAAGTCGGAGACTTTTTACCCTGTATCTAACTCCTAATTCACTGTTTCAGTGTTTGTAGGCTCAAATACACGTGTAGAAATACAGGGTGGAATTTATATTATCCATGGCAGCATATACGACGACTACATTGAAGAATGGAGAAGGAGCTAAAAGGGGGTTGGCAACCCAGGGTACCATGGTGGAGGAAGAATTCACCTGGTGGTAGGTGTGGTATGCAAACACCTATTAAAGGAAAAAAGAATTTACGTATATGTGACCTCAGTTGCCCTGTAGTTATATTATTTTCCCAAATAAAGTGATTTTTTAAAGGAAGAAAGGCATAAAACAAATGACAAACTGTCCCTTAAGAAACTGTTAGTAAAAGAATGAGTTTTGTATATTAAATTAAATTCAGTAGAAGGAAGGCAGTAATAATGATAGAGACAGAAATTAATGAACTAGAAAGCAGACAAATTAAAAGAAGAAAATAAACCCCACAAACACTGGAACATTAGTTTTTGTATAGAACAATTAAATTGACAAACTTTTAGCTAGACTGATCAAAGAAGAAGCAAAAAAAAAAAAAAAAAAACAATTTACCAAAACTGACAACAGGAAAATTAGAAAATCAGTGTAGCCCTATATTGACTGAAGACACTGAAGTAGCCATTAAAAACAACTTCTCAAAGAAAACTCTGTCACTGTTGTACTACCAGTGAATTCTAGCAAGCATCTCATATATACTGCTATATAGACATTTTCAGAAAAAAATAAGACTACTTTAAACTTAATTTTGACAAATATAATCCTGAAATAAAATAATATAAAATGAATACTTGTTAAAATTTTGAATCCCCGGCTCCCCACCTGTAGGAGGGTTGATTCAAAATTAGTGGAGCAGGTCTGTAGATGTCTTTCTCTCCCCCTCTCTGTGTTCCCCTCCTTTCTCTATTTCTCTGTGTCCTGTCCAAAAATAACAACCGCAATAACAATAACAACAAAGGAAACAAAATGGGGGTAAAAAAAGGCCTCCAGGATCCAAGAGCAATGGATTAGTAGTGCAGTCAGGCACCAAGCCCCAGCAATAACTTTAGAGGCCCAGTAATTAATTAATTGTATAATGCTACTTTCTAAGACTGAACCCTGAGAAGAAAAGACTGCTTTTTAAAAATTTGAAAGTCAGTCAGCATGACTTATCACTTAGTAAAATGTCACAGTCTCCTGTGACATTATGCTGGTTTACTAAAGGTTGGAAGCAAGTTCTTTATGTGCAATGTATGTTGCTTTTTCTCCTTTCCCCCTTACACAGGTAAAAGTATCCAGAAAAGGAAAGAGTAAATAACATCTTTAAATTTTTACGCTAACATGGTTGCTTTTGGTTCTAAAACTTTGACTTTATTGGCTTAGAGTTTTAGTTTACTTGACTGCCTGCTCAAGGAGTAACAATAATAGTTCCTTACAACAAAAATGATATTATTGTTTGCCATTTTGGGACAATTCATACTCCTGAAATTGAAAATGAAGATATTAGTCTGGGTGAGTTATTTTACTGCATAAAGTCATGGATAATTTATTAATGATGAAAATCCAAGTTAAATGTGTATTGGTATAAATTTATTTATCTATTTATTGAATAGAGAAAGAGAGACAATGAGAGGGAAATGGAAGACTGAGAGAGAGATACCTGTAGCACTGTTTCCCCACTGTTGAGGCTTTCCTAATACAGGTGAAGACCAGGGGCTTGAACCCAGGTCCTTGTGCACTGTAATGTGTGCACTCACCCAGGTGTGCCACCACCCCATATCTGAAATCAATTTTTTAAAATAATGTGGTTAGATCTCTTTCTAATCAGAAAGTGAGCTGTGAATTTTCCTAGCATTGGCTTCTCCACATTTCTGGTGGGTTTTTGAGTCCCTTACTCTATAAAAAAAAAGGTACTGCTGACTAATGAACTTTCCACAGACATGTACATTTAAAAAGTACAGGGGATTAGGGAGGAGTTCACAACTAGGTTTCTACAAAATGTACCAAAGGGCCACACTGTTTATTTTAGGTTAAAATTCCCTGGGAAACAGTCAGACTAGGAATTCAGTATCATGAACCTCTATCTTTGTAAATGCAGGAAATAAACATTATGAAAATATTCTATTGTGCCAGAAGGGAAGACATTTAATCTCTGAGGATAAAGTTTTCAGGGCCTGTTTCTTCTCAATTAATTAAAGTTCAGATGAAATGCTTCAAGAATTTCTTCATCCAAAATATATTTAAATGTTGTTCTCTTCAGATCTACATTCCAGTACTCATAGTACCATCATATACATCACATGTAGTTTCCTCTTTTTCTCTTACTAATCTGTTTTGTGTCAGCTTCATTATTAGCTAATTAGAGTAGAAATAAAGAATATGCCCCACAGTTTTCTTCATATTGTGATACTAGTTATGCTGCATATAAGAACATAGTCACTTACATTGTATTTTGTGTTGTATATACAAATTTGTTTAATGACTTGTAAAGACAAAGTGTACTCACTATTTTATCAGATAACAATTATTTTAACAACGACAACAAAAAGTATCACAGACACTTGTTTAGGCTAATATATATATATATATATATATATATATATATATATATATAGAGAGAGAGAGAGAGAGAGAGAGAGAGAGATGGGATGGCCTAAGGTACATTCGGAGTTCAGTTATATCATCAACTGGACTATTTTTTTTTATCTTCAATACTACCAACTTTAGATATTGAGCTCTTCAGTACTAATATCCTTAGTTAGTGTGTACACCATGAGATAAGGGTCATAGATCTTTATATAGTTCACGGTATAGAAAGGAGAGATGTATGGGACCAATGATCTCTTCTTTTATTCTCTTTATAAATGGTTTCATAGAAGCTATCATAAAAGACTCTTAATCATCTAAGTCAGAATAACTCACATTGCACTATATAAAAGATAGGAATAAAAGGTTATTTGAAGAATTGGTTGAATTAGGATTTGAAATCAGATTTTTTTTTCTTTATAAAATTTATAAATATTGCAGTGAAAGCACACAAGTGACCATGGACTTATTGTATATCATATTAGACCAGAAAAACTTGACTAGGATGTAATAATAAGAAGTTGGATATAAAATAAAAATTGTAGGCATATGTATGGTAAAAATATTATAAATGATTGGAGGAAGTTCTATATAAAGAAACTTCTGGGTTGGCAAGATGACTCACCTATATAGTGTGTCTGTTTCTTAAGTGCATGATCCAGCATCCAGTTAGCCCACTGCACACTGGAGAAAGCTTTGTACTATGATGTCTTTCTATCTCTCTGTCTCTGTTTCTCTCTTTCTTTCTGAAAAGTTGATTCATATTGATAAAGGTCTTGTGAGGATTAAAAAAAAATCGTCCTCATTATCAAATTTCACATTCTGTCCACTGAGAAGCCTTATTATTCCAAGGTCAGACATGGGAAGCAAGAGATAATTCGAGTTTCCTGAGCTTTAAAACTTTAGTGTAGGGCATAGGTTGGTAGCGCAGAGGGTTAAAAGCACATGGTGAGAAGCATAAGGGCTGGCTGAAGAATCAGGATTTGAGCCCAGGCTCCCCATCTGCAGGGGAGTCCCTTTACAAGCAGTGAAACAGGTCTGCAGTCTTCTATCTTCTTTCCCCCTCTCTGTCTTCCCCTCCTCTCTCGATTTCTGTATGTCCTATTCAGCAACAACTATAGCAATGACAACAATAGCAATAATAGCAACAAAGGCAACAACAGGGGCAACAAAACAGGGGAAAAAAAGCCTCCAGAAGCCATGGATTTGTAGTGTAGGCACCAAATTCCAGAGATAACCCTGGAGGCAAAAAAAAAAAAAAAAAAAAAAGTTTAGTGTAAATAAGAACAGAAGGAAAGATACAAAATAGAACTTTAATTGGAGTTGGTGTATTGCATCAAAGTAAAAGACATTGGAGTAGGGCGGGAGGGTCCAGGTCCTGGAAGATGGAGGAGGACCTAGTGGGCTTTGAATTGTTATGTGGAAAACTTCTTCTAGCGTTTGCCCTTCTTCCGTAGCTAGTCAACAGCATCAGGTTGAGCCTGATGTAAAGTTTCGAGACCTCCTTTGAATCTGGAGAGGTGGCAGTCGTTGATTATGTGGGTCATAGTCTGTCTGTAGCCACAGGGGCATTTCGGGTCGTCTCTGGCTCCCCAGCGATAGAACATAGCAGCGCACCGGCCTTGACCTGTTCGATAGTGATTGAGGAGGGCCCAATCATAACGTGCTAGGTCAAAGCCGGGTTGACGCTTGCAGGGGTCTGTGATGAGGTGTTTGTTCTTTACCTCAGCTGACTGCCAGCTCTGTTTCCAAGAGACTGGAACAGAGAAGTTCAGTGTAGGCATAGGGGACCAGATTGGGTGATGAGACGTCAAGCGTTAGACAGGGTGGGCGAAGTTATCCGCGTATATTGGCAGGTCCAGTCGAGCGTAGACGTGGGAAATGAACTTAGATGATGCCGCATCCTGAGAAATATCTGGCGGGGTGATGTTGCTAAGAACTGGCAGCCATGGAACCGGGGTGGAACGGATGGTTCCAGAAATTATCCTCATGGAGGAATATAATTTGGAATCGACCAAGTGGACATGGGGGCTGCGGAACCATAACTGGGGCACAGTATTCTGCAGTGGAATAGCATAATGCCAGAGATGATGATCGTAGTGTGGAAGCGCTCACGCCCCATGAGGAGCTGGCCAGTCTTGCAATGATGTTATTCCTCGCGCCCACCTTTGCTGCAGTTTTTATGAGATGTTTGTGAAATGGCAGAGTGCGATCGAGAGTAATGCCAAGATAGACTGGCTGGACTTCATGCTGGATTCTCATATCGCCAAGCTGCACATTAAGCTCACATGAGGCCGAGGCATGGTGTAGATGGAAAACAGATGATACCGTTTTTGCAGTGCTAGGAATTAGTCGCCATTTTTTACAGTAATCAGATATCAGAGACATGTCTTTCGTGAGTGTTTCCTCGAGGATGTCAAACTTGGATGCCTGAGTTGCACAGCAGATGTCATCGGCATAGATGAACTTCCTTGAAGAAGTTTCTGGGAGGTCATTGATGTAAATATTAAATAGCGTAGGAGCCAGAACAGAGCCCTGGGGGAGGTCACTTGAGACAAGTCTCCATCTGCTAGACTTGTCACCCAGATGTACCCAGAATCTTCTGTTTTGGAGAAGAAACGATATAGTGTTGGCCACCCATGGGGTCAGGCATCTTGAGATCTTGACCAGGAGACCACGGTGCCAGACCATGTCATAGGCTGCTGTGAGATCAACAAAGACAGCACCTGTCTTTAAATTCTTCTGGAATCCATTTTCAATGTAAGTTGAGAGAGCCAGGGCTTGTTCGCAGGTAGATCTTCCTGGGTGGAAACCAGCCTGGGCGGGTGATAGGAATTTCTCTGTAAGATGAGAAATACGTGACAGAAGCAGCCTCTCAAGGAGTTTGTAACACACTGAGAGGAGAGAAATTGGTCTATAGCTGGCGGCCAGTATTGGGTCTTTCTTGGGTTTTAAAACTGCTATAATCTTCGCAAGACGCCAAACTTTGGGCATAGACTCAGATTCCAAGATGTGGGACAGAAATGAAGCGAGCCACTTCTTTGCCGCGGGGCCCAGGTTAAGAATGAGTTCTGGGGTGATGTTATCATAGCCAGCAGCTGTTCCCGGTTTAACCCTCTTCAAAGCGTCTTCCAGTTCAGACAGTGTAAAGGGAGAGATTTTTGGAGATGGACAAGATAACCAGAAGTGGGATGACCGCTCATGGGAAATTTCTCTTTTCCAGACTGGGTCGATCTTAGCATGTCCAACTTGAGTTAGGTGACTGGCCACTGAGTTTGGAGATACGGGAGGATGGGAGACGGGAGGGGGTTGGCTTCCGGCACCCAGTTTTTTTTTTTTTCACCTACTTGAGTGGGTGAAGTTCAGACTTTCCGTGAGTTGTTGCCAGTTGGCTTGGCGTGCTGCATCCAGGGAGGCAATGAGATGGTCAGCCACATCTGGGTCGCCCGACTCATCATACTGCTTTAGTAATTGCTCGCATTCAGCATCAAGACAAGGCGTATAGCTAGCACGTCTCCCACGAGGAATGGCTTGGGAAGCTGCTTTGAAGATGGCTTGGCGGAAGCACCTGTAGGAATCTTCAGAGGGGATAGAGTTAATTGGAATTGCAGGAATAGATTTGTTGGTAAGATCACTGAGCAGATGCCAGTTTGTTTTCCGAAAGTTCCATCTTAGTTTCTCCGAGCACAGAATCAGTGGGAGCTGGAGACCAATGTGGATGATAGTTGGGCGGTGATGACTGTGCGGGAAGGTCTTGAGAACTTGTCTCGTAGCGGGAAAGGCTTGGCCGTTAACTGTGCTAATCCAGCACAGGTGGGGTGACGAGTCTTTATTCCATCTAGCACTGTGAAAAGAGCCTGGCTGTTTGGGATCATATAATAGGGAGAGGTCATTCGCTGAAGCCCAGTCAGCTAAGACAGAGCCGTCAGCACGAGTGGAGGAATATCCCCAGTCTTGGTGATGACTATTAAAGTCTCCAACGTAAACGGCTGGGTGATTCGGGCTGGGCAGGACCTCGTTATCCCATGAGGCACTGGGAGGCTTATATATGTTGACGAGCTGAATAGTTCCAATAGTAATGGAGTCGTAGAAGGTCGAAGAGGCCGTATGGTAAACGTCAGTCCGCAAGACACGATTTGGCATAGATGGCTCGGCCATGTTTAGGATGGAGATTATAGCATATTAAATCAAATCCACTGATGGTGAATCGAGCAGTTTCATCGACTGCTATATGTGTTTCTTGTAGGCAGATAACATCTGCCTGATGCTGAATCGCCAATTGACCAATAAGAACGCATTTGGCAAAGGACAGCCCCTCAACATTAAGTTGGAGGACTCGAAGAGCAGGACCAACAGCTTGAAAGCTGGCAGGAGCTGCTTGTTGCTGGCTTTGAAAGTGAAAAAATGTGGAAAACTGAAAAAATGTTACACATGTACACACTATTGTAATTTATTTTACTATAAACCATTATCTCCCCAATAAAGAATTTAAAAAAAATAGTTCTTGAACTGTACTGGATCCATCATCCAAATCTTTACTTTTCTTTCCTTAAGAAATACATGTTATTTTTGAATGCTTTGAATAATGGGGAACTGCTGTTCTCTGGACTGCTTCACTATCACTAGGATATAGAAAATACTTATTAAAGATTATATACAGTTATCCCATGGTTCTTTGGGAACTAAGCGAGAATTCATGATTGCATTGAGGAATTAAGATGATAGCAGTTCCCCTTTGGACTTAGACAGAGAAACAGAAGGAGTGCTGCTATGATTATGCTGTTGGCATAGTTTGCAGAAAATGAGAAAGGTTGACAACATGAAAGGCTTTTTTCCTTTCTTCCTCCCTCCCTCCTGCCCTCCCTCCCTTCTTTCCTTCCTTCCTTTCTTTTCTTTAATTCTTTCTCTATTTTTCTCTTTTTTCTTTCTTTTTTCTGAACACATATGAAATGATCTGTTGAGGGCACTCACAATTTGGTTGGGTAAAAATTGTTGGTGGAACTGTTTTTGTTGACAAGTAGATTGACTGAGGCTGAAGGGCACGGGGCATTATATTTAGTCATAGAAGAATGAGTCCTGGTGTAGATAAAATCTATCTAGATATATACTCTACCAGGGAATTTAGCTATCCTACATCTACTTACCTATTTGGAATCTGTTCTAAATGCTATTTTTGACAATCAGTAAAACTCAAATCTTATGTACTTCCTCTATGCCTTAAATAAATATGCATGCACACAACTAAACAGGCATTTTGAGTTTCTGATAGTTTTACAGCATTTTTTTTGCCAACCTCCTTGCTTATCAATGATTGCTCTCTAGATTTATCTCACTATTAGATTTCTCAAATGATTCTATACTACCTAAATTTAGGTCTCTTAGAGGTGGCCATCTCATCCTTTCAAATTGAAAATTGATCATTTCCTTTCAAGAATTAGGTCAGATATTATCTGCAAATAACTTTGCAACCTCGTAGAATGGGTTAAATACACATTCAGCTCTTTCTGAAAACATATGTTTAAATACACTTCATTGCATTGTAATAGCCCATTTATTTATCTGAATACCTCCTTAAATAATAAGCTGCTTGACACAGCTCTGCTCCTCATGAGCCAGAAGGGAAAGGGGAGGGAGGGGAGATGGGAGGGGAAAAATAAAAATGAAATAATAATAAGAATAATAAGAAGAAGGTGCTTGAGAACAAATACTGCATTTAATTCAGTTACAGTCTTCTAGAATATAAATCAGTTTCTGAATGGAAATAAATTGATGAATGAATGAATGAATAAAAACTAATAAGTGAGTAATGTACTCTCTAAGTAATATTACATTGAAAACAAGAGTTCCATAGGACAGTGTCTCAGACTTCAGGTCTGATTTAGGAGAGAAAAAAAATTTAAAACACTGGGCCAAGCCTATAGCTGTCTAAGTACAAGGTATCAATCTCATGTCTAATTCTGGCTCATACTCATGTTAATAAAGTAATTCAAAGATTTATCCAGTCCCTTAATATATAATATTTCATTCAAAAATACTCTGCCCAATACCATGTAGTAAAATTTCTACTAATATTTAATTGATTTTTTTAAAATTCCAATGCAGTTTTCTATTTATTTGCTTCTTTACTGACTTGTCTGTTTATTTTAGATTTTTATTTCAAATTGTCTCTAGGGTTACTAATTTTATTTATTTATTTTTTAACTAGAGCACTGCTCAGCTCTGGTTTGTGGTGGTGTGGAGAATTGAACCTGGGAGTTCCAAGCCTCAGGCATGAAAGTCTCTCTATATAACCATTATACTGGGATGCATTGGATGACCTTCTCGTGGTGCATCCCTTGAGTACCCATTCATTGGGGAAACTGACGATCCTTCCTAGCCGACTGAATCCACATGGATCCCAGTCACTTTCAAAGCCAGCAACAAGCAGCTCCTGACAGCTTTCAACCTGACCTGTTGACTGGCTACGGAAGAAGGGCAAACACTAGAAGAAGAACCATTATACTATCTACCTCCTACCCTGGAATTTCTATCTCTAGGTGACTCATCATTCAGGAAAACACTAACTTTGGTTTAATCCTTCTAGCTATCTAACCTCCAGCTCCTTTATAAAAAAAAAAAAAAAAAAAAAAAACATTTTGCCCTGTGTGAGAGTCTCATTGTTTTGTTTTTGATGCCCAATGCAAGATAGTCCCTTTCTTGACACTGCACCAATGATGGTAAACAACTCAACTGTCTTTATGTGCCTTTTTGACGCTTAGAACTCAAAACAAAGCAAGGTGAGTGGCATCAATAAATATAATAAATGCCTGTTTTAAAAATAAAAAATAACCACAATTTATGTCTGGGTAATATGATTTGCATGGGAATATGCAAACGTGCTCATGAACAGAAAAAAATGTCTTAATGTAAAATAAAAATGAATTTGTGATGCCTGTAGTGCATTACCACTTAGAATCTAAAACTAATTTCAAAGAAGACATATTTAAAAGTCATATGTACAAAGGATAATTTAGGCCACAAATGACATAATAGAACCTCAAGCATCTGATACAAATTATGTTTACTGACAGTTTTCTTTCTGCATATTTACTTTCTCAGTTTAAAATGTAAAAGTTATTCTTACCTTAATATGAAGATTCGATCTTTGTTAAGTCACGTTAACTGTCACAACAGTAAGTTATTCAGTTACATGGAGAAAAACCTTAGCTTATTAATAAATGTTGAATACAATTTAAGCTTCCAAAACTATTAAATCTCATACCCTTAATGTATTAAAAGTACATGCCACTGTTAGATATTCAAAGGTAATCTGCCCTCACTTTACAATAATGATGAATGCAAGTCAAAAATTAGGTGGAGCACAGAATAAGCCATGATATCCTAAACTTATCTTCACACAACAGCCTCACTGCGACTAAAATAATACAAAATATGAATTAAACATACATAATGTCTGGACACTAGCTCCTAATAATGGATATAACAAGCTTAACTAGATAAAATAGAAAAATGCTAAATGTGCTGTCTTTTCTAGTTTAAATATTTGGCAAGTTGTCTGATCCATAATTTTAGTGTGTGTTTGAGGATGAATTTTTGTTATATAAACTTAAATACTCATAGTATAATATGCATGATAAATTATATTGAATGCTGTTGAGTAAATATGATGCACAATTAGATGATTTTGTCATTAACAGTACCAGATGATTTTGTCACTAATTAACCATTCTGAATAAATAGAAATTCATTCTTTTTACAGTATCATTACTCTCTTTAAAAGGATAAAATGAGAAAGCTAAAAACAATAAAAATAATAAAATATAAGTGGTAAAATTGAGTGGGCTTTATAAAGTTTGTATTTTGATTCTAGTAAATGGATGTGGGAATTTCCAAATGTACTCTGAGTTTTAATCATATAGTAAACAAATAAATATGAATATTGACTCAAATAGAAAACTTATAAAAGTTTATAATAAATCACTTTAAAACAAGTGATATGGTAATGAACTGAATTATTTGAATTAAACTTCTGAATATTTAATTATGCAACATGCTTCTGGTAAAAACCTGACAGAAGCCTAGGGGAATTTAATTTTTAATAAAATATGAAAAATTTAAGGAAAAAATTAGTATTGCTACTGCAGCTTTCAATGGTACTCAAAGGATTGTAATTCCTTAATATTTGCAAATGTAAGTTATGTTTTTTTAGTCTTGTTTAAAAAAATAGAGAAGTGGTTAAGTAAGGAAGAGGAAGGAAGAGAAAGGAATAGAGAAAAAAGTCCTGAAGACAAAGAGGGTGTGGAAGTAGAAATGAAAACAAACTTTAAAATTACAACATAATATTGCTGAAAAGCATAGTGTCTAAAAACAACACACTTCATTTGAGTTCTAGCTCAACATTAAACTGTGTGACTTAATATAACAAGTCAAAAATAGTTTTCTTATCTAAAATAGCTCAGAGGTGCTTGTGAAAACAGAAATTAGCATAGGGTATACTACTTCAAGAAGTGAAAACTATGTAAGAATGATAATATACTGGGCTGGAGGGATAGCACAATGATTATGATAAAAGATTTTCATGCCTGAGGCAGCAAAGGTCCCATATTCAGTTCTCAGTATCACCATAAGCCAGAGCTGAGCAGCACTCTGTGAAAATAAAAAAAAAAGAAACGTCGAAGCACAATATTATCATTATAGCTAGGAGTTTGTGTCTTGGCAATGATAAAAATTAAAGATCTTTGCTCCCAGGATCTTTTATATAGCATTATTTTCTTAGGATGGTTTATACAAATTAGTCTAATTTGCATATTTTAAAACAACAAAAATAGGGCAGAGGAGACAGCAAATGAGATAAGGCTTTCATGTCTGAGCCTTCGAAGTTCCAGGTTCAGTCCCCAGCACCACGATAAATCAGAGCTGAACAGTGCTCTGATCTTTCCCTCTGTATCTTTCTCTCATTAAAAAAGAAAATAAAAACAAATTCATTCTTTCACAATTCCTTCCTAGGATCTCAGAGAAATAGATTACTTCAAGCCTCTCTCTTGCATTCTAGAGGCCAATGGTCTTCCTTAGCACTATTTAGCTTTTTACAGAATCACTCCAATCTTTGTCTCTTTCTTCATATGACATTCAACCTATGCTATTTCTCCTACTCTCAATGGATATTGGATTAATAATGGAACCTACTTGACTAAACTAACTATGGATCTTGGAAAAGATAAGAATTTGAGAATGGGCATGCTGAAACCTAAGAAAAATCCATAGTGAATGGAAAGATATACAAAATAGGGTATATTTGCATATTTAGATAATGCTAATTGTGGAAAAAAAGGGAAAAATTTGTTTTTGAAAAGACTGGTCAGTCAAGTTACACTACAGGGAAGCTATAAAGGATGTGGAATAGGGGTAGTTGTGTGAATACATAACTGTTTGATGATAAAATATGATGTAATATGATAATCAACCAGCAAATGTGAAGATATTTGTTAGAAACCAAACTATTACTTCTACATTAATAATAGTACCATATTAACAATACCAATCTCTTCTAATCTCTCTCTTTTTTTTAAGAATTTGCTTAAATTTACAAAGGGGAAATTGTTGCTGAATATGTATTATACTTCTCTCTGCATTTCCTTGCCTTCAGTATTTGGTCTCCCAAGCTCTGGCTGCTTTATTAATGTGAAGTCATAACTTTCATTTACACGTGGACTGCTTAGACTATTCTGATTTCTTTGTTTCCAGAGAGCCTCTTACTTCCCCGCTTCCACCCCTCCCACCCACTGGCACCCCACCCTATATTCTCACCAGTCTCTTTATAGAAGAAACAGTAAACACCCAAGATAAGTAGCCTGAAGAAAATTGCACTTGGCTCAGTGAGTTTCTGCTCTCATTGGTACCTGGATGCCTTGGAGTTGTTTGTTATATGCAAGCACTGGTGTTAGCTATTTAAGTTCGTTTCAATGTGGGAGAAATTTAATCAGTTCTGACTTTTTAGTACTAAATTAAAACTTAAGTACTATTTCACCTTGATGAACCTTCCCCAGTGTAATGGGGCCCTTTGGGCTTAAGTTTGAGTCATGTACAGGACAAAGAAGGAGTCCTACCTAGGTGACTCATTTTGACAGCTGAGGATGCTATGTCTATAACAGATTACACTTTAAGACCTTAGTTCTACATATCCCTCTAATTTAAGTTTTTTTTTTTATTTTTAATTTTAATTTAAAATTTTATTAATTTATTTTATTAATTTTATTATTTTTAATTTTTATTAAAATTAAAAATGTATTGCTTTACAGTGGAATTACCACATAGGCATACAATTTCATTATGTACCAGACCCCAAAGTTCTCTTCTTCTCTTCCTTCCCTCTCCTTCCCAAGTCCTTTGTTTTGATGTAATACACCATGTCCAGTCCATGTTTCACTTTGTGCTCTCCCACTCTATATCTTCTTTATTAAATTCTACTAGTAAGTGAGATCCTTTGAACTGGCCCTTCTCTTCTGGCCATATCTGACTCATTATCCAATAGGGTGCAAGGGAGACAACTTCATAATTTTTAACAGCTGAGTCATATTCCATATGCATAATACCACAATTATTTTAGCCACTCATTTGATGATGTTGGACATCTTGGTTGCTTCTAGGTTCTGGTGATTACAAATCGTGCTTCTATGAACATAGGCACACACAAATCTCTTCTTGGATTGAAGCATGTAAGCAAATGAAGTTGAACCATAATTTGAGGTTTTTGTTCATCATGTAAGTAATATGTTCTAGATGTTCTGTGTTCTATAGCTTCTCAGTTGGCAGTAGTCACACATATACATAAAAACTGTATCTTTGTCTCAGTATGATGACTCAGCTACAAGAGTGCATATCTTAGCTGGTTGAGACCAGCTAAGATATGCACTTTGTTCACAAGCATCATAGCATAAAATGGTAAGTAGGTGTGCTATCACTTTTCCTCAATAAATAAAACATAAGCTTTACTCACATCTTTTTATCCACCTGAATTATCTCCTATTTGTTCCAGCCTCCATAATTTGCACACCTATCCACTAAAAAATTTATATAGCAATTTCAGACTCCCAGAGTGGTACTAAATAGTAGTGATGATATTAGCTCATTTTCATTCTAACAGAGATTTAGTTTCTTAGTTGAGTTAGCAGAAAGTAGGGCTTAAAATCTAAATGTAATTGTATAAACCAGTAAGTTTTCATGCATATTATTATGTGATAACAAGTAAAGTCACATTACCTACCAGCTTGAGAAAATCTTCTAATGCTTGTTAAAATAATATTTAATAAATTGTAAGATTATATGAATAAGAAGATACAACTGTATTTACACCAAAAATTTTTATAAATTCAACTTTAATATTATTCTTCAATAATAAAAATTAAAATACCCAATTTTATATTTACTGGGAAAATTGTTTAGACATTTCTAGGTGTTTTTTAACTTGTAACTTTTGTACAAAAATAAGAAAATAATTTTTAAGCTTCTTGCATTAATTCTGAATTTTGAAAGTTATTTCTAATTACTATCTTCAAAATATTTTCTCACATACTATAATCTGTATTTTACAAAAAGATTATTGGCACAAGCCATTTTTGCCATAATTAAACCATAACTCATATTAAAATATTGATTAGTCATTTTTCTACAATGACTGATCATCTGTTGGGTAAATTTGGATGCTAGTACTTCCTTTTTTCTAAAACCACCTTTCATCCTTTCTCAATAGATTTACATATATCTAAAAGTTAAGCTTCTTCTGCTTAAGGCACAGAAAGCCTCTGACAAATTGATATTCATGTTTTAACAGTGACCCAAGCAATATGTAAACAGTCTCTCATTACTTTATAATATCTTTCATCCCTTTTGTGGGATTTGGCTAATTCTCCTATTTTGAAGTTTTTGTTTTTTTTCTCCCACTTAGTTTATAATAGCCTATATTTTTGCATGCATTTCAATAACAAAATATAAAAAGTGTTTTTGTGCCTACTAGTGTTTCCCTTGGTTTCAATTAGGTTCTTAGATGTTTCTTCAAACCAAATTAAATCGTAATTATTATTCTGACAATAACCTTTTTGTTCTTACTAATATCAACACTTGACTTTTTAATGCCTACTCTTACCCTATTTCAGTGTCATGGATTTAAGATACACTTCATTTTGGCAAAACATTGGATTTTAATCCCTTTTTTCTCACTGGACTGCTCTGTGAGATGGGCTTTCCACTATAGAACCAAGTAACAAGAGTGGAGAAGATAGCATAATGGTTATACAAAGAAAAGAAAGAAAGAAAGAAAGAAAGAAAGAAAGAAAGAAAGAAAGAAAGAAAGAAAGAAAGAAAGAAAGAAAGAAACGAAAAAAATCTCCAGTTCCTGAAGCCCCAAAGTCTCAGGTTCAATCCCTGCACCACCATAAACCAGAAGTGAATAGTGTTCTGATAAAAGTTAAAAACAATCAAACAAAAAACAGCAAAGAACAATTTGGTTATAGCCAGCACAATTTACTTATTGCTGTGAATTACTTCAAATCAGTTGGCCACATTTTTGCAAAATGCCAGGATTGAACTAGTTTCTCCAAGTCCTGCTGACTTCTCTAAAGCCATCCAAAGCCTAAAAATAGTTGATAATGTCAAATGTGGTAGCTATAAATTTGCTAGCTCAGTTAAGAAAGCTCTGCCGAATAATTTAGTGTCCGCTGAGGTGTGGAAGTGGTTAATGTCAGTGAAATCATAAACATTTGGTTTATCATTTAAAAGTTCTTAGAGCAAGTGTGATCAAAGTGGCATTTGAATGAGATAATGTGTCAAAAATGTGTAAAAGATTTCTTCTGGGAAAATAAACCAAAAACAACTTATTGCCAGACTAGAATATATAAATAAATTCTTTATTAATATTTTCATCCTTGGAAATAATACCGGGTATTCATGAGAAAGAAGGGACAAGTAGGGAAAGCAGAAACATTTTTCCAACAGTTTAAAACCAGATGAGACAAATAAAAAACCAAGCAAAACAGTAACCCAATTAAAAAAAAAAGTGGGCCAAAGAATTAAACAGGCATTTCTTCAAAGAATAGATGCACATGGCCCACAGACATATGGAAAAAGTGCTTCACATCACTTAACGCTAAAGGAATGCAAATCAAAACTACAGTGAAATTCCACCTCATACCTGTGAGAATGGCCTACATTATCAAAACAGAAAAATGATAGATGTTGGCTCAGTTGTTAAGAAAAAAGGGAAACTTCTATTCTGTTGGTGGGAATGCAAACTGTTGAAGTTCCTTTGGAATATGATATAAACAGTCCTTATACAATTAAAAATAAAAATATCATGGGACAGGACAATACACTCTGATCATTTACCCGAAGAAAACACAAACGCTTATTGTGCCCTATATTCAAATGAGCACTGTTCACAGTGGACAAAGTGTGGAATCAGCTTAAATATCCATTGACAGATAACTGGCTAAAGAAGTTAGGGATATATATTCCACCGAATATTACTCCGCAATCAAAAATGCCAATATTGTGTCCTTTGGGACAAAATAGAATTAGAGGGGATTATGCTTTGCAGAAATAGCAAAAAAGGTGAAGGATAACTACTAGATAGTTTCACTCATACATGGAGTCTAGAGAACTGATACACATGAATTTGCAAAAAAAAAAAAAAAAAGCAAGACAACTGTTTTTGACACCTGTGAAAAATAGAGTGGTTATATATGGAAGGTGGGAGGGTGGAAACACAGAACTTTATTGGTGGGTATAGTGTGGAACTACATAATACAATCTTATAGCCTAATTTAAAGATCAATAAAAAGTAAAACCAGAGATTAACTTATATATGCAATTAAATATACAGCTGAATCATAACCAAATTTAATTCTAAATGGATCAAAGTTTTTAATCTTAGTCTATGTTTCTATTAGAAAATGTTTGTCCTTTATATGCAAAAGTAAATGAATAATAACCTAAAAATTTAGCTCCAGGGGCCAGTTGGTGGCACACCTGGTTGAGAACACATGTTACAACACACTAGGATCAAACCCCTACACCCCACCTGCAGGGGGAAAACTTCACAAGTGGTGAAGCAGGGCTGCAGGTGTCTCTCTCCCTCTCTATCCTTTCTCTCTCAATTTATGGCTGTCTCTATCCAATAATAAATAAAGATAATTAAAAAATTAAATTTTTTAAAAAATTAGATCTAGGATTTATATATATATAAGGAAATGCTAATACACAAAGATAAATATATTATATTCAAAATTTAAGATAAATATATATAACAACAAAGTAGAACATATATTCAAGTAACTGAAACTAGTAAAAGCAAAAGAAAAAAAGAAAGATTATTATTTGAACTGACTGAGTTAAGAAAATATAATATTAGTGAAAAAAAACAAAGGAGAATTTTGAAAGTAACATAATAAACTTTTGATGTCAAGAACTCAATATCAAGACTTAACAGAGGGTGGCAGTTGGAGGTAGATAGCATAATAGTTATGCAAAGAGACTCTAATGCCTAAAGAAACAAAGTCCCTATACAACCATAAGCCAGAGCTAAGCAGTGCTCTGGTGGAAAAAAAAAAAAAAAAAAAAAAAAACCTAAATAGAATTCATCAGAACATAAAATATAGGATGAATGAATTCAAACATTGATTAGTAAACATTTTTCTGAGCAGAAGCAGGGAACAACAAAAGCAGAAGTAAGACTAGATTTATGAGACATTATTAAAGGTTTGTGAGAACTCATATGCTAATAAATGAAATATATCAGAAGAAATGGAATTTTACCAGAAACACTTGTACAAATTATCCAAATTGAATTAAGAAAAATGGGGTATTTTATCAAATCTAAGGGCCAAATGGCTTTACAGGTGAATCCTGCAAGTACTCAAAAGTATTAAAATACATTCCACTCAAATTTTTCCAAAAAATTATGAGAAAACATTTCATAATGCACAAAGTAATCAAGAGAGACCAGCATTTTGGGGAAGGGGCTACAGAGCAGCAGATGTGTTTCTCTCCTCTCCTCTCCCTGATCAACTAGGAATACCAAAGTAGATCACCTGGGACTGCGACAAGACAGGACTAGAACGACTTCAGGAACCAATCAAATGACCAGTGAGTGCAAACACGTGTGGCTCATGGACAGAGAGGAGCCTAAGGGAGAGATTAAGTGGCTGGTAACAGTCCAGCAGTTTACCAGTTGAGACACTACCTCCAGTCTGTTTCACCAACAAGGGCACATCTCAAGGGAGGAGAGGACTCCCCTGAGATTTACCAAATACAACTGAGTCTCCACTGCTATTGGCCTCAGAATCTGGAGCATTGACAAGGAGGTCCTGTGCTGATACCAGGGGACAGAAAACTAATGAGGAAACTCAAGTGAAGATCTATACCTCAGTGGCCTAGTGGTAGGGCTCTGAAAGTCTCTTTGCATAACCACTGGATTATCTCTCCCCCAACCTGCTTTATCTTTTGGTCAGGAGTGAGTGATTAAGCTAAGAAGCCTACTTTTAGTTTAAAAGCCTCAGGTTCCCATAGCCTACAGGGAAGAAAAAAGAACAAAAGAGGCTTTTAAGCCACTGAGCTCCAACTCAGATTTAAAATAATATTGAAATAACTGTCATTTTTTCCACAATTGTGAACCCTTTAATTACCTTACATAGACACAAGTCAATCCAGGCAAGAGTGATCAGTAATTTGAAAAGTACTAATAGAGGGACATCATAACTTAATATATAAAATGGTTAAAATAACAAGAAGAAATATTGGAGAAATGAACAAGGACAAGAGTCCAGTTAAAAGCCCCCTCAAAAGCTGAACCACAAAATAATGAGGTCAACATCCAAATATTAGCTAAGGAAATAATCAAAGAAGTGAGTAAAGAGATTGAAAGAATTTTCATCAGAAATGCAGAAATAGGGAGTCCGGCTGTAGTGCAGCGGGTTAAGCACAGGTGGTGCAAAGCACAAGGACTGGCATAAGGATCCCGGTTCGAACCCAGGCTCCCCACCTGCAGGGGAGTCGCTTCACAGGCGGTGAAGCAGGTCTGCAGGTGTCTATCTTTCTCTCCTCCTAGCTGTCTTCCCTTCCTCTCTCCATTTCTCTCTGTCCTATCCAACAACAATAATAACTACAACAATAAAACAACAAGGGCAACAAAAGGGAATAAATAAATTAAATAAATAAAAAAAATTTAAAAAAAGATTAAAAAAATGCAGAAATAACAAATGAGACCCTGGAAGAAAACACTAATTATCTCAAGGTTATTAGAGAGCTGCAAGATGAAATAGCTGAGCTAAGAACACAACTAGCTGAACAAGCTGAAACAATATCAGAACAGGGAAACAAAATAGTTGAATTCCAGAAAACAGTAAAGGGGAGAGAGAATAGAATTAATGAAGCTGAAGACATAATTAGCAAGATCAAGGATGAATTAGAGACAAAAAAAAAATAAGTAAGATATCTCAAAAAAGAGATTAAGAGATACTGAAAACAACAACAGAGACCTATAGGATGACTTGAAAAGAAATAAAATATGCATCACTGGCTTACCAGAGGAAGAAAGAGAGGGAGTGAAGAAAGCATTCTTCAGGACATAATAGCGGAGAAATTCTCTAGTCTAGACAACATAAAAGATAAAAAGGTTCAAGAAGCCAAGAGGGTCCCAAACAGAATTAACCTAGACTTAAAGACACATCATATAGAATGGAAAGGAATAAGGATAAGGAAAAGGTCCTAAAGGCTTCAAGAGAAAAACAAAGAATAATCTACAGAGGAAAACCCATAAGATTAGCAGCAGACTTCTCCACACAAACACTATAGGCCAGAAGAGAATGGCAAGATATCTGTCAAGTGTTCAATGACAGCCTTCACCCAATCTGACTGTATTCTTCTAGACTGTCATTCAGACTAGATGGAGGCTTAAAAACCTTCTCAGACAAGCAACAGTTGAAATAATCAACCATCACCAAGCCTTCTCTGAAAGAAGTTCTGAAAGGTCTCCTTTAAATAGTCAGACCACCATAAATAGGTCATAACATCAGAACACTCTAAAACTCTACAAGAATGACGTTAAAATATCTTCAATCTTTGATATCAATAAATGTCAATGGCCTGAATCCACCTATTAAAAGACACAGAGTAGGAAGATGGATCAGAAAATACAACCCAACAATATGCTGTCTACAGGAAACCCACCTAATTCAATAAGATAAACACAGACTTAAAATGAAAGGATGGAAAACTATCATACAAGCCAATGGCCCACAAAAAGGGCAGGAACAGCTATTCTCATATCTAACATGATAGACTTTAAAATAGATAAGATTTTAAAAGATAGGAATGGACACTACTTAATGCTTAGAGGATCAGTCAATCAAGAGGACAGAGGACTTAACAATTATTAACATCTATGCACCCAATAAGAAGCCATCTAAATACATCAACCGTCTACTGAAAGATAGACAGCAATATATTAGCAGCAACACAGTCATAGTAGGGGACTTCAACACCTCACTCTCTCAACTTGATAGATAATTCAGGAAGAAAATCAATAAAGACATAAGGGAGCTAAATGAGGATATAGATAAACAAGTACTATTGGACATTTTCAGTCATTCATGTCAAGAAACTGGAATAAACATTTTACTCAAGTCCACATGGGTCATTCTCAAGGATCAACAATATGTTAGGCCACAAAGACAGCATCAGCAAATTCAAGAGCATTGGAATAATCCCAAGCACCTTCTCAGACCACAGTGAAATTAAACTAACACTTAACAATCAACAAAAGATTAGTAATAGTCCCAAAATGTGGAAGAT
This sequence comes from Erinaceus europaeus, assembly GCF_950295315.1. Lineage (NCBI taxonomy): Eukaryota > Metazoa > Chordata > Mammalia > Eulipotyphla > Erinaceidae > Erinaceus > Erinaceus europaeus. The sequence continues at coordinate 101,102,698 of NC_080166.1, forward strand.
CATCAGTACACTACTTAACAACTCCTGGGTCAAAGAAGAAATAATGAAGAAATCAAAATGTTTTCAGAGTTCAATAAAAACGAAGATACAAGGTATCAAAATATTTGAGACACAGCTAAGGTAGTACTGAAAGGAATTTTCATAGCCATACAAGCACACATTAGGAAACAAGAGAAAAGCACAAATAAATAGCTTGATTGCACATCTTGAAGACCTAGAAGAGGAAGAACAAAAGAACCCTAAAGCAACCAGAAGGACAGAAATAACTAAAGTTAGGGCAGAAATAACATTGAAACAAGTAAACCATAAAAAAGATCAACAAGTGTAAATGTTGGTCTTTGAAAAAGTGAACAAAATTGACAAACCTTTAGCCAGACTTACAAAGCAAAAAAGGGAGAGGACCCAAATAAATCAGATTATAAATGAAAGAGAAGATATCACAAAAGACACCACAAAAATTCAGAAAATCATGTGAGACTTCTATGAAATACTATGTGCCACCAAGCTAGAGAACTTGGAAGAAATGGACAATTTCCTAGATACCTACGAACTTCCAAAACTAAGTAAAGATGAACTAGATAACATGAACAGGCCCATCACAGCTAATGAAATTGAAACAGTTATCAAAAACATTCCCAAAGGTAAAAGTCCTGGACCAGATTTTTTTAGATATGAATTCTACAAAACCTTCAAAGAAGAATAAATACCTCTACTTTTAAAAGCCTTTCAGAAGACTGAAGACATTGGAATACTCCCTTCCAGCTTCTATGAAGCCAACATCACTCTGATAACAAAAGCAGACAGAAATACAACCAAAAAAGAGAACTACAGACCAAATCTCTGATGAACATAGATGCTAAAATAATAAACAAAATTCTAGCCAACCGGATACATCAGTATATTAAAAAGACTGTTCATCATGACCAAGTGAGGATTATTCCAGGCATAAGGAAGGTTGGTTTAATATACGTAAATTAATCAATGTGATCCACCACATAAAAAAAAGCAAAACCACATGATCATATCAGTAGATGCAGAGACAGCCTTTAACAAAATATAACATCCCTTTATGAGCAAAACAACACAAAAAATGGGAATAGATGGAAAATTCCTGAAGATAGTGGAGTCTATATATAGCAAACCTACAGCCAACATCATATTCAATGGTAAGAAAACTGGAAGCACTTCCCCTCAGATGAGGTACTAGACAGGGATGGCCACTATCACCATTACTATTCAACTTAGTGTTGGAAGTTCTTGCCATAGAAATCAGGCAGGGACAAGGAATTAAAAGTATACAGCTTGGAAGAGAAGAAGTCAAACTCTCCCTATTTGAGGATGACTGATTGTATATATAGAAAAACCTAAGAAATCCAGAAATAATCTTTCAGAAATCATCCAATACAGTAAGGTGTCAGGCTAAAAAATTAACATACAAAAGTCAGTGGCATTCCTTTAAGCAAACAAAAGAAGATGAAATCCAGAAATCAATTACGTCTACTATAGCAACAAAACAATAAAATACCTAGGAATAAACATAACCAAAGAGGTGAAAGACTTATATACTGAAAATTATGAGTTACTATTCAAGGAAATTGAAAATGACACAAAGAAGTGGAAAGATATTCCATGTTCATGGGTTGGATGAATTAACATAATCAAAATGAATATACTACCCAAAGTCAAATACAAATTTAATGCTCTCCACATCAAGATCCAAACCACATGTTTTAGGAGAATAGAACAAATGCTAAAAATGTTTATCTGGAACCAGAAAAGTCCTAGAATTGCAAAAACAATATTGAGAAGAAAGAACAGAACTGGAGGCATAACAATCCCAGTTCTCAAATTGTATTATAGGGCCATTGTTATCAAAACTACTTGGTACTGGAACATGAATAGACACACTGACCAGTGAATGGAATTGAGAGCCTGTAAGTGAGCCCCCACATATATCAATATTTAATCCTTGAGAAAGGTGCCCAGACTATTAAATGGGGAAAACAAAGTCTCTTCAATAAATGCTGTTGGAAAAAAATGGGTTGAAACATGCAGTAGAATGAAACTGAACCACTATATTCACCAAACACAAAAGTAAATTCCAAGTGGATCAAGGACTTAAATATTAGACCAGAAAATATCACTTAGAGGAAACTATTGGCAGAACTCTTTTCCACATAAATTTTAAAGAGATATTCAATGAAATGTATCAATTACAAAGAAGACGAAGGCCAGTATAAACTTATGGGACTACATCAGATTAAAAAGCTTCTGCACAGCAAAAGAAACCACTACCCAAACCAAGAGACCCCTCACAGAATAGGAGAAGATCTTTACATGTCATACATCAGACAAGAGTTTAATAACCAACATATGTAAAGAGCTTGCCAAACTCAACAACAAGAAAACAAATAACCCCATCCAAAAATGTGGAGAGTATGTGGGCAGAATATTCACCACAGAAGAGAACACAGAAATTACTTTTAATGATACTAACCTGATTTAACCTAATATTGAGCTTTTAAAAATTAAATGTGAGCCCCCACACCTATGGACATCTAATCTTTGACAAAGGAGCTCAGACTATTAAATGGAGAAAACAGAGTCTCTTCAACAAATGGTGTTGGAAACAATGGGTTGAAACATGCAGAAGAATGAAACTGAACCACTATATTTCACCAAATACAAAGAGACCCCTCACAGAATGGGAGAAGATCTTTATATGCCATACATCAGACAAGAGTTTAATAACCAACATATATAAAGAGCTTGCCAAATTCAACAACAAGACAACAAATAACCCCATCCAAAAATGGGGGGAGGACATGAACAGAACATTCACCACAGAAGAGATCCAAAAGGCCAAGAAACACATGAAAAAATGCTCCAAGTCTCTGATTGTCAGAGAAATGCAAATAAAGACAACAACGAGATACCACTTCACTCCTGTGAGAACATCATACATCAGAAAAGGTAGCTGCAACAAATTCTAGAGAGGGTGTGGGGTCAAAGGAACCCTCCTACACTCCTGGTGGGAATGTCAGTTGGTCCAACCTCTGTGGAGAACAGTCTGGAGAACTGTCAGAAGGCTAGAAATGGACCTCCCCTATGATCCTGCAATTCCTCTCCTGGGGATATATCCTAAGGAATCCAACATACCCATCCAAAAAGTTCTGTGTATACAGATGTTCTTGGCAGCACAATTTGTAATAGCTTGTTTCTTGTTGCTTCTTGGCAGCACAATTTGTAATAGCTTGTAATAGCTTGTTGCTTCCTATACCTGGAAGCAACCCAGGTGTCCAACAACAGATGAGTGGCTGAGAAAGTTGTGGTATATATATACACAATGGAATACTACTCAGCTACATAAAACAGTGACTTCACTGTTTTCAGCAGATCTTGGATGGAGCTTGAAAAAATCATGTTAAGTGAAATAAATCAGAAATAGAAGGATGAATGAATATGGGATGATCTCACTCTCAGGCAGATGCTGAAAAACAGATCAGAAGAGAAATCACAAGTAGAACCTAAACTGGAATTGGCATATTGCACCAAAGTAAAAGACTCTAGGGTGGGGGTGGGGGCTGGGGGGTGGAGAATAGTGGTCCAAAAAGGATGACAGAGAACCTAGCAGGGGTAGTATTGTTATATGGAAAACTGAGAAATGTTAGGCATGCACAAACTATTTTATTTAATGTTGAATGTAAAACATTAATTCCCCAATAAAGTAATAAAAAATAAAAGAAAAAAAAAACAAAAAAGAGACAGCATTTCTTCATAAAAATAAAATTATAGACTATTACTTGTTATTAATATAGTAAAAAATTTCAACAAAATCAATCCACTAGTATGTATGAAAAGATTATACACCATGGCTTAGTGAACTTAGAGTTGATTTAATATAATAAAAGCAATTCAATAATACTAACAGAATAAACAAAACAATCACAATTATTGAAAGAGATGCAAAAATATTTAACATGAGAAATAGGCAGTGCAGACTGCAATGTTCCCAGCTGTGGCCATGAACTGCAATCTCAGATCAACAGGAACTCAGAGGTTACACAGGATTCTGTACTAAACATAAATATACATGGACCCTGGGTCAGGTGGATGAAGAAAACAATTTTATTCATAGATATTGTTTTTCAAGCTACTCTCTGCCCTAATCAACCTTTCTATCCATGTTTTTTTACTTTGATACGATCTTCCCAGACAATATTTTTGTCCAACTCCATGTTAGTTATCAAACTCTAGCAAAACCTACAATAGGTTCCTAGAGCCCCCAGGAACATGCCTAAAATGTACTTCCTAGCTTCTTTCCACCTTAAGATCCCTGGTCTCATCTGGTGTGTTCCTATTTCTTGTTTCCTGTTCATTAATCATTTTGTCCCACTTTATATCTTGCTGCGTTTCAGCCAACAGGTGGCGGACATCATCATGATTCCATCCTGACTTCCTTGAGCAAACAAGGTCACTTGGAACCTCACCTCTCCAGAGCCCCACTCTACTAGGGAAAAGTAGAAACAGGCTGGGAGTATGGATCAACCTGCCAACAGTCATTTCCAGGAGAGAAGGAATTACAGAATCTGGGACTCCCACCTTCTGTACTCCCAAAATATTTTTTATCCATACTCCTAGTGGGGGAAAATGATGGAAGATAATTGGGTGTTTTAAACTACTGCATCATCAGTAGAGAGAAAAGGAAAAAGGGAGGGACATTTGGATGTGTGACTTGGAAAGGAAGAGAAGAAAGGACCATTGAAAAAAAATGGGTAAATGTTGTTTTCGCCGGGCTGGCTTCACGGGTGGGTAACAGATGACCAGGGACTCATGGTTGAGCTGTACGTAGTATCTCTTTATTCCTGCAGGACGCAGCACAATCTAAGCCGAGCTAAGCTAAACTAAAACTAAAACGAACAATGTTGTCTTATATATACATCCCAAGTCGGGTGTGAACAGGATGTGACATAGAGAGGGTGGAGAGAAAAGTGACTGGTGAAAATCAGGGTATGACAAGGAGAGGGGGCAGAGCAGGCAAGAATTCTACCACTGATGCCCTGGAGGGAGGGTGGTGCTTGTTAACAGTGGTTATGTAAATAGAATAAAGTGGTTATGTAAATAGAATGAAGTGGTTATGTAAATAGAATAGTGTTAAGCAGGGGGGATTAAACTAATGAAACAGAAGGGGTTTTTAGAAGCATACCAACAGGTATATACAAATGCAGACAGGTAGTTGTAGAAATATATGTATGTCCAACTATCTACAACTTTATCTACAACCTTAAGAGAACTTCTGTAGTTTGAAGATTGGGATTAAGAACTGTGGTGAAGGGAATGGTGTAGAGTTTTACCACTGTTACCTTGTATTTTTGTAAATCAATATTGAATCACAAAATAAATCAATATTGATCAATATTGATCAATATTGAATCACAAAATAAATCAATATTGATCAATAAATCAATCACAAAATAAATCAATATTGAATCACAGATAGAAAGAAAGGAAGGAAGAAAAAGTGATACTCAGAAATTGTAGGACAGGAAATTAAGCACCAGAGAAACAATTCACTTGGATAGTTTGCTGCTTCACCATATGTGTGACCCAGGTTTGACTCTGGCTCCCATTGCATTGAAGAAAGTTTTGGTTCTGTGATTTCTTTCATTTGACTTTCTGTCTCTCTCTCTTTTTCCCAATTCAATTTACAGGATATATATATCCTGTAAATTGAATTGGGAAAGACTACATAGCTAGTAGATGAACAAAACAAATTTGCAGGGCACAAACTAAAATTTGGAGGCCCCCGATTTCACAATGTCTATTATATGTTGATGCATGCTTGTACTGTTGTTTTTCCTGCCATTCTATTTCCTCTGTTTAATCATTAAAAACTATGTATTTGAACTAAAGAATGTCTGGCTATGTGTAGTGGCTCACAGTCTCTTATATTCAGTTCTTTTTATTTTAAACCCTTATTTTTATTATTGTTGTAGTTATATTGTTGTTATTGTTATTGGATAGGACAGAGAGAAATGGAGAGAGGAGGGGAAGATAGGAGAAGAGAAATATAGATACCTGCAGTGGTCCGGGAGGTGGCACAGTGAGAAGGCTCTGGACTCTCAAGCATAAGGTCCCGAGTTTGATTCCCTGCAGCACATGTGCCAGAGTGATGTCTGGTTCTTTCTCTCTACTATCTTTCTCATAAATAAAAATCTTAAAAAAAAAAAGAGATCAAATATTTAAAAAAAGAAAAAAAGGGTATCAGTTAAAAAAAAAAAAAGAAATACAGATACCTGCAAACCTGCTCACTACTTGTGAAATGAATCCCCTGCGGTGGAGAGCCAGGGCCTGGAACCAGGATCTTTATTCTGGTCCTTGGGCTTTGCGCCACGTGTGCTTAACCTGCTTTGCTACTGCCTAACTTCCTCTTATATTCAGTTCTTGCTCTCTGACGAAAGGGTGTGTGGTGAAGGTGAGAAGTTTATGACTTACCAAGTCAACACATAGGCAACAGTCTGAACTCATTCTATAATGAAAATGAGCAACCCTCAAAGAGTCTGGAATGTGCAAAGCAGATCTGAGATTAGACACAGTATTTCATATTGCACAGAGGATCTATATGATGAGTGACACAGAGAATAGTATCTATCTACATAGAAGAATATTAACTGCCCTAAAGTATGTACCACTGGAAAAAGTAGATTGATGTTCCTTACTCTGCTTTAATGTAATCCATGCTTTGATCAATAGAAACTGTGAGGTGGGTTTATCTGGGGTCACACTCAATGAAGTCCCATCAAACAAGGAGTAATCAGTGTAGCCCTGTCCATACTCCTCTTTCATTAATCTATTGAATTTGAGATAACTTTTCTCAACCTAGGGTTCATGTTGGAACCTGGAACCCAGAGGCATCAACTAAGCACATAGAAATGAGTTGTGTCCCTATTCTTTAATAGAAACAGATTCATTAATATGCATGAATAAATTCATAGCTAAATTGATAGATATGTGCTGAGTCGGGGCCAGGGTGGGTAATAAAGAGTTGCTCATATGATGAGATTGAAAAATTCTACCATCTGCCTTGTTCAATCAAGTTGATAGCAAGTTGATGGAAAGGTCAAAAGGGGGAAAGTTCTGCTTCCTCGGTGTTGTTCTGTTAAAGTGCTCACTGGGTTGGGTCATGCCCACTCATATTAAGGCAAATAATCTATTAAATACAACTAACCCACATTATATTCCAAATTCCATTAATATATAGTTACTCCAAGACATATTATAAAATCACCTGCCTCTAATACCCTCTATATAGACCCTGGAAAAAAAACCTTCTTTTATTATTATTACACTTAATTTGCTAACTACTAATGACAAAAAAAACCCACAAAAAATTAACTATATAGACTTGCATTTTTTCTTTAAATTACCATCATATTTTCCTACTTTATTAATAATTTAAAATATCTCTAACTTCATTACAGAAATCAAGCCCCCTTTTACCACACCTTATTGCTTACTTCATGGAGGGAAAATAAGATAATGGGTAGTATTTGCTCATCAACAAAATTAACACATCATTTATCTAAATATGTGAGGTTACTTTAACTCATATCCACTTGTTTCCATTATACTATCATATGTGTATTATCTATAATTTACCTAGAGGTTGAACCTGTCAGTTTTTCTACCCAATAACAATGATTCTAAAGTATACAGTATTCTATTCAGTTCCAGACCATCAGAACAGTGATCATTTACAGATCACAGTATTTTATATTTGCTCAACAACTCCCTTCAGCATACAAACACACCTGATTATATGACATCTAAAAAGAAAACTTAGAATTCACTCAATATGTCATATAATTTTTTCAGTGTCTCTTTATGTTTTCATAGCAAAGCAAAGCTCCCTCTAATCATCCTCTATACTAAATTACAGAGTCCTTTCTTAACCTACTCCCAGTAAGTGTTCATTCTTCTTATTAAGCTGACTTTAGCTTTTAAATTTCTAGTCATTAGACAATTTAATCTCTCATTAGTCTTGGATGAAGTGGATCACTCCCAACTTTATGAAATACTTTCAGCACAGAGCTTATACAATATTTATCTGGTATTAAGGTTATCACTTTAGCCAGTGTTTCTTCTCTAAAGATTTTGTCTAATATTAAATCATACATTTTGTCATCATCTAAAGTTCAGACTTTTTTTCTTTCCATTTATGCTCACTTCCTTGGTGGTATCATGTCCTTCCATGACTTCAATGGTGTGTCTACATAAATGATTATAAAATGTTAAAATCCAGCTCATACAGATAATCTGTTCACTTGAATACATAATATCTCTACATGGAAATTTAAAAATGTATACAATCTAGTGTGTCCCAAAATAATGTATTGATTTCATTGACTACCACCATTCCCAAAAAATCATGCACACATTTATTCTTTATTATTATCTACTTCAGTTATGAAACAATTTGTTGGAGTACTTGACTTTTAAAAAAAAGGACTCAAGGAGACACATTATTTCTTGACTTTTCTTATACCGGATTTTTAATTTTTATTTACCTATTATTTTTTATTTTTACCAGAGCACTACATAACTCTGGTTTATGGTGGTGCTGGATATTGGACCTGGGAGCTAAGGATTTCAAGCATACAAATCATTTGTAAAACTATTGTTGTCTCCACAACCCCACTCAATTATTTTCTAACTACTTTCAATTGTACCTTCAATTCTGTCTCAAACCAATCAACTTCTCATCATCTCTATGATAGTCAGCATATTCCAAATCCTGTTGTCTTTTGCCTTGATTACAGGAAAAGCCTTCTTGTCAGTGTTTCTGTTTATACTTGTAGCTCATAAAATCTATTCTCCTATGAACAAATGTGATTTAATTTCTTGAGCTAAGATGCTAATTGATTTCCCAATAAATTTAAAATTTCTTGTAAAGTCTACAAGACTTTAAAAAATTAAATCAGATAATTTTTATCAATCAACTACAATACAAATTTTGTTGGGGTTCTCAACTGTTTCTATTTCTTTAGAATCTTTACAGGAGCTCTCTCTCTCTCTTAATTTTGCCTCAATTACAGAGAATTACTCTGAATATTCTGTACATAAAAGAGGACCATCAATGTTTATCACCTACAATGATTCATTTATCATCAAATACAATCTTCTAAAAATTAATTTGTATTTTAACTTAATTATTGCATATTTTCCAGAGTAAAATGTAAACTTTTTATTTTAAAAGAGATTTATTTTGTCTCCATTATATCAATGATATTTGTAAGAAAGACTAAGAAATACTTAACATGTATGAATATTTTCTATTATATACTACAATATGTATCTCAAGAAAGGAAGGGACTGAGCATTTATTATTTGCATAAAATATTAAAACTATAATTTCTATCTTATGTGTTTCCTCTTTCAATAAATCTTTGGAAGTTTTGTGATTATGTGATATTTCCTAGCTAAAGGAGAAGTTCTACCCTTCAGATTATACATTTAATTATTTTGGATGACTTCAAAAAGAGTAAACACCTAAAGAAAAAAGACTAATACAGCATTCCTACACAACAACAACAATAATAATGATTATACCCTGTCTTACAAGCTGCTTATTCAATATATAGCTTCAGACACTACTCTATGGTAGACACTGTAGAGATCACAACAGCCCACAATTTGACCCTATAGATCTTTCCTACTATTGGTTAGAGGCAGACAACAAACTCAGTTAAAATGAACATATCTAGTATGTTAGTAAATTATAAGAGTGACAGAGAAAAGTAAAAGAGTGTATAAGGTGGAATACATTAGAATTGAAAGAGCAAACCTAACATTTATCTAAGAAAAAAACTTACAGAACTCATACAATGTGCTCTGTACCTTGACCATGTCCTCATTAATGTAATCCTTATATAGGCCTCTTAATGTTTACTGCTTTTTGTTCCAGTTTGCATATGAGGTGAGACTCAGGGACCTTAGATAACTGGTTTCAAGTCACAATTTCTATATACTAGACTAGAGTAATATACAATTTGCCTGAATTCAAATTGCACATATTTTAGTGGAGAGATAATAATGGATGATTTATGTGGAAAGCTAGTCTTGATCAGAATACCAGATAATACCTTCAGTGATAAAACTAGATTTTTAAAAAATATATTAAAATCATATCTTTCTTTACTAAATTCAGCTATAGTAAATCACAACAAAGATGCATATAATAAACAGGACATATTGGTGTATTGCACCAAAGTAAAAGACTCTGGGGCTGGAGGAAGGTTCATGTCCTGGAAGACAGGAGGACCTAGTGGGGTTTGAATTGTTATGTGGAAATGTTACATATGTACTAACTATTGTATTTTACTTTACTGTTGACTATAAACCATTAATTCCCCAATAAAGAAATAAAAAATAAATAGGAAATAATAATATCTGTTTTTAACAATCACATAGATATGCATGGATTATCAGATATAAATATATTAATTAATTATGAGAAAGTAATATTTTTTCTAAATGCCTTATGTTTGTCTACTGCCTATTGAATTCCCTAAATAGCAATATATGTAGATGATAAGCAGCATCAGGAGATTCCATTGATGAGCATCTGAAAAATCACCAGATCAATTATCTGGCAAAGGTTTCATTTCAGACAAGTCTATTTCTTTACTATTAAACAGAAGGGTTAGCATAATTAAATTTGAAAAACACAGGGTAGTAGATTGGTTGATTTTCTGAAAGTACCATTTTTCGAATGCACCATTAGGGAGCACACACATCAAGTTTCCCTACTTAACATCCATGGAATCAAATTGAGATTAGAAGAAATTGGATCTCATATAGCTTGCTGGCTCTGAGCCACCTAACCTAATCAGCTTTGAAAATTGTAAATTATAATGGCTAAGAGGAGAAAAAAGAAACTGAAATTAGCAAATTAATATATGATCAAATGACTTCTTTCCTCTTAAATGGAGACAGGATGGTTTAGAAAATTAAAAAAAAAAATTCAGTATTTTACATTTGTCTTAGCTTTCGGCATATATATATATATTTATATACACACACACACATACACACACACACACACACATATATATATATATAATCTTGTAGTGTTAATTGGATGTTTTCCCTCTTGCAGCAAGAAAATGACCACAGTACCTATTGTTTGTCAATTGCTATGCTAAGGGATAACAGATAAGTATGAATTACAAAACAGACCACGTTAAACTGCACTAGACTTTCTCTAATTTGATCTTATAAATGTGTCTTACAGAATACCATGTTTAATACTGAATTCTTAAAATCACTGATGAATGTATTTCAATGTATTTTATTCTTTCATGTAATTAAATAGGAATTTCAACAATTATGTCATACTGCTTAATGGTCAGGACATCACTGCATATACTTTCTGACAAAACTCAAGCAGTAATTGGGTACACTAAGATTTCAAAATATTTTTTGAGGTTTGCTTTCCTTTACTGCAAGGGTCAAGCTAACTACAGAAGAGTACTTTTTTTTTGTTCCCCCCAAAAGATATCTAGTTTTCTCTGCAGAACTTGAGGGCAATGGTTGCTTTTCAGAAAATCTATAGCAGAATTTAGGATATGCTAGATAACATTTTTATAGTAACTTTTGAATTATAATTGTGTTGTATTACGATCAGTGTATTCTAATTACTTTTGGTTAATAACCCATTGTTTATAAATATTGTTAACTGTAAACCTCATCAATTTGATCTGCTATATTTTTCCCTTTTGGTTCCTGATTATTAAGCAATTTGGTCTGCTTAAATCTTAGTCTTTTTTCTGCCTCCATGTTGCAGATGCTACCTTATTGCCAACCAGACTTTTCTGGACAGACAACCTCACCAGTTTGTCCTGAAACCCCACCTCTCCAGAACCCTGCACCACTAAGGAAAAATAGAAAAAGGCTAGGGGTATGGATCAACCTGCCAACGCCCATATCAAGGAGAGAAGCAATTACAGAAGCCAGACCTTCCACCTTCTGCACCCCATAATGATCCTGGGCCCATGCTCCCAGAAGGATAAAGAATAAGAAAGCTTTCAATGGAGGGGATGGGATATGGAACTCTGGTGGTGAGAACTGTGTTCAATTATTTTTTTGTTTGTCTGTCTATTTGTTTTTTAGTCTCCAGGGATATTGCTGGGGCTCAGTGCCTACACTGTGAATCCACTGCTCCTGGAGGCTACTCCCCCTTTTGTTGCCCTTGTTGTTTATCATTGTTATTGCTGTCATTGTTGGATAGAACAGAGAGAAATCAAGAGATGAGGGAAGAGAGAGAGGGAGAGAAAGACACCTGCAGACTTGTTTCATTGCTTGTGAAGCGATGGAGAGCCAGGGGTTCGAACCAAGATCCTTAGTTGGTCCTTGTGCTTCGTGCCATGTTCTTAACTCACTGGGCTACCACCTGACCCCATACTGTGTGCAATTGTACCCCTCTTATCCTATGGTCTTGTCGATCATTATTTTAAATTAATAAAAAATAAGAAACTGTTTTATTAGTCTTTCATTATATATTTTAAATACATTAATTTCTATTTATTTCACATGAAAGAGAGAAATAGAGCACCACTGTGGTTCATGTGACACTGGGAGTAGCACTAGGAATCTCAATCATTTAAGTCATGTATTCTACCAGCTGAGCTATTTCCCTACCTGCTTATTAGGGGTCTATTTTCTTTCTTTCTTTCTTTCTTTCTTTCTTTCTTTCTTTCTTTCTTTCTTTCTTTCTTTCTTTTGTTTTGTTTTTGACATCAAAAAGTTCCACTGTTCCAAGCCAACTTTTTCAGATAAAACAGAGGAAATGAGAAAGAGGGAAAGCTTCTTTTACTGCAATGGAAGCTAGGCCAGGCCTGAATCTGGGTCACCTGGGTAGCAAAGCAGATATCTTTTTCAGCCCTATATGTTTCTCATTAGGTTTTACTGAAAATTCCCAAGATAAGATTTCTCTGGGACTAGGTATGCTCACCGGTAAAGCACCCCTCTACAATGTTCAAAGCCTCAGTTCTTCACCTATGTGTGTGATGGTCTTTATGTACAGTGGAATAAATGCTACATGTATCTCTCTTTTCTTTATCACTTCTTCCTATCTTTCCCTCTATCAAATAAATGACTGCCAGGAATGATGGAACCATGCAGATAACGAACCCCAGCAATAACACTGGTGGAAAAAGCAAGTGAAATATTTTTTTCTGTGTTTATATAGACATTTTTAAACAATTATTACTCACAAACTAGTTTAATAGTTATGGTTCTCAATCAGAAACAGCAAAAGGTATTTATATAAGCTGCAAAAGAAACTCTAATTAGTAACATACTCAGTTTTCAGAGGTGACAAATGCCACTCAGTATATCACTTAGAATCAAAACATTCTTAAAACTATATATTAATATTTCAAAGGAAAGCTCAAATGAGAAAATAACCAGTTCATTTTTCCATTGCTACAAGCACTACACACTGTTATGCATAGCAAAATATGCATTAATGTGTTCAATTATTGTTACAGCAATCATTAATATTAGTAACCTCTTAACGAATCATATGTATAACAATTGTTTTGTCATCTTAATTTTTCCTCAAGCAATTAAATTTCAATTTCAATTTGAACAAAGTCAGCACCAACTTCAAAATGATATAATAATTAATGGAATTAATAGCTAGTAACAGATGGGAGAAATAACCTGAAGGAAACTCAGTGGGAAGTGGGTCCTCCTACACAAAACTATGTATTTCACCTGTCATAGTTTTTGAAAATCTTCAATAATGTTTTATTTCTTTCTTCCTTTCTTTCTCTTTCATTTTACCTCACCAAATTTATCGCTAGTACTTGGTGCTTGCATGACTACACCATTACTAAATGCCACTTAGGGTGGGGGTAGAGAGTTTAATGTTTATGCAAAGACACTCTCATGCCTGTGACTCCAAAGTCCCAGGTTCATTCACCATAAGCCAGATTAAACAATACTTTGGTAAAAAGAAAGGGAAAAAAAAAAGAGTATACTAACGGCCATTTATTTTTTTGCTTTTTATTTCTTTTTGATAGAAAACAAGAGACAGAGAAATATAGATGGAGAGAGAGAGAGACAGAGAGAGAGATAGAGATAGAGACAAACTACCTACAGCACTGAAGTCCCACTCCTGGGCCCACAGGTGAGGGACGAGGGACTTGAACCTGGACTCTCACACATGATAATGTGTACTCTACCAGGTGAGTCACCACTCAGCTCCCCATAGTAGCATTTTAAATGCTTAAACAAAGGGTAGGGGCAGATAGCATAATGGTTATGCAAAGAGACTGTTATGCCTGAGGCTCCAAAGTCCCAGGTTCAATCCCCCACACCACCATAAACCAGAGCTGAGAGTGAACCTGGGATCTCAGAGCCCCAGGCATGAGAGTCTTTTTATAGCCATTATAATATATCCCTACCCCTAAAGGAATAATAATAATTAAAAGCCTCAGGTGACACACACACACACACACACACACACACACACACACACAAATGGGAAGGCAACTTAGCAAGTAGGAAAAGTAAGATATATGTCTCAAATGCATGAGGCCTCAAGTTTGATCCCAAAGACTGCATATGACAACACAGTACTTTGATATTTCTCCTGTAAAATCAATTAATGCACACTTTAAAATAATAAAATACAAACTCCAACACCACCAGCAGCATCAAAAAAAAACACAAATACTAAAGTCCAGGCAGTAGCATAGTGGTAGAACTCTGCACTCCAAAGCACAAGATCCTGAGTTTGAACACCATTGCCCCATATGACAGAGTGTTTCTTGGGTTTATCTTCCATTTATTTATTTGTATACCTATCTATCTATCTATCATCTATCTCAGAGATAAATACAATAAATATTTTTTAAACCACACACATTTTAACCTAGTGCTGACCAGATGTATTTGGTCAAGGGAATTTTTTTCTCATGATTTTATGCTGTAAAATATGTTAGGAACCAGTGAAATAGTAAATATATCCTATGTTATGCTATGATATCAGTGACTTTTTTAAATGTTCATGTCTATATATGACTTTATTACACTGCAAAAAATATATCATTAAAGTGTGTCTAGAGCAAAATGTTACATTAGTCAAAGTACTGAATATATAGAAAGAAGATGTAATTAAGGATAATCAGTACTATTTAAGTTCATGACTAGATTCTGTGCAACGTGCTATGAAAGTGTGCGTGTTTTGTTTTTTATCATGTTAATTTAACATTATGTTCAACTCATTGGTACCTTTGAATGCTCTCTTTGAACATATTCTAAAAACAATGTTTTAGCATATGCTTATATTACAAAATGCTATGTAACGATTCTGTTACTTTGAAGTAGCATGTATCTAAAACTATATTTGCTTAACATTGGTTATATGTCTACAAAAATACTTGCTTTAAATCACAGGAGTTAAATTATAAAGTACTTCTTGTAATCATTCTTTCAAAATTTTGAAGTATTTAGAATAGCAGTGTGCTTGAAAGGGAAAAAATCATAGTCATGGTATTGAACAGACAGACTTACTGCTATAGTCTAGATACTCTAACTTGAGAATTTAGGGTCCAAGCAATGGCATAACCGGTAGAGCACACACATTACCATGATGGATGACCGAAGTTCAAGTCCTCAAGCCCCACCTGCAGAGGAGATGCTTCAGTAGTGGTGAAGTGGTGCAGCAAGGTTCTCTCTTTCTCTTTCCCTCTCTCTCCACATCTCTCTCTCTATTTTATTTCTCTTCAAAGTAGATAGACAGAATAAAACATTAATAATTTTTCAATACTGGCCAGGCAGTGGGGAGTACATAAAGCTTTGAACTCTGAAGCTTGAGGTTCTGAGTTTTACTGTTACCATCACATCAGCTAGAGTATGCCTTCTCTCTCCCTCGACTCTCTCTCTCTCTCTCATAGACACACACACAAATACATAAAACTTTTAAAAATATAATTTAATAATTCTGGTTGATCAGAAGTCAAGTGGAACACACACAGGGGATCTAGAGATGGGACCATGTCAAGTGTGAGCCTGTCTCTCCCTAGCTTCCAGGAGTATTTATTTGTAAAATTATGCATTAAAAAGTAAAAAGGAATGAGGAAGATTAAAGCTATTTTTAAGTGAAACATATATCAGAAGTAAAATGGGCAGGCACAAAAAACAGGTGGTTATATGTTGGGTAGTTGCCACCTCCCCCTGGCTTCTGCTTAACCATATGCCTATATAGGGATTTTACTGATCCAAAGCTTTGGTCTATTTACATAAATCACTTTTACATAAAGCACTCCAGGGCATTGGTGGTTCTATGATAGGATTATCTCCTGCTCCACCCCCTCCTTGTCACACACTGATCCCTTCTTTGTCACACTCTGATTTTCACCAGTCACTTTTCTCTCCACCCTCTCTATATCACATCCTGTTTCCACCCTACTTGGAGAGTATAAAAACAGCTGCTCTTCTGATTAAAGACACTTGGAAATTGTTTTCCGGCTCCGAGAGTTCCAGAGTGTATCTCCTGCGGAAGTTGGTGCAGCACGAGTTCCTGATCCCTCTCCCACACAGAAGCCTAGATCAGCTCCAGCTGAGTTCTCTCCAACCCAGAGAGCACTAGCTCGGGAAGAAGTACCCTCAGGCTATCCCGGCAGTTATATTTCACATAGTGAAAGATATGAATACATTTTAATTAATTTTTTATTTATAAAAAGGAAACATTGACAAAACCATAGGATAAAAGGGGTACAATACCACACAGTTCCCACCACCAGAACTCCATATCCCATCCCCTCCCCTGATAACTTTCCTATTCTTTATCCCTCTGGGAGCATGGACCCAAGGTCATTGTGGGATGCAGAAGGTGGAAGGTCTGGCTTCTGTAATTGCTTCCCTGCTGAACATGGGCATTGACATTCAATCCATATACCCAGCCTGCCTCTCTCTTTCCCTAGTGGGGAAGGGCTCTGGGGAAGCAGAACTTCAGGACACATTGTTGGGGTTGTCTGTCCAGGGAAGTCTGTTTGGCATCATGCTAGCATCTGGAACCTGGTGGTTGACAAGAGAGTTAACATACAAAGCCAAACAAATTGTTGACCAATCATGGACTTAAAGGCTGGAATAGTGCAGATGAAGAGTTTGGGGGTGGGGGGCACTCCATTTTATAGATAGCTATTAGGCATATTTTAGTTATATTCCAAAGGGTCTGTGGCTATCCTAGTTTTTTTTTTTTTTTTTTCCTTTTTGCCCCTGAGCCTAAAATCTGATATGCCAGTGGATCCAAGTTATTGTCTGGAGAGATAAAAAAGAAAAAGGACCAGAAAGCTGGATCAGGGAAGAGAGTAGCTCCCTAATATGGGAAGGGGGTATAAATATTGTTCACTGTAAACCCCATCAATTTGATCTGATCTGGGGCCCATATTCAGCCGATGTGACCTCTGCATCCCTGTAGATCTGAGCTCACATTCTGTCGTCATCAGTAGGAACATTCCAAGCTGCCCCAATAGTGACACATCTTCCTCAGGTGTAGCATAGAGTATGTTGTCCAGCCTCCCTTCAGAGAATGGAATATTCTCTACCATTGTTGATCCAAGTTGAGAGCAAGGTCCTATGGGGGGGCCACAAAGGGGTCTATTGTGTTGTTCCTAATAAAAATTGACCAGTAACAATGGGGAGAAGGATTTCTTCAAGGTCTAGGCCCATCATGTGTGTTTGGAAATCAGGACATTCTTAAGGGGGAAAAACATCAGCATAAGTGTGCTTAAACTGTCATTATGTCACCTACATTCTTTTAATTCTGTAAAATATTGATTTCTCCTAGTTATCCTATGCACAGTCTCCAGACCCTCAGGGCAGCAGCAAGACCTCAGAGTTGTGGGTAATTGCATATGTGCAATACTCCCAGTACTTGCCTATGGTATAGTAAAATCTCTAACAAACCCAGATTTTGATCTAGAGTAAAATTTATTGTAATAATGGGACATAGCCTGAAAAAAGGACTCATAGTATTATTAGTCAAAGGAATGTACCTGGCAGACAAACAACAAGTTAACTTATGTTTTGCAAGCTTAGAAGCAAAGGATTTCTATTTATTTATTTATTTATTTATTCCCTTTTGTTGCCCTTGTAGTTATTATTGTTATCGTTGTTGTTGGATAGGACAGAGGTAAATGGAGAGAGGAGAGGAAGACATAAAGCGGGTGAGAAAGACACCTGCAGACCTGCTTCACCGCTTGTGAAGCAACTCCCCTGCAGGTGGGGGGGGGGTTTGAACCCAGATCCTTAAGCATGTCCTTGAATTTTGTGCCACCTGTGCTTAATCTGGTGTGCTACCGCCTGACTCCCAGAGGCAAAGGATTTCTAATAACAAGTGTCAGGAAGTCTAGAATAAGAAACTTCAACAAAATTTTAATGAATCTCAATCATCAGACATTAATTTTTTATTAGATTGGTCACTAGTTAAAGCGGTACAAAGAAAACTATGATAGGATGAATACTAGGAGCCTAATATTTTATGATTAAGTTTACACTTACTTTACTTCTGAGGGGCTGAGCAGTGGCACACCTGCTTGAGCCCACATGTTGCAATGTGTAAGGCTGTGGGTTCTAGCTCCCAGTCCTACCTGCAGGGTAGAAATTTCATGACTAGGGGAGAAGTGTTACAGGCATCTCTCTTGCTCTCTATCCCCCCTTCCCTCTTCATTTCTCTCTATCTTTACTCAAGATACAAATGAACAAACAAATAAATAAAATATTGCATCTCTATTTCCCTATTTAGATATATGTTCCCCCTCACAAGAACACTGAAATTTCCTTAGTACCACTGAGAATTCCTTAAAAGCAAATTACATCCTATCATTTCTTCCTCAGTTGTCAAAACAGTTGACCCCGTCTTGGCCTTGCAAGAGACAATGGGGAAAAATGAAATGTATACAATATATGATATCACAAACTTGGGTATTGAATAATAATGTTATTACTCAACATAATTTATGTACTAAAATTGTTAAGACAGGTCTTTCTGAGTATTTTCTTTCCTGAAACTGCTTTTTTTCATGCTATTTTCTAGTGCATTTATAATGTACCATATCCTCATTTACACTTAGTACTATATTGGTATAAGATAAATCACCATAAACTTAACATCTCAAAACAGCACTCCCAGGTCCAGGCAATATAGCTCCTGGTTGAGCACACATTACTTACAAACAAACAACATTTTCAGTTGGCAAGCAAGAGAGGAACCATTTATTTATCTGTCAGCTTCAGTGGAGGTTGATACTACTTTGAACAAGAGAAAGTATCTGAGTAAGAATACGATCTATGTGTGAAAGAGCAGCTATGAAATTCGTAATGGTCTCTGCAGACTGCAGAAGGCCGAATGACTAATTGTTGATATTGGGGTTGCAACTGTATCTCTAACGGCATAAAACTGAAATCTAGTAGCATCGATCTGACTTCAAACCCAAGCCATCCAACCATTAAAATGTGTCTGAAATACTTACAGTAGCTTTTCTTTCCTGCATTAAAAGCATCTCCAGAATGCATTTTTGCTGGGAAATTGTGCAGACACAGTCACAGCCGCCATGTTATCCCCTCAGGGCATTGTCAATTCCCCCCAATAGTTGGAGTGCTTTGTTTACTCCTCCCCCTTACCGGGAGAGTTATTATCCTATCCTGGAGGGCTTTGTTTACTCCCCCCTTTCCCATTACCCTATCCCTGAGTGCCTTGTTTCCTAGCCAATCATGTCCCGACTTTCTCCCATAAAAGCCCTTCTTCTTATTCCCCTCTCCTCTCTTGCCTTCTTTTCACCTAAGTGCTACATGTAGCCAGAGGTGGCCATTTTTGCTAGCTCCACATGGCCCGAACTGTTGCCCTCTCACCCAACTCTGAGGTGCCCAGGAGAAAAGAATTGTGTTCACTCTCCACTCCGGATCTCATCTCTCTCTCATCATCTCTCTCTCCTCCACGTCGCAGCCTGAAACATTTTTAGATGCTAAGTCTACTAGGAGTTATTTGCTTTGTTATGTGAGCTTTCTGGTATATGAGCAAAGATGACTCTGAGATTCCGCATCCTTTCCTTCCATGGTGGAATAAACATTGAATTTCTTTTGAAAGTAACACCTACACAGTAAAGCTTTACATATATTTGATTACACCTGTGTTTAAACATAGCGTAATTTACAGCTTTTGCTCTACTTCATATATAGATTATTTTGTGTGGATAAGGTCTGTAAATAGCTGAAAAGAATCTCATAAGTGTGAACCCTGACAAAACGTTGTGCATTGTGTATATTGTTAGTGCTTCAATGTTTTTAATAAAAATCTCATTTCAAAATGTGTCATAAGCAATGTAATAACTTTAATGCATGAATGTGACCAAAAGTGACTACACGACCTCATATTCATTCTCCAATGAAACATCTAGGAAATAAAATCCTACAACACGAGGAATTCTAAAAAATTACTTTTAATAATAATAGTAAGGAGAGAAATGATTGTGTAGCACTTTCAACTAAACATAGATACATTGCCATACATTTAAATTCGCTGAAGAAAAATTACTGTGCAAAGTATAGTCTGAGTCAAATGACAAGGGGAAGAAAGCTATACGCATAAAGTACACTTATGTTATTAATCTGAATGACAGGGAGGAAGAAAATAGATAACAATAGATGCTGACAGTGCATAGTGTGAATCCTGAATTAATTTGTTCTGACAATGACACCTCTGAAAGGACACTCATTGGCCACAAACCCTAAAACATTTTTCTCAGAATATAAAATGTAAGCAAAGCATTTACTTCTTAAAAAAATAGTATGTGATGAAATGTTTATTTTTCCACTGAGTTTTGGTAGTGTATGTGAAACTGATGATAAAAAAAACCACAGATTCTTATTCCCATACTGTTTTAGATGAAATATATTTAGGTGTACAGACCTCTAGAAAAGTAAACTAAAGGGGACTACATAAAACTGAAAAATTGGGGTTCCAGGAAGATGGCGGACTGAGAAGCTGCTAGTGACTTGAGCTCTGATCACATCTTCTGGAAATGGTAGGATTTTCTGCCTTTAGTAGGCCAGTCAATAAGGGGTCCTAGCGGTGACACTAAGGAGGTAATTATAACTTAATTTGGGTTAAGAATTAGAGTAGAAAAAAAGGTAAGAAAATTTTTTTTCCTTTTAATTATTAAGCACACCGCCACCCCCCTCCAGACCCCCCCCCCGCCCCTAAACAGTCCCTGGGGACCAGCTACTAACAGAATCCTCTGCTGAGCTTCTGTCTTTACCAAATTCCTGTCCCACCAGGGAGTATCATTCATTCTAAGACTATACCCTTCTGAAACCTCTGGCCTTTTTTCTTTCTAAGTACCCACCCCCCCACCTCAACCTACATAGCTACACATAGAAGCAAACCCCACATAGAAGGAAACATTCTAGAGGAAATAATAGAGGAAAACTTCCCAGACAAAAATAACAGAAAGGACATCAAGATTCAAGAGGCCCAGAGAGTACCTAATAGAATCAACCCAGACCTGAAGACACCAAGACACATCATAGTAACAATGAGAAGAAGTAAGGATAAAGAAAGGATCCTAATGGATGCAAGAGAGAAACAAAAAGTCACATACAAGGGAAAACCCATAAGATTATCTGCAGACTTCTCCACTCAAACTCTAAAATCCAGAAGAGAATGGCAATATATCTATTGAGCCCTGAATGAAAAAGGGTTTCAACCAAGGATAATATATACTGCTAGACTTTCATTCAAACTAGATGGAGGGATCAAAACCTTCTTAGACAAACAACAGTTAAAGGAGGCAACCATCAACAAACCGGCCCTGAAAGAGGTTCTAAAAGACCTCTTATAAACAAGAACATCACTATAATACTGGCAATATATCAGAGCAAACAAAAAAAATTTTTTTTGAACAATGGCACTACAATACATTAAATCCATAATATCAATAAATGTCAATGGCTTAAATTCACCCATCAAAAGACACAGAGTTGGCGGATGGATCAGAAAACATAAGCTAACCATATGCTGCTTGCAAGAATCCCATCTGTCACAACAAGATAAACACAGACTTAAAGTGAAAGATGGAAAACTATCATACAGGCTAACGGACCACAAAAAAGGGCAGGAACAGCCATTCTCATCTCAGACACGATAGATTGTAAATTAAATAAAGTAATAAAAGATAGGCAAGGACATTACATAATGATTAGAGGATCAATCAGGCAAAAAGACTTAACAATCATTAACATCTATGCACCCAATGAGGGACCATCTAAATACGTCAAGCACTTACTGAAAGAATTTCAAAAATACATCAAAAGTAATACAATAATAGTGGGAGACTTCAATACCCCACTCTCAAACTTAGACAGATCAACAAAGCAGAGAACCAACAAAGATACAAGAGAATTGAATGAAGAGATTGACAGACTAGACCTCTTGGATATTTTCAGAGTCCTTCACCCCAAAAAACTGGAATACACCTTCTTTTCAAATCCACATAACACATACTCAAGGATAGACCACATGTTAGGCCACAAAGACAGCATCAATAAATTCAAGAACATTGAAATCATCCCTAGTATCTTCTCAGACCACAGTGGAATAAAACTAACATTTAACAACAGACAGACTATTATTAGAAGTCACAGAATTTGGAAACTAAACAACATGCTCCTTAAGAACTTCTGGGTCAGAGATTTACTCAAGCAGGAAATTCAAATGTTCCTGGAAACAAATGAAAATGAAGATACAACCTATCAAAATATTTGGGACACAGCTAAAGCAGTACTGAGAGGGAAACTTATAGCCATACAATCACATATTAAACACCAAGAAGAAGCTCAAATGAATGACCTTACTGCACACCTCAAGGACTTAGAGGGGAGGAACAAAGGAACCCTAAAGCATCTAGAAGGAGAGAAATCACTAAAGTTCGAACAGAAATAAACAACACTGAAAATAAAAGAAACATACAAAAGATCAATGAATCCAAATGTTGGTTCTTTGAAAGATTAAACAAAATTGAAAAACCCCTTGCCAGACTCACCAAACAAAAAAGAGAGAAGACTCAAATTAATAGAATTGTAAACGATGGAGGAGATATCACAACTACACCACAGAAATCCAGAGAATCCTGCAAAACTTCTATAAAGTACTATATGCCAACAAGCTAGAAAATCTGGAAGAAATGGAACAATTCCTAGAAGCATATGCCCTTCCAAAACTGAACCAAGAAGAACTACAAAATCTAAATGCAACAATCACAGACAAAAAAAATTGAAACTTTTATTAAGAACCTCCCCAACAACAAAAGTCCTGGACCAGATGGCTTCACAAATGAATTCTACAAAACTTTCAGGAAACAGTTAATACCCATACTTCTTAAGCCTTTCCAAAAGATTGAAGAAACAGGAATACTCCCTTCCGTCTTCATTGAAGCCAGCATCACCCTGATAACAAAAGCTGATAAGGACAGAACAAAAAAGGAACACTAAGATACCACCTCACTCCTGTAAGAATGGCATACATCAAAAAGGACAGCAGCAACAAATACTGGAGAGGTCGTGGGGACAGAGGAACCCTTTTACATTGCTGTTGGGAATGTAAATTGGTACAGCCTCTGTGGAGAGCAGTCTAGAAAACTCTCAGAAGGCTACACATGGCCCTTCCATATGATCCAGTAATTCCTCTCCTGGGCATATACCCCAAGGACTCCATAACACCCAACCAAAAAGAGGTGTGTACTCTTATGTTCATAGCAGCACAATTCATAATAGCTAAAACCTGGAAGCAACCCAGGTGCCCAACAACAGATGAATGGCTGAGAAAGTTGTGGTATATATACACAATAGAATACTGTGCAGCTATCAAGAACAATGAACCCACCTTCTCTGACCCATCTTGGACAGAGCTAGAAGGATTTATGTTAAGTGAGCTAAGTCAGAAAGATAAAGATGTATATGGGATGATCCCACTCATCAACAGAAGTTGAGGAAGAAGATCTGAAAGGGAAACTAAAAGCAGGACCTGATCAAATTGTAAGTAGGGCACCAAAGTAAAAACCCTGTGGTGAGGGGTGGACATGCAACTCCTGGGCCAGTGGGGGGTGGGAGTGGGTGGGAGGGATGGGTCACAGTCTTTTGGTGGTGGGAATGGTGTTTATGTGCACTCCTAGTAAAATGTAGTCATATAAATCACTAGTTAATTAATACGAGAGAGGGAAAATTGATTGTATGTCTCAAAGTTTTTCAAGACACAAACTGAATCTTTTCAATATATAGGCTGTGTAATTGATATGCAGACTCTCTCAAAAGACTAGACCAAGTAGATCAGAAGCAACCAATAGCACAGATATATACAAGATACTAGGTACTGTACAGCAAACCCTGACAAAGGGACTTTTCAAAGTTAACCCAATTACCAAATAATGTGATGATAACATTAACTATCGATTGTCTTTTTGAACCCTAAAACAGCAGGAAACTCACATCTCCACTATAAAGACTCTACTTCCCCCAGTCCTGGAACCATTGGATAGGGCCCACTTTCCCGTATGCCTCTCCCAATCCATATCAAATAATATTGCATCCGCCGATCACAACCTAACCAACACAACGATTGCCACCTCAACATGCTTCACTTCAGACTATGTCCAGAGACTTCAGGTGTGGAATGACAACCCTTCAGCTTCATTACTCGTGTGAGACCTTTCCTTTCATAGTATACTCTAATTCCATCTCAGTTGGTTCACTTTCTAACAAAGTCCCAATACCTAGATATACACCAGTTTCTGTGAGAGAGAGCATATGTTCACACGTATCCATAAACTACTGCAAAATATATACCTGAAAGCAGAAGTACATAGAGTTTGCAGTGAGTACCTCCCTAACACTTCCTCTCCACTATCCCAAGCTTGGGATCCATGATTGCTCAACAATTTGATTGGCTTCGTATGTTAACTCTCTTTTCAGTCACCAGGTTCCAGATGCCATCGGGATGCTGGCCAGGCTTCCCTGGATTGAAGACCCCACCAATGTTTCCTGGAGCACTGCTTCCCCAGAGACCCACCCTACTAGGGAAAGAGAGAGGCAGACTGGGAGTATGGACCGACCAGTCAAAGCCCGTGTTCAGCGGGGAAGCAATTACAGAAGCCAGACCTTCTACCTTCTACAACCCACAATAACCCTGGGTCCATGCTCCCAGAGGGATAGAGAATGGGAAAGCTATCAGGGAGGGGGTGGGATATGGAGGTTGGATGGTGGGAATTGTGTGGAATTGTACCCCTCCTACCCTATGGTTTTGTTAATTAATACTTTCTTAAAAAAAATACATAGAAAAAAAACTGAAAAATTTCTGCACAGAAGAAACAACCATCACCAGAGCACTCTACAGAATGAGAGAAGGTCTTCACATGTCATATATCACATGAAAGGCTATTTGTCAATATGTAAAATTGGCAAAAAAAAAAAGAAGGAAAGAAACCTCAACAACAATAAACTCCATTTAAAAATGGAGAAAGGGAGGAAGATGGCGGACTGAGAAGCGTTAGCAGCATGTGCTCTGATCACATCTGGAAACAGTAGGATTTTCTGCCTTTAGCAGGCCTGTCAATAATTATAGTTACCAAAGAGGTGACTATAATTTAATTTGGGTTAAGAATTAGAGTAAAGGTGGCACGGACTAGAGGGCGGGCTGCTCCAGACTTCCCAGGTGGCGCCGGGCAAGGCGGGTGCACCAGGCATTGTCCTCTGCCTGGGAGGGCGGCTCCTCTGATGGTTTCAGAGCTCTGATTGGTGGCCGGCAGAGGAACAGAGGGAGCAATATAGCTTGGGGGCTTTCTCTTGGGAGTCTCCAGGGATCACCGTGACCCTGAGGGTGGATCCAAAGACTTCTTAAGTATAGCTCTCATAGGATCAAAGGACTTGGAGCTAGTTTTCATTTTTGAGAAATACTTTAAAAAAGTCTGGAGGGGGGGGTTTCCCTGGAAGATGGTGGACTGAGAAGCTGCTAGCCGTTGAGCTCCGAACAAATCCCCTGGAGACAATAGGATTTTCTGCCTTTAGCAGGCCAGCCAATAAGGTGTCATAGTGGTGACAAGGAGATGACTATAACTTAATTTGGGTTAAGAATTAGAGTAGGGGAAAAATATTTTTTCTTCCTTTTAATTTTCAAGCATACCTCCTCCTCTACCCCCCACCGTCCGCCATAAGCAGTCCCTGGGGACCAACTCCTAGCAGGATAGGCCACGCCACCAAACAGGGGGAAAACCCATAAGATTATCTGCCGACTTCTCCACTCAAACTCTAAAAGGCAGAGGGAGTGGCAAGATATCTATCGAGTCCTGAATGAAAAAGGGTTTCAACCAAGGATAATATATCCTGCTAGACTTTCATTCAAACTAGATGGAGGGATCAAAACCTTCTTAGATAAACAACAGTTAAAGGAGGCAACCATCACAAAACAGGCCATGAAAGAGGTACTAAAGGATCTCTTATAAACAACAACATCACTATAATACTTGCAATATATCAGAGCAAACAAACTTTTTTAGAACAATGGCACTACAATACATTAAATCCATAATATCAATAAATGTAAGTGGCTTAAACTCACCCATAAAAAGGCACATGGTGGGGGCTGGATCAGAAAACATAACCCAACCATATGCTGCTTGCAAGAATCCCATCTGTAACAACAAGATAAACACAGACTTAAAGTGAAAGGATGGAAAACTATCATACAGGCTAAAGGACCACAAAACAGGGCAGGAACAGCCATTCTCATTTCAGACACGATAGAATTTAAATTAAATAAAGTAATAAAAGATAGGCAAGGACATTACATAATGATTAGAGGATCAATCAGCCAAGAAGACTTAACAATTATTAACATCTATGCACCCAATGAGGGACCATATAAATACATTAAGCATCTACTGAAAGAATTTCAAAAATACATCAATAGTAATACAATAATAGTGGAAGACTTCAATACCCCACTCTCACAATTAGACATATCAACAAAGCAGAGAACCAATAAAGATACAAGAGAATTGAGTGAAGAGATCAACACACTAGACCTCTTGGACATTTCAGACTCCTCCACCCCAAAAAACAGGATTATACCTTCTTTTCAAATCCACATAACACATACTCAAGGATAGACCACATGTTAGGCCAGAAAGACAGCATCAATAAATTCAAGAGCATTGAAAGCATCCCAAGTATCTTCTCAGACCACAGTGGAGTAAAACTAACATTGAACAACAAATGGAAAATTATTAAAAGACACAGAATTTGGAAATTAAACAACATGCTCCTTAAGAACCACTGGGTCAGAGACTCACTCAAACAGGAAATTCAAATGTTCCTGGAAACTAATGAAAATGAAGACACAACCTATCAAAATATTTGGGACACAGCTAAAGCAGTACTGAGAGGGAAACTTATAGCCATACAATCACATATTAAACAGCATGAAGAAGCTCAAATGAATGACCTTACTGCACACCTCAAGGACTTTAAGGAAGAGGAACAAAGGAACCCTAAAGCAACCAGAAGGACAGAAATCACTAAAGTTCGAGCAGAAATAAACAACATCGAAAATAAAAGAACCATACAAAAGATCAATGAATCCAAATGTTGGTTCTTTGAAAGATTAAACAAAATTGACAAACCCCTAGCCAGACTCACCAAACAAAAAAGAGAGAAGACTCAAATTAATAGAATTGTAAACGATGCAGGAGATATCACAACTGACACCACAGAAATCCAGAGAATCCTGTGAAACTTCTATAAAGAACTATATGCCACCAAGCTAGAGAATCTGGAAGAAATGGAACAATTCCAAGAAACCTATGTAATTCCAAAACTGAACCAAGAAGAACTACAAAATCTAAATGCAACAATCACAGACAAAGAAATTGAAACCGTTATTAAGAATCTCCCCAACAACAAAAGTCCTGGACCAGATGGATTCACAAATGAATTCTACAAAACTTTCAGGAAACAGTTAATACCCATACTTCTTAAGCTATTCCATAAAATGAAGAAACAGGAATACTCCCTTCCACCTTTTATGAAGCCAACATCACTCTGATACCAAAAGCTGATAGGGACAGAACAAAAAAGGAAAACTACAAACCTATATCTCTGATGAACATAGATGCCAAAATATTAAACAAGATCTTGACCAACTGGATACAGCAACACATCAAAAAGATTGTTCATCATGACCAAGTGGGGTTCATCCCACGAATGCAAGGCTGGTTCAACATCCATAAGTCATTCAGTGTCATTCACCACATCAATAAAAGCAAAGCCAAAAACCACATGATTGTCTCAATAGATGCAGAGAAAGCCTTTGACAAAATCCAACACCTATTCATGCTCAAAACTCTACAAAAAATGGGAATAGATGGTAAATTCCTCAAGGTAGTGGAGTCTATATATAGCAAACCTACAGCCAACATCATACTCAATGGACAGAAGCTGAAAGCATTCCCCCTCAGATCGGGGACTAGACAGGGCTGTCCACTGTCATCGTTACTCTTCAACATAGTATTGGAAGTTCTTGCCATAGCAAACAGGCAAGAGAAAGAAATCAAAGGGATACAGATTGGAAGGGAAGAAGTCAAGCTCTCACTATTTGCAGATGATATGATAGTATACATAGAAAGACCTAAAGAATCCAGTAGAAAATTACTGGAAGTTATTAGGCAATATAGCAAGGTATCAGGGTACAAAATCAATGTACAAAAATCAGTGGCATTTCTTTATGCAAACACTAAATCTGAGGACGACATCCAGAAATCACTCCCATTTACTGTTTCAGCAAAATTAATCAAATACCTAGGAATAAAGTTGACCAAAGAAGTGAAAGACTTGTATGCTGAAAACTATGAGTCGCTACTCAAGGAAATAGAAACTGATACCAAGAAATGGAAAGATATCCCATGCTCATGGATTGGAAGAATAAATATCATCAAAATGAATATTCTCCCCAGAGCCATATACAAATTTAATGCAATACCCATCACACTTCCACCAAGCTTCTTTAAGAGAATAGAACAAACAGTACAATCATTTATCTGGAACCTGAAAACACCTAGAATTGCCAAAACCATCTTAAGGAAAAGAAATGGAGGCATCACACTCCCAGACCGTAAACTATATTATAAGGCCATCATCCTCAAAACAGCATGGTACTGGAACAAAAATAGGCACACAGACCAGTGGAACAGATGTGAAAGCCAAGAAGTAAATCACAACATCTATGGACATCTAATCTTTGATAAGGGGGCCCAAAGGATTAAATGGAAAAAGGAGGCTCTCTTCAATAAATGGTGCTGGGAAAACTGGGTTGTAACATGCATAAGAATGAAATTGAACCACTTTATGTCACCAGAAACAAAAATCAACTCCAAATGGATCAAAGACCTAGCTGTCAGACCAGAAACAATCAAATACTTAGAGGAAAACATTGGTAAAACACTTTCCCACATACACCTCAAGGACATCTTTGATGAATCAAACCCAATTGCAAGGAACACTAAAGCAGAAACAAACCAATGGGACTACATCAAATTGAAAAGCTTCTTCACATCCAAAGAAACTATTAAACAAACAGAGAGACCCCTCACAGAATGGGAGAAGATCTTCACATGCCAGACATCAGACAAGAAACTAATCACCAAAATATATAAAGAGCTCAGCAAACTTAGCACCAAAAAAGCAAATGACCCCATCCAAAAATGGGCAGAGGATATGAACAAAACATTCAATATAGAGGAGATCCAAAAGGCTAACAAACATATGAAAAACTGCTCTAGGTCACTGATTGTCAGAGAAATGCAAATTAAGACAACACTAAGATACCACCTCACTCCTGTAAGAATGGCATACATCAAAAAGGACAGCAGCAACAAATGCTGGAGAGGATGTGGGGACAGAGGAACCCTTTTACATTGCTGTTGGGAATGTAAATTGGTACAGCCTCAGTGGAGAACAGTCTGGAAAACTCTCAGAAGGCTAGACATGGACCTTCCATATGATCCAGTAATTCCTCTCCTGGGGTTATACCCCAAGGACTCCATAACACCCAACCAAAAAGAGGTGTGTACTCCTATGTTCATAGCAGCACAATTCATAATAGTTAAAACTTGGAAGCAACCCAGGTGCCCAACAGCAGATGAGTCGCTGAGAAAGTTGTGGTATATATGCACAATGGAATACTATGCAGCTATCAAAAACAATGAACCCACATTCTCTGACCCATCTTGGACAGATTTAGAAGGAATTATGTTAAGTGAACTAAGTCAGAAAAATAAAGATGACTAGGGGATGATCCCACTCATCAACAGAAGTTGATTAAGAAGATCTGAAAGGGAAACTAAAAGCAGGACCTGATCAAATTGTAAGTAGGGCACCAAAGTAAAAACCCAGTGGTGAGGGGTAGACATGCAGCTTTCTGGGCCAGTGGGGGGTGGGAGTGGGTGGGAAGGATGGGTCACAGTCCTTTGGTGGTGGGAATGGTGTTTATGTACACTCCTAGCAAAATGTAGACATATAAATCAGTAGTTAATTAATATGAGAGGGGGAAAATCAATTGTATGTCTCAAAGTTTCTCAAAACACAAACTGAATCTTTTTAACATATAGGCTGTGTATTTGATATGCAGACTCTCTCAGAAGCCTAGACCAAGTAGATTAGAAGCATCCAATAGCACAGCTATATACAAGATACTGGATACTGTACAGCAAACCATAACAAAAGGACTTTTCAAAGTTAACCCAATTACCAAATAATGTGATGATAACATGAACTATTGATTGTCTTTTTGAACCCTAAGATAGCAGGAACCTCACATCTCCACTATAGAGCCCCTACTTCCCCCAGTCCTGGAACCCTTGGATAGGGCCCACTTTCCCAGAAATGTCTCCAAATCCAAACCAAATAATATTGCATCCGCCGATCACAACCAAACCAACGCAACGATTGCCACCTCAACATGCTTCACCATAGACTTGTGTCCAGAGACTTCACGTGTGGAATGACAACCCTTCAGCTTCATTACTCGGGTGAGGCCTTTCCTTTTATAGTACACTCTAATTTCATCTCAGGTAGTTCACTTTCTAACAAAGTCCCATACCCTAGATATACACCAGTTTCTGTGAGAGAGAGTTTATGTGCACACGTATCCATAAACTACTGCAAAATATATACCTGAAAGCAGTAGTACACTAGAGTTTGCAGTGAGTACCTCCCTAACACTTCCTCTCCACTATTCCAAGCTTGGGATCCATGATTGCTCAACAAATTGTTTGCCTTCGTATGTTAACTCTCTTTTCAATCACCAGGTTCCAGATGCCACCAGGATGCTTGTCAGGCTTCCCTGGATTGAAGACCCCATCAATGTGTCCTGGAGCTCAGCTTCCCCAGAGACACACCCTACTAGGGAAAGAGAGAGACATACTGGGAGTATGTACTGACCAGTCAACGCCCATGTTCAGCGGGGAAGCAATTACAGAAGCCAGAACTTCTACCTTCTGCAACCCTCAACGACCCTGGGTCCATGCTCCCAGAGGGCTAGAGAATGGGAAAGCTACCATGGGAGGGGGTGGGTTATAGATATTGGGTGGTGGGAATTGTGTGGAGTTGTACCTCTCCTACCTTATGTTTTTGTTCATTAATCCTTTCTTAAATAAAAAATAAAAAAAAATAATAAAAAAAATAAAAATGGAGAAAGGTCATGAACAAAATCTTCACCAGAGAAGATATTCAGATGGCCATCAGAAACATGAAAAAAAAAAAAAGTTCAGCTTCACTGTATTAGAGAAATGCAACTAAAGACAACACTGAGATACCAGTTTAGACCTGTAAGAATGTCATATGATAGAAAGGACAGAAACAGGTACTGGTGAGGCTGTGTGAGAAAGAGAACACTTCTTCACTGGTGGTAGGAATGTAAATTGTTTCAACCCTGTGGAAAACATTCTGAAGACTCCTCAGAACTTTAAAAATGAATCTACTCAATAGCCTGTTTCTTTCCTAGGGATTTATCCAGTGAAAACAAAAACATCTATCCAATAAGACTTATGTACATGTTTCTAGTAGCACTATCTATAGTAATGTAAACATGCAAGCAGCCCAGATGTCCACTGACAGATGGTTAGATAAGAAACAGGCCTTGTGGTGGTGTATCTGGTTGAGCATACATGGGACCTAGGTTCAAGTCTCCCAACCCTCCAGGGGGAAACCTTTGTCAGTAGTGAAGCACTGTTGCAGGTGTCTCTCTGTCTCTTTCTCTCAGTCTCTCCCTTCCCTCTCAATTTCTGACTGTCTCTATCTAATAAATTTTTTAAAAAAACCTTAAAAAAGAAAATTGTAAGAAATAATGAAATCCTCAACTTTGCCTTTAATGAGTCATACTAAATAAACATAAACATTTAAAATTAACACTGTATCAAAAATGGGAAACTTATATGGGTTATACACTTTTATATGCAATATTATCTTATGAGATTTAAGTTATCTCAAATTACCTTCTTGGAGCAAATGCTAATATTATAGTATTGTAATAGCACAATCATGAGCCCACAGTTGACTCGTCAAGACTTCTGTATGTTTTCAGTAACTTTCAGAGGCAGAGTCAATAATCCAATGAGGACAGGTCTTTTTTTTTTACTTCTCTGCTTACAAATAACAATATAACAAAAATGTTTTCACTACTATAACAGGGTGAAATGAGCTATAATGTGCAATAAAAAAAGCAAAGGCCAACATAAGTCTCAAAATATCATCAACAAATGAAATACATTACTGGTTGAAAGTGAAATTTGCCATACATAATGATCTTGCTCTTACTTGAATTTTGCTTTCTTTCTACTCACAGAGGAAAGAGAAGAGAAATATAATATGGACACATCTTCAAATTTTTGGAGTTATTTTACCATCACTATCTGTCCCTAGAATTCCTCTTAATATTATGTATTTGTTGCTAAATACTCTGAAAAGCTTCAGGGCAGGGGTCTATTTGGTGGCACACCTGAATAAGTGCACACACGACAATTCACAAGAACCTGCTTCAGGAGTGGTGAAGTAGAGCTGCATGTGTCTCTCTGACCCCCTCCCTCTATATATCACACTCCCCTTTCACTTTCTTTCTTTTTTTTTTTCAAGAATTTATTTATTTATGAGAAAGGAGAGAAAGAAGCTTTCTGTTCCTTCTCCAGCTATGACATCATCTCCCAGACAATAACTTGGATCCACCTGTATATCATATTTCAGGCTCAGGGAAAATAAAAAACTAATATAGTCACAGGCCCTTTGAAATATAACTAAAATATGCCTACTAGCTATCTACAAAATGGAGGACCCCCCCCCCAACTATTCATCTGTACTATTCCAGTCTGTAGGTTCATGATTAGTCAACATTTGTTTGGCTTTGTATGTTAGCTCTCTTTTCAGTCACCAGGTTCCAGATGCTAGCATGATGCCAACCAGACCTCCCTGGACAGACAACCCCACCAGTGTGTCCTGGAGCTCTGCTTCCCCAGAGCTCTTCCCCACTAGGGAAAGAGAGAGAGAGGATGGGAGTTTGGATCAACCTGTCAATGACCATGTTCAGTGGAGAAGCAATTACAGAAATCAGACCTTCCACCTTCTGCATCCTACAATGACTTTGGGTCTATACACCCAGAGGTTAAAGAACAGGAAAATTATCAGAGGAGTGGATGGGATACAGAATTCTGGTGGTGGGAATTGTGTGGAGTTATACCCCTTTTATCTTATGGTTTTGTCAATGTTTCCTTTTTATAAATAAAAAAAAGAAAAGAAAAATTATTTATTTATTTATGAGAAAGATAGGAGGAGAGAAAGAACCAGCCATCACTTTGATACATGTGCTGCCAGGGATCAAACTCGGGACCTTGTGCTTTGGAATCTAGTGCCTTAGTCACTGCTGCTGTATTTGTTTATTTTCAATAAATTTCATATGTTGCTTACTCACCATACAGAGATAATAATGGAAGACTAGCAAGTATAATGCATTTTGATAAATGTGAAACTTTTCAACACAAGTATAAACATGGGAAAATATTAGAACTTCATTGATGAAATAATCTAAGCCTCAGATTCATTACCTATAAAATGGGGATTATTGTAATCTTATCTACCTTGCAGGGTGGCTTTGAGGATTAAACAGGGTATTGTATCCAATGTATCATCTAACACAGACTGTGTGATAAGTGTATTATGATTAGTTATTATAATTAATAATCCTCAAAAACACTGGAATCCCCTGGCATTCAAATGCATTAAACAAATGTTGG
Source organism: Erinaceus europaeus (assembly GCF_950295315.1). Classification (NCBI taxonomy): domain Eukaryota; kingdom Metazoa; phylum Chordata; class Mammalia; order Eulipotyphla; family Erinaceidae; genus Erinaceus; species Erinaceus europaeus. The sequence goes on from NC_080166.1 coordinate 101,137,092, forward strand.
TTTGATTACTTATTTAATTCCAAATTTATCTTCTCTGGGAGTTACCCTTAATATATCAGAAACTGCTTCTGGCAGAACATCTCCAGCTATATGAATAAAATATAAGTACACTTTTTTTTTCCACCTCCAGGTTTATTGCTCAGGCTCAGTGCCTGCACTATATAATCCACTGCTCCTGGCGGACATTTTTTCCACTGTGTATGAGTTTGGATAGGACAGAGAGAAATTGAGAGGGGAGGGAGAAATAGAGAGACACTGCAGATCTGGTTCACTGCTTATGAAGCAAGCCCCCTGCAGGTGGGGGAGCTGAAGGCTGGAACTGGGATGCTTAGGCTTTGTACTATGTGTTTTGTACTATGTGCATAATCGGTGCACCACTGCTCAACCCACGAGGTACATTTTTAAAAAATTATTATCTTTATTTATTTATTTGATAGAGACAGCCAGAAACCTAGAGAGAAGGGGGTGATAGAGAGGGAGAGAGACAAAGAGGCATCTGCAGCACTGATTTGCCACTTGCAAAGCTTTCTCCCTGCAGGTGGGAACCAGGGGCTTGAACCCAGGTCTTTGTGCATTATAATATATGCACTCAAACAGGTGTGCCACCACCTGGCCCCTGAGGTGCATTTTTAAATGGGAGATTTATACTGCCTTATGACTAACTATGGTTTATTCATGCCCATTTATATAAAATGCTATCTAGGACACTTACAATTTATGTTTATATTGTTTTGTGTGGAAATCTTCATGAGATTGCCTGAGATTTTTAGACTAAGTTTATCTAATCTTGGTCTTATTTTTTAAATATTTAGTTATTTATTCCCTTTTGTTGCCCTAATTCTTAGTATTCTAAGCTTTGATTCATGAGTCTGCTCATGGAATCTTTATTCTAGTATCACCATTAAATTGATTGATGCCTTTTCTATTACCATTTTGATTTATTCATTCACTTCTTTTATTTCTCCATGAAAAACATAGAACAGTTTGTTTATCTTATTTAAAACCAAAGAAAACTGACTTACAAAATTGGTCTTAAATCCAACAAAATATATCACATTTAGTGATATATATGTTGTATTTTTAACTCTTCAGTAATGTGGTGTATAAAGTAGTGGAGGAAAAAAAACTCCATAAACAATTAAATTTAGTAAGATATAAAAATTGCTATCAGAAAAATCAAGTCAGAGAGTATTACATAAAACAGCTTAATATCTTTGAGAGAATTTGAAAAAATGTAAAGCTGAGACACAAGTCAAATATAAATGATATTTTAAGTACACTGATAAAATGCGAGTACAATTTTATCCATAGATTCACTTGCCCAGACAAAATGAAGTGGTATTATATAAACTATTATTCAATCATATAGCAAATAAAATATTTTCTTAGATAAAAAATCATTTGAAAATTTTAATGTGGTAAAAAGAAGATGTCAATGTGTTCTGGTGTGATTTAATATTTATATCTATGAGAAAAAATTGTAAATATTTTGTAAGCCTTATTTGATGAGACAGAGAGAAATTGAGAGGGAAGGCAGAGAGAAAGTGCCGACAGGGAGATACCTGCAGCACTGTTTCACTACTTCTGAAGCTTTCCCCCTGAAGATGGGGACTAGGGGCCTGAACCCAAATTATTACACGTGGTAACACGTGCACTTACCCACATATGCCACCGCCCACCCCCATTTAGAGGTCTGTTTCTTCATTGGTATAGAATGAATATGTATCAGGGCCAGGTGGTGGCGCTCTTGGTTGAATCCATCTGTTAACAATATGTAAAAAACCTGGTTCAAGCCATTGCCCCTACTTACAGGAGGAAAGCCTCACAAGCTGTGAAGCAGGGCTCCAGGTGTCTCTGTCTCTCTTCCTCTTTATCTTATTCTTTCCTTTCAATTTCTCTATCTTTTGCAAATAAATAAATACATAAATAACTATTTAAAAAATATTCCAACAGACCAGCAAAGTAGCTCACTTGGACAGTGTACTGCTTCACAATGTGTGACCCAGGTTCAAGCCCTGCACTCATTCTATTAAAGAATCTATATTGTTGAAAGGCTATATAGTTTTTTTTTAGGCTGGGGAAATATCTCAACTAGTAGAGCCCTAGATTTGAATGCCTGGGAGTCTCCTGGTGCCACATGTACCAGAATGATGCTCTGACTTTTCTCTCTTTCTGTGAAACTCTCTACCTTATACAAAGCAAATAGTTTTAAAAGAATGTACTGTTTAAAATATGACCTAAAAAAGATATATGAGCTATATTTCTAGCAAAATAGGTAAAAATAATAAAACTGGCTAAAAATAGGTAAAAATAATAAAACTGGCTAACAGCTACTGTATATTGATAGGGAAACATGCAAAATCATAACTCTAATATAAACCATACTTTATAAATTGACATATAAAGCAAAGAATCAATACAGAATAGGCATTGCCTTATTACTTTTAGTGTGTGTGTGTGTATGTTATAAGGCAAGAAGAAAAAAGAAAAAGAAAGACAGAGCAACTTGTATATATAGATTGGTTTCTCACCCTCAAGTTAAACCCTCACAGCATCTATGATATGTATATATTTTTTCTTTCCTCTAACTAAATACATTTATACTCCTTTTCTAAAATGAATAAATGAATGTGTATCTGTATCCACAATAAACACATGCATCTATCTATCATTTACCAATCATCTTTTATTATCATCTTTATATTTATCTGGTTCTCTATTCAAGAAAGAATTTGAGGTTGGTATTTATAAAACAGAAGAAAAGGCATTTAGCAACAAAAGTATTTTAACCTTCATAGGGTGCAAAACAGTTTAGTAGGTTTTTGAAATTCTCTGGGGGGGGAGGGGGCTAGGACATCTGTTAGGGCTGAATGCCAGTGGTGTTTGAAGCTCTCAGGAGCAACAGGGAATAAAAATCAAAACTGTTCAAAGAATGTTTTCTTATTGCCATTTATCAAGATTTTTGCAGAATATTTAGTGGCTGTTTAACCTGATATAAAGGAGGAAATTAGCTGTTGCTTTCTAATCACATCTGGTGATAAGTGAGGCCACATTATAGTCCAGATGTCATTCACTGCTGCTTATTTCATGTTGCTGGTTTTGCCTTACATCTGTAACTACTTCAATATGGCATAGAACAACAAAACATAGAGAGAGAAAACACATCACTGTGTTTGTGAACAAAATGAATGAAAAGTCTATTTTCATTGAAATAAATATTTCCCATGATCTTAAAAAGTGAAATATGTTTTACCCCTAGTTCACTATCTACTTGGCTAAATTTGCATATTTTGTTTAATAAATAATAAAACCAATTCAGCTTTCATTTGTATAGTCTATTAGCAACATTTTAAAATTGTCCTGAAGTTTGTATAACTGGTACTAGGATCTACCATTTTAATGATTATTAGCTAATTTCTAAAATAGTAATTCTCTTGTCTTTTCTGTTTTACTGTTAACTATTTTAAAAATTCAATTCCAATTCTTATTTGCCTTTTTAATGTACATATGCATTTTGCTAAAGGCTTTTTTGATTTCTTTGTAGATAATGACTTGTAAATTTCAATTCTTCAGAGTATACTATCTCATAAAATTTAATTCATAACTATTGCTTTTTCTGATTTCAGAAAGCATGGCCTTCAGTATTTATAAGCTTTTTGTTTTGTTTTTAAATTTTCCTAGGCTAATGTTGTGTTTGATCTGTTTACTTTTTCAAAAGGCACACTGAACACTATTCCATTTACTGTAGTTCCTTGTCTATAAACTTTCTATATTGTATTTCATCAAGGAGCACTTCTGGAAGAACTACATTTTTTATACAACTGCTCACATTTATTATTAATGAAAAATAAATGCATGAAATTGAAAATATCTCTAGTGCCACAAAACTAGAACTCAGTGCTTTCTTTCAGTTTTATGTTTATCAAATGAATTTCATATTTTCTTTGTTGACAGTTTTGGCTTCATCACTCTAAGCTGAATTATTTTCAGAGGGACAGAAGGAGAGTGTGAAAGACATCACATCATGGAACCTTTTCCCAGTGTGTTGTGGGAGGGACATAAAACTGGGCCATGAATACAAATAATCAGGCATACTGTCCAGGTAAGATAATCTTGCTTAATTTCACATAGAATTTTGAATATTTTATTGTAGACTACACTTCAAATGTATATCCTGTGGAGAAAGGGCCCACTGTCTGGGAAGTCCAAGCCATTATTTCCATGAGAATCTGAGCGGGTTGACTTCTTAGTTCCTCCCTTTCTAGGGGGGGACAGTAGGCTGGTCCCTCCTGACCTTGTGAACTTATGATGGTCTTTTTCATACTGGGAACTTTACTATACATGCTTCCCCATCCCTTTTGAACAAGGCCATAAATTACTGTGTATGGCCAACCTATAACCCACCACAAAATTCCTGGCTTTGCTCAAACTGTCTCCTCCCCCCACTGCCTGGAGGTGCTCTGTTTAACTGTCCTCTTCCCCCATCTGCCCAGAGGTGCTTGTAATCCACTCTTGTCCTAAAGTGCATGGGGATGATACAGTATGGGCATTACTAAATGCTCTATGCCCCTGGTGTTTGCATGGAAATTAATAATCAAGTCACAAACCTTGGAAAAGCTGCTCTTTTACATAATAATCTACCAATAAGCAAGTCCATACTATCACAAAAAACAAAAACAATATCTTCTATTTCAAGTGAGGTCCTTACAAAAACAAACTGAAGCAAGTGTCAGATAATAGGTAATCTTGATTTTATATGCTATGTACTCAATATTAACAGGCAAAACTTTTTAGAGTCCTTGATGAATTGTCTGATCTGATACAAATTAGGTCTCCTCTACAACTAATTGGTTAGTTTCGGGTCACAAAGTTAACTCTAGTTCATGGATTTAGATAAATCATGGGTCAAACAATAGAGCATATACTAGTACTGTTTAAAAAATACCATGGTTCCTTATACCAGGGAACAAAAATGTGACACTCCAAATATATCTTTGGCAAACTATTAACTTCATGGGAAGGGACATAAAGACAAGGCTGCCTTTGAAGATGATAATTACATGTGTTCCTTTGAAAGGACACCTCTCTCACTGTACCTAGGCAGAGCTAATCTCCTTATCAAGTGGAGAAGTTGTGGCTTAAATCTGTTTGCAATTTGACATATATTTTTTTTAATATTAACTCAGTAGCACAGGACTGTTGAGATTTTGGTAAATTCTCTATCTTTCTTTTTTCCTTCCAGGGTTATTGCTGGGGTAGTGCCTGCACCACAAATCCACTATTACTGGAGGATATGTTTTCCCCTTTTGTTGCCCTTGTTATTTTATCATGGTTGTGGTTATTATTGTTGTTGTTGGATAGGACAGAGAGAAATGGAGAGAGGGGAAAATAGAGGAGGGGGAGAAATATAGACACCTGCAAGACCTGCTTCACTGCTTGTGAAGTGAACCCCCTGCAGGTGGGGAGCCTGGAGCTCGAACTGGGATCCTTAGCCTGTCCTTGCACTTCACTCCATGTGCGCTTAACCCTCTGCGCTGCCACCTGACCTCCAATAAATTCTCTTTACATGTGTCTCCTATAATGGGTTCTTCGAGAATACTGAAATATTAAAAATGAACTTTAAGTCATTAGTTAGATCAAGTACCAGCCACTATTTTGTTAGATCCAGGGACTTATGACTCCAGCTCTTCTATAAATTCAATGTTTTATTTGTGTGCACTTTGAACCTGATTTTTTCCAATGTTCCCTACATGTTATATATTTTGAATAGTGATATGAGTATGAATAAGCATTACATATGTCAGATTATTGATTTAAACTAAGACATTCATTAAATAAAGTGCAATATTTACTTCAGTGATGCAAAATGATACATTAATAAAAGTATCATAGCATTGATGAATAGTAGTTCAACCAAAATATTTCACTTAGACAATGAAATGTATTTCAACTGAGATGCCTAAAACAATATTAACTAGCTTTCAGAAAGGAATATTAAAGAGAAAAGTGTTGAATTAGCATAAAATTACCATTGCTATTAGCAAGAATACTATCTGAAACCTGTATGCAATACAGTTTCTTATGTTTCTTTCATATATATATATATATATATAACATGGAGAAAAGTTAAAGCAAATAACATGCATTACTATGACTATTTTATGAGTAAGTGTGTTAAAAATATCAGAGATTTAACTTAATTACTATTGCAAAGATCTTTCCTCATGCATAGATAGTATGATCGGTCAGAAGGCAGAATGATTGTTTTGTCTTTTAATTGCCACTTAGGTTATTGCTAGGCCTCAAGCCTGCACAATAAGTCCACTGCTCCCAGCTCCCACCCCCAAAAAATCCATTTTTCTCCCCTCTCCCCCTTCTACCCTTCTTTCTTAATAGATAAGACAGATAAATTGAGAGAGGAAGTGAGGATAGAGAAATAAAGAGATATCTGCAGAACTGCTTCATGAAGCTTACCCACTACAGGTAGAGAAAAGGGGCTTGCACCCTGATCCTTGACTTTGGTAACTTGAGTGACCTCAACAGAGTACACTACTGACAAAGCCCTGACAGGATGATTCTTAAGAGCATTCCTGCTCCAGCACTCCCTAGGGATCATACTACTTCACATTTCAGCTACTTTGCAGTCCAAATAATGTCTCTGAGCAGTACTAGCTCTCCTCTCCAATAAACTATTTACATGAAAACCTCCTACCCAGAGTGTTTTTAGGGAAACTAACCTAAGCCAACTAACTTTATGTAAGATTTGGTCAATCAAATGACTTTGTTAATTTTAATCAGATGCTACTTCACATTTTATAGTTGACTGATGCATAGCATGTTTCTCCATAAATGCTTTTATTTGGACATGATATTGGGATTTTATTTCTTATATTCCAGAAATGATACCATTTCTATGCCATTTATACTGTTTTTCTACTTACACAATTAATGGAATGTCTTACCTCTGAGGACTTAGTATATGTTATCCCAATTTCTATTCAACTCTTCAGTTTAAATTTGAGTTCACATTTCAACAGAAAAATAAAGCAAGATGCTTGACAGTGAGAACTACTGTTGCTATGCTTCACATTGGTTTGGTCCCCCCCTCCCCCCCGCCTCTGGGAGATTGTGGTTTAGCCCCTGCTAGTTTCATGCCTCTTTTTCTCCCCGCCCCCTACCCTACGTACTGGGAGAGTCCCTCTCTCTGCCGCTGGGAGAGAAAGACAGAAGAGCACATGTTTGCCCGCTCATGAATAAAGATTAAATTGCGTTCTCAGCTCAGCCGTGTGTCTCTGGTTGTCTCTGTTACCCGCCTGTGAAGCCAGCCTGGTGAAAACAACATATGGCTCCTACAACATGGGACGTGACCTGCCCATCCCCCAGATAAGTGACAATTTGGCTACCTATGCACTATGGCCTTCTCTTCTGCTTGTGAAGAGATCTCCAAAGGCCTCTGCCCTTTCTTCACAAGACTGTTTCGCTGTTTCTGGAACATTTATCTCTAGACCACTCTGTGGTTTCTGCCCAACACCAGCCCACATGAGCCGGCTTTCCGCCATGTGGCGCGTGGGGCATTGGGCGTGGGCTCACCCCACGCTGCTCGGCCTCCGAAAGCAGGGCAGCAGGCATGGTGGGCAGGCCTGCAGCCCATCCTAGCCGCCACCCCAGGGCACCTTGGCCCGCACCTTCTGCATGTCTGGCCCGCCCACCCTCCTGCTATGAAGTCTGGACAGATCCTGGACCACCTGGAGACCGCGGGCTCCCTGCCAAAACTGGGCCCCCTGGCCGAGATCCCCAACTCGGCTCTGAAGTCAGAAAAACTACAATACACAGAGATTCCTGCAGAGATTGCTACCTACAATTCCTGGAGCTGAAGTTGCGCAAGAATCCATGGCTGGGCAATGCAATCCCCAAATGGCTAAGACAGTATAGATCTAAACTCGTGTTTAAAATGACATGTCTTCGTAACAAAAGTTTTCCTCCTTGTGTATTGAAGACCATGTTTACATGTGTGTTTAAAGTTTGGTAAACATTAACTTTAAGGTTAAAAATGTAACTTTAAGGCTATATTCTTACCAGACAGAGTTAAATGAAAAAGGTTTTCAACATAGTTCTCATAAAGGTAAAATTAACTTACATTTAAAGTCTGAGTTAAAAATTAGTTAAAAATCAATATATTTTGACTAAGTTAGTCTAAAAAAAAAGAAAAACCTGCACACACCTAGAGTGTGTCTCCATCTTCAATGGGTGTAACAAAAGTTTAAATAGACTTGTTGATATGTAAAACTCTCGAATACTTCTCAATTAGAAATGGTAGATAGCACAGTGGTTATGCTAATAATTCTCATGCCTGAGGCTTTTTTTTTCCATGGTTCTTCTGTTTACCTTTCCACTTTTTATTGTTTAAACTTTAAACAACCTTAAAATCATACTAAAAAAGACTTCCAATTGTAATAGAGTTATCAGTTGTGGTAAACTAACCTGCTACAAGTTTTGTTTCATAGTAAGTTAATCGCAGTGGTCAAGTTCTCTACAAAAAAGTAGAATTCCAACGGCTGACCTTCCTCATGCAACAATTCACCCCCGCCCCGGCAATTCTTCGGTGGACATCTGCTTTGGACTGGCACTTCTGTTGGACTCACTGGTACACCTCTTGGACACTTTGCACAAAACTAGCAGCTTTCCTTTATGCTGCTGGCTTTCTCAAAGACTGACTGCAGCCAAATGCCTTGGGACTCTAGGCCATACCCCCACCTCCATGCCAAATAATGCCATCTGAGGCAAATAACGCCCCTTAGAGGCAAAAGAAGCCCCCAGAGGCAGGAAATGTATTTTTAGCTGATAAAGTCTTGATCACAGAGGGAAAAACGCCCCCCTCAGGCCTTCCCTTGGCAGCACACTGGTTCTTGTTGCTCGCTTACATGTTCCTCCATGTTTGCATCAGTTTCTTTTTTGAAAATGCCTGTACGATATAGGTTTTTGTTCACCCCACACTCCTGATACTATGGTCATTTAATTAAAAAGAAAAGGGGGAATTGTTGCTATGCTTCACATTGGTTTGGTTCTCCCCCCCCCCCCCCGGCCCCGGGGAGATTGTGGTTTAGCCCCTGCTAGTTTCATGCCTCTTTTTCTCCCCGCCCCCTACCCTATGTACTGGGAGAGTCCCTCTCTCTGCTGCTGGGAGAGAAAGACAGAAGAGCACATATTTGCCCACTCGTGAATAAAGATTAAATTGCGTTCTCAGCTCAGCCATGTGTCTCTGGTCATCTCTGTTACCTGCCCGTGAAGCCAGCCTCGGTGTATAACAACAAACTACTGTCATTATCATTATATTTTCTGGTCAGAAGTAAAATAGATGAAATGCTCTTGACTGTAAGTTTACTACTTATCACTTGTCCAGATTTTCATAGTTTGGTAAGCACAAGGATTATTTCAAGGGCTTTTTGAAGCATATCAGATTGGGATACCAGTTATAAGCAAAATATCTGTCTCTTTTTCTTTCTTTCTTTCTCTCTCTCTCTCTCTCTATATATATATATATATATATATATACACATGTAATATATATACATATATAATTTTAATAATATATATAGAAAAAGAAAGAGTGAGAGACAGAAGGGACATGAACATTTCCTTGTTCTCAATTTGTACCTTCAGAAAAGGGATCTATCAATATATTTTTGCTATAATATTGCTCATAGAAAATATTTTCAGGGGTGAATGGTGGTGTACCCTGCAAGCGCACATAGTACTAAGTGAAAGGACTCACTCCCCACCTGCAAGGGGGATGATTTAAAAGTTACGAAGCAGATTTTCAGATGTCTTTCTCTCTCCCTCTTTATCTCCCCCTCCTCTTTCAATTTCTTTCTGTCCTACCCAAAAATATCCACCAGGAACAGTGGAATGTCTGTAGTAATGCTGGCACCAAACTTCACAAATAATCCTGGAGGCCAAAAAATAATATATATATATATATATATATATATATATATATATATATATATATATATATTTTTTTTTTTTTCTGGGCTAGGAAGACAACATTATGGTTATGCAAATGACATTCATCCCTGGACTTTGAGGCTGCAGCTTCAATACCCAGTACCACTAAATACCAGCATTGAGCAGTGTTCTGGCATGTTTCTCTCATTAAAAAAAATGAATGAAAATATATAAAGAAAAGAAAAACATTTTCCATTTTGTAAACCATGCTTTATATGACACTTGTTCAATTGGATTTGGTGGCATTAATCAAGAAGATACATAAACAAATGCACAATATAATTGTCTAATAAATTTTGTTTAGAAAAATAGCAAGCTCTTTTTTTGCCACATGACCTAGGTTAATAACCCATGCCTAAAGCAATCAGCAAATTTATTAAACTTCTCATATATTCCAATTGTTTCTAGATTATTCTTATTTTTAAGTAATTTTACCATGTCTACATTGTCAGAACTTGGGTTAGTAGCCTATTCTCTTGTCACTATTATCTGTCTTTTTATCTTTTTTTCTGATTTCCTAAATAAATACTACTTAATAGCCTTCTCATCCTTTTGAGAAAGTTTCAGTCATATTTTGATTCCCTGAGTTTTTGCATGTTCATGAAGTTTTTTTTTTTCCAGTGACCTTTTATGTGAAGGTCTATTTGATTACAAATAATATCCTTGGTTTACATTTTCTTTCACATTTACTCTGCTTTTTTTTGTGGCAGGACATGTTCCCATCAAAATGCCTGACACTAATCTGATTTCTGATTCCTTAAAAGTGACCTAGTCTCTTTGCCTATCAGGTCACATGATTTATTCAACTTTCCTTTTCTCTTATAGTCCAGTAGCTTTGCTAAATTTGATTTATAATTAACATTTTTTCATCAGTTTTATTTGCATTAAAATGCATCTTTTAAAAAACATGGATCTAGTTCACTTAGCATGACAGCCCAAGAAAAATGCCAGCCTGCCACTCAAATGCAAATTATAAGATACAAAAAAGGTTAAAAGACAGGATGATATATACCTGTAGACTTGAGATGGCTAAAGGGGTAAGATGAAGGAAAGAGGTAAAAATGGGGGAGTTGGGCTGTAGCATAGTGGGTTAAGTACACATGACGCAAAGAGCAAGGACTGCTCAAGTATCCGGGTTCAGGTGCCCGGCACCAACCTGCAGGAGTGTCCTGGTAAAGCAGGTCTGCAGGTGTCTTTCTCTGCCCCTCTGTCTTCCCTTCCTCTCTTGATTTCTCTCTGTCCTATCCAACAACAACAGAAGCAATGGCAATGATAACAACAAGGGCAACAAAATGGGTAAAATGGCTTCCAGGAGTAGTGGATTCGTAGTCCAGGCATGAGGCCCAGCAATAACCTTGGAGGCAAAAATAAAGAAAGAGATAACAATAGAAGAGAAGGCACTACCTACTACCCAAGGAAGATGGGTCCTGAAATTAGTGCGGCCTAGAATGTTCCTAGCCATGATCACAGAATGTGATCTCAGACCTACAAGGGATGTAGAGGTTATATAGGTTCTAATACTGACTATGGGCTCAGATCATACTGATGGGGTTTACAGTTAACAATATTTATATACTCTCTCTATATTTGGGAGCTATTCTCTTCCCTGATGCAGCTTTCTAGTCCTTTTTTCAACTATGGCACCATCTCCCCAGACAACAACCTGGGTCCACCTGCATATCATATGTCAGGCTCAGGCAAAAACTCATGGGCCCTCTGGAATATACATAAAACAGACCTACTAGCTTTTTCCAAAATGGAGACTGTAAATCTTCATCTGCAATATCCTTGCCTTTAGGTTCATGATTAGTCAACAATTTGTTCTGCATTATATCTTAGCTTTTTTTTAGCCACCAGGTTTTAGATTATACCATAATGCCAACCGGACCTCCATGGACAGACAACCCCACCATGTGTATTGGAGCCCAGCTTCCCCAGATCCCTGCCCCACTAGGAAAAGAGGGAGATAGGCTGGGAGTATGGACTGACCTGTCAACAGCCCATGTTCAGTGGAGAAGCAATTAGAGAAGCCAGATCTTCCACCTTTTGCATCTCATAATGATCCTGGGTCCATACTCCCAGAGGTATAAAGAATAGGGAAGCTATCAAGGGAAGGGATTGGATGTGGAGCTCTGGGGTGGTCATTATTGGAAATGTACCCCTATTATCCTGTAGTCTTGTTTCCATTTTATAAATAAAAAATTAATTAATTAAAAAAAAAAAAAGAGGAGGCACTAAGGATTCAGTGAAGCCTTGGTGGTATGCAGTTAGGTAGAGGCAAAGTGTACTAACACATGTTTGGGGGAGATGTAAAATTGTACCACTGAAATTATAAGGTGTATAAAAGCAGCATTTCCTTAACAAAAAGAAAGAACAAATGTTGTGTTGACCTCTTTTTTCTTTATTATTATTTCTTTTTTTAGTTATAGATTTTAGTTTTTTTCTTACATTGATTTGATTGTCCTTTTGTAGGGGAAAAATTATCTATCTCAGAAGCAGACATGTGCTTCTCACCTCTGCCTAAAATCTTTCCTCTAAACACACTTTTATGTCTTTTAAATTTTGGTTGTAACTATTTTTTTTCTTTTGTGAGCACCTATCTTTACTAAAATTTTCTTTTGTGAGCACATATCTTTCAACAATTTTGATCACATAAGACTTTGTCTGCTTAGACTGTCATAATAAAATAGTTCACAGTAGGTCTCTTGAACAACAGATTGTTTTCTCATTGCTTTGGATGTTGGAAGTCCCAGACTAAAGAGCTGAGGAGGAGGATGGCCAGTTCAGATGCCTCCCTTCTTGACTTGTAGATGACGATCTTGTGTCCTCTGAGGACCTTTCCCTGATGTCTCCTGGTTCTTCCTTCTAGGAACACCAACCCTTTTAGATTAGGGGCATACCTATGTGACTTCATTTAAAAATAATCTGTGTGCTGAAATGTTCTACCTGGAGTATAGTTACTTTCAGGTTGTGGTTTTAACATATAAATCTGAGCGGTGGATAAGTCAGTTTCTAAGTGATGCTTATAAAATCTTTTTATTCTTATGCTACTTATAATTTAATCTTGATTTCTAAAATAGTTCCTAGCATTAGTGGTTTATTTTTCTTTAGCAAGCAGGCTATATTTTCACTTTCTCTCATTAGCTTGTTAGCTATTTTAGTTCTGAAAATTGCTTTGTCAATTTTGTATGTATAATGTTTGTATAATGTCCTAATAAATGTTTGTATAATGTCCTAATAAATTCCTTTTTTCAGTTTCTCTCTCTCTCTCTCTTTTTTTTTTTTTCTTTTTAAAGTATGTTCTTACTTTCCTTAAGGAATATATTCCTAAATTTTTAATCTTAGGACGTGGCTGAATGGAGTTTAGAAGCCAGATTTTTTTTTTTTTCAATTTCTATTCTTATGCCTTCAAGCCTGAGTAAATCAAACTTGTAGGAAGAATTTTCTGCCAAGGGTCATGTCCACATTGTCTCTCTTGTGATCGTTCTCACAAAGTTACACAGTGACCTTCTTTTTCTCTAGTATGTAACCTGGACTCCTCTCTTCCTCTACACATTTGTTATCAGTCATCTTTCCTTTATTCTCAGATTGCATGTTCTGATCTAGTTGTATTCTATTATTTTGGGGTTTCTCTTACAGTGAGAAATATGCAATTCTTGCATATTTCTGACATTTCTGTAGTTCAGGAAAATTCCATTTCCTCTGACTATCCACTGGCCCTGTAGAACCCCTCTTTTGGGGGAGTCGGGAGGTAGCACAATGGCTTAAGCACAGGTGGCATAAAGCACAAGGACCTGCATAAGAATCCCAGTTGCAGCTTCAGGCTCTCCATCTGCAGGAAGGTCACTTCACAAGCCGTGAAGCAGGTCTGTAGGGGTCTATCTTTCTCCACCTCTCTCTGTCTTCCCCTCCTCTCTTGATTTCTCTCAGTCCTATCCAACAACAACAACAATAACTACAACAATAAAACAACAAGGGCAACAAAAGGGAATAAATAAATATTAAAAAAATATTTTTTAAAAAAGAACCTCTTTGGGGGGTTTTGTCTGCAATTCACAGAACTTCACTGGAGGAGTTTATTTTTGAGTGACACTATTTGGTGAAGGTCTTTACTTTTTTAAATTCTAGTGCTTCCTTTGAATTTTAGATAAGTAAAACAGATTCAATGTTGCCTCCTTACCATTATTTCTTTCATTTTTTTTTCATGTATTATAGGACAAGATAGCCTTACTGTGTTCCCCACAAGTTAAACTTTTGGCAAGCTTTTCTGGACTACTTTCCTTTACTTAGAGCATTTACTTTAGGAAATTTGCAATTGTAAACTCTCTGCTGCTTTGAGAAACAACAATCACATCTCAAGTCTTCTGTCAGTTTTACAATGGAGGACTGTCTTTCTCCTGGAACCAGGAACAATCCCTTTGAAATGTTTAGGGCATCTTATGAAAGCCTATCACTCAATACATCACTTAAACCTCTTGTTTTCTTAAAATTGTATTTCAAGCTCATATTGAATTGCTCTTATCAAATTTACAAAATGCATCCATGTGTTGATATATTACTCATATGGAAAAAAATGCTTTGTGGTACTTGTAGCATAAACTTATTTTTTTTCTTTTGCTTGATCATATAAGTACATTCAATGAAAACTACCATTTGTCTTTGTCATAACTTCTGTAAGAAAGATTTAAACTTTTGCTATTGTACTTCCTTAAGCAAGGGTAGTACTCTTTTATAACGAATAACTATTCTTTTCCACTTCTCATTTCTGAAAATGTAATCTTCCAAAAATATTAATTAACACAACAAAGAAACCCCCAAAATAGCATGCATTCACAGAACACATGAACTCAGAATGTGTTCTCAATAAATTTGCTACACTTGTAAAACGAAGTTGAAAAAAAGGATCATCACTGTTTAATTTGAAATTCTTTAGCATTTTTCTTAATGTAGCTATTTTGTAGGTGTTGTTCAGAGGAAGATGTGTGGCATATCAATTGCTCAGTACCTGCTGTTACTTGTGATTAAGAGACAGACACTGTTCAAAGGAAATTGTCTTGTAATTACTACAAAAAGCAGGCAATCAACACAAGTACTGTCTTTATATATATATATTTAAGGAGAAAGTGAGAAAACTAAATTAAACCCAAACCTTTATTTGAGCATCACAACTCATTTAACTTAAAACTGTTTTCACAAAATACCTACCACCCACAGTGATGTCTTCCAGTGAAGATCATTGTCCTTCTGCTTAAAGAACATTTAATCTAAACTTTAAAAACTTTGTATCACTTTGAAAAATTGCCACAAAATAACATAGGGGACTTAAAAACCTTATGGAAATGGCTGGATTATTACCTGTCAATAATTAGCATATTTAATCATCTTTAACACTAAGGCTTTTAATCTTGGTTTGTTTTCCTAAATCTCCTAATTTCTATGTACACATTTAAATATTTGAAAAAGTGGTAGAATTCATTGTGAGAACCAAATAGAAATATTGTCCCCCTAGAGATGAAAAGAAAATATTTTGAAAGGTATTAAAATATACTGTCTTTATACTTACAGGAAGAAGAAGAGAAAATAGAATAAAAGAATTTCTGAATTTTTTTCTAATTATTTAAAGCAAAGATCCCTAAAAGATAAAAGTGATGTATTTATTTAGCCAGTGTTTCTTGTAGTGAATAATTCTTAAGATTCATTCACTGTTTATGCAGGTTCTGATATGCATTCTTTATAGTGATGTATTAACACATTGCATCTTGTTTATTTTAGCAAATCAGTATATTTTCTGTATTTAACTATAAAAAGTTAACTTAGTTTTTTAAAATTTATTTGTAAATAGACATTTTCTATTTAGTACTATGATCTGTTGTTGCTTACTTAGCTGATGATATGATGTTAACTTAAACTAAGGCTGTACTTAATTTACTTAGTACTAATTTTAAGTAAAGTGCTCACTGCATATAGGAATTTGTATTTTGGAGGTGCTTAATCTACCTATGAAGAAAATTGGGAATTATTTTATTATAAAATGTCCCTAAAAGTCTTAATTGTGTTTTATTGATTTATTTATTATTATCCAATGCTCCATTTATTTTAACTTTCTGACTTTGTGCTCATGCCTTCAACACTGACTACAATTTTCTGCTCTTCAATAAGGAAAGCACACTTGATCCTGTCATGAACTCACTTACATGGAACCACCGTAGACTCTGCTCACATACTTTTTTGTCTTAGACATCCTCTTAAGGACTTTAGAACTCACTGCATGAACCCCCTGAAAGTGGGCCTGGGCACATACCACATGTAGATTTGTGTTCCTTCTTGGTATAAAGGTAAACAATTTTTTTTTTTTTAACCTGGGGATCTGGACAGCCTAGTTTAGTTAGAGGCTGTGTTGTAGGTCAGCCTATGTCAGTATTTCAAACATTGGACCATTGTGAATGCCTGTCAACATTGTCCCTGGAAGAGGAAAAAGGAAGTGCCAGAAAGTTCAAAGGTCACGTCAGAGGAGAAGTTACATCAGGTGTGTGTGTGTGTGTGTGTGTGTGTGTGTGTGTGTGTTTAATTTCTTTATTGGGGGAGTAATGCTTTATAGTCCAGAGTAAAATACAATCATTTGCACATGCTTAATATTTTTCAGTTTTCCATATAACAATCCAACCTCCACTAGGTCCTCCTCTGCCATTATGTTTCAGGACCTGAACCCCTCCCCCCACCACATCCCAGAGTCTTTTACTTTGGTACAGTACATGTGCTTATTGTTTTTTAAAATAATAATAAAAAAACTGTTATGTTAGGCTTATGTGTATGGGAATAAGTAAGGCACATTATTATTGTAGTATAGATGTTTAACATGTGATAACATATTTTTGCCCTTTATACGGGGAGATTAATGGTTTACAGTCAAATAGTAACATTCCTCACTTTTCCATGTAATACTCTAAAACCTCCACCAATGTCCTCCTCCTTCATCATGTGCTAGGACCTGAACACAACCCCCAGCCCCAGAGTTTTTTTTTTTTTTTTGATACAATACAACAAATCCTGTCCAAGCTATGTTTTGTGTTTACCCTTTTGTTTTTATTTTTCAACTTTTGTCTATGAATGGAATCATCCCATATTCAGCCTTCTGAGTAGATATATCTTGTTTTCACTGAATAATCTATTTCCCTACTCTAATACAAGCATGAATAAATTTATGTCAAATGTTAAAAAAAAAGTAATGAGCTGTTCACTTTGTTTTATGGAACATGGAGTGGGCAGAAGTTGTGTATTCTAATATAATTAAGAAAGAATATTTATATTCAGACATGGAAAAATCAACAAATTGATTTAACAATCATTCAAGAATAGTTAACCACTAGTTTTGTTATTTTAATATAATACTAAGTAGGCTTATAAACACTGACTTCTGGGACTGGGCAGTAGTGTAGTGGGTTAATCGCACATGGTGCGAAGAGCAAGGACCAGTATTAAGATCCCAGTTCAAGCCCCCAGCTCCCCATTTGCAGGGGGTCAATTCACAAGTGGTGAAGCAGGTGTGCAGGTGTCTATCTTTCTCTCCTCCTCTCTGTCTCCCCTTCCTCTCTCAATTTCTCTCTGTCCTATCCAACAACAACAACAGCTATGACAATAATAACTACAACAAATGCAACAACAAGGGCAACAAAATGGGGAAAATGGCCTCGTGGAGCAGTGGATTCATAGGGCAGGCACCAAAAACCAGCAATAACTCTGGAGGCAAAAAAAAAGACTGAGTTCTTATATCTCAAGAATGGAACAATGAGGAGAGTCAAGGCAAGCCAGTAACTGCAGTGTAACATGGAAGGTGCCATAATGAAAGAATATAACAGAACACTTTGATTTTATAGATTAGCAATTCAAGAAATTGCCTAGGAGAATCAAGACACATGTAGTTGTAAAAATTCCACCTTAGTTCAATGGCATTTTTAAGAATTAGCATGATCTCAGTAGAGTCACAGATTAATCCATACATTTCCATTTTATTTAGAGTTGTAACATAAAATGTGCTATTTTGTTTTAGAGATGAAGGTATTTATGAGATCATTTCCCTTTCCTTAGGTATTTTATAGTTTTGCTCACAATGGTACATGGTTCTTAGAACGCTATATTGTAAATACTTATGCTAGTACATTATAAGGCTAAGCTTCTCCCTCCCTTTCTTCTTATCCTCCTCCTCCTTCCTCTTCCTCTTCCTTTTCCACTTGCTTTTTTCCTACTCTTTCCCTCCCCTCTCGCTCCCCTCCCCCTCCCTCTACTCTTCCTCCTCCTCCTTCTTTCTACCAGAGTATTGCTCAGTTATGATTTAAAGTAATGCCAGGTATTGTATCTGGGACATTGGAGCCTTAGATAGGAGATTCTTGTGTAAGCAATTTGTTATCTTCCTGGCTCAGAAAGGTTTCCATGACTCTTTTAGTGTCCCCTGACAGGTTAGGAAAATTAAACTGACAGATAAGCAAGAGAGAAACATACAAAAACACTTCATAGAAAGTTTTACAGTATAAGAGAGTCTTTTATAAAAAAGGGGTGGGGGGTCAGGTGGTAGCTCAGTGGGTTAAGGGCACAAGGCTCAAAACACAAGCACCACCAGCTTAAGGATCCTGGGTGGAGCCCTGGCTCCCCACCTACAGGTGGTGAAGCAGGTCTGCAGGAGGCTTTCTCTCCCCCTCTTGTCTTACCCTCCTCTCTCCATTTATCTCTGTCCTAACTAGCAACGGCGACAATAATAACTACAACAACAATAAAAAAAAACAAGGGCAACAAAAGGGAAAAAATAAAAAAAAAGGATAATATTAAGTGAATGAAGTCAGTGTATTACACTGTAGGAATTCTAGCAAGACTTATTCATGGGAGTTGTTCTGTCTTTATTTTTTGTCCCCAGTTATAGGGAGGCAATTTCTGCCTTTTTACAAATATCTTTATTTATTTATTTATTTAGTCCCTTTTGTTGTCCTTGTTTTATTATTGTAGTTATTATTGTTGTCTTCATTAATGTATAGGAGAGAGAGAAAATGGAGAGAGGAGGGGAAAATAGAGAGGGAGAGAGAAAGACAGACACTGAAGATCTGCTTCACTGCCGGTGAAGCAACTCCCCTGCAGCTGTGGGCTCGAACTGGGATCCTTATGCTGGTACTTGTGCTGTGTGCCACCTGCACTTAACCTGCTGCGCTACTGCCCGACTCCCCTTCCTTTTTCTAAAGAGACAGTCTACTTCTGCTGTTTTAATCATACTCTTTCTGCTTTCAATATTCAGTACGCCAAGCTGCTCTCATTTATGATAATATTTCCTAAACTTTATTGACACACACAAATTCCCTACCACTCAAATCGAGTTTTAGATTTTTCTGAGCATTATTACCTTTTTATTGCTAACTTAATTTATGGGGAGTTGTTGGCAAAACAGCTGACTGAAGCTATTTATTGTTTGTGTGCAATCAAATAATATGTCAATTATTTTGTGTTTTGTTTCTGTCAGCATACATTTTCTTTTCCAAATATAAAATGAGAAGCAGAGTGGGAGAGAAAGAGCCTGAGAAGACAGACAACACAGCAACACTCCATCACTCATGAAGAAACTTCCCTTTTTCATAGTGCTTCTATGTTGATGGTCACTCAAACCCAACCTCTTGCACATGACAAAAATATATATTATGGCACGTGGACTATTGCCTAGCCCCCTTACTTTATTTTAGAGATAATTTTAAAAGATGAGCACTTAGATTGCCATATAACTTCTTCTTCTAGTGTTTGCCCTTCTTCCGTAGCCAGTCAACAGCATCAAGTTGAGCCTGATGTAAAGTTTCGAGACCTCCTTTGAATCTGGAGAGGTGGCAGTCATTGACTATGTGGGTCATAGTCTGTCTGTAGCCACAGGGGCAGTTCGGGTCGTCTCTGACTCCCCAGCGATGGAACATAGTGGCGCACCAGCCATGGCCTGCTCGATAGCTATTGAGAAGGGCCCAATCATAACGTGCTAGGTCAAAGCTGGGTTGACGCTTGCAGGGGTCTGTGATGAGGTATTTGTTCTTTACCTCAGCTGACTGCCAACTCTGTTTCCAAGAGACTGGAACAGAGAAGTTCAGTGTAGGCATAGGAGACCAAATTGGATGACGAGACGTCAAGCGTTGCACAGGGTGAGTGAAGATATCCGCGTATATTGGCAGGTCCAGTCGAGCTTAGACGTGGGAAATGAACTTAGATGATGCCGCATCCCGACGAATATCTGGTGGGGCAATGTTGCTAAGAACTGGCAGCCATGGAACCTGGGTGGAATGGATGGTTCCAGAAATTATCCTCATGGAGGAATATAATTTGGAATCGACCAAATGGACATGGGGGCTACGGAACCATACTGGGGCACAGTATTCTGCAGTGGAATAGCATAATGCCAGAGATGATGATCTTAGTGTGGAAGCACTCACGCCCCATGAGGAGCTGGCCAATCTTGCAATGATGTTGTTCGTCGCGCCCACCTTTGCTGCAGTTTTTATGATATATTCGTGAAATGACAGGGTGCGATCGAGAGTAACGCCAAGATAGACTGCTCCCACTGATTCTATGCTCGGAGAAACTAAGATGGAACTTTCAGAAAGCAAACTGGCGTCTGTTCAGTGATCTTACCAACAAATCTATTCCTGCAATTCCAATTAACTCTATCCCCTCTGAAGATTCCTACAGACACTTCAGCCAAGCCATCTTCAAAGCAGCTTCCCAAGCTATTCCTCGTGGGAGACGTGCTAACTATACGCCTTGTCTTGATGCTGAATGCGAGCAACTACTAAAGCAGTATGATGAGTTGGACGACCCAGATGTAGCCGACCATCTCATTGCCTCCCTGGATGCATCACGCCAAACCCGCTGGCAACAACTCACGGAAAGTCTGAACTTCACCCACTCAAGTAGGAAGGCCTAGAAGCTTCTTCATAGTCTGGGTGCCGGTAGCCAATCCTCTCCGTCTCCCATCCTCCCATATCTCCAAACTCAGTGGCCAGTCACCTAACTCAAGTTGTACGTGCTAAGATCGACCCAGTCTGGAAAAGAGAAATTTCCCATGAGTGGTCATCCCACCTCCGTTTATCTTGTACATATCCAAAACTCTCTCCCTTTACACTGTCTGAACTGGAAGACGTTTTGAAGAGGGTTAAACTAGGAACGGCTGCTGGCTATGATAACATCACCCCAGAACTCATTCTTAACTTGGGCCCCGCGGCAAAGAAGTGGCTCACTACATTCCTGTCCCACATCTTGGAATCCGAATCTATGCCCAAAATTTGACGTCGTGCAAAGATAATAGCAGTTTTGAAACCAAATAAAGACCCAACACTGGCCGCCAGCTATAGACCAATTTCTATCCTCTCCGTGTGTTACAAACTCCTTGAGAGGCTGCTTCTGTCATGTATTTCTCCTCTTACAGAGAAATTCCTATCACCCGCCCAGGCTGGTTTCTGCCCAAGAAGATCTACCTGCGAACAAGCCCTGGCCCTCTCAACTTACATTGAAAATGGATTCCAGAAGAATTTAAAGATGGGTGCTGTCTTTATTGATCTCACAGCAGCCTATGACACGGTCTGGCACCGTGGTCTCCTGGTCAAGATCTCAAGGTGCCTGCCTCCATGGGTGGCCAACACTATATCGTTTCTTCTCCAAAACAGAAGATTCCGGGTGCATCTGGGTGACAAGTCTAGCAGATGGTGACTTGTCTCAAGTGCCCTCCCCCAGGGTTCTGTTCTGGCTCCTACACTATTTAATATTTACATCAATGACCTTCCAGAAACTTCTTCAAGGAAGTTCATCTATGCCGATGACATCTGCTGTGCAATTCAGGCATCCAAGTTTGACATCCTCGAGGAAACACTCATGAAAGACATGTCTCTGATATCTGATTACTGTAAAAAATGGTGACTAATCCCTAGCACTGCAAAAACGGTATCATCTGTTTTCCATCTACACCATGCCTCGGCCTCACGTGAGCTTAATGTGCAGCTTGACGATACGAGAATCCAGCATGAAGCCCAGCCATATAACTTAACCAAAATAATTCAAAGTACGGACATTTTGCAAACAGGTATTTTCATACAAATAATGCCATTTCACTCTTTTCATGTATAAACAACACTCTTAAAGTACTTAAAATAATTGAAAATAGATGAATGATGTGAGCATTATAAGAATTCTCTATTGAAGATTTTTTTTTTCCTTAGAAAACTTTCTTTATGGTAGGGAAGGCCTACAATGGTATCCTTCATTCTGGTTTGAATATCACACATTCAAATAAGTCCATATGAATTAATGAGATCAGATCTAAGTGAAATATACAATTTTTCTGTGACTTTAAATTTGAATAGAAAACAGTTTCTATACCATTTTCCCCTCTAGCATACATTGTCTAACATATACACATATAAAGGAGCCTGGAAGGTATTTTTAAACAGATTCTACTTTTAAAGAAGTTTTCAATTCCCAGGGGAAAAATGATGAGAAAGTATAAAGGTTTTCCACATCACTTTCACTCTCTCATCCAAGACTGTCCTATTATCAACATCCTACAAGAGTGGAACTTTTGATATTGTTTATATTACACCGATCCAAATTTTACTCTCAGTGTTGGTTTTAACAAAAGTATAATGATATCCATGTGCTATCATTGCATCATATAGCATGGTTTCATTGACTTAGAACTCTGTTCTGCTGTTTTTCCCTCTCCCATCTTTCTTTGCAGCCAATGCATGATATATGCTTAGTGCCTGGATGAAAACTTCATAGGTCTTGGTCTGTGTGTGTGTGTGTGTGTGTGTGTGTGTGTGTGTATGTTTCTGTGTTTCTTTTGAAAGAAAGTAAAGAAACAGAGAGATAGGCACAGAAGAAAGTACCTGCAATACTGCTACACTGCTTGTGAAAATTCTTGGCTGCAGGTAGGGTCAAGGAATATTCTTTAAACAATCAGCAATATATCATACTAGATAAGTCTTGCCTTATCCAGAATGATATATTGTTGCAATCATAAGAGGTAGAATCTTTTTCTGATTGACTGTTTTAAGATTTTGCAAGAAGCTAATTTTTTTCTATATCTTTGTAGTACTTGATGGCTTATTTCTTTTTAGCATTGAATAATATTCCACTGTCTTGATGCACCACAGCTCATTTATTCATTTGTGTTTTAAGTTATATCTTAGTTGTTTCTAAGTTTGGGCTACTTTGACTAAAGAGCCTATAAACAGTCATATATTGGCTTTTATATGTACATAAATCTTAAATTCATGTGGGTAAAATTGAAGAACACAATTGTGGGATATGGCAAGGATGTGTTTTATCTTATAAAGAAAAAAAAACCTGTCAAAGTATCTAGAGCATTCTATATTCACATTAGTAATGGAAATTTCTGTTATTGCAATTCTTTCAGAACTTCATGTTGCCAGTGTCCTAGTTTTGGTCACTCTTATAAGCATTTAGTATTATCTCATTATTGTTTTAATTTGCATTTCTCTGATAAAATATCATAGTAACCATCTTTTCATCTATTTTCTTGCCATCTGTATGTCTTTGTCACATATGTCTTGTTTTTTTTTTATAGACTTTTTTGTTACTTTTTATTTAAGAAAGGATAAATTAACAAAACCATAGGGTAGGAGGGGTACAACTCCACACAATTCCCACCACCCAATCTCCATATCCCACCTCCTTCCCTGATAGCTTCCCCATTCTCTATCCCTCTGGGAGCATGGACCCAGGGTCATTGTGGGTTGTAGAAGGTAGAAGGTCTGGCTTCTGTAATTGCTTCCCCGCTGAACATGGGCGTTGACTGGTCGGTCCATATTCACAGTCTGCCTCTCTCTTTCCCTAGTAGGGTGTGTCTCTGGGGAAGCTGAGCTCCAGGACACATTGGTGGGGTCTTCAGTCCAGGGAAGCCTGGCCGGCATCCTGATGACATCTGGAACCTGGTGACTGAAAAGATGAGTATGGGATGCTCCCACTCATCAACAGAAGTTGAGTAAGAAGATCTGAAAGGGAAACTAAAAGCAGGACCTGACCAAAGTACAGCAGGAACCTCACATCTCCACTATAGACCCTCTACTTCCCCCAGTCCTGGAACCCTTGGACAGGGCCCACTTTCCCGTATGCCTCTCCCAAACTATATCAAATAATATTGCATCTGCCAATCACAACCTAATCAACACAATGATTGCCACCTCAACATGCCTCACTTCAGACTGTGTCCAGAGACTTCAGGTGTGGAATGACAACCCTTCAGCTTCATTACTAGGGTGAGACCTTTCCTTTCATAATATTCTCTAATTCCATCCCAGCTGGTTCACTTTCTAACAAAGTCCCAAAACCTAGATATAGACCAGTTTCTGTGAGAGAGAGCATATGTTCACACGTATCCATAAACTACTGCAAAATATATACCTGAAAGCAGAAGTACACTAGAGTTTGCTGTGAGTACCCCCCTAACACTTCCTCTCCACTATTCCAACCTTTGGGTCCATGATTGCTCAACAATTTGTTTGGCTTTGTATGTTATGTCTTGTTTCTATTCAGGTTTTTTGGCCAATTTTTAGTTGAGTTGCTCATTTTTTATGGTGAGTTTTAAGAGTTCTTTATTTGAGTAGTACTAAATCACCTATATCTTTACAAATGGTTTCTTCTAGACTCCTAATCCTTTCCTTTTTTATAAATTTCTTTATTGGAGAATTAATGTTTTTACATTCTACAGAATCCTTTCTTGTTTAACTGAAATAAAATTTAACAAACTTATGTTTTAAGTCTGCAAAAGAAAAAAAAAAGATTCTAGCTTTGGGTATTGTGTATGTTTTACTTCCCAGCATTGAACTGCTTTAGCTCTTTAATTGGGCATTCTGAGAACCGACTGTTTTATTGTGTTAATCACTTTATGCTTTACAAGTTTTTTTTTTCTTTAATTTTTTTTTTTTTTTTTTTTACCTTCAGGGTTATTGCTGGGACTCAGTGCCTGCACTAGGAATCCACTGCTCCTGGAGGCTTTTTTTTTTCCCTTTTGTTGCCCTTGTTATTTATCTTTGTTGTTATTGCTGTTGTTGTTATTGCTGTCATTGTTGTTGGGTAGGTCAGAGAGGAGGTGAAGACAGAGAGGAGGAGAGAAAGACACTTGCTGACCTGACCTGCTTCACCACTTGTGAAGAGACCCCCCTGCAAGTGGAGGAGGGAGGGGGCGGGCTTCAACTGGGATCCTTATGCTGGTCCTTGCTCTTTGCACCATGTGCGCTCAACCCGCTGCACTACTGTCCAACCATCATATTTTATAAGTTTTATGGTTAAATTTATTTTTTTTCTCAATAGCCTCTGATAATTCCAAGGTCCCTAAATCTCTAATTTGAACATTGGGTTAATCAAGAGTTTTCTCTATGCGGAAATGGAATTCTCATCGCACTAATGGATTTACAAAAAAAGAGGTCTTGCATAATATGAAAGAATTATACTAAACCAGGTAATCTCCTCCACTATATTTCCAAATATGAGCTGATAAAATTTATTGAAATAACTTACTATGACTATATTAAAAATGTGCACAAAGGCTGTACTCCTTTGACAGTCGCGTCCCAATGCCAAGACAAATGGTTAGTGTTTTTGTTTTAACCAATATGACAAATATCTTCAGAAAGGTGCTACAGAAAGGTGATGTTAATAGTAACATTGGCTTAAAAAAATGTTGTCATCTGTTTGCCTACTCCTTTTGTTTTCCTTCATCAATAGCCTTCTGTTACTCTTCCTAAAATTACAAATAATAAAAGGAGTAGTTATTTAAAATGTTTTAGTTTATTTTTTCAGTTTAATAACAGGAAAGTTTAGCACTCATATAGCATTCATTTATTCACGAGTAAACATTCAGCCTTTCCTATGTCACAAACACTTTCTCTAGACCTTGACACAGTACAAACATAAACCAGTCACATACATTGAATCTATATAGAAACTGTGGAGACAGTGAATTAGATGAATAAGCAAAATGTCTAGTATGTTGAAGAGAATTAACTGAAAATAAAATGATAGCATGAAAAAGGTATGGAACTCACAGGGAGGCAGAACTGTATAAGAGTAAGATAGAATAATTGCTAGATAACAAATGAGTCAATGACTTTAAAGGTCTGGATGATGCACATTTCTTCAAAAAGAAAAAAACAGTGTTGAAAATCCTGTTATTTCCTAGGACTTTCAAAAAATACAAAAATATTTAAAAGATAATAATTTGGGATGACAAGAAATAACATTTTGCAATTCCTGAATGCATTTTATAATACTTTGCATAGATTTTTTTTTTAACTCTAGGGTTATTGCTGGGGCTCAGTGTCTGCACTACAAATCCACTGCTCCTGGAGAAAAAATTTTCCCTTTTGTTGTCCTTGTTGTTTACAATTGTTGTTGTTATTGGATAGGACAGAAAGAAATCAAGAAAGGAGAGGAAGACAGGGAGAGGGAGAGAAAGATAGACACTTGCAGACCTACTTCACTGTCTGTGAAGTGAACCCCCTGCTGGTGGGGAGGCAAAGTCAGGGGATCCTTAAACCCATCCTTGTGCTTCTCACCATAGCCCAGCCACCTATACTTTTTTTTTTTCAACATAGTTACCATTAACATGATGTTGGACACAAGTGAAGACATGATTTACATCCTGTCTGGTAATTACTAAATTACATTATTCCCCTGAGATTTGGGTCTTCAGAATACAAATTGAATGCATAATCTGTTACAGTACAGATGCTATTTAGTAACTAAAAAATAGCTTGTGTCTAAAATGAAAAGTGTCCTACCATGGAACATTGTTGGCACCTGACAGAAAACAGCATGCAGATTATGTCTTGCCAGTAAAATCACTGCTTCAGCAACTTATATCAAGCTGGGTATCTTATTTCTAGTTTTGCTTCTCCATGCTAATAATGTACTTGATACATGTGTCAATGAGCTACAGTCAAGATTTTATAATTACACACACTATAACAATGTATTCCAACAAATACATTTTAACAAAAAGAAATGAATGCTTGTGAAGATGTAAATATTCTCCAAGAATAAATCACACCGAAAATAAAATTTTCATATTCTCAAAACATATAGTTAAGAGAAAAAATATACATCATGTTGCCTAAGAGTAATGAAAATCTACCTATGTTGCTATTCAGTGATGAACAAAGGGAAAACATAAGACCTGCTATTTAAAATATACTATAAAGTAATTGCATACTTTCTATGTAAATATGGAACACTGACTGCCTTCACAAATGAATGTTTATTCATGGGCTGTTCATCTGTAGATAATCACATAGGTTAAATATTTTATTGAAATGTAGAATAGTCAGAAATTTGTTCATGATATTAGTACTTTATGTATGAAATTTATTGCTGGTTAACTTACATAGTTATAATATTACATCTATCTTATTTTGTTTACTTTTTATATTGTGGTTTCATGGTCTTTAGGTGAAATCTTTTAAAAGCTAAACTATTATGAAGTTGTAGTTTAAATTACAAAATTCTCCTGGCAGGCAATACACCCTCTCAAAGGCCATTCTGCATCATACTTCAAATTTGAAAGGATTGAGGAAAGAGTGTGGATGTTGTGATTTGCTTTATAAAGACCATTGATTTACTGTTTCTGAGAAATGGGGAGCCAGAGCATTACTCTAGCATATGGAGTGCTTTGGAATCAGACTCGACTTTATGTTTGGTACATGTATACTCTTCTACTGTGTTAACTGGACTGCTATAAGAAAATTTAGCAATTTGTCAAATAGTAGAAATTTGAAAATAAATACAATGATTAATTAATTAGTTAATTAAGCTTCTTATAATTTCATGAAATATTGTTTTAAATCTCTCCCCTCTGGTTTTTGTGCCTTTATAGACCTGAGAGTTTCTCTTTTTTATTATCTGGCTTTGGTAAGTCATTAATTAAGTACTTTTCCATGACATCTTTCTATGACCACCTTTTGTGTTCCCTCTAGTTTTATAAAAATACAATAGCGGAAGATTTCTTTGACCCTGCATATGACAAATTTATTTTGCAGCCACTTCTGTGATGACATTGGCATTCCTAAATATGTCTAATACTCAGGCAGTATAGGGACCGCTTGGTTGGGATAAAACATTCAAAATCTTCGTCAGTGAGGTGAACAAAATCAGAGATAAACACTTAATGAGGAGGGAGTCAGACAGTAGCGCAGCGGATTAAGCGCATGTGGTGCTAAGCACAAGGACCAGTGTAAGGATCCCAGTTTGAGCCCCTGGCTCCCCACCTGTAGGGGAATCCCAAGTGGTGAAGCAGGTCTTCAGGTGTCTTTTTCTCCCCCCTCTGTCTTCCCCTCCTTTCTCCATTTCTCTCTGTCCTATGTAACAATGACAATGCCAGAAACAACAATAATGACTACAACAACAATGAAAAACAACAAGGGCAACAAAAGGGGAAATAAATTATAGATGTTAATGAAAGATGGCAACAATTTTACAGATTTAAATGACTAAAACCTAGATTGATATTAGAAAAGTGCATTATTTTGGAAAGTGTCTGGCAATTGTTAACAAACTGGGCATTAGAAGGAGGTAAAGTGATAGAAGTTTTATAAAATATGTGTTGAGGGAGTTGGGTGGTGCAGCAGTGTGTTTAGGGTAGGTGGCACAAAGTGCAAGGACCAGGGTAAGGATCCCGGTTCGAGTACCCGGCTCCCCACCTTCAGGGGAGTCCCTTGATCAGGTGAAGCAGGTCTGCAGGTGTCTATTTTTCTCTTTCCCTCTTTCTTCTCCTCTTCTCTCCATTTCTCTCAGTCCTATGTTGTTGTTACAACATCAGTAACTACAAGAATTAAACAAGAAGGGCAACAAAAAGGATTAAATAAATATTAAAAAATAATAAAAATAAAATATGTGTTGAGCTGAGGTAGCTCGTAGATGCTTGTGGTTGTGCACACTTTGTAATTTCCTGTGTGTCTTTATTAAAGTTGTGTAGTTTTATTGCTTTTATCTAGTATTTTTCATGGAAAAAAATCATACACAAACAAATAAGAAGTTTATATTATTTTCGAATTCCTTAATTTATCAACCATGTTGGAGGAATTCAATGCTTTCAAAACAAGAATTACAGATGAATTGACAGTAGTATATATTCAGAAACATAATTCTAAACTCATTTCTTAGATACATATTCCTTTACTTTTAGAATACATATGCCATTTTATATACTATCCACAATTGTATATTCTATGATCTTTAGATTTTAGGTAACTCTATTCATTCCTTTACACTGAAATTGCTTATCTTTATTCAATGTGTCATAAGCTCAACTGTATTAAAATTTTTAATTTGTATTTAGTATCTCTAGTGTGATTTCTTAAGAAATATTTCTAAAGAAATAAAACATTGAAAATGACAGATCACATCTCTAATTAAAACATTAAATATTGTATGTGTTATAATGCGTTAAAAGTAGAAACCACCTGCAAAAAAATTGTGATACAAACCTTCAAATTTCTTTATTTTAGATACTTAAGAAAACCTAACCAAAGCTATCTCTTGTATTCTGCTTTGGTCCCATTTTGCTCATTCTTATTCTAAGGATATTCTTCAATAAAACTTCCACTGCCTTTCTTCTAACCCACTCTCATTTGTGTCACTTCCTTGGGCTACAGGCTTGTTAAAAAATGAAATAAATTTTTATTCTATGCATAAGATCAAGCCAAAGTTCATTTTTTTAAAGTCTTTTTTTATCAAATGCCTTGGGGAGTTTATTTTCCTCTGATGGTAGCATTCTGCTTCTTATGAACTATGACTATCAGCTTCTATTTTCCTGTTGCTTTTTCTCTCCATATTTTGCTTTTACTTTCTATTGTGTAACTAAATGGAGCTAAGAAAAGAATTTTACCATTTTTATTGAACAGACAATATTTTGGTGTTTATTATTTACATTTTAAATGAACAGCTTTTATGAAAGAGACTGACAAGTTAAATAAGGTACCTCTTCATGAAGGAGAGTGTATAAATATGGCTTTTGTTATTTTAACTGCAAGTGATAAATAGAAAAAAAAACTCTTGAAAGCTTTGTTGAAGTGAAAATTTTATTTGATAATCATATAGCATCTTAGCTGAATAGAATGAAAATGTATTTTTATAACCTTTTAGTAATCATACTATTTTGCCTTTCAAATCCTGAGGCAGTTGAGTTAGTTAAGGCATTTGTAAAATTAATAACATAATTTATAAATATGAAATGCTATTAGATTTGATTTTATTTATTTTAAATTCTAGTGGTATAAACACCCTACCATTTTGAATATTACTTTTAGCCGTGATCATTATTGGTATTTATATAGTCTAGATGTTTATTCCCTACTGTCTTTGATGGCTGGGATATAAGAGCATGCTTTTGTGAGTGATCATAAGTTTAAAAAGAACTGGGGACTGAGCTATATAATTTGGTTTATGGAGTGCCAGCAGGACACCACATATTTATAGAATCTCAATCTGCTATTGTGTTGATGAATATTATTATGATGCATGATGCTTTTTATTATCTGTATAGTAATAATCATTTCTGATTCCTTTAATGTCTTAGTACAGCAAAAGGAATTAAACAGGAAACCACATGGAATACACATGTATGCTCAAGAGGAATATTTATTACATTTTGTGCAACTGAGCAAAAATATTTATAAATTACCCTGGGGGGGATAACAAAATAAGACATATTCTGATAGTTTACTGGAAAATATATTGCCAAAGTCTAAACTTTATGACATAGTTTTATGGCACTAATAGAATCTGCTTCCTAGTCACTAAGAATCTGTGATCATTAATTAGAATGTAAAAGAAAATGAGAAGCAGGTGAATAGCTATTAAAAAAGGAAATTTATTAAAAGTCAAATAGTCACAGACTAAGGTATCTATCTAAACACTTTAATTAAAAAGAGTCGTGTAGAGAGGGTCATACTAAGTGAAATAAATAAGAAGTAGAAAAGATAAAGGCTTAGGAACCCTCTTATATATGAGATTTTAAAAAATAAAAATAATTTTTAAGGAGCAGACTAATATACACTCCAAGACTCTAAAGT
This sequence comes from Erinaceus europaeus, assembly GCF_950295315.1. NCBI lineage: Eukaryota > Metazoa > Chordata > Mammalia > Eulipotyphla > Erinaceidae > Erinaceus > Erinaceus europaeus. The sequence continues at coordinate 101,168,192 of NC_080166.1, forward strand.
AGAGCCTAGATTACTGACAATGTGGAGAACGTAGGGGAACCAAAGACTATGAATTTGGCTAGAATGAGAGTAACTTTTTAGTAGTGGGCATGGTGAGACAACACAGAATTCTGAAGAGGTGAAATGAATTACCTCAAACAAATGTCATATGTATCATCTAAATTATTCACTGAATACATCTTATAAACCAACATTAACTTTCTCATCCTCAAAATATACTCTAGATAATCCAATAAGACTTATAAAGAAATGTTGACTAGGCTTTAGTAATGAAATGATCCCATAGCTAAATTTTAGTGGCTATATTAATAATAAAATAATCCCACATAGTTTTTATTGAATTTCAAACATTATTGGAATATGGTAATATGTGCATAAATATGTTGGCAATGTTTTAAAATATTGCTAATTAAATTATCGTTTATTCATTTGAATTAATAATAAAATATTTTATCAATTCAAAAGACACACAAGAAAGTAATTTTCAGAACAATCAATTTTATGCATTGGACACTTAAATACTTTTTTGTTTTATTTATTTATTTAATTTATTTTCATTATTATTAATTTTTACCAGAGCACTGCTTGGCTTTGGTTTATGGTGGTGCAGGGAATTGAACCTGGGACTTTGGAGCCTCAGGCATGAGGGTCTCTGCATAACCATTATCTACCTCCATCCCACTTAAATACTTTTTATTAGGCTTTTTGACTCTCTCTGGAAATGTTCAGCTAAACTTTTAGCAAATATATTTTTGATACTGAGAATTTTCTCTGAGAACTCAAGTATGTGCAAGTGATTAGAGTATTTAAGAAATCTTCAATCACATTTTTGCTTAATTTTATAGAAGGTATTTAATTTAAGCCTGTGAATTAGCTGTAGGGAGTTTCTGGGTTGGCAGACAGATGTGCCCAAATGCATGGAAAAGGATTAATTAACTCCTTGCTCCCAGAACCCTCAGTTTTAAACGGTCTTGGAAATGCAACATGAGAAGGGATATAATGTTCTTTATGAAGAACATTCCCTGGGCAACTCCAAACTGAGGACCTTATATGCCAATGGCCAATTTTTGGTAATTTGGAAAGAAATTGAAAATGCACTGAATTTTATCAACAAAATTATCTTGCTCACTGATGCCAGAAGGGGCATAGACATTGTATTCCTGTTTTTATGTGTCACTTCATTAGTTTTAAAGCACTTTTAGTGTATCTGGTTAGTCTACTGCAAAAATGTAGCTATATCCTGCGTGGGAAGGTAGCAAAAGTGGTATTGGGGCCTGATGATGGCACACCTGGCTGAGCGCACCTGTTATATTGTGTAAGGACTGGGTTCAATCCCCCAGTCTTCACCCGCAGGAGGAAAGCTCCACAAGTGGTGAAGCAGTGATTCAGGTGTCCTTCTGTCCCTGCCTGTCTGCCTGTCTGTCTCTCTCTCTCTCTCTATCTATCACTTCTTCTCAATGTCTTCTGTCTTTGTCCAATAAATAAAGATAATAAAAAAACTTAAAAAGTAGTATCTCAGTCATAATTTGTGCAAGCTGGTAAATAGCTGAACTTTCTTAGCGGTACCCACAGAAGAAAGTTCACTGAATGTGACATAAAAAAAATGTAATCTAGTCTTTATCAATTTGACACTGTTCTGTTTCTTCTCACTACTTCCCTTTTATCAATGAAAATGTTCAAATTACATCCTTCAAAACAAATTAAGAAAAACAATACCCCAGATGTTGCTTCATTCTCTTCTACAAATTTCTCTATAAACCTAAATAGGACATTTTATGGCAGATGCAAATCCTCTTAATTCACAGTCTTAATATATTATACTTACAGTCACATAACATTCTGTAAATTCTCATGATAAACTTATTATTATTCTCCTTTCAAATCACTCAACTGTTAGAGAGCTAAAATCAAACCACCATCCACTGCAAGGAAGCAAAAGATGTTTATTCATGAATTCGAATCCGGGCCGAGTGGTGACTGATGGCAGTCCACCAGCTCGACCCCGAACAAGGCTCAAACCACACAATTTATAGGAATTTAGACTATACTCAGGGTGGGGGAACACATCACCTTATTAACCTACATCTAATAACAGGCTATAGATAACACAAAACCCAATCATTTCAAACTTAACAAAAGCATGATCCATTCAAAGCAAAGCGCAGGCTGGTTTCAAACATTTCAAAATCACACAACCAATAGAATCTAGCCAGGTAGGGTCACCACATCCCCCTGCCATCAGCTGCCCCTTCCTAGAAAATAATTTCCTAGTGCAAAGGCCCTGATAAGCTCTGCCTGTTTGCAGGGTCTTGGTAAACAACTGGTGGATTACTGATTCTTGGTAAACAACCGTGGCTTACTGACTAGGTCCTGTTCTTCAAGGAGGAAAGGGCAAGGAATTTTCCATCTCATACTACAAGCAACTTATACTAAAAGGAACTTAAAAACTTCTGCATAAAAAGGGAACTTCAAGGCTATTGCCTTTTACATTAACCTTCTTCAAACATATGTATTTATTTATTTGATAGGATAGAAAGAAATTGATAGAGAAGGGAAGAGAGAAATAAACACACACACACACACACACACACACACACACACACACACACACACACACACACACACACACAGTAATGCTTATGAGGCTTCCCCACTGCAGATGGGGTCTGTGTGCTTGAATCCAGTTCCTCATGTATAGTAATGTCTGTGCTTAACTGGGTGTGCCACTGCCCACCTCCTTAAACTTTCTTAACCTTCTCAACATATTCCTTCTAAGAACCTATTATAGGGCAGGAGTAGATAATCTAATGGTTATGCAAAGAGACTCTCATGCCTTAGGCACTGAAGTCCCAGGTTCAATCCCCCACACCACCATAAGCCAGAGATGATCAATGTTCTGGTAAAAAAAATTAAAATAAAATAAAATAAAGTAAAACTAAGAACTTACTGTATCACTTGACTTTAGTCCAATGATATATTTAAAAAAATTCTGTAGTCCGGGAAGTGGTGCAGTAATAAAACTTTGGGATCCTCAAGCATGAGGCCCTGAGTTCGATCCCCGGCAGCACATGTGCCAGAGTTATGTCTGGTTCTTTCTCTCTCCTCCTATATTACTCATTAATAAATAAATAAAATCTTTTAAAAAATAATTTATTAAAAATTAAAATAATAAAAAGTTCCTCTATTATACTTGTCTTCTGTCAGAATGTAAATATATCTAAAATTATATATGGTGGAGCATGTAATGTTATTTTCTTTCCCAACTTCATTATCATTTGATTTAAAGAAAATTGATTTAGAAAGCTGTTGTTTTCTCAGGATGCATTTCCACATTTCCACATTTTCCCAAGACAGGTGTTGGTTTATCTTACTTTCCACTAAAGTGACATTCCATTCATTCACAGGGACAGTGCAGCGGGCTTATGTTTAAGACTCTTCTTATACTTACGTCCCTTCCATCTTTAACATAAGTAATACTACCAACAATAAATATTATTTACATCCATTCCTCCTCTAAATAGTGCTTCACCTCCTTTGATCGTACCAGACACATTGAAAGATAAATAAACCCTCCCAATTTCTGTTACTTTCCTTTATTATTTTTATTTATTTACTTATTTTCCAGAGCACTACTAGGTTCTGATTAATGTTGACATCGGGAATTGAACCTAGGACCTTTGCTGCCTTTCAGGCATGAAAATCTTATTTGCATAACCATTGTTCTATCTCACCAGCCCACAATTCCTGTTACTTTCATACACACACACACACACACACACACACACACACACACACACACACATTTTTTATTTATAAAATGGAAATACTGAAAAGACCATAGGATGAGAGGAGTATAATTCCACTCAATTCCTACCACCAGAACTCCATATCTCACCCCCCCCCCCCCCAATGGCTGTCCTATTCTTTATCCCTCTGGGAGTATGGACCCAGGGTCATTATGGGTGCAGAAGGTGGAAGCTCCTGCCACATTCTTTGCTCAACAGGGTATGTAAAATCCACCTAACTTTCCAAAGCTTCCATCCACAGCTTGTTTTATTTTCTATTTGGCTGCACTGCTTGGAATTTTTTTTTAAATGTTTTTATTTAAGAAAGGAGACACTGACAAAACCATAGAATAAGAGGGGTACAGTTCCTCACAGTTTCCATAACCCAATCCCCATATCCCCTCCTCTCCCCTGATAGCCTTTCCATTCTCTATCTCTCTGGGAGTATGGATCCAGGGTCCTTGTGGGTTGCAGAGGGTGGAAGGTCTGGCTTCTGTAATTGCTTCCCTGCTGAACATGGGCCTTGACTGGTTGGTCCATACACCCAGTCTGCCTCTCTCTTTCCCTAGTAGGGTAGGGCTCCGAGGAAGTGGAGCTCCAGGACACATTGATGGGTCATCTGTCCAGGGAAGTCTGGTCAGCATCTTGCTGGCATCTGGAACCTGGTGGCTAAAAAGAGAGTTAACATACAAAGCCAAACAAATTGGAAATTTTATGACAAATTGCTTTCAAAACTTTTTCCACTTTGGTTTTCATGAGGTTGGTCTCTGGGTCTTCTTCACATGATGTGACCACACCATTTCACTTTTTATTTTCATTGCATTTGTTCACTTGTAAAGTCCTCCTGTATTAGATTTTTCTCTTAAACCTTCTTTTAGAGCCGTGTGTTCATTTCCTAAACAGTCTTAAAACACTGCCATTCACAATGGTACAAAAAAAAGTGTTCCTTTCCTTTCCTTTTTTTTATGTACTTAAAAGAACAAGACTAACTCTATCTTTTTATAATATATAAACTTTATTTTGAGGTCAATATTAGAAATTTTAATAAGAATCATATAAATTGTTCTTTGCATCTGTATACCTTTAAGACCATAGTAAAAATGCCTTTATAAAGGGATTAAATTTCTCATCTGAGTTCTTGTCTTTTCTTCCATTCTATTGGCTCTGGCTAATTTTAATTCCTATATTAAATATAGACTGTGGATTCCAAAAAAGATATATTTAATATCTTGAATATTGGCCACTTAGCCTTAGGTATGCATTTATTTTTCTGCCTCTGCAGATTACTGAATTGGCTAAGTACTTTCAAAAGACTGTGTCAAAAATTCATTTCTGTTAATAGCTGTTAGTGTCTGAGTAGGGATAAGTGTTTATCTACAGTGTGTCTTTGTAGCAGCAAAATGCTCTTTATGTGTCTTTTCATCACAAAAAGAAGTAAGTAATAAAAAACCCCAAAGAAAAGCTCAGTGCAGTATGATCTTCAGTCCACAGTTGGCCTTCCTCAAGAGGGCATGGATTAACAATCACCAGAGCCAGATGTGAATTGCATCTTATGAAATAAAGAAAAAGCTGGTTTATGAATATAAAAACATAAAAGTTGGGCATTAAATGCAGTGGCATTTTCCATATAAGAAAGATAATTTTTTACTTCTTTGCCTAAAGAAATAGAAAAAAATCTCTTTATCTTAAAACAATTCTGTGAAAAAGACATTGACAAAAAACAAAACAAAACACACACACACACATACACATGCTTGGATCAAGGGCTGACTTATTGTCCAGTGGTTAAATTATATTTGCTTTGATATCTTTTTTTTACAGGTTAAATCAATACTCTTATGAAACATTTGTTATGGAGAGCACTCTCAAAGTGTATTTGAAGGCTATGAGTGTCAAAGGTACTCAGTTATAGAACTTTACCTTCCTTAACTTTTCTTTTGAACTAGGGATGGAAGTAAATTCATAGTATGTTATAACATGGGTACAAAGACTCAAATAAGAAAAATGTGGGGCAGGGATAATTAAGGTAATGTTTATGCAAGGTGACTCTCATGCCTGAGGCTCCAAAGTCCCAGGTTCAGTTCCTTGCACTACCATAAGCCAGGGCTGAGGAATGCTCTGGTAAAAAAAAAAAAAAAAAAAAGTGTCTGACAATTGGCCTAGACTTCTAGCAGATCCCTTTCTTTACTATCACTGCTCTCTTTTAAAAATTTTTTATTAATTTATTATTGGATAGAGACAGACAGAAATTGAGAGGGAGAGAGACAGAGAGACATCTGCAGCCCTGTTTCACCACTCATGAAGCCTTCCCCTGCAGATGGGGACCAGGGGCTTGAACCTAGTCCTTGTGCACTACAGTGTGTGCACTTAACCAGATGCACCACCGCCTGACCCCTATCACTGGTCTTTTTCAGTGTCATTATAAGCCATTTTGTGAGACTCTCTAGGACTTAACCCTCACTATAAACTAATGGTGGAGGCAGGGGTAGAAAGCATAATAGTTATGCAAAGAGACTCATGCCTGAGGCTCCAAAGTTCCAAATTCATTCCCCCACACCACCATAAACGAGAGCTGAGCAGCACTCTGATGAAATAATAAATAAAAATAAAGTAATAGTAAGAGCTGTTCCCTTCTCTGAAAGGAGGCTGGGTCAGCCTACTCTGCCACTAGAGGAAAACTGTTTCTGGAGAATGGGTGGTAGTACATTTGGTTGAGTGCACATGTTACAATGTGCAAGGACCTGGCTTCAAACCCCTGGTCCCCACCTGCAGGGTGAAAGCTTTGTGAGTGGCAACGCAATGCTGCAGGTTTCTCTCTCTTTCTCTTTCTCTCTCTCTCTCTCTCTCTCTCTTTAATTTCTGACCTAATCCAGCTTTCAAGTTTTATTCTCTACTCTGACGCTATCCTCCTAGACTATATATCTAGTCCAATTTAATGTTAGTTATCAAGCTCAAGCAAAAAGTACTAAAGTCCTGGGCTCCTAGGAACATACTAGAATAGATATTCTAGCTTTTATTCCACCTCATGATCTATATTCTCATCTGCTCTATTTCTACTCTTTGGTTCCTGCTTACTAAACATTTTGTCATGCTTATTTTTTATGACAACCAGAACAGAGTTGCTTTGAAATCTCTCTGTGAAGGAATTTATTAGTATGACTTTACTGTTCAACTCTTAGCAATTTACATATAATTCTTCCCCTACCTTCCAAGGTCTGGATAGAAAAAATATGTCTTGGTAACAATAATACTGAGAAAATGCTACATTTAGTTGTCTTCAGATTCTAACTATAGGTTGCAGGAAAATAACTTTATATACTAAAGATTAAAATAGTCATTTTTTGATTGAATTATCAAGAGTTTTATTCCATCATTAAACTTGTAAGAAATAGTTTTTACAGGCATTCATGATAAAATGTAACATGTTTTCTTATAGATATATGTCATTCCCCCACCCAAATATGGTGTCAGCATTTTCTGTAAGCACATCTTTGAATTAACTGAATTCAATAACTATGTGACCTAATAATTTCTTCTCATTCCTTACACAATGCTGTATGGAAGGGAGCAGGTGAGTGACACAGAATATCCTTTGGACTGCATTGGACTATCCACCTTTATATAATTTTCTACTGATAGTTTTGTACCTTTGTATATTTAATCTTGGGGAAATAACTGATATTTAGATAACATCTTTCCCACAAACACTTGGATTTCCTTACATTTATTGGAAGAATTAAAAATTGAATAAGCCATAGGTTTTTTTTTTCTTTTGTTCCTCGAAATTCTTTAAGGTTAGTTTGGCTACTATGTAGTCAACATATCTCACTGAGATGTGAAATACATTGAATATTATTAGTGCCAATTTAGAATCATCTTCACCAGAAATCAAGCCCCTTTAAGCTCTATTAGGTTGTCAAGATATACTTGTTCTTCTAGGTAATTCATATTCCTGAACATAGTACAACATCCAAAACTACCAGTGCTAGCTTAGGTTTCAGAGACTTTCCAAGGCATTTTTGAATTAAATAAAACAAACAACCAAAAAAGTGTCACTTATCCGATGAATGTATCAGTACATTTTCCTCAACTGCAAATATCTTCTAATCTGAAACTTAACTAATGGGCTACTAAATGATCTAGGATATTCTATAAACAGAAGAATTTAAACACACAAATTGTTTGTGATATCTGCACACATTAATTTTCCCTGATTCATTCTGTCTTACAACAATGCATGATTAACCTGGGCTAAATAGTTGAAGATAATGCTATTAATTAGTCATTTGTTCAAATGATTGATTTTCCTTGACCAAAATAGTTACTACAGAACATTGCACAATTATTCTGGTGGTTTATAAATACTAGCTGTAATTATCACACTAGCATATCTTATGTGACCTTATGTTAATACAGGATAAAAATGGCTCCCAGCTAAGATTATGCAGTCATTATAAAATCATAACTGCTAAAGAGTTCATATTGGTTCCTCTTTGTCTTTTACTTGGGAAGCCTAATTATCTAGTGTTACAGACAAGTTGTCTAATTCTGCCCAAAAGTCTCTATGTCTTGATTTCTCAATATGTAATATGTATAAAACTCAATCTGAAGTAGTTACCAATCACTAGTTAATAAGCATATGATAATAGACCCAAACTTTATATAGCCAATGTCAGTCCTATTAAATCTGTCTACTTGTTGTAACTTGTAGGGCTGAGTTATAAAATAATATTATTTCACAAATTTTCTCACATCCAGAATCACTAAGAAATGCAAAGTTCATCATATTCTACTCAGTGACTAGATAAATATTTTACATTTTATTTGTTTTATATTGTCATCAGGGTTATTGCTGCATAACAAACCACCTGTTCCTGGCAGCCATTTCTCCTTTTTTTTTCTTTTCTTTCCTTTTTACTTGATAGGACAGATAGAGAATAAAAGGGAAGGGAGAGGTAGAGAGACAGAGAGGGAGAGAGAAATAGAGAAACTTGCAGATGTGTCTCACAGCATGTGAAGATTCCCCAGTGCAGCTGGGGAGCAGAAGCTCAAACCTAGGTCCTCCCATGTGGTAACATGTGCACCACCATCTGGGATCCCAAATCTCTTTAAATTTTATATGTCTCTAGTTGTATCAGACAGCATTCTTGCAAGTTGGTTTTAGGTTTCTTGCTTTCCCTAGTTAGCTGGAAATAACTCAAGCATAAAGAATTCCCAAACCTCTACATAATCAAATTTCTTTAAAATTTTACTAGAAATTGAATTCTTGCCCCACTAGTGTATATTCATTCCCAATACTACTTTATTCTCTCCATTTATTTTTATCCTTTGTCTAAATATATTCATCTCCTGTTAAAGTAAAATAAGATAAAAGGCTAACACAAATAGTTTCCTTACACATCATTAAGAATTTGGCAATTTCCAACACTCTTCTTTGGTTTTCTAAATTATATAGCATCAGCAATCTTCCCTAAACTTGACTTACTCTGCTCTCAAAGGTAAGGGAAAAGTCCAATTAGGTACATTTGCTGACCACAACCAGAGAACCCAGAATTGCAGTTAGCTCTTTTTCCCAAGTAACTAAGAAGATGAAGTATACTTATCACCACTACTGTACTTTTTGTAGCCAAGTTTTTGATAATTTGAATATGTAACAATGACCCATGCCTTTCTTCATACATAATCTTTAATTTATAATCTTAACAAAAGAAGCAAGGTCTGCAGTCTTTCTACCAAGGTTACACCAAAGGTTTTGTGCTAATTGATCCTTTCCATTTATAAATGGCACCATTGAGTTGTGTGTTATTGATCAAGGTAAATGCCAGGGAAGCTTAAAAAAAAAAAAGAAAACATCAGATCATACTGTTGGGGGAATATAAGTGAGTGTTATCACTGTAACAGGGATAGGAAAACCAAAAATTTTACTTTAGTTTTTATTTATTTATTTTTATTTTTTTAATTAATTAATTTATTTTCCCTTTTGTTACCCTTTTTTATTGTTGTGGTTATTATTGTTGTTGATGTCATCATTGTTGGATAGGACAGAAAGAAATGGAGAGCGGAGGGGAAGACAGAGAGAGGGAGAGAAAGACAGATACCTGCAGACCTGCTTCACAGCCTGTGAAGAGACAACCCTGCAGGTGGGGATCCGGGGGCTCGAACCAGAATCCTTAAGCGGTCCTTGCGCTTTGTGCCATGTGAGCTTAACCCGCTGCGCTACAACCTGACCCCCTCAAATATTTATTTATAGGTGAAATATGTCAGTAATTTTTACTTGCTAAAAGGTAAGCAAAATTAGCTTATAGCTAAAGTTCAGATTTTTTTCAGATGAGTGAATTTTTCCATTTTCCATGACTATGCCTAGCTTATTTATTTTGTTGTGTTATTATTTCTATCCTGCTGTGTGCCTGGACTCAAAACTAATAGACTTCCTCAAATGTATTTTCTGACTAGAGAAAGGGCATAACATTTTAGTTTATACAGGAATTCAGCACTATAGAGTTTGAAAACCATAAAAATATATGAATATAAGCAATTTTAAGAATGGGAGCTATTGAATTCTGTCATTGGATTCTATCTAAACCTAGCATGAATTCATTAAATAATGAACAGACTTCTTCAGTGAGATGAGGTTAATAATCTGTTATGAGATGTATAGAAAATAACTATTAATTTTTTAATCAAATCATTTTACTTTCTCCAGAAGAGTTATCTTTATATTATTATTTTTTAGCTGTTTCAATATTTGTGAAAATTAGTGAATGGACTCATGTTTTTTCTGGAAACTACTTTCAGTATCCTATTAGGTCAAAAGACATAAAATTTGTGATCTAATTTCCTTTTTTTTAAATTTTATTCATTTATTATTGGATAGAGAAAGAGAGAAATTGAGAGGGGAGGGAGATATATATAGAGACGGAGAAACATCTGCAAACCCTGTTTCACCACTTGTGAAGCTTTTCCCCTGCAGGTGGGGACCAGGGGCTTGAATGCTATAGTGTGTGCACGTTTAACCAGATGTGCTACTGCCTGACCTCTAATGTGGGTTTAAAAAAAGAACTGACAATAACATGGGTCCACCTGAAAATTAGATGTCAGGTTCAGGCAAAAATTGGTAAAGTTATGGGCCCTCTGGTACATGAAGCAGACCTACTAGCTTTTTCCAAATGGAGACCCCAATCTTCATCTTTAATATTTATGCCATTAGGTTCTTCATTAGTCAACAATTTGTTCTGCATTTTATCTTAACTCTTTTTCAGCCACCAGGTTCCAGATGATATCATGATGCCAATCCAACTTCCTTGGGCAGAGGACCCCACCAATGTGTGGAGCCCCGCCTCCCCAGATCCCTGCCCACTAGGGAAAGAGAGATGGGCTGGGAGTATGGAAATGACCTGTCCCATGTTGCAGAGAAGCGGTTACAGAAGCCACATCTTTCACCTTCTGCATCCCACAATGATCCTGGGTTCATACTACCAGAAGGATAAAGAATAGGGAAGCTATCAAGGGAGAGGATTGGATATGGAGTTCTGGGGGTGTGCAATGTGTGCAAATGTACCCCTCTTATCCTATAGTCTTGTCAATGTTTCCATTTTATAAATTAAAAAAAAAAAATAACTGAACTGGCAAAATAGCTTAGGAGAACGTGCTGTTTTACCATGTGGGGGACTTAGGTTTCACATAGGCACCCACTTCACTGAAGGGAGAAAATCCCATGCTGTGGTTTCTCACACCTTTCCCATTTCTCTTCCTTTTAGTCTCTCTCTGAAAATAATCAGCCCAGGATGATGAAACCCTGGACATAAGCACACTGTCTACCATATTTTAAGCTAAATTTGTAAACAAGAAAATAATTGGTATGCTTTATAATCTATTTGGGTATTTTAACAACTTAGATGTAATTTTGATAGATAGCATAATAATTATGCAAAGAGAATCTCTTGCCTGAGGCTCCAGAGTCCCAGGTTCAATCCCCCACACCACCATAAGTCAGAGCTAAACAGTGCTCTGGTAAGTAGGAAAGAAATGAAAGAGAGAGAGAGAGAAGAAGGAGGAGGAGAAGAAGGAGAAGGAGGAGGAGGAGGGGGGAGGGGGGAAGGGGGAAACGGGAAGGAGGAGAAGAAGAAAATAAGGGGCCACTACTTGAATCTGCATTGCATGCATGAAAAAGCTGGCACACTATATAGGGGACTTATTTTGTTGCCCCCCCCCCCACAATTTTGATCTCATCTCCTTTCTACAATGTCTCTTGACAGATAAGTTCCCAAAGAAGGAGTCTTGCTAAGTTACCATCCCCACTCTCTGCCATCATGTCTGACACATTATACCTTTCATATTTTGGTGGGAGAAGGAAATAAGAAAAGGGAGCCAACTGGATTGTTCAAAATTATTAGAATTTTGTCAGTGAACATGGTATGGTGTCATTTAAATGGCGTAAACTGTATTCCTGAAACACATATTGGTTTGGGAACCAATGTTACCTCAATTAAAAAACAACTATAAAAACTGGCTATGAGTGAATAATTGAGTAATGTATTTATAGCCTAGTGGTTATCATTTTAATTGTTCATATTGATTCATCTTAGAAGCTACTAAAATTTCTCGCCTCTTTCATGAAGAAGGAATCATTGCTGATTTCTTAGTATTAATAGGATCATTTGAACAAGATTATGTTACACTGTTATGTTTTATTTTTAAGGATGTTTTTCTCTAGACATCATTTCTCTAGACATCATTACATAAAGATATTATTTGGAATAAAAACTAACTTACTAGACAGAGAAAAAGAGGTCAGAAAAGTAACCAGACAATTTTCAGTTTGGCATATATGATGTCAGGAATATAGGCCTTGGTCTCATGTGGTAAATCCTATGCTCTACTGCTGAGTTATTTCCATGACCGCTGAGACTTTAAATTATGCCTACTAATTGATCTAAATCATTTTATACCATTATATTTAGACATCTGTTAGCATGTTTAATGAGTTTCTCTTGGAATTTTTAATCAATCTATCCCATCCTCTTTTTAAAAATATCTTCATTTGTATTTAAAAATATACATTTATTAGTCAAAATTATTCCTCTTGAAAACAAAGAAAATTACGGACAGTTCTTTAGGCATAAAAATAATTTATTGGCTCACATAACTAAAAAGTCCCAAAGGATAGACCTAAATTTTGAAAATTCAATAGTTCACACTTACTTTCCCTGTTACCTAAGTTGACAGTCTCTTTTTGTTGGCTACAATAATGCAGCTTATCTTCAAATAAATTGCTAAATTATACTCTACCACCCTAACCATGCCAACAAAAGTCAATTTATCTTATCTAACAGTTCTAGCAATTCAGTCATTGACTTCCATTAGTCTAGTTTGAATTGAAATAATTTCAAAATTGTTAAATTCAAACAGCTACTATTCATATCTTCCTTACATTTCTTCCTTTTATGGACTTTTTAACCTCCCTAATTTAATCCTACTGCTGACTGATTCAGTAACTCACTCACTCCAGTTGATTCCTTCTCATTCTTAAATGTATAATTAGAATCCATATACTCTAGCATCTGTATTTCATCTATCTTATTTTATTTATTTTTTTCTTTCTGTCATCAGGGCTTTGCATATTCCAGGTCCTTTTTTTTCAGACTGAAAGGGGAAAAAAGAAACAGAAAGACACAGAGAAAGGTGAGTAAAAGCACCATAGTAATGAAGCTTCCTCCAATGCTGTGGGGGGCCAGGATGGAACCTATTGCGCAAAACCAGAAAGGTCAAGTCAATAAAATGGTTCGCTTGGGTAGTGCCATGCATTGGAGGAAGCTTCATTACTATGGTACTTTTACTCACCTTTCTCTGTGTCTTTCTGTTTTTTTTTAAATTTGGTCTCTAGAGTCTAGTTTAGAATCTGTGGAATAAGGATGCTTCACGTAATAGGGAGATCCTATCTTCTTTATTTATAAATGAGAATAATCATATTTAGGGAGATCCTATCTTCATTATTTATAAATAAGGATGATCATATTTATTGTAACTGTGATTTGACGAGATCGGGCGTGTTCAGGGTGGTATGGCCGCAGACAGTCACTGTGATTTGAATAAGACAATGTTAATTTAATAAGACATAAGAAAATAATAGGACTGTCAACAGTGAAAGAAAATACATTTGTAATACTATCATACATTTATCTATAACATTTGGTCACATCATCTCTATATAAGTTTTAATTATCAATACTATAAGTTCATAAGAAAATTGCTACACAACTGAATCTAAACAGCTCAAACTGGTTTTTGACCAATGGTCACCTACATATGTGTCTATATATTTGGAGGGACTTTAAGTTATCCATGTTACAGATATTCAGTGTGTGTTCCCTTGCCCTCAAATATTAACAGATACTTTATATACAAAATGCAAGCCCACAACAAAAATAACTACAACAATAAAACAACAAGGGCAACAAAAGGGAATAAATAAATAAAATAAATATTAAAAAATATATTTTAAAAAAATTTAAAAGGGAGTCGGGCTGCAGCGCAGCAGGTTAAGCACAGGTGGTGCAAAGCACAAGGACCGGCATAAGGATCCCGGTTCGAACCCCGGCTCCCCACCTGCAGGGGAGTCGTTTCACAGGCGGTGAAGCAGGTCTGCAGGTGTCTTTCTCTCCTCCTCTCTGTCTTCCCCTCCTCTCTCCATTTCTCTCTGTCCTATCCAACAACGACAACAACAATAATAACTACAACAATAAAACAACAAGGGTAACAAAAGGGAATAAATAAATAAAATAAATATTTAAAAAAAAGATTTCAAAATGCAAGCCCACACATATATAGCTAACAGATATATTACAAAGAGACTACAAACAATCAATGGCGGGGGGGGGGTAGTTCTCTTCAATAAATGATGCTGGAGAAATTGGACAGCCAGATGTAGAAAAGTGAAAAATAAACTACCACTTAACATCATGCAGTGAAAACAGACCACCCCACTTACTACCATGCACCAAAATCAGATCAAAATAGATCAAAGACCTGGATATTAGAACAGAAACTCTAAAATAATGTAGAAGAAAGCATTGATGAAACATTGCAGAATCTTAACAACAAAGGTATATTTGGAGGCTCAATTCCATGGGTATATTAAATAAAAACAAGAGTAAATAAGTTGTACTATGTCAAACTCAAAACTTTCTACACATAGAAAGCAAACTGTCTCATTTTCATTCATTTCAGAATATATATATATATGCATGTATGTATATGTATATACATATATATATTCTAGTCAGATTTTTAAAAATAATATTGAGAAATTTCTAGATTTTCTGTCATATAATAATGTGATAGAAAATAAAAATTTTAGGGGCCAGGAGGTAGCATATGTGGCTAAGCACACATAGTACAAAGCACAAGATTCCGCCCAAGGATAAGGTTGAAGCACCGAGCTCTTCATGCAACGGGGTATTTCACAAGAGGCACATCAAACAGATCTGCATATGTCTTTCTCTCTCCCTGTCTTTCTCTCCTGTATTAATTTCTCTTTGTCCTATCAGCAACAACAATGGGAAAAAAATGGTCGCCAGGAGCAGTGGATTCACAGTGCAGGTGTCCAGCCTCAACAATGTTCCTGGAGGCAATAAAATAAAATAAAATAAAACAGAATAAAATAAAATAAAATAAAAATGTAAAAAGTAAGTTGTTGCTGAGTCAAGGAAGTTATCCTTTGTTCTAAGCTTTATTTGCAAGCCAAGTGTTTTGGGCTATTCTTTTCTGCTAAGAATAGAGAGGTGAAAGTGAAATCTCTTTCTTAAACTGTGACTATTGCCCTTCCCAGTAAAATCTACAGTGAGGATTTATTTTGGAGAAAACAGAATCTATCTTAGAAATCTGTATAACCAGAACTACAACTCATTCTTAAAGATCACTGAGACTCATATGCCGCTGATCTTCAAGTCTTTTTCTTGTCACCTTTATAGCATATCTCTGATGCAACCCATTTTTATCACACACACACACACACACACACACACACACACACACACACACATATTTCCTGTCTTTGTAATGATACTTTAACCTATTACAATTGACTTTTGAAAATAAGAACCGACTTTATATTATACTTGTATAATAGAATAATGTGTTGCAGAATGCATTTTTTCTTACATTTTTACAAGCCATTTTTAAATATGTTATTAATTTGTGGTTTACAAGACTGTAGGATTATAGGGAATAGTTTCACACCGCACTTACTACCAAAATCCTGTTCCCCTACCATCCCAACAGTAATCTCCGTAGTTCTCATAAAGTCTTAGAGGCAGTTTGTTTACTTCTGATTTTTTCCCCCTCAAGGTCATGTGTTTCAGTTCTCGAGATTAAACATATGAGTGAAACCATTAGGTATTTTATACAATTTATACAATTTTGGAAAAGAAAAATTATTGTTATAGAAAGCAAATAAACAATTACCTGGTGATAATAGTAAAGAGTACTGTTAACTTAAGATTTTAAATTAATACCTGGTAATAAATTTCACCAGGTTGTCCTTTTTGGCTCACTTTTATATGTTGTTTTTAAAAAGGTTAGACAGTGGTTGAGTGTACACTTACACAAGGACACTAGGGGGGAGGAGCTTCATGAGTGATGAAACAATGCTGCTGGAGTCTCTTTTCCTCTTTATCCTTCCCTCACCTCTCAGCTTCTTTGTCTTATCAAACAAAGTCAGTTGATAACATTTTTTCTTATATATAAAGAAATTTTATTGAGAGTGTATGAAGTGATAGTTGTATTTATAGAATTACAGGATCGAGTGGTCTAGTATAGGTGCTATAAATTTCCTTTAATTCTTTAGAATAATTTTTAGAATATCAAAACCTCTAACAGATGAGTGAATTAAAAACTAGCTTCAGTGGCTTAAAAACTAGCTTCAGTGGCACAGCTATATAAGATACTGGGTACTATACAGCAAACCCTAACAAAAGGTCTTTTCAAAGTTAACCCAATTACAAAATAATGTGATGATAACATTAACTATCAATTGTCTTTTTGAACCCTAAGACAGCAGGAACCTCACATCTCCACTGTAGAGCCTCTATTTCCCCCAGTCCTGGAACCTTAGGATAGGGCCCACTTTCCCGTATGCCTCTCCCAATCCATATCAAATAATATTGCATCCGCCGATCACAACCAAATCAACGCAACGATTGCCACCTCAACAGCTTCAGCTCAGACTGTGTCTAGAGACTTCAGGTGTGGAATAACAACCCTTCAGCTTCATTACTCAGGTGAGACCTTTCTTTCATAGTATTCTCTAATTCCATCCCAGGTGGATCACATTCTAACAAAGTCCTGAAACCTAGATATAGACCAGGTTCTGTGAGAGAGAGCATATGTTCACATGTATTCATAAACTACTGCAAAATATATACCTGAAAGCAGAAGTACACTAGAGTTTGCAGTGAGTACCTCCCTAACACTTCCTCTCCACTATTCCAAGCTTTGGGTCCATGATTGCTCAACAATTTGTTTGGCTTTGTATGTTAACTCTTTTCAGCCACCAGGTTCCAGATGCCATCAGGATACCGGCCAGGCTTCCCTGGACTGAAGACCCCACCAATATGTCCTGGAGCTCAGCTTCCCCAGAGACACACCCTACTAGGGAAAGAGAGAGGCAGACTGGGAGTATGGACTGACCAGTCAACGTCCATGTTCAGTGGGGAAGCAATTACAGAAGCCAGACCTTCCACCTTCTGCAATCCACAGTGACCCTGGGTCCATGCTCCCAGAGGGATAGAGAATGGGAAAGCTATCAGGGGAGGGGATGGGATATGGAGATTGGGTGGTGGGAATTGTGTGGAGTTGTATCCCTCCTACCCTATGGTTTTGTTAATTTATCCTTTCTTAAATAAAAAATAAATTAAAAAAATAAAATGAATAAAATAAAATAAATCAGCTTAAAAAAAACTAGCTTCATTACTAATTGACGAAGGGAGTATAGTTAAGGAATTGAAGTAAAGTTAGGAAAAATCCCCTAATGTTCAACAATACATTGATTTGTGTTTGAAAGCTCTGGTTATTTCTGTGTTATGCTTTTGATGATTTCTAAAACTATGGATACAACTCACAGAAGAATAAAAAGTCAGGCACAAGTTTGTGATGTAGTACCTTCACAGCTTGGCAGCATTGCTCTCTCCAGAGAGTGACCCAGACACTTGGTCTCAGCCACTGTCAATCCTGGCTAGAAAAACGTCATGGTCTCTGTTTTGCTCTAAATCCTTCCAGATGCACTAATTGGCTTTCATTTGAAGGCAGTAGAAATTTGAATAGAAATGAGTATGTCTAGTCTAAGGCTGATATTGCAGCCTGTCATGCTAATTTATGCTATGGATGCTTTGTCTTTATATATAAATAATTTAACTTGAAATATGATAGTTATAATTGATATCCATTTTAAAATGTTTTTTTTTCCAAATTGAATGTCAACAATTATCAAAAATATTAACACAGTTTGGGATACCATGAGCAATTAATGTAACTTAGTTAAATGCAAAACTGGAAGGTAGCATAAATGATATAAATGGGAATGATACATATCCCAAATGCTTAAGATATTTTACCTGGGGCAGATCAAATGGCTGACTTGTATAGTGTGCTGCTTTGTCATACACAGAATCCAGGTTTGAGCCTATTCTCCACAGCACTGTAGGAAGCTTCAGTACTTTGATCTCTTCCACTGTCTCTCTGCTTCTCTGTCTCTATCAAATATAAATAAGTAAATAAATAAATAAATAAAATGTTTCATCTCAATTTCTTAAATACTAATAATGCTGTAAATGTTAAGGATAAAGAAACATATAGTGTTCAAAGTCAACTGTTCAAATAATATAGAAAAATTTAGCTAGAAAATCTGAGTTATAATGGTGGGGAGGTGATAGATGTGGTTGAGCACACATGTTACAATGTACAAGAACCTGAGTTCAAGCCCCCAACTGCAAGGGGAAAGCTTTGTGAGTGGTGAAGTTGTCTATCTTTCTCCTTGTCCATCTCCCCTTTCCTTCTCGATTTCTGATGGTCTCTATGCAATAAATAAAAAAAAAAGTAAATGAAATTACAGTTAATTAGTCATTCTTCAAAACATAAAATCACAATGCTATGCCTAAACATATCGTGGTTTTTATCCTGAAAACATGTTTATTACTGGAGTCAACAGTAGAACAAAAAATAATTTCAGAACTTATCATATATTCTCAAAGGAATTTGCTCATAATGTAACAATTTATTTTAAATAATTTTGATGTCTTATATTTTTAATACAATTAATATTATATTTCCCTCTAAATATTTATGCTTTAAATCTACAAGAAAGATTTAAAAAAACAGCAAATATAATTTTATGGTTTGAATACATATGATCTTTAATTTACTTGTTTTATTTATTGGAAAGAGAAAGAGAAATTGAAAGGGAAGGGGGAGATAGAGATAAAGAGAGGGGTCAGGTGGTGGTGCACCTGGTTAAGTGCATATGTTACAATGCTCAAGTTCAAGCCTATCATCTTCACCTGCAGGGGAAAAGTTTTGCGAGTGGTAAAGCAGTGCTGTAGGTGTCTTTCTCCCTCTCTAACTCTTCCTACCCTTTCAATTTCTAACTGTCTCTATCCAATAAATAAATATAACCTTAAAAAATTTAAATATACATAGAGAGAAAGTGAGACACCTGAAACACTGTTTCACCACTCACAAAGCTTTGCTTTACCCCTGGCAGGTGAGGGCCTAGAGCTTGAATATAAGTCTTTGTGCATTGTAACATATGTGTTCGACCAGATACACCACTGTCTGGCTTCTATAAATACAAGTAGTCTTAAAATAATGGAATACCAAGGGAGTCTGGTGGTCGTGCACCAGGTTAAGCACACATAATACAAAGTGTAAGGACCCCCACAAGGATCTTGGTTTGAGCCTCCGGGGGTGGGGGTGTTGTGTCACAAGCGGTCAAGTAGGTGATCATGTGACCATCTTTCTCTTCCCATCTCTATTCTCCCTCCTCTCAGTTTCTCTCTGTCCTATCAAATAATAATGACGCAATACCAACAGTTTTGCTTTTTGTTTTCCATTAAGGTTAATTTATTACTGATAAGAGGCACTGTTCATATTTCAGAATTATATCCCTTTGTTATAATTAGTTAGTAGGCACAATCTCTCCACTGAAAGTGGCATAATGACCTTGTTTTTTTGCATTGAATGCAAAAAAATTCTGATAGATATCCTCTTTACTTTTTAAGCATTCCTGCTTTCCCCATTACATTTACTGGGGAATAATTTTCTTATTTTGGATAACTTATTGTTCTTTTAATAATTAATCCGGGAGTCGGCGGTAGCGCAGCGGGTTAAGTGCACATAGTGCAAAGTGCAAGGACTGGCATAAGGATCCCAGTTCAAGCCCCGGGCTCCCCACCTGCAGGGGAGTCGCTTCACAAGCTGTGAAGCAGGTCTGCAGGTGTCTATCTTTCTCTCCCCCTCTCCGTCTTCCTCTCCTCTCTCCATTTCTCTCTGCCCTATCCAACAGCAACGACATCAATAACACAGTAATAATAACTACAACAATAAAACAACAAGGGCAACAAAAGGGAATAAATAAATAAATATTAAAATAAAAAATTAGAAAAAAATAATCCATTTTTTTACAAGTGATTATGATGCAAAGAGAAAACACAAAGCAGAACTTTGACTGGATTTAGCAGCAAAGTAAAGGACTCTGGGGTGGAGGGCAGAGAGAGTGTTCAGGTCCTGGAAAATGATGTTGGAGGAAGACCTATGTGGGAGGTTAGAGTGTTATATTGAAAATTGAGAAATGGGGGCCAGGTGGAGGCGCACCTGGTTAAGTGCTCAGATTACTGTGCACAAGGACTGGGTTCAAGCCCCTGGTCCCCACCTGCAGGGGGAAAGCTTCATAAATGGTGAAGCAGGGCTGCAGGTAGCTCTCTTCCTCTCTACTACCCCCACCCCTCTCAAACTCTCTGTCTCTATCCAAGAAGAAATAATATTGAAAAAGAAAACTGAGAAATGTTACACATGTACCAACTACTGTATTTTACTGTCAACTGTAAACTATTAACCCCTCCCCCAATAAAGGGGAGAAAAATAAAAGAAAAAAAAACCTTTGCAAATACTTTTGTTGTAATCAAGGTGAACATTGCCAGAACTTAAACTTATTTAAGATAATTAAAGACAAAAGGAATATCGTAATGGGGTATTTTATTTTACCTATAGAAGTAAGATATGCTAAATAATTTGAGATGCTAGGGACTAAAAAGATAATAGTAGTACACAGGGTGGCTAGGAATGGTGGATACTAAATTATGCAGGATAGATCTTCCTCCCAAAGCCCAGCCAAATATCACAGATATGTTTGGCATAGGTCTTTCTGACATTTTAACTTTGCTTTTTTTAAAATTTAGCAATGACATTATACAAGGATCTATAGGCTCATAGGAAAATTTTACCTATTATCTTAACTTGCAAGTAGGATGAAAATTGGCAGCATTACTCAGAACTAGGGTTTTGACTTAATCTTTCTTTCAGAGAAATGTGTCTATGCAGGAAGACAAAGATGTAATTGCTGAGCACCTAGTCTTTGTGAATCACCATCTCATCATATAAATGTTCTTTAGTAATCCATAGTCCTGTTCCCTTCTTTAACTCAGGATATATAATTTCAGTTTGATTAATTTGTTTGAGAGTTCATATCTATGTAGAGTGTCTACACTTACTATTTTCTTCTTTTCCTAAATGTCTTATTTTTTTTAAGTTAATCTTTATTTATTTATTGGATAGACAGTCAGAAATCTAGAGGGAAGGGGGAGGGGGGGCTTGCACTATTAATTCACAACTTGCAAAGTTTTCCCCTTGCAGGAGGTGGGGACTGGGAGCTCAAACCCGGTCCTTGCACTACCCACCCACCTTATGTATCTTCTTTATATTAATTTGATTGATTAAACAGTCTGAAAAAAAAATAGCCAGAGGGTAGGAGTAGTTTTTACTTTCTTCTGAAACAACAGAAAAAAGAACTCTGATAACCCACTATGTTTGATGATCATATTTATTATTAAAGCATTTCAGATTCAGTCTTGGTTTAAATGAAGAGAAATAATAAATCATAATAATATTTGTTTAGTCTTTGAAGGAATGATTTTTAATAAAAATCACTATTTTCAAAGTTTTGTACGAGGAACTTTTTATGATCTTTGACAGCAAATCAAAATTAAATTATTTTACTTATAATGACTTACAACAGCAAGATTTGCAAACTGTGCATTTAAAAACATATTTACATTTATAAACTAATTTTGTATAAATATATGATATTTATATATATATATATTTTTATAACAAAGAGGAGAGTGAAGATAAAAAAGACTAGTCATGTTAGGTAATTTTCTAAAAGAACATTTTTTACTGTGAAACAAAAGAATAAAGTTGGTTATTTTCTGTGTGTGGGTATTTATTCTGTAATTACAAGAATACTGGAATTGAAAAACAACAAAAAAAGTTTTGATTATGGGAATTAGATTTGGACCATTCAAGAAAAATGTTACATATTTTCAAAACAACTAAAGTAAATTAATTATGATTAGAAGTGCCAGTGTAGACTCATGTTTATTTTAGTACCATATGGACAGATAAACATAAACTAATCGTAATTGTATGGGCTTATACATGAAACACTATATGTACTATTTTTCCTTGTTTGGTATATTGTAATGACTTTATTAATTACTTAAATTTCCACCTTATAATTTATAGTAAAACTTTATGAAGTCTAAAGTATATTTTAAATGAAATGTATTTTTTTATTGGGTGAAAGGCAGAACAGTTTACTTTGGACTCTATTTTACCAATGAAAAGACAGACAACTAAATCAAATTTATGGCATAAGAGAATAATGTAACATAGGAACAAGTCAAAGGGTTGATAATCAGTTTTCTGAATCATTAATGATGACTCTTTGGTTAATATCAGGCCATTCCATCAGCAGGGGGCCTAACTGGGGAGTCCTGAGATTCCCAAACAGACATTATGGGCCTGGACCTCAAATAAATCCCTCTCTCTATTGTTACCAGTCATCTCTATCAGGAACAGAAAACACACCCCTTTGTGGGCCCCCATAGGACCTTGCCCTCAATTTGGATCAACAATGGTAGAGAATATTCCACCCTCCGAAGGGAGGCTGGACAACATATTTATGCTACACCTCAGGAAGATGGGTCCTAATATTGGGGCTGGAATGGTCCTCCTCATGACCACAGAATGTGAGCTTAGATCGACAGGGATGCAGAGGTCATATAGGCTCCTAAGCTGAATATGGTCCCCAGATCACTTGGATCAATAAAGATAGAGAATGTTCCATCTTCCGAAGGGAGGCTGGAAAACATACTCTATGCTACACCTGAGGAAGATGGGTCCTGATAATGGGGCAGCTTGGAATGTTCCTACTCATGACTATAGAATGTAAGCTCAGATCTATAGGGATGCAGAGGTCACATAGGCTCTTAAGCTGAATATGGGCCCCAGATCCCATCAAATCGATGGGGTTAACAGTCAACAGTATTTATACACCTTTCCCATATATGGGAACTACTCTCTTCCCTGATCCAGCTTTCTGGTCCTTTATACTGCCATGACATCATCTTTCCAGACAATAACTTGGATTCACCTGCATATCAGATTTCAGGCTGGGGGGAAAAAAATAGCATAGCCAAAGGCCCTTTGGAATATAACTACAAAATGCCTACTAGCTATCTATAAAACAGAGACCCCCCCCCCCCCCCCACCCAACTCTTCATCTGCACTACTCCAACCAGACTTCCCTGGATAGACAACCCCAACGTGTCCTGGAGCTCCAATTCCCTAGAAGCCCGCCCCACTAGAGAAGAGAGAGAGCCAGGCTGGGAGTATGGATTGACCTGTCAACGCCCATGTTCAGGGGGGAAGCAATTTTAGAAGCCAGACCTTCCACCTTCTGTATCCCACAATAACCTCTGGTCCATACTCCCAGAGGGTTAAAGAATAGGAAAGCTATCGAGGGAGGGGATGGGATATGGAGTTCTGGTAGAGGGAATTGTGTGGAGTTGTACCTCTCTTATCCTATGGTTTTGTCAGTGTTTCCTTTTTAGAAATAAATTAAAATAAATAAAAATAAAATAAAATAAAAAAGAAGTGTAAACCATAGGTCGTTATACATAATGTAGAAATAGGCTCATTCTTAATTGAGCTAAATGAGTAGAAATACTTTTTCATTCTTTATTGGGGTGTTAATGGTTTACAATCTACAGTAAAATACAATAGTTTGTACATGCATAACATTTCCCAGTTTTACACATAACAAAACAACCCCCACTATGTCCTTGTTAACTTCCTTGTTTTAAAATTTTTATTTATTTTTACCTTTGTTGCCCTTGATGTTTTATTGTTGTAGTTATTATTGATGCTGTCATTGTTGGAAAGGACAGAAAGAAATGGAGAGAGGAGGGGAAGACAGAGAGGGGGAGAGAAAGACAGACACCTGTAAACCTGCTTCACAACCTGTGAAGCGACTTCCCTGCAGGTGGGGAGCCAAGGGTTTGAACCATGATCCTTAGGCCCTTCCTTGTACTTTGAGCAATGTGCGTTTAACCTGCTTCGTTGCTGTGCTACTGCACAACCCACCCCACCACCATGTCCTTAACTTCTTAATCCCATAAATTTTTACTGATAAGTTTTTAACATATGATAGCCATAGTACGATGGCCATGACCATGAAAAGCACTTAAGAGAATGCACAAAACATTTATATGGTGAAAGTGATAATGAGATGTAGAAAAAAACTTGGTATTGATTGAACACAGAGGCAATGACTATTTCTTTCAGATATAATAATTTAATAATTTCTTAAATTGCCCATTAAAATCCCATCACATTAATTTATTATTTAAAACTCCAGTAAATTTAATATTATCTTTAATGCAACTATTTTATAGATTAGATGGATTCCCTAATTAGTATGAAGTATTAATAGTTATAGAACTATAATTAAACAGGAAATTTTGAGAAACAGCCAAGTTTCTCAAATCATTCAAGTAAAGATTTTATTTTTTAAAAATGAAAGTTTTTATTCAGAAAGTTAAAAATGTAGAAATCATACACTGCTTCCAATAATTGTAAGGTTTTATAGGAATATATATATATATATATATATATATATATATGTATCCCATTAACATGTATTTTGCCTTAATTTAAAATATTGGAAGCTATTTAATTCATATTTTAATCACTTATTTTTATTAATTTCTCAAAGAAATAAAATGCGTAACTTTGATACTGATCATATTTGTCTGGGTCTCTAATTTACTTCACAGTTTTACTTATACAAATACACATTTTCTTTATAGGACAATCACTGAGTTAATGATTTATCTGGATAAATTATTGTGAAATGTTCCTTCCCTGTAAATAGCTGATCTCGTTTAAATTATTTAAAGAATGTCCTTGAAATTAAATAAGAAGTAATATTATTTGGTTTTAGTCATTACTGTTTCATCAAAAACAACAGATGGATGAGTGGCTAAGAATGCTGTGGTGGGAGCTGGGCAGTAGCGCAGCAGGTAAAGCGCAGGTGGCACAAAGTGCAAGGACCAGTGTACGGATCCTGGTTCTAGCCCCCAGCTCTGCACCTGGGGTAGAGTCGCTTCACAGGTGGTGAAGCAAGTCTGCAGGTGTCTATCTTTCTCTCCTCCTCTCTGTCTTCCCCTCCTCTCTCCATTTCTCTCTGTCCTAACAATGACAACAACAATAATAACTACAGCAACAATAAAAACAAGGCAA
Organism: Erinaceus europaeus; assembly: GCF_950295315.1. Taxonomy (NCBI): domain Eukaryota; kingdom Metazoa; phylum Chordata; class Mammalia; order Eulipotyphla; family Erinaceidae; genus Erinaceus; species Erinaceus europaeus. The sequence continues at coordinate 101,193,829 of NC_080166.1, forward strand.
CAAAAGGGAAAATAAATAAATAAAAATTAAAAAAAGCTTTAATAAAAAAGAATGTTGTGGCATCTATCTCCACTAGGAAAGATATAAACAGGCTAGGGGTATGGGTAGATCTGTCAATGCTCATGGTCAGCAGAGAAGAAATTACAGAAGCCAGAACTACTTTACCAAAAATATTTTTGGTATATGTTCACAGAGTGGGGAAAATGTTAGAGGAAGATGACTAGAGAACTCTGTAGATCATTCCCATCAGGACAGAGAAAGAAAAGAGAAAAAAAGAAAGAAAGAAAGAAAGACATTTGTAAGTCGTAATAGGTGTAGCTATAACTGAAAATGGAAGAGAATGGAGGATCATAGGAAAAAATGGGTACATATGTATAGTTATTGAAAAAATAGTCAACCCATATCTGTGACCTTGGGAGAACCACTGCAGTTTCCAATGGAGGGAATGGAGAAACAGAATTCTGGTGATGGGAACAGTGTGGAATTTTATGACTATTATTTTGTATTTTTGTAAATAACTAATAAAAACAGAAAGTTATAGCATACATGCACAGTGGAATACTTCTCAGGTATTAAGAATGATGAAACCTTGGATTAAACCTTTAATTGATGTACCCCTCTTATCCTATGGTTTTGTCAGCGTTTCCTTTTAATAAAAAAATAATAAAATAAAAGAATGATGAAGCCACCTTCTTCACCTTATCTGGGCTAGAGCTTGAAGGAATCATGTTAAGTTAGAGAAGCCAGAGTAAGAAGGATAAATGTGGGATTATCCCACTTACAGAAGGAAGCTGAGAAGTAAGAACAGAATGGGGAAACATGAAGTAGAACTTGGGCTGGGTTTGGTCCTGGTGCATGATGGTGGAGAAGGACCGAGGGTGAGGGTGAAAGTGTTTGTTTTTTTCAGAAAACTAAAAAAGTTTACTACATGTACCAATGAGGACAGGGTCCTCATGCATGATGGTGGAAAAGAACCCAAGACAATGGTGAAAGTGTTCTGCAGTCATCTAGCACATGGAGATGAGAAATTATACCCATGAACCAATAACCATATTATAAATAATAAAAATACAATTTAAAAATAATACAATGAAAAAAAGAAAACATTTCATCTTGATTTTTTCAGAATTTCCAAGTCATCACCAGAATTCAGATTACAAAAATGATTTATTTTTTTTAATTCTTAATGTTGTCAAAAAGAATATATTCGTAGCTACTATAATAGTGTGCTGCTTTGCTATGTACACTACCCAGGTTTAAGTCTAACACCTACCACATTGTAATTATTTCTTTCCCTTTCTCTGCTTCTCTGTCTATCTCTGTCTAGTTGAAAAGAATAAGATGGAGGAAGAGGAGAGATGAGAAGAGGGTAAGAATAGATTATAATTTAAACCACACCTATGGACATCTAATCTTTGATAAGGGGGCCCAAAGGATTAAATGGAAAAAGGAAGCTCTCTTCAATAAATGGAGCTGGGAAAACTGGGTTGTAACATGCAGAAGAATGAAATTGAACCACTTTATCTCACCAGAAACAAAAATCAACTCCAAATGGATCAATGACCTAGATGTCAAACCAGAAACAATGAAATACTTAGAGGAAAACATTGGTAAAACAGTTTCTCACCTACACCTCAAGGACATCTTTGATGAATCAAACCCAATTGCAAGGAAGACTAAAGCAGAAATAAACCAATGGGATTACATCAAATTGAAAAGCTTCTGCACATCCAAAGAAACTATTAAACAAACAAAGAGACCCCTCACAGAATGGGAGAAGATCTTCACATGCCATACATCAGACAAGAAACTAATCACCAAAATATATAAAGAGCTCAGCAAACTTAGCACCAAAAAAGCAAATGACCCCATCCAAAAAAGGGCAGAGGATATAAACAAAACATTCACTACAGAGGAGATCCAAAAGGCTAACAAACATATGAAAAACTGCTCTAGGTCACTGATTGTCAGAGAAATGCAAATTAAGACAACACTAAGATACCACCTCACTCCTGTAAGAATGGCATACATATAAAAGGACAGCAGCAACAAGTGCTGGAGAGGTTGTGGGGACAGAGGAACCCTTTTACATTGCTGGTGGGAATGTAAATTGGTCCAGCCTCTGTGGAGAGCAGTCTGGAAAACTCTCACAAGGCTAGACATGGACCTTCCATATGATCCAGTAATTCCTCTCCTGGAGTTATACCCCAAGGACTCATAACACCCAACCAAAAAGAGGTGTGTACTCCTATGTTCATAGCAGCACAATTCATAATAGCTAAAACCTGGAAGCAACCCAGGTGCCCAACAGCAGATGAGTGGCTTAGAAAGCTGTGGTATATATACACAATGGAATACTATGCAGCTATCAAGAACAATGAACCCACCTTCTCTGACCCATCTTGGACAGAGCTAGAAGGATTTATGTTAAGTGAGCTAAGTCAGAAAGATAAAGATGAGTATGGGATGATTCCACTCATCAACAGAAGTTGAGTAAGAAGATCTGAAAGGGAAACTAAAAGCAGGACCTGACCAAATTGTAAGTAGGGCACCAAAGTAAAAACCCTGTGGTGAGGGGTAGACATGCAGCTTCCTGGGCCAGTGGGGGGTGGGAGTGGGTGGGAGGGATGGGTCACAGTCTTTTGGTGGTGGCAATGGTGTTTATGTACACTCCTAGTAAAATGTAGTCATATAAATCACTAGTTAATTAATATGAGAGGGGGAAAAGTAATTGTATGTCTCAAAGTTTTTCAAAACACAAACTGAATCTTTTTATATATATAGGCTGTGTATTTGATATGCGGACTCTCTCAAAAGCCTAGACCAAGAAGATCAGAAGCATCCAATAGCACAGCTATATACAAGATACTGGGTACTGTACAGCAAACCCTAACAAAAGGACTTTTCAAAGTTAACCCAATTACCAAATAATGTGATGATAACATTAACTATCTATTGTCTTTTTGAACCCTAAGACAGCAGGAACGTCATATCTCCACTATAGAGCCTCTACTTCCCCCAGTCCTGGAGCCCTTGGATAGGGCCCACTTTCCCGGATGCCTCTCCCAATCCATATCAAATAATATTGCATCCACCGATCACAACCTAACCAACGCAACGATTGCCACTTCAACATGCTTTACTTCAGACTGTGTCCAGAGACTTTACGTGTGGAATGACAACCCTTCAGCTTCATTACTCGGGTGAGACCTTTTCTTTCATAGTACACTCTAATTTTATCTCAGGTGGTTCACTTTCTAACAAAGTCCCAAAACCTAGATATACACCAGTTTCTGTGAGAGAGAGTTTATGTTCACACGTATCCATAAACTACTACAAAATATATGCCTGAAAGCAGAAGTACACTAGAGTTTGCAGTGAGTATCCCCCTAACACTTCCTCTCCACTATTCCAAGCTTTGGGTCCATGATTGCTCAACAATTTGTTTGGCGTCGTATGTTAACTCTCTTTTCAGTCACTAGGTTCCAGATGCCACCAGGATGCTGGCCAGGCTTCCCTGGATTGAAGACCCCACCAATGTGTCCTGGAGCTCTGCTTCCCCAGAGACCCACCCTAATAGGGAAAGAGAGAGGCAGACTGGGAGTATGGACCGACCAGTCAACGCCCATGTTCAGCGGGGAAGCAGTTACAGAAGCCAGACCTTCTACCTTCTGCAACCCACATTGACCCTGGGTCCATGCTCCCAGAGGGATAGAGAATGGGAAAGCTATCAGGGGAGGGTGTGGGATATGGAGATTGGGTGGTGGGAATTGTGTGGAGTTGTACCCTTCCTACCCTACTGTTTTGTTAATTAATCCTTTCTTAAATAAAAAAAGTAAAAATAAAAAAAATTAAAAAATAATGGATTCCAGGAAAAAAAAAGAATATAATTAAAAATACTTCGTCTGACCTAGATCAAAGTCTGATTTTTGTGCAGTTTACTGTGATGTGGTGTTTATCTCTTATATTATAAGTGAATTTTCCATATTGGTGTGTGTAGAGTGAAGATTTGAAAGCTCTGGTTAGTAACTTTCTTCAGAAAATATGAAGTAGGAGGCTGGGTTATGGTGCACCAGGCTGAGAACACATATTACAATGCACAAGGATTCGGTTCAATACCCCAGTCTCCACCTACCAGGAGAAAGTCACACATGCAGTGAAGCAGTACTATAGACATCATTTTCTCTCCTTCTCTACCTTTCTCTTCTGTCTTAATTTCTCTCTGTCTCTATCCAATAAATAGTTAATAAATAAACTTAAAGAAAAAAAGAAAGCATAAAGTATATGTGGAATGAATCAATTATATCACAAATTAAACTATTTAAAATAGTTTTACTAGAATCAATTCTTCATCAACACAAAACTGATACTATTAATTTTAAAGAGTGTGCAGAAATAAAATTCCAGTGATTTAGACTAACCTGATATTTGAGTTCTAATAATTGTAAGTAGTTGAAATTAGGCTTGATGAATGATAACATTATTTTAGATAGAACCAACATTCGGTAATGTAATATTTTAAATATTTAATTAATCTATACACACAGTAGATGGATTATATGCTAAAATATAAATGAGTTGTCAGTTTATCTTTTACTCCTAAATAGATAACTATGTATCACCTTTTACTTTCTATTCAATAGTATAAGAATTTATCATTAGGACTTTTGGTTGTTGAACTGTAAAAAAATCATTCATCAAAATACTTTCTAATAAAAGCAAAAGTCACTTAGAAATACACAAACAATATACATTTATTTAAAAATCTAAGACAGGTCCAATATCCTCAGTATTTAAGTTTGACTATATGATGTACACCATGATGAACATATGAGTATAGTTTTTGTAGCAATTTATTTTAACCAGCATTAAATAAGTTAGATTTCCCTGATAGGGCACATATTTTTTCTAATAGAATAGCCTCACACACAATAAAAAATGGACATAAAATAATCTTGTAACATTCTAGCAAATATCAAACTATAATTTTTAGTACTCTGCTAATATGGAGAAATTTTGTGTTTCCAGTTACTGAAATTTCTGTAGTAATATATTGAAGATATTCCAACATGAACAAATAACCTCCAATAGCTCTGGAATTTCACAGTCTTCTATATTTTCAAAGTATAATGTCATTCCTGGCACATAAAAATACTCAATAAATTTCAACAAATAAATGAACAAGTAAATGGATGGAGGGGAAAAAAGTCAAATTTTATATCAGACCAAGTATTAAATCTCTCATGAGGGAGGGCATTTGAGTCTAGGTTTCATTAACAGGAACAATCACTTTTATAGCATTGATCTGTGAATCAAATCAAATGATATTTTAAGTTTGACATTTCTTTCTGGCACAGTGTTTTAGGCTAACTTTTATTTTAATTATCACAAGCTCTGAAATTAACTATTTCTCCAATAAATCATACTTCTTTATAGTAGAAGAAAGTCTCTAGAAGATAAAAACAACTTTTTAGGTTTACAAAAAAGCTGGGGAACACCCACAGCTATGGACATCTAATCTTTGATAAGGGGGCCCAAAGTATTAAATGGAGGAAGGAGACTCTTTAATGAATGGTGCTGGGAAAACTGGGTTGAAACATGCAGAAGAATGAAACTGAACCACCTTATCTCACCAGAAACAAAAATCAACTCCAAATGGATTAGAAACTATCAAATACTTAGAGGAAAACAATGGTGGAACACTTTCCCGCCTAAACCTCAAGGACATCTTTGATGAAACAAACCCAACTGCAAGGAAGACTAAAGCAGAAACAAACCAATGGGACTACATCAAATTGAAAAGCTTCTGCACATCCAAAGAAACTATCACTCAAACAAAGAGACCCCTCACAGAATGGGAGAAGATCTTCACATGCCATACATCAGACAAGAGAAATATCACCAAAATATATAAAGAGCTTGGCAAACTTAGCAACAAAAAAGCAAATGACCCCATCCAAAAAAGGGCAGAGGATATGAACAAAACATTCACTACAGAGGAGATCCAAAAGGCTAACAAACATATGAAAAATTGCTCCAGGTCTCTGATTGTCAGAGAAATGCAAATTAAGACAACACTAAGATACCACCTCACTCCTGTAAGAATGGCATACCTCCAAAAGGACAGAGGCAACAAATGCTGGAGAGGCTGTGGGGACAGAGGAACCCTTCTGCACTGCTGGTGGGAATGTAAATTGGTACAGCCTCTGTGGAGAGCAGTCTGGAGAACTCTCACAAGGCTAGACATGGACATTCCATATGTTCCAGTAATTCCTCTCCTAGGGATATGCCCCACGGACTCCCTAACACCCAACCAAAAAGATATATGCACACCTATGTTCATAGCAGCACAATTTGTAATAGCTAAAACCTGGAAGCAACCCAGGTGCCCAACAACAGAGGAGTTGCTGAGAAAGCTGTGGTATACATACACAATGGATTACTATGCAGTTGTTAAGAACAATGAACCCACCTTCTCTGACCCATCTTGGATGGAGCTAGAAAGAATTATGTTAAGTGAGCTAAGTCAGAAAGATAAAGACGAGTATGGGATAATCCCACTCATAAACAGAAGTTGAGAAAGAAAAACAGAAAGGGAAATTTAAAGCAGGAGTTGACTGAGTTTGGAGTAGGGCACCAAAGAAAAAGCCGACTGAGTTTGGAGTAGGGCACCAAAGAAAAAGCCCTGAATGTTCAGCTTCATGGGGGGAGGGGAGGGAATGGGACACAAGTCTTTTGGTGGTGGAAATGGTGTTTATATACACTCCTATGAATTTGTAGTCATATATACATATATATAGCACTATTTAATTAATATAAGAGGGGAACAACTGATTGAATATCTCAAACTCTTTAAAGCACAGGCTGAGTCTTTTTAATACATAGGCTGAGTCTTTGGTATGTTGACTCTCTTAAAAGCTTAGCCCAGGGAGAACAAAAGCAACTGGTGGCATAGCTATATGCAAACAATGTCAAAGGACATAAAATATGGTGAGAGTGTGTATAATACAGCAAATACTAACTAAGGGATTCTTCAAAGTTAACCCAATTGCCAAATAATGTGATTATTGCAATAACTGTCTATTGTCTTCTTAAACCCTAAGACAACAGGAATCTCCCGCTTCATCTGTAGAGCCTATGTTTCTCCCAATCCTGGAACTTCTGGGGTGGGGCTCACTTCCCTGCATGCTTCTCTCAAGTCAGGCCAAATGATATTGTATCTGTTGATTCCAACCTAATCAATGCAATGACTACCATCACAACATGCTTCCTCTCAGACTGTGTCCAGAGACATCAGTCATGGATTGCCAACCCTTCACCCTCATCACTCAGGTGAGACCTTTCCTTTCATGTTAGTCTCTAATTCCATTCCAGGAGGTTCACTTCCTAACAGTCCCCAAACCTAGATATAGGCCAGGTCCCATAAGATAGCGCATATATTCACATGTATCCATAAATAAGGACAAAATATATATCTGAAAGCAAAAATACACAATAGTCTTTAGTGAGTCAGTATCAAGTTTATAATGAAATAGTGTCCACTTAGACTTAGATACCCTCCTCACCTACTTCCTATTACAGTTCTCTCACTCACTCCAAAGCTAACCTTAGTAAAGCAAGGACTGCAAAAGCTGAATAAGGGCAAGAGACTGGCATACTTTTAACAATGACTCTTTAGTCACTATTAGGCCATTACACCAGCTGGGGCCCTAATCAAGAATCCTGAGTCTCCCAAACAGACTTGATGGGCCTAGACCTCAAATAAATCCTTCTCTCCATTGTTTGCAGTCATCTCTATCAGGAAAAATAAAATAGATCCCTTTGTGGCCCCCTATAGGACCTTAGCCTCAACCTGGATCAACAATGGTAGAGAATGTTTCATCCTCTGAAGGGAGGATGGACAACATACTCTATGCTACACCTGAGGAAGATAGGTCGATATTGGGGCAGCATGGAATGTGAGCTCAGATCTAGAGGGATGTAGAGGTCACACAGGCTCCTAAGCTGAATATGGGCCCCAGATCAAATCAGTGGAGTTACAGTCAACAATATTTATACCCCTTTCCCATATTAAGGATCTCCTCTCTTCCCTGATCCAGCCTTCTGATCCTTTTCCCAGCCATGACATCATCTCCCCAGACAATAATTAGGATTCACCTGCATACCAGATTTCAGGCTCAGGTAAAACAAACAAACAAACAAAAAACCCCACTAGCATAGCTACAGGCCCTTTGAAATATAACTAAAATATGCCTACTAGCTATCTACAAAATGGAGAACCCCCTCCCCCAACGATTCACCTGCACGATTCCAGCCTTTAGGTCCATGATTGTCCAACAATTTGGCTTTGTATATTAACTCTCTTTTCAGCCACAAGGTTCCAGATGCTAGCAGGATGTGACCAGACTTCCCTGGACAGACAACCTCACCAATGTGCCTTGGAGCTCCGCTTCCCCAGAGCCCTTACCCACTAGGGAAAGAGAGAGGTAGGCCGGGAGTATGGATCGACCTGTGAACACCCATGTTCAGCAGGGAAGCAATTAAAGAAGCCAGACCTTCAACCTTCTGCATCCCATAATGATCTTGGGTTCATACTCCCAGAGGGTTAAAGAGTAGGGAACTTATCAAGGGAGGGGTTGGTATACGGAGGTCTGGGAATTGTGCGAAGCTGTACCCCTTTTTTAAATTTTTTTTTAAAAATATTTATTTTCCCTTTTGTTGTCCTTGTTGTTTAACATTGTTGTGGTTATTGATGTCATTGTTGTTGGATAGGACAGAGAGAAATCGAGAGAGGAGGGGAAGACAGAGAGAGGGAGAAAAAGACACCTGAAGACCTGCTTCACTGTTTGTGAAGTGACTCCCCTGCAGGTGGGGAGCTGGGGGCTCGAATGGGGATTCTTACACTGGTCCTTGTGCTTTGTGCCACATACGCTTAACCCGCTGCGCCACCACCTGACTCCCGGCTGTACCTCTCTTATCCTATGGTTTTGTCAATGTTTCCTTTTTATAAATAAAAATTTTTTTTAAAAAGCTGGGGAACAAAATCATATGAGGGGTAAGCACAGCGGGTTAAGTGCACATAGTGCAAAGCTCAAGGACCAGTGCAAAGATTCTGGTTCCAGCTCCCGGCTCCCCACCTGTAAGGAGGGTCGCTTCATGAGTGTCGAAGCAGGTCTGCAGGTGTCTTTCTCTCCTCTCTCTCTCTCTATCTTCCCCATTTCTCTTGATTTCTCTTTGTCCTATCCAACAACGACAGCAATAACAAACAATAAAATTAACAATGATGACAACAACAATAAACAACAAGGGCAACAAAAAGGGAAAACATAGCCTCCAGGAGCAGTGGATTTGTAGTGCTGGCACAACCCTAGTGATAACCCTGGAGGCAAAATAAAATAAATAAATAATAAAATAAAATAAAATGTTAAAGAATTGATAACTATGAACATTATGTAATCATAAACATTTAAAAACCTGAACAGAAGCAATGTACTGTAATGTTATAACTACAAATATGCACATATATGAGAAATAACAATGTATTATGAGAAATAATAAGTCAATATGTAAACATATAAGTATAAAAGAAACTTTTGTTTTGGAGAAGGAATATTTGAATAATACTTTTATTTTCATTTGAAGAGATTATGTAGATAACCTTTCATGGTTTGTTTTTCAAAAGTATTTTGATATTTATATTTGAATAACATGAATACCATATAGTTAAAATGTTGTCCTCAAATTATACATTCGATTGTGTGTAAATTGCATAGATAAAATTAGCTATAAAGCTGGGGGGAAAACGTATAACTAAAGTATACCTTTCAGTGCATAACTAAAGTAACTAATGCTTGCTGGAGCAATTAACTGAAGAGAAAAGAAAACAAACAAAATGTGTTGCTTGGACCTCCTAGGCCATATGCAGATCTTCAGCATTAGTCATTAGGGTCAACATAAAAGACTTGACTCAGATTGTAGTAGTGTGTCTTGACAGAATTTGCAAAGAGCAGTCTGGGGGAATTCTGCAGGCTAGAAATGCACCTGTCCTATGACTAGATCACCTGGTAATTCCTCACTGAGGGAGTTATCCTATGGAATCAAACACACCCTTCCAAAAAGATCTGTGTGTACCTATGTTCTTAGGAGCACAATTTGTAATAGCTAAAACCTGGAGGCAAGAGGTCCAGCAATAGATGAGCAGCTAAGAAAGTTGTGATATGTACAAAATGGAGCCCTACTCAGCTCATAAGAATGATGAATTCACCTTCTTCATCTCATTGGGATGGGGCTTGAAGGAGTCATGCTTAAGGGAGATAAGCCAGAAAGAGCAGGATGGATACGGGATGATCTCACTTATAGGCTGAAGTTGAGAAATAAGAACAAAAAGAGGTAAGACAAAGTAGAACTTATATAGGAGTTTGGTGCATTGCACCAAAATAAAGGACTCAAAGCAAGGGGGTGATGGTGCAAGGGGAGGGAAGGCTTTCAGGTCCTGATGCATGATAGTGGAGGAAGACCTAGGGTGAGGTTGACTGTTTTGCAGAAAAAACTGAGAAAAATTAAACATGTCCCAACAAATGTGTCTACTATAAACCACTAAATGCCCCCTTTAAAAAAATAAATAAATAAAAAGATTTACATTGTGGGATGTAGAAAGTGGAAGGTCTGGCTTCTGTAATAGCTTCTCCACTGAACATGGGCATTGATATGTTGATTTATATTCCCAGCCTGACTCTCTCTTTACCTAGTGGGGTGGGGTTCTGAGGAATCTGACCTCCAGAACACATTGGTGGGATTGTCTGTCCAGATAAGTCTAGTTGGCATCATGCTAGCATCTGGAACCTGGTGATTGAAAAGAGAGTTAACATATAAAATCAAACAAGTTGTTGACTAATCATGGACCTAAAGGCTGGTGAAGTGCAGACGAAGAGTGTGTGTGTGGGTCTCTGTTCTGTAGGTAGCTAGTAGGCATATTTTGGTTATATTCCAAAGGGCCTGTGGCTATAATAGTTTTTTTTTTTTTCCCTGAACCTGAAATCTGAGGGTTAAAGAATAGGAAAGATATCAAGGGAGGGGATGGGATATGGAGTTCTGGTGGTGGGAATTGTATGGAGTTGTACCCCTCTTATCCTATGGTTTTGTCAGTGTTTCCTTTTTTATAAATAAAAAAAAAGAAAAGAAAAAGAAAGAAAAAACATATATCAAAATAAAGTCTTGACAAAGATGTAGAATAGAACATCACTCTTGTAGACATTTGTTAGGGAATATAAACTGTTTCTATTTTATAGTAAATTGTATGGAGAATCATTAAAAATTAAAATAATAAAAAAATTTACATCATCACTGCAACCAGAACCTGAGGAAACCTCAAAAGAGATGAGCCTCAAGTTTTGCCTCTGACATCTCTTTTGTCAATTGTGTCAGTTTTTGAATTAACCATACACATGACAAAATTTAAAATTAAAAACAGAAAAATCCCTGACTTAAGCAGTTAAGATATTTCAAATAAAGTTAACAAGTTTTTGAGAATCTAACAGCTTTAAAATGACAAAAAGTAGGGATTGGGCGGTGGCTTAGCAGGTTAAGGTCATGTGGCAAGAAGTGCAAGGACCCACATCAGGATCGCAGTTTGAGCCCCAGGCTCCCTACCTGCAGGGGGCGGTCACTTCACAGGCGGTGAAGCAGATCTGTAGGTGTCTATCTCTCTTCTCTGTCTTCTCCTCTTCTCTGGATCTCTCTCTGTCCTATCCAACAACTACAGCAATAACAACAATAACAGTAACAACAATGACAATAAACAAGAGCAATAAAAGGGAAAAATGAATAAAGTTTTAAAACATGACCAAAAAGTAACTGATTCCTCTTTTAATCCACCCAACCATCCATCCATTCATTCATTTGGTTATTCATTATTCCCCTAAGAGGAGGACTTCACAAAATAGCCTAGAATTTGAGTTGAAAATATATAAAAACAATTAAGAAATGAGTAGCCTTCCAGAAAATTTGAATCTGAATCTTGAGCAATGTCAAACCTTGACGGCATGAAGGAAGCATGCATAGGTTCTATTAGCTGTAAAGCAACTGAATATTCTGTAAAGAAAGCAAAATAGCAATAATTTACATTGTATAAATACTATGTAGCACTCATCCAACAATGACCAGGCATGCAAGAAAAACAACATTAAAAATTAAAATACTAACAAATGAAAAAAAAATAGATTCACAACCACAATGATCAAAACATTGGAGTAATGAGATGAGAGAATTGACTGTGAATGTCAGAAAATATCTTCCTCATTTTCTTAAATGAGTTCAAATTAGCCTTGATTTAAAAAACAGTCTTAAAAGAAGGAAAATATGGAACAATCTCATTTTTGAACATTAAAGAAAAATATTTTAAACAAAATATTTAGGAATTCTAATTATTGATGTAATTTGATACTGACATTTTCAATTATAGCTGAATCTCTGCCTTTTTATACAACTTAATTCCTATTTAAAAATTCAGTCAAAAACAGTTATGTTTTGTACAAAAAGAATGTGCACAGTAGCACTATTTATGACAAAGTTTGGAACTAGCTTAAAATAATAGCATAAATTTGTTTCTTAATACAGTAGACTTATGGATAAAATGAAGTTGTAGAAAAATCTTCTCTAAAATGTCATTTAGTGCTTCCCAGTAGTGTTAAGTCTTGTATCTATTCTTTGTACTTTGACTTTCACCTTGGCCTGATGACTAGCTTTTCTATTATAACAGTAGATATTGACAATATATCAGGTCCAAAAGAAGGCAACTTCTAGTCCAGCTCAACTCTTATCCTCCTTATAAAAAGTAATCTCTAGATATCAGCAGTTTCTTAAGCCTCGGTGGCTTAGTGACACATGGAGCAGAGCTAAACTGAATCCTGCATCCAGTATAATCCATAGGAGCCCAAAACAAGATTGTCCAAAGCTCAGGCAGCCTGTGGACATGTAAGTGTGATCTAAACATTTGTTTAGAGATACTGAACTAACCCGGCTGTTTTGATGCAATGTTATCCAGAGGAGTATGAAGGAATCTCAATTGCCCATAAATAGCAGAATGTCTTAGTAGGTTGTGGTATACTAATGTAATGGGATAGTATGTCTATACCTTAACTTACTTTAGAAAATAGCTATTGTGACTAACATGGTTGCAATGGTCTGATTTTCTATGTATTTTAAAAGAATATCTCCAAAGAGAATTTGCAGATAGACTGTATAGTAAAAAGACAGGAATAATGAATGGCTTCAAGGTGTTTAGCTTGAGCCTAATATCAATATAATGATATTTTTTTGAAATTATTGTTAGTATTTTCAATAACCTTCAGGCATAAACATAATATGAATTTCAAGATAAAATACATATTATAAAGGGCATTTGTAATATACTCTTCACAATGGGTCCCTATTTTGTAATAAGAAAGAATTTAAAATATAAATTCTAAAATATCAGCAAAAGCCGTCCCTGGAGTATGAAATTTTGACTTAATTTTCATTTATCAATAATTATTTTCTAAAGTAAGTTAAGGTAGGAAAATGTCACATCTAAATATATGCTTCTATGCACTTATATATGCAGACATATAAATCCGTATAAGGTATAGTGATAATTCGTTATTAATATTATCCCACAGAATATACAAGCATGAATTTATAAATGGTATGTAAAATTAAATTGAGTTATTATACTGCATACTTGTATCTATTAGGTAGATGTGATTGTACACAGTTAATTTTATTGTAAAATGTAGTTCTGCCTCATTATCATTCTTAAGGATCTATTCAAAGTATGTTTTAAGACTATCAAAGAAGTAAATGTAATATCCTCACTGCAATTTTTGAAAGGAAACTTTCTGAATGTTAGTGACATTAAATGCAAGTCACAAGAAAGAAGTAAAATATAAGGGGTTAAGTGGTAGCACACTTGGTTGAGAGTGCACATTGCTGTGCAAAAAGTCTCAGGTTCAAGCCCCCAGTGCCCACTTTCAGGGGGGAAAGTTTCACTAGTCGGGATGCAGTGCTGCAGGTCTCTTTGTCCCTCTTTCTCTTCTCTCTTACTTTTTCTCTCTTTCTGATATAAATAGATTAAATTAAATTAGAAAAATTTTAAAAAGAAGCAAAATACAACATAACCTTCCCATTAAACACAAGAAAGATGACAAGTGCAGTTTGAAATAGTTTGTGACTGTAAGCCCTGAATTAATGTATAGTGAAGATGACAGAATGCAAAGTTACTTTTATATTTTAAAATGAAGTGCTGAGGTATGGAAAACTGCTTCCTGATACACAAAGTACAATAACAAAATAAATTCACAGTATGTAAAGCAATCTTACACTTATTTATCTCTATAGTATTGGCTTACATTACACAAATCATCAAATATAGAAAGTATTCTCAACAATATATTATTTACAATATACTTTTTTTAAAAAATATTTTATTTTATTTATTTATTCCCTTTTGTCGCCCTTGTTGTTTTATTGTTGTAGTTATTATTGTTGTTGTCGTCATTGTTGAATAGGACAGAGAGAAATGGAGAGAGGAGGGGAAGACAGAGAGGGGGAGAGAAAGATAGACACCTGCAGGCCTGCTTCACCGCCTGTGAAGCGACTCCCCTGCAGGTGGGGAGCCGGGGTTCGAACTGGGATCCTTATGCCGGTCCTTGGGCTTTGCGCCACCTGCACTTAACCCGCTGCGCTACAGCCCAACTCTCACAATATACTTTTTTTGAAAAGAGCAGTTATTTGTTCCAAATACCAGAGCACAAACTAAAGAAATGCTAAGAGTGAAAATGGAAAGGGAATTTACTAAGTTATGCAATTGCTCCAAAAAGAGCAAAGTTGATTCAATAAGAACTTTAGCACCAATAGTAATAAGGGTGATATAATCCTCTTTACTAACAACTTACCCCATGCCATTCATTGCCCTAATTCCCAATTGCAAAATCTATGTAATACATAAAATAAACTTAAGGGTCTTGGAAATAGCACAAAGGTTTACACAACAGTCTTTTGTGTCTGCGGTCCCAGGTTCAATCACTGGTACCACCGTAACTCAGAGTAAACAGGGTTCTGGGAAAAATCCTCTTAAGATATTGGTATTCTTAGCATTACATTTTTAAATATTGATTTTTGAATATTAATTTATTTCTGTTTGTGAAATATGTTTGTAAGTTTTATAATAGTACAATATAGTATAGAAATAATAGCAGGTAGCTATTGCCATTGAGTTTATGTCAACATTATGCAAATTGAGCAAATAAAGGTCACAGTCACAGGAAGTGGAGATATTAAAATGCTTAGACAATGTCACAATTTGAATTTTGTTTTTCTTCTTAAGTAATTCACTTTAAGTCTCATCAATTTCATATTGGTTTTGTAGCATTATATCTTTTTAGTACACATATGTAGATAATGTCTCAGTTCCCATAATATTCTGATTTCAAAGACCTTTTCTATGCTATCACTTTTATTGATTACAATATTTCTTTTGCAGAAAGGTATTTCTGTACCATATATGCTCCTGCACAAGAGTAAGACATAGTTTAATTATCTTAATTTTAATTTATGCATGAATAGCCAACAAAAATCTGTTCTCAAGGACTCTGGGGAAGGAGGAAGAGAGACAGGATGAAGGGACATTGGGATCCTGATGTGTGTCCTAGATACCAGCCAAGGGGAGATGAGAGTCTGTGCCTATATTGTAAATCATTAACACCACCCAATAAAAAAATAAAAGGAAGAACAATTTTAAAGTACATTTTTATTAGCAGGCTGAATATATCTTCATACCAATTTGCTTGATATTTATTTTAGTGTTTTTCACAGATGAAACAGCACATAAAACATGCTAACTCAAATGGTCTATCTGTAGGCCTAAGATGAATTTGGTTAAATAATACATAAACCAGTTAACCTCAGTACCCCTGAATTATAGTATATGACATTTCAACCATGTGGATAAGAGAGTCTTCTTTTCCTGAGGGCATTTTTGCACACACTATTGTGATACATGGACCAAATAAAGGATGTCTTAGCTGTACATCACATACACTAATAAAGTAACTTTTTATTCTCTTTTAACTTTTTCTGTGCAGTAGTTAAGCAGGAATTTTTTAACACTTTATCTTCATTTGGCATTGTCACCACTTATTGGGGCAGTGCACAGTACATGCATTGGAGTCTACCACAGAAAATGGAGCCCACATTTTATTATCCATGTGATTAAGAAGTTCATTAGTTATTACTGGTTATTCCTTCCCAGAGGGCTTATGATGTAATAAAACTCTAGCATGTTCCGGATACTGCAAATTTAATGAATGCTGTTGATGGCTTTGCTTCAGGATGTATTACAGCTCAACATGTTTAAAACTTAACTCATCAGTGCCCATGACCAGTGGAAAAAGAATTAAAGAAGCCAGACCTCTCACATTCTGTACACATACAGATCTTAGGAGGGAAGGGGCTATGTAACTCTGGTGGTAGGAATTGTATGAAATGGTACCCCTCTTAAACCACAATCTTGTCAGTCATTATTAAATCACTAATAATAAATATTAAAAAGTTAAATCTAGGGGTTAACCATGACTTAAAAAATAACAACTCATCACCATTCACTTGAGCTCAGTATCATTTGTAAGCAAGTTACCATTTTAAACCTCAATTGTAGTCTTTCACTTAAGTAATCCATAGTGCATGTCTCACTCATACACCATTCTTTCTTTGCTCTTCCTGTTACTTAATTAAAATATTCTTTTCTTTACCCATTTAGTGAATCTTACTCAGATTTCAGTATCAACTCAAATGCTACATCCTTATGATGGCAAATAGTAATTCTTTGAATTCAGCCACCACTTTCTTTTATATTACTAAAAGACATACAAATCATATTTTATTGTACTATAACTTTTAATGTCTATCTTGATAGGCTAAGTCCTATGTAATGTTACCTAAAACACAAGATGTTTAACTGAAGCTTGCTGTAATATTCAGAAGAATCAGTTAAATTTATAAAATAATCACTTTATGAAAATGATAGTTGAATGTAGAAAAATGCATTGAGAACTAAACATTTTCAGACTCCTGTTAGTTTCCCTAAGCATACTCTATAGTACTGACTTGTTTTCTTTTATCATTTGTTGTTCTTAAAATGGACAATTTACCCAACAATATTGAACCAGTCCAGGATTTGATTATATCAAGATTTACCCAAGAGTAATGTCCTGTCTTTTCTTATCACTGCCATTAACAGCATACAAATTCTTATTAGCCTTATCATCCATTGTTATGATAAATGAAACACAAAGTCACTCAACCAATGCAGTTATCTTTAGAGTGTAATAACTTTGTTATCTACCAGTAGCAAAACTTCTGACTTTGACTAGCTAAAGACTGAAATTTTATTTTAACCACTATCAAACTAGACAACTGCAAAGGTGTTCCTTAATGAATTCATTTTGTGTTTGGAGTTCAAAGTACTCTTTAAAAAACTCATTCTTCAAGGAACACCAATATAACAGATGTTTGTTTTTTGGGTGTATGAAACTTAAAATTTTTCTGAATCATTTAAAGTGTGTGAAGTCTGTGTATAATTTAGTTTGATAGCATTAAATCTTTTCTTCTTGTTTTTGGAGGCCACCTATTCTTTATTCCCCTTTTACTACTGGGAGTTAATAAATTATAGTACAGTTGTTAACTAATGAGTACAATCTGTCTTCTATTTGTAATAAAAGTCTGTGACACACTCTCACTTCCAACTTGGCATTAATTCTTCAAGGAAACTGACTGAAAAATTAAAACACCTAATAAACAGGTGATATTATAGGAGGGTCAAAAATGATGTTTGTTTTTATTAATTGAATTCAAATTGTATATATATATTCATGCATACTTAATTTATATTTATTAATATAACTTGTGCACAAATTACTTTTGAATTGGCAATATACAATTATAACCATATGGGTATGTGAAAAATATATTTAATAATACAGGATAGATACAATAGATATTTAAGATAGTATCGAAAGAAAAAAAAAAGCAAGATATAGAGCTACACATTATTAATAATAAACAAAATATAGCTGCATGCATTGGAGGAAGTAGCCCAAGTTCCTGTCAGCTCTTAAATAAAGAAAATTTAGTGTGTGTGTGTGTGTGTGTGTGTGTGTCTGTGGCATTTACCTTAAGATTGCTGTAAGAATCATTTTAAATAATATAAAACGTTCAGCACAAACATCACACAGGAAGCATTTTGCCTGTTATTTTGCTCTCACTTATTTTATTTTACTGTTTGAATAGTGATTATATAATTGATAGTATGGGTAATTAGAATCTGAATTTACAACTGGAATTATTTTAGGATAAATTGACAAAATACAATGCTTAAATATAATTTAAAACTGAAAAAAAATGTTATATACACATATATCCCATCCTGTATAATATATTAATGTAGTCAAGGGCTTAATTTAAAAAAATACATTATCCTAAAACAGTATGTATGTATTAAGTCTACCTCTTTTAATTGGTGTGTTTATATGTAATAAATATTGCTGTAGCTTTGAACTGTATTTATTTTAGCCTGAATTTATTTATTTTAGTTGGGGGTGTTTATAGTTGATACTATGATAGTTGACACAGGGGCATAATTTGTTATCTCCCCGTGATAGGTGTCTGCAGAGCACTCTTAACTCCAATTTAAGGTTCTTTTTTCACTAAAGTACACCAAGACCCCAGTTCCTTGTTCATCCTTTCCCTTCCTATCCATTTTCACCAGAGGACTTTGCTTTGGCTCAACACATCATACTCAATTCAAATTTCACTTTGATTTTTACCCTTTCTTTTTTTAAAAATTTTTTATTTAAGAAAGGATTAGTGAACAAAAACATAAGGTAGAAGGGGTACAACTCCACACAATTCCCACCACCCAATCCCCATAATCCCCACCCACCTCCCATGCTAGCTTTCCCATTGTCTAGCCCTCTGGGAGCATGGACCCAGGGTCATTGAGGGTTGCTGAAGGTAGAAGGTCTGACTTCTGTAATTGCTTCCCCGCTGAACATGGGCGTTGACTGGTTGGTCCATACTCCCAGTCTGCCTCTCTCTTTCCCTAGTAAGGTGTGTCTCTGGGGAAGCTGAGCTCCAGGACACATTGGTGGGGTCTTCAATCCAGGGAAGCCTAGCCAGCATCCAGGTGGCATCTGGAACCTGGTGATTGAAAAGAGAGTTAACATATGAGGCCAAACAATTTGTTGAGCAATCATGCATCCCAAGCTTGGAATAGTGGAGAGGAAGTGTTAGGGAGGTACTCACTGCAAACTCTAGTGTACTTCTGCTTTCAGGTATATATTTTGCAGTAGTTTATGGATACGTGTGCACATAAGCTCTCTCTCACAGAAACTGGTGTATATGACCCAATCCAAAAATGGGCAGAGGAAATGAACAAAACATTCACCACAGAGGAGATCCAAAAGGCTAACAAACATATGAAAAACTGCTCTAGGTCACTGATCGTCAGAGAAATGCAAATTAAGACAACACTAAGATACCACCTCACTCCTGTAAGAATGGCATACATCAAAAAGGACAGCAGCAACAAATGATGGAGAGGATGTGGGAACAGAGGAACCCTTTTGCATTGCTGGTGGGAACGTAAATTGGTACAGCCTCTGTGGAGAGCAGTCTGGAAAACTCTCAGAAGACTAGACATGGACCTTCCATATGACCCAGTAATTCCTCTCCTGGGGTTATACCCCAAGGACTCCATAACACCCAACCAAAAAGAAGTGTGTACTCCTATGTTCATAGCAGCACAATTCATAATAGCTAAAATCTGGAAGCAACCCAGGTGCCCAACAACAGACGAGTGGCTGAGAAAGCTGTGGTATATATACATGATGGAATACTATGCAGCTATCAAGAACAATGAACCCACCTTCTCTGACCCATCTTGGTCAGAGCTAGAAGGAATTATGTTAAGTGAACTAAGTCAGAAAGATAAAGATGAGTATGGGATGATCCCACTCATCAACAGAAGCTGACTAAGAAGATCTGAAAGGGAAACTAAAAGCAGAACCTGATCAAATTGTAAGTAGGGCACCAAAGTAAAAACCCAGTGGTGAGGGGTAGACATGTAGCTTCCTGGGCCAGTGGGGGGTGGGAGTGGACTGGAGGGATGGGTCACAGCCCTTTGGTGGTGGGAATGGTGTTTATGTACACTCCTAGCAAAATGTAGACATATAAATCAGTAGTTAATTAATATGAGAGGGGGAAATCATTTGTATGTCTCAAAGTTTCTCAAAAGACAAACCGAATCTTTTTAATATATAGGCTGTGTATTTTATATGCGGACTCTCTCAAAAGCCTAGACCAAGTAGATTAGAAGCATCCAATAGCACAGCTATATACAAGATACTGGGTACTGTACAGCAAACCATAACAAAGGGACTTTTCAAAGTTAACCCAATTAACAAATAAAGTGATGATAATATTAACTATTGATTCTCTTTTTGAACCCTAAGACAGCAGGAACCTCACATCTTTACTATAGAGCCCCTACTTCCCCCAGTCCTGGAACCCTTGGATAGGGCCCACTTTCCTGTATGCATCTCCCAATCCGAACCAAATGATATTGCATCCGCCGATCACAACCTAACCAAAGCAACGATTGCCACCTCAATATGCTTCACCTCAGACTGTATCCAGAGACTTCACGTGTGGAATGACAACCCTTCAACTTCATTACTCAGGTGAGACCTTTCCTTTTATAGTACACTCTAATTTCATCTCAGGTAGTTCACTTTCTAACAAAGTCCCATAATCTAGATATACACCAGTTTCTGTGAGATTTTTACCCTTTCTAACCAACTATTGATGTAAATATAAAATAATTTGGAAATAAACCCAATTGCAAGAAAGACTAAAGCAGAAACAAACCAATGGGACTACATCAAATTGAAAAGCTTCTGCACATCCAAAGAAACTATTAAACAAAGAGATCCCTCACAGAATAGGAGAAGATCTTTACATACCATACATCAGACAAGAAACTAATCACCAAAATATATAAAGAGCTCAGCAAACTTAGCACCAAAAAAGCAAATGACCCCATTCAAAAATGGGCAGGGGATATGAACAAAACATTCACCTCAGAGGAGATCCAAAAGGCTAACAAACATATGAAAAACTGTTCTAGGTCACTGATTGTCAGAGAAATGCAAATTAAGACAACATTGAGATACCACCTCACTCCTGTAAGAATGGCATACATCCAAAAGGACAGCAGCAACAAATGCTGGAGAGGCTGTGGGAACAGAGGAACCCTTTTGCATTGCTGGTGGGAATGTAAATTGGTCCAGCCTCTGTGGAGAGCAGTCTGGAAAACTCTCACAAGGCTAGACATGGACCTTCCATATGATCCAGTAATTCCTCTCCTGGGGTTATAACCCAAGGACTCCATAACACCCAACCAAAAAGAGTTGTGTACTTCTACGTTCATAGCAGCACAATTCATAATAGCTAAAACCTGGAAGCAACTCAGTTGCCCAACAACAGATGAATGGCTGAGAAAGCTGTGGTATATATACACAATGGAATACTATACAACTATCAAGAACAATGAACCCACCTTCTCTGACCTATCTTGGACAGAGCTAGAAGGAATTATGTTAAGTGAGCTTAGTCAGAAAGATAAAGATGAGTATGGGATGACTCCACTCATCAATAGAAGTTGAGAAAGAAGATCTGAAAGGGAAACTAAAAGCAGAATCTGACTAAATTGAAAGTAGGGCACCAAAGTAAAAACTCTGTGGTGAGGGGTAGACATGCAGCTTCCTGGGCTGGTGGGGGGTGGGGGTGGATGGGTGGGATGGGACACAGTATTTTGGTGGTGGGAATGGTGTTTATGTACACTCTAGTAAATTGTAGTCATATAAATCACTAGTTAATTAATATGAGGGGGAAAATTAATTGTATGTCTTGAAGTTTTTAAAACACAGACTGAGTCTTTTTAATATATAGGCTGTGTATTTGATATGCGGACTCTCTCAAAAGCCTAGACCAAGTAGATCAGAAGCAACCAATGGCACAGCTATATACAAGATACTGGGTACTATACAGCAAACCCTAACAAAGGGACTTTTCAAAATTAACCCAATTACCAAATAATGTGATGATAACATTAACTATCCATTGTCTTTTTGAACCCTAATATAGCAGGAACCTCACATCTCTACTAGAAAGCCTATATTTCCCCCAGTCCTGCAACCTTAGGATAGGGCCCAATTTCCCGCATGCCTCTCCCAATCCATATCAAATAATATTGCATCTGCCGATTGCAACCTAATCAGTGCAATGATTGCCTCCTCAACATGCTTCAGCTCAGACTGTGTCCAGAGACTTCAGGTGTGGAATGACAACCCTTCAGCTTCATTACTCAGGTGAGACCTTTCCTTTCATATTATTCTCTAATTCCATCCCAGGTGGTTCACCTTCTAACAAAGTCCCAAAACCTAGATATAGACCAGGTTCTGTGAGAGAGAGCATATGTTCACACGTATCTATAAACTACTGCAAAATATATACCTGAAAGCAGAAGTACAGTAGAGTTTTTAGTGAGTACCTCTCTAACACTTCCTCTCCACTGTTCCAACCTTTGGATCCATGATTGCTCAAAAATTTGTTTGTCTTTGTATGTTAACTCTTTTGAGCCACCAGGTTCCAGATACCATCAGGATGCCGGCCACGCTTCCCTGGACTGAAGACCCCACCAATGTGCCCTGGAGCTCCGCTTCCCCAGAGACACACCCTACTAGGGAAAGAGAGAGGCAGACTGGGAGTATGGACCGACCAGTCAATGCCCATGTTCAGCGGGGAAGCAATTATAGAAGCCAGACCTTCCACCTTCTGCAACCCTCAATGACCCTGGGTCCATGCTCCCAGAGGGATAGAGAATGGGAAAGCTATCAGGGGAGGGGATGGGATATGGAGATTGAGTGGTGGGAATTGTGTGGAGATGTACCCCTCCTACCCTATGGTTTTGTTAATTTATCCTTTCTTAAATAAAAAATAAATTAAAAAAAAAGCTTCCAAATGTTTTCAAGCAATCATCTTAAATGACACACTCCTGGACATTGATTTGCGTAACAAAGAAAGGAAACTAATCTTATCCCCATGTTATCAATCTTCAGAATATCAAAGCATGGTAAAGGAGAGAAAAAGTACTAAAATGGATACCACACCTATTCAGACTGTGGTTTCCATGGTAATCTGATCTTTATCCTGTTATTTATTTTTTGTCTATCCTGTTATTTTGTTACTTGAGTCTAACTGACGAAATGAAAAATCTATAGGCTCCTGGTGAATGCCCACTTCTACATTCCAGCATCTGAGTGGCAGGCTCTCATGGTCCCAACCTGTCTCACCTTTACTGTCAGCACCTTGATGGGCATTGTTCCTGACCAATAAGCTTGTGCTGCACCATTTGAAACTGATAAAAGCTAGGTGCTGTGGGACAAGTGTATGCAGTTCTGGTAGGAATTGGTCTGTAACCTGTTAATGTAAAATAAATGTAACTCCCTGCCCTCCATGTGGCCTCAGGTCTCATTCTTTGGTTACTTTTGAGCTATACTACAGAATTTTTCATTACACTGTAACTGTGAAACTATGAAACTATCCTAAGATGCATAAAGCTCACTTCAGTGCTTTACCTCTAAAGAAAGCTGACAGTTCTACAGTTCTAGTGTGTTACTCCCTTCTATACAGTAGTGTTATGGGGAAAGGGGAAGCTAATGTTCATTCCCCCAACATCAAAAAGTTTTGCATGAACTATTTCAACAAAGATTTTTCAGGTACTTTAAACTTTATCTGGGGAAACTGAGAACATTCACATGTTAGGGCATGAGAGAGAAAGGGAGAGGGAGAGAGAGGGTGAAGAGAGAGCAGAAGGAAAAAAACTGTTACTACTTACATGATGGCCAGGCAAAGAGAGCTCACAGATTCTAGATTTTGAAACCCAAGCCCCTTCTCCACCTTTCCAAGCCACACCTGTAACCACTCCTATTTTCTTGGTGGTACTACTGTATCCTCCAGGTACTCCTTGTCATACAACAATAATGCCTTTGATTATTTCCAGATTTAATTTTGTATCCAAATTACAAACTAACTTACTGGGCAGGGTATGGAAGAGAAGGGATGTCCTGAAATGTAGACGTAAGGTTAAGCAAATGACTCTTAAAATGAGAATTAAAGAGCCTACTAAATCAAGGATTTCTGTAGCACTGCCTGAGTGAATCTATTTTCTTATTTTCTGCTCATTTACTTTCAGATTTGCAGGATAAAAATCTCAGTGAATGATACATGTTTTTTTTTTCCTTTTGCATCTTTCATGTTTAAAGAAAATCAAAATCCTGGGGCTTAGGGGAGAAATGCATGCCAAACTGCAACTGTTACAAGACATAACTATCCCTGAAAGATGGACTGTTATTTTATCATTTTCTGGCAGGTGTAGTAAAATCTGGAAATAGCTTCAGTATCGACTATATTTGGTTAAATTTAGATAGTAAAACCATGTTTAGTTTTGACTTAAGATATCAGGGAAATTTAAAGGAACATTTATTTTTTAAAGTAAAGTCAGTAAGGAAAAACATGAAACAAACCACAAGAATGGCTGTTAATACTAAAGTACCTAAGATAGTTAATTAGACACAAGGAAAATTATAAGCAATACTAGTAAAAAAAATCATAAAAGACATATTGGAAGAATTAAAATTAATTTTAAGATTTTACTACTTTTCTCAGATTTTTAACAACATTCAATGACTTTTTATAAGAATCCATATTTTAATTTGGCTAAAAAGTATCATCCAGAAAACTCTAGTGTATTTTAAGAATAATGTGTGTTTAAAGTCCTATAAACTTGAACATTCACACAGCTCCGTCACTTAACTTGCTGATACCAAAACCACTACATCTCACCTTTGCCAATGAAAGTGAAGTAATTTACTTTGAATGTATAATTTCTGTAATAGTATTTTTAAATAAATATAAAATACTCAGCATATTCAATATAACACACAAAGCACATTTGATTGCTATTATTGCTTTCATTAATTTTATTTTACTATCTCAATAGCAGCTAAATAATTGATAGCACTAACTAACATTATAGGCAATTAGAATCTGTGCTTATAGTTGGAATTAATTTTAAATGAATTTACAAAAGCCAGTATTAGAATATGACTTAAAACTAGAAAAAAATGTTATGTAGAAGGTTTTTTTTTTTTTTGTATACCTATGTTTACAGAAACACTATTTGCTGTTGGCCATTCATGTAAAGAACTCAGATGTCCAACAACAGATCAAGAAAGTTACAGTATATATGCACAGTGAAATACTACTCAGCAGTAAGAAATGATGAAAACCTCTCCCTTATCTAATCTTTTATTGAACTTAAAAGTAATCATCTGGGGTCCAGGTGGTAGCGCAGTATGTTAAACGCACATGGAGTGAAGCACAAGGACCTGTGTAAGGATCCCAGTTCCAGCCTCTGGCTCCCCACCTGCAAGAGTGTTGCTTCACAGGCGGTGAAACAGGTCTACAGGTGTCTATCTTTCTCTCCCCCTCTCTGTCCTTCCCTTCTTTCTCCATTTCTTTCTGTCCTATCCAAAAAAAAAAAAAGCTATTTTGTCAATCATTATTTTCCCAATAAAACATCTTATTTATTTGTTTTTATTTCTATCAGCATTATTGTTGGGGTTCTGTGCCTGCACAAGTCTATCACCACTCCAAATATCCACATTTTTTTTCTTTTCCTTTCTTGTTGAGAGAGGACAGAAAGAATGTGAGAGGAAAGAGAAAAATAGAGAAAGTGATGGAGAGACACCTGTAAACCTTCCTCACTCCTTTTGTAGATTTCTTACTTGCAAGTGGAACCAGGGGCTTAAACCTGGATCATTGTGTGTAAGATGTGTGCTCAACCAGATAAGCCACTATTCAGCCCTTTCTAATATAACAACAAAGTTTAAAATTATAAAAAAAGTATGTCATGATTGATCTCATCATTCTTAAAAACACAGTATGCTCACATGAGTCCCTCGTACACACCCAGAATTATAACTCACACAAGTCTTCCAGTGTACTGTGTTTTCAACTAGACCTAAACTCTTTATTTTCTTTTTTATTTGACCTATATGGAATTCAGATTCTTTGATTTGGTGCCAAAATGTCTCTTTTTTATATATATATAAAATAAATCTTTTGCTTTGCTAATGGTATATATCTGGTATACATGCCACTTGTTTTTGAACAATAATAATAATAATATTGAATCATAGGTGTTGTGTTCTGTTATATAATGGTTATATAACAGAATTTCATACTTGAGGCTCTGAGGTCCCAGGTTCAATCCCCAGCACCACCATAAGCCAGAGTTGATCAGTGCTCTGGGTTCTCTCTCTCTCTCCTCCTCTCTCTATCTCTATCACCCTTTCATTAAACATAACTAAATGAAATATACTTTAAAAATACATTTTAAAAGAAAAACTTTGCAATTCTTAGAACAATTTTATGAAATATTACCTTTCCTATAACAGTCTGTAATACAATAGAACTTTCTCTGGCCATTAATTTCATATAAGAACACAGTGGAAAGACTCTATATAACAATTTTTAGCCATTGCTTTCAAGATCCTACATAGTCTGGGTTTCTACTGTTTCCATTGCCTCATCTCAGGTATACTTTCCTCATGACCAATTCTTCTAAAACAGTAGATGTGTTGGTAAATCTGGGTCTTTATACTTAATCTTTATACTTCACACATCTATATCAATACTACCCCAATTTGAATGAACTCTCAATGTAAATAGGATTGTATACCCACTACATTCAAATTAGTATACTTTCCCCTGTTTATTCTACAAGTTGCATTAGGTTATACCAATTATTGTCTCTAGATTTATTACCTCTTAAAATTAGCAAAGTGAGATTTAAACTAGTAGCATAAAATCTAGCTATTTTATTTGGCAAAATATAGTATCATCAGAAAAGTCTTGATGTATTTTTACATAGAAAAACAAAGAAAAAAATGCCATAACTTTTCCTGCAACCCAGTATTGTATTGGGGGATAAAATACAAAAAGTAACTGCACATAATTTTTATTTGAACTGAGAAAACAAGATACTTTTATATGGGACTAGAATAGAAGAGGTTTTCATGGAAAAATCAAACCCTATGGGAAAATAAAATCCAATATAAAATATGTTATACTAGTAACTTATTGTAATAAATGTGTAATAAAATAGCAATGCTAATAGAGTTGCATTAAGAGAGACAGGCAACTAACACAGTCAGGTTTTAAAGAAGTAGTTGGATGTGTAGGTCCATATATTCACCTGTAAAATGTTACCATGTGCATAGAGCAATAGAAACTTCTGATTTACAGAAGAATATGGGATGTTCTCACTTTCAGGCAGAAGTTGAAAAGCAAGATCAGAGGAGAAAAAACAAGTAGAAACTAAACTGGAGTTGGTGTAGTGCAACAAAGTAAAAGACTCTTGGGTGTGTGTGTGGGGGGTTACAGGTCCAAAAAGGATGACAGAGGACCTAGTGGGGGTTGTATTGTTATGTGGAAAACTGAGAAATGTTATGTACAAACTATTTGTATTTACTGTAGAATGTAAAACTTTAATCCCCAATAAAGAAATTAAAAAAAAATAAAAGAAACTTCTAATCTGATGGTCTTATTTTCAACAGTTTGATATTAATCTTTTCAGTAAGTAAATTAAATGTGTAGAATCCTAACTTTATAGGTTAGTATTTCTTTCTCTCTTTTTTTTATTGCTGTAGTCAGTGGATAGGACAGAGAGAAATGGAGAGAGGAGGGGAAAACAGAGAGGGGGAGAGAAAGGTAGACACCTACAGACCTACTTCACCACTTGTGAAGTGATACCCCTGCAGGTGGGGAGCCAGGGGCTCCAACCAGGATCCTTACACTGGTCCTTGAGCTGTCTGCCATGTGCACTTCACCTGCTGCACTACTGCCAACTCCCCCAGACTGGATTTCTAATTAAATTAAATTTATAATTAGTTCCATTTGCTTCTTGGATGAAAAGAAGCTGGTGCAATGTGAATAACATAATCTAAAATTACACTATGGATAGGTATGAATTTCTGTGGAACTTGTGGCTTCCAGGAACCTTATCTTCCTCTCACTATGACATATAACACATAAAATACTATTAAATTTTCTGTTAGACTCTCTTTCTCTGTCTCTCTTTCTTTCTCTCTGCACATAAGATACAGAGAAGTAGAGAGAGTGAAAGAGCATTGAACTTTCTACAGTGTAGTAGTGGCCGGGCTCAAACCTGCTTCAAGCACATGACAAAAGAGTGCCCTATTCAAGTGAGCTATTTCACCAACCCACTGCTCAATTTACAATGTATTCTTAAAATTAATTATTTTATTTTCAATGAAAGATAAATACAGAGGAAAATATGGAGGGGAGAGAGAAAAGAGCATTGCTCAGATTTAGATTGTGGTGGTGTGGGGGAAATTGAACCTGGAACCTCAGAATCTCAGGCATGAGAGTCTGTTGCATAAATATTATGCTATCTCCCCGGTCAACTTTTAATGTGTTGACACTGAGATATGTGCCATCATCAAAAATAAAACTGTGAATCAAACATTGATTATATTAACAGAGTGAAAGACTACATGTTATAACATAAATTAAATATTTAATAAGCATCAATAAGTGCAATTTTATAATCTATGTTATCTCCTTAAGTACTAACAAATATTCATATATTCATTTTTACATTGAATAAGAAAACATGTTCTCAGGGGGCTGGGCAGTGGCACACCTCGTTAAGAGCGCACAAGACAGTGTGCAAGGACCCAGGTTCAAGCCCCTGGTCCCCCATGTACAGAGGGGAAAGCTCCACGAGTGGTGAAGCAGGGCTGCAGGTGTCTCTGTCTCTTTCTTTCTTTATATCCCTCTTTCCTCTCAATGTTTCTCTGTCTCTATCCAATAATAAATAAATAAATAATATTTTAAAAAAGAAAATAGGTTCTCATAATTTCATTTAAAAGCTTAATAAAATAATTTCGATTGATATTTTAAATTAATCTCTGTCTATAAACCTTTCTAGCAAACAGTGGTGATATAGTAGCCGAGTGAATAACAAATATCTATTGCAATCTTTGTTTTTCCCCTCTAGGGAGCCTCTGGGGCTTCAGGCTTAACTACTCACAGTAGACTTGTCCTTTTTTAGAGGGAAGGTGAGAGACAAAGAGGGAGAGACAGAGACACAGTATAAATTTGCTGCTGCTAAAATTTCCACCCTGGATAGTGGTTAAAGGTGCAAACATGGGTCCTTTATTATGCTAATGTGTGCATGCTTCTAGGCAAGGTATCTCTTGGGCTTTGCAATGTAAACTTACTTTTAAGTACTCTAGTGATACTGCTTTAATTCATAGTCAAATGTACCCATGAAAAATGTTGGTCATTTAAGTATTTATTAGAGACACATCACTAATTTCATATGTAATCTACTGTTCTATATTTTACATCTAATTTAATGATTATTCAAATCATCAAATCAGATATTAAATTAGATATTAAATTAGAATTCAATAAAATGTGACTTTAAAGTAATATGCTAATGCAAAAAAATCAATGATTATGGTGCTTGACATTTACTTAAAAACTAAAAAAGTGAAATGCACAAATATCTAAGCAGAAAGATAAATATGTGGGTCAGATAGCCTCTGACAACTAATTGGAATTGTTTCCATGTAGCCATTAGAGATCACTTAAGAATTTATAGAGCTGAACATTTCCAAGGGCTGATGTTAAATTTTCAAGACAGGAGTTACTGAGTTTGCAGAGATTCTTAACTGACATAACCTTACATCTTTAAAATACAATAGAACAATTAACACCATTGTCACTACTGTGAAACTATTTATTGTTCTATTTTTTGTTGCTTTGCATTTCTTTGCTTTGACCACAGCACTGCTTAGCTCTGGTTACTGGTGGTGCTGGGGGTGAAAGCTAGGACTTCTCACATGCAAGTCCCAGGCTTTATCACTGTGCCTTCTCCCTAATCATCTCTCTCTCTCTCTCTGTGTGTGTGTGTGTGTGTGTGTGTGTGTGTGTTAAGAGAATAATTATTAAGGAGAATTAGGGGGAAAATTCTTAGGGAATTGTATGCCATCCAGAATGTGAGGCGGGGTTTTCCTGTCCTAAGGAGAAGAAATTAACGATAAAAAAGTGTTTTATTTTTATTTATTTTTTTAAACTTGAGTTAACATTGTTTTATTACATATATATATATATATATAGAGAGAGAGAGAGAGAGAGACATGTATGTGTGTGTATATATGTGTGTGTGTGTGTGTGTGTGTGTGTGTGTATTAGAAATCATTGTTATGGGAGTCGGGCAGTAGCGCAGCGGGTTAAGCGCAGGTGGCGCTAAGCACAAGGACCAGAGGAAGGATCCCGGTTCGAGCCCCCGGCTCCCCACCTGCAGGGGAGTCGCTTCACAGGCAGTGAAGCTGCTCTGCAGGTGTCTGTCTTTCTCTCCCCCTCTCTGTCTTCCCCTCCTCTCTCCATTTCTCTCTGTCCTATCCAACAAGAATGACATCAATAATAACTACAACAACAAAAACAACAAGGGCAACAAAATAAATAAATTAATTAATTAATTTTCAAAAAAAGATAAAAAATTAAAAAAAAAGAAATCATTGTTATTATTTATGTTTTCCAAGCTTGAAGCTACTCTCTCCTCCTGATCAACTTTAAAATAATAATAATTTTATTGCAGGGGGGGATCAATGGTTTACAATACAGCTGTTGCACATGAAAAATTTTCTTTCTTAAATATACATTTTATTAGTTTTATTTTAATGAGAGAGAAAAAGAGAACTGCTCAACTCCAGCTTATGGTGATATGGAAGATTGAACCTGAGACTTTAGAGCCTTCGGCATGAAAGTACTATTATTTTTTTTCTTTAGTTTTTTATGTATTTTATCTTATTTTTATATCTTTATTTATTGGATAGAAACATCCAGAAATCGAGTGGGTAAGGTGAGATAGCGAGACACCAGCAGCACTGCTTCACCACTTGAAAACCTTTCTCTGGGTGGTAGCACAGCAGGTTAAGCGCACGTGGCACAAAGTGCAAGACCCTGAGTAAGGGTCCCCACCTACAGGGGAGTAGCTTCACAGGCGGTCAAGCAGGTCTACAAGTGTCTACCTTTCTCTCCCCCTCTCTGTCTTCCCCTCCTCTTTTCTCTCCATTTCTCTCTGTTCTATCTAACAACAACATCAATAACAACAACAATAATAACTACAACAACAATAAAAAACAAGGGCAACAAAAGGGAATATAAATAAATAATTTTTAAAAAGAAAAGCTTTCTCCCTATAGGTGGGGGCCAGGGGTTTGAACCCAGGCCTTTGTGAATTGTAACATGTGCTCAACCAGGTGTGTTACCACCTGGCTGCACACAAGGGTCTTCTTCCATAGGACTATGCGATCTCTGCCACCCATGTACATAATCCCTTATCTCCTTGTGTTAGTATCTGAAAAACACTCTCACCCCCAATTTAAGTCCTGCTCTACCATCATCCACCAGTGTCCCAAAGACCTCCACACTTCACTAAATCCTTGCCTACTTGTAGTCTCTCTCCAGAGTCCTTTACTTTGATGTAACACATCAATCCCAGTTCATGTTTTCCTTTTCTGTCAGGACCAACTTTTTTATTCAGAAGGAGAGACAGAGGGAGAAGAGACATAACAATATTGTCACTCAAATCTGGGCCACACCTTATTGTTTTTTTTTTTTATTTTCTTTATTTATTTGTTGAATAGACAGGCAGAAATGGAGAGAGGAGAGAGGAGAGAGAGAGAGAGAGAGCTAGCTAAAGAGAGAGAGACCTACAACACTGCTTCGCCACTAGTGAAACTTTCCCTCTGAAGGTGGGGACTGGGGACTAGAACCTGGGACCTTGTACACTGTAACATGTGTGCTTAACCAGTTGCACCACTACCCAGCCCCCTGGGTGACACTATATCGTGTGAGCTTTCACTCTGGCTCCAGAGTACAATTTCAAATTCTTCAGATGCATGTTCTAACAAGATGCTCAACATGTAGATATAAACAACTTTCCATCACATCAAGACCCCTCACAATTTAATGCTCCTACTCCACAGTCTTAGTGGACATGTAAATTGAAGCAGTCTTCATGAAAAAACATAAAGTTTCCTTAAAAAAAAAAAAAGAAAAGAAAAAGAAAAAGAAAAAGGAATAGGGGCCAGGCAGTGGCGTACCTGGTTAAGTGCTCACATTATACTGTGTAAGGATCAGGGTTCAAGCCCCTGGTCCCTACCTGTAGGGAGAAAGCTTCACAAGTGGTGAAACAGGGCTGCAGGTGTCTCTCTGTCTCTCTCCCTCTCAATGTCCCCCTCTCCACTCCATTTCTTTCTGTATCCAATACATAACAACAACAGCAAAAATAACAACAACGATAAACAGCAAGGGAAACAAAATGGAAAAAATGGCCTCCAGAAACAATGGATTCATAGGTGCGGGCACCAAGCCTCAGCAATAAGCCTCGAGTCAAAAAAAAAAAAAAAAAAGAAGAATTACAGTAGGATCTAGCACTTCTGAAGAATAATGAACTTGTTATCTGAAGACTAGTAAGAGAGATCACTTGGGAAGGTGCTTGCTCTGCCATGAGCATGACCTAGTGTGAATTTGCCCTCTCATTTCATTGGGGGGAAATTTAGTACTTTGTTAGGTATGTTTCCCTCTCTCCCTCTGTTGTTCTCTTTTTATCTGACAAGTTGAGCTGGAGACCCCAAGGACAACAACCAAAAGAAAAAAAAATGAATGTATATATTCAAAATGGTAACTGTACGCCCCTATGCTCACATTACTTAAACTACGGGAATAACCTAAGTATCATCAGTGTTGACTGATCAAAGACACAGACCAGCTATTTAATATTCCACTCTTATGTGGACTATTAAGAAAAAAAAAAAAAGAGGAGATAAAACTATCCCTTAAGAGTCTGACTATAAAACTAAGTAGACTGAATAATGTAAGCTGCCAAGTCCTTTCAGAGCCCTTGCCTTCTACACTAAGATGCCCAGAGCTCCTAATACATTCTCAATCTGTTTGCTTTAGATGACTGTTTTTCTAAATTGGCTGATCCACTGTGCCATGCTTATATTCCTACCTTTCATGAACTGCTTATCTTTATTTTTTTTAACATTTTCCAATTTTAACTTAATGTGGCAAACACATTTACCTATGTATAATATGCCCCAGACAAGCAAATAAAAGGTTGGGTTTTCATAACTTTGTAAGTGCCTAAAGGGGTTCTGAGATCATGCTTAAGAACAGATACTCTGCTGTATATGTCTTGCTTACGAGTCTTAGCAAAATTTATGTTGTTTTCTATTCTCTACATCAGTTTAGGTGTCAGGAATGATATATGTAGCAATTTGTAGAGTAGTAGACCAAACATTGATGAGCTGACGGGTGTTAGATATATGCTATCTTTTTAAAGGTGCTGCATTGCATCTGATTAAAATTACATTTCTGCTTTAGCAGGGTAGATGGCTGTATGTATAGGAATGGAAAAAAAAAGTGATGTAACAAGAACCTTAAGTTTGTGCACCCTCAGGGTATCATTGAAGAAATGGAGTAGGCTGGTCAAAAATAAAAATAAAAATAAAGCAAAAGTCTGAGCTTATAATATGCAGTGTCACAGTTAAAAAGTTTGCTGCTAGAATATTTTAGAAAAGCATGGTTGGTTATATTATTTCCAATGCTTCCAAGTAAAATCATTATATAGTAGTTGTTGTAAATGTTTTTCTTTGAATAAAGCAGACTGTAGAAAATAGGTAGTATGAACAATAAATTATTATTTTTAAATTGAATGTGAGGGCCCTGGAGATAGATCCGTCAGGTAGAACAAAAGACTTAGTATGCTTAAAGCCCTAGATTCAAGTGCCCGCACTATAGAGCTATATCATGGTACCAGAGGCAGCTCCATAGATGTTGGAATAATTCTGTTATCTCTCTCTCTCTCTTTCTTTCTCCATACATGTATCAGGAGCAGCAGAATCCTTTCTACTGGAAATAAGAATGCATTTCTTCCTTACCATCTCTGCTATGTGGTTCTGAACGTTGCTATGTTGTTCTAGTGAACTTGTACTGCCTACAATCTGTGACTTCTCTACTCCTGTCAGACATAATGATATGTTACTCATTTCTTTCAGTTATTAATGCTATATCTTAAATATTGCTAATGAATATTATTAATATTTTCTCTTATTACAACATCCATAATGTAACTGGTCTTGCCATTTGATATTAAGTTCTCACTGTTAGGCCCTCTGTCATACAGATCATTTGATCTCTAGACTATAAATAAAGTCCATGAAGTCAGAGAAAAGTTCTTTGTTAATTTCATGATGTAGATAAATGTTTTTTGTTTGTTTGCTTGTTTATTTTCTAATACTTAGATTTAACTGTCTAATGACCACTTGCTCTTTACTACCTATCTATGATTTCTTTTATCCAAATGCCAGGCATCAAACTTCATTCATGAATCATTTTCAACTAATTCCAGTTGACAGTGATGTTTTTAACAGATATCAATCATCTTTTTTAAAGGTTAATGTGACATTAAGTTGAAAATTTTGTTTGTTTTTACCAGAGCACTGCTCAATTCTGATTTATGGTGGATTGAATTTGGGACTTTGGAGCCTGAGGCATGAAGTCTCTTTGGATAACCATTACACCATTACTCCTGCCATTGTTTTTATAGTTCTTGGGTTACTTTTATTATTACTTTAACTTTTTGATTTCCACTTGGGTTATTGCTAGGGCTAGGTGTCTACACTAGCAATCCATTGCTCTTGGCAGCCTTTTTTTTTTTTTCCAGTTTGTTTTATTTGATAGAACAGAGAGAAATTGAGAGGGGAGTGGAGATAGGAAGGGAGAGAGAGGGGACCAGGCATTAGCACACTGGGTTAAATGAAATAGTATGAAGCACAAGATCATACTTGAATGCAAGGTTCCTCATTCCAGCCTCTGGCTCCCCACTTGCAGGTGAAGCCTTTCTCTCCCCCTCCCTGTCTTTCCCTCCTCTCTCAATTTCTCTCTGTCTTATCCAACAACAGTGGGGAAAAAAATGGCTGCCAGGAGCAGTGGATTTATAGTGCAGGGATCAAGTGATAACCCTGGAGTCAAATAAATAAATAAACAAACAGGGAGAAAGAAAAAAAGATACCAATAAACCTGCTTTTTATTATTACTTAGTACACAGTTATTACTTGCTATGCATTTGAGGAGCTGAGTGACTAAATAGGGGAAGAAATCTCAAAAATGAAAAAATAAACATCAGTAAGATATAATACACATAATTCAAAAGTATACATATATGAACCTTACCAAAAATGAATGCATTTTATGAATTTTACTAAACAATATACAATTACTTAGTTACTAGCATTTCATTGGATTGAATACTTTTGAGATAACTACTTTACACTCAAACTATTTGACATACATTAAGCCTATTGTTACTTATTAAGAGTTAGAAGAGACAAGAAGATCTGAAAGGGAAACTAAAAGCAGGACCTGACCAAATTATAAGTAGGGCACCAAAGTAAAAACCCTGTGGTGAGGGGTAGACATGCAGCTTCCTGGGCCAGTGGGGGGTGGGAGTGGGTGGGAGGGATGGGTCACAGTCTTTTGGTGGTGGGAATGGTGTTTATGTACACTCCTAGCAAAATGTAGACATATAAATCACTAGTTAATTAATATGAGAGGGGGAAAATCAATTGTATGTCTCAAAGTTTTTCAAAACACAAACTGAATCTTTTTAACATATAGGCTGTGTATTTGATATGCGGACTCTCTCAAAAGCCTAGACCAAGTAGATTAGAAGCATCCAATAGCACAGCTATATACAAGATACTGGGTACTGTACAGCAAACCCTAACAAAAGGACTTTTCAAAGTTAACCCAATTACCAAATAATGTGATGATAACATTAACTATCGATTGTCTTTTTGAACCCTAAGACAGCAGGAACCTCACATCTCCACTATAGAGCCCCTACTTCCCCCAGACCTGGAACCCTTGGATAGGGCCCATTTTCCCGTATGCCTCTCCCAATCCATATCAAATAATATTTCATCCTCCGACCACAACCTAACCAACGCAACGATTGCCACCTCAACATGCTTCACCTCAGACTGTGTCCAGAGACTTCAAGAGTGGAATGACAACCTTTCAGCTTCATTACTGGGGTGAGACCTTTCCTTTTATAGTATACTCTAATTTCATCTCAGGTGGTTCACTTTCTACCAAAGTCCCAAAACCTATATATACACCAGTTTCTGTGAGAGAGAGCTTATGTTCACACGTATCCATAAACTACTGCAAAATATATACCTGAAAGCAGAAGTACACTAGAGTTTGCAGTGAGTACCTCCCTAACACTTCCTCTCCACTATTCCAAGCTTTGGATCCATGATTGCTCAACAATTTGTTTGGCTCTGTATGTTAACTCTTTTTTCAATCACCAGGTTCCAGATGCCATCAGGATGCTGGCCAGGCTTCCCTGGATTGAAGACCCCACCAATATGTCCTGGAGCTCCGCTTCCCCAGAGACACACCCTACTAGGGAAAGAGAGAGGCAGACTGGGAGCATGGACCGACCATTCAAAGCCCATGTTCAGCGGGGAAGCAATTACAGAAGCCAGACCTTCTACCTTCTGCAACCCAGGACCCTGGGTCCATGCTCCCAGAGGGATAGAGAATGGGAAAGCTATCGGGGGAGGGGGTGGGATATGGAGATTGGGTGGTGGGAATTGTGTGGAGTTGTACTCCTCCTACCCTATGGTTTTGTTAATTAATCCTTTCTTAAATAAAAAAATAAATAATAATAATAACAATAGAAAAGTAAGAACCTGTTTTCATATTTTCAAGAATGTTTTCAACAATGTTGTTTTCTAGGAATAACTTTATCCCTAACAAACTTCTGAGGGTCAGTCAAGGGTGTCTCCATGGTGACAAGGTGCCACAGCTAGAACCTCACTTGGTAATGGCAAACGAGTGAGAATCCAGCATCATTCTGTTTAGCACCAAACTCAGGTTAGTGTATGTAGTAAACTTCTGTAGAACCCACTGGAAGGGTTTGTTAGAGGGACTGATGTTAACCACTTCCAGCACACATGCCCACATGGGGAAGGCTCTTAGCATCAAGAGTCTATTGACATGGAGACTCCTTGTTGCAGTTTGCATTTCACATCCTCAGGCTTTTCTTGTGCAGGTTAGTCCCCTAGGAACCTAATATGCACCTTCTACGCTGTGCCTTATTCTGAGTTTCTAGAAACACTTTTAAAATAAAATTGTGTTATGATGTAATTTTTGATTCTTTTTATTGTCACAACCTTGATAAATACATGCTCTACCAAAAGGGAAATAAAATGATTATGTGAAGAACATATAAAACTCAAGAAGAAGAAAAAAGGAAACCCTAATGCAAACTTGGAACACACACACACACACACACACACACACACACACACATATTCAGAAGTTTCAAAAGGGAATGTTCCTGTCCAATATCCACAAATAATGATACTCAGTAACCTTAGTTATTAGGCATAAAAACTCCACAAGAACAATCATGTATACCTAATAAAAATGGTAAACATAACAGCATGGGAGGCTTACAGTTCCTGATTTAGAAGCATGAGGACCCAAGTTCAATTGCCAGTATTAAATATGTCAGAATAATACTCTGGTTGTCCCTGCCTCTTGCTAAAACTCTGAAGATGGTAAACTTAAAATAACCGCCATGACCAGGATACAAGCTACTCAAATAAAATAACTGCCATGGCCAGGATAAAAGTTTCTCAAATAATCACATACTGTTGGTGAAAATATAAACCAGAAGGTTGGGCAGTGGCACACTTGTTCGAACTTATACATTACCATGCAAGAGAATCAGGGTTCAAACCTCCAGACCTTACCTGCATGGTGGAAGCATCAAAATGATGCAGGTGCCTCTCTTTTTCTTTCTTCCCCTTCTCTGTCCCTTTATATTTTTCTCTATCATAAAAGAAAGAATAAATTTTTCTAATAGTAGCCTGGATAAGTGAGTTGTTATGCTGGCACTGAGCCCCAGTCATAACCCTAGTGGTAAATATATATATATATATATATATATATATATATATATATATATATATATATATATATTTCAAAAAATAATTTCTCAGTCTTTAATAATAAGAAAAAATAAATTTGTATTAGGATTAATACATAGTATCAGGAATGCAGGGTGG
This sequence comes from Erinaceus europaeus, assembly GCF_950295315.1. Lineage (NCBI taxonomy): Eukaryota > Metazoa > Chordata > Mammalia > Eulipotyphla > Erinaceidae > Erinaceus > Erinaceus europaeus. Next base: position 101,232,231 of record NC_080166.1, read on the forward strand.
AGCGGGGGGGGGGGGGAGCTGGCTTAATGTTTTAAGGAACACAGGGTGCTTTGTGAGGTTCCTCACAATTTCCCAACATCTCCCCCTTTTCTTTTTATCTAATGGCCATAGTATCAGAAATGCGGGGTGCTTTGTGAGGCAGAGAGTCTGATAAGACTGGGCACACCTTTGGGGTTACTCCTGTCCCTCCTTTCTCAACCTCTCCTTAGAAAGACTGACAAGATAGATGCACTCCTCAGGTCAAGGCCTGCTAGGCTCAACCATATCCTCACAATTTCCCAACATTTTTTATCTGCAGGTTTGCATATCCTAATTAAATCACAGGTAATAGACAGAAATTCTGAAATTGGTATTATATTGCATGCACAATGCACAATTTTGCTTTCTAATACATTCTGATTTAATACTTATATTATACACATATTACTCTAAATATCAGCATGCTGCTTCTTGGCAGAGCAGATTATTAATAATCACCTACAGTAACCAGTATATCAGTACTCCTCTACCTCAAGTTCCAGTTCTAGGTAAGCTAGACACTAATGGACCCAGATTCCATCTTACACATAATAGGGTCTGTTATAAGTGAGGAACTTTCAAAAAAGACAGCTAGGTTGTGACCTAGAGAGAGAGAGAGAGAGAGAGAGAGAGAGAGAGAGCTATTCTTTCTATTCTCCTAAGAAGATATTTTGCTTCATAGGACAAACAAATTCTCTTTGGAAATAGGGAGCAGAAAGGCCTCAGTTCGTTATTTCTTCAGATGTGATAAATTTCTTTCCGAGAACATGAAAACTCTTTTTTAGCTTTACAATTCAGAGAAGTCTTCACAGTCTCAGGTCTTACTCTCTATTGAAACATAATCACATACTTCAAGGGAGATAAATCTCTCTGGAGTTTTCACTAGCTATATACAGTAATAATTTACCTTTCAGGCCTAACTTTTAGCCCAAGTGCCAAACTTCAGTAAAATTTGTTGAGATATCCCTAACTGACATAAACATAATATGGTTGTTATAGTTCAATATTTATAATCATTGCTCCTCCTTATTAAATATTTGTCTAGATTGTATTATTATTTATTAGCATTTGATGTTAAATCTAAGAAACTTAACTATATCATCTCATTGGACACAGTTTGATTGCTTCTAATTTGTTACAGTTTTAAGTTATATATTTCAGTGGTTCTATATATAATCCACTTATAGCTATTAAATTACAGAATTGTCAAGTTTTCTCTGTTTAAATTCATACAGGTGGAGATAGCTTTGTGAAAGAAAAACACAACAAATTATTTTTCCTCTAAAATTGTGATGACAATTTTACAGATGAAATGCAGTGATAAGACACAAAAGAATTTAAATGTGGTCATTTAAGTGCCATAAAATAAAGATTAAGAGGACTTACAGGAAGAAATTATGATCTGTTTAAAGTTAGAGTAAACAAAGAGAAAAAGAAAAGATCAAGAAAGGAGCTTGAGACAGTGACATGGGTTCTGTGGCCCTAGGATGTTTATATTCTTCAGTCTAACACTCTCCCAACTGAGCTATTTCGGCAGGTAGACAAGATGTTTATATTCTTAATGATATGTGTATGTGTACACCTCTACATGCAAAAAGAGGGTTAAGTAAACTCTCAAACCTAGACCATGGGAATAAAACTATCATTTCAGTCTGGATTCATTCAAAAGGCCCTAATGTGGGTGGAGGTGTGGGAGACTGGGGTGGGGGGGGCTGGCTGCTTGACTCTAGCACCATGATACAGGCAAACGGTGGTCAACTTCAGAAAACATAGCACTGGTAGTGCTAGCAAAACTGAAAATTAACATACAGAAATACTTGTGTCTAGAGGGAGACCATTTGTTCATGTAGAGTAAGTGAAAGCATTTTAAACCAAGTGAAGAGATATAAAGTAGTTTAGATTTGCATGGATTCACTAGTGTTTGGAGAAATAAAGGAGGCTTCTAGACGTAGAAGAAAAAAATTAATCTATTCTCAAATTCATAAGACTTGTTTTTAAAGATTAATTTATTTATTAATGAAAAAGAAAGAAGAAAGAGATATACAGTGGTGTATGCTTTGCTGTGGGTTGAATGCAGGACCTCATGCTTGAGGATTCAACATTTTATTCACGGAACCACCTCCATAGCAGCAAGACATAGGAACAATATTAGTTATCTATTAATGCTGAATTTCAAGTCATGGTCTGACACACAAATTAAAAATAAAAAAATGTAAGATGCATATATATATATATATATATGGAAGTTAGAAGTTAGCAGTCAAGGAAATAGCCGAAATGGGAGAATGTTAAGACCTGCATGTTTGTAGTTCCTGGTTCAATCCCTGGAACTACATGTTCCAGAGCAGTATTCTGATTCTCTCTCTCTTTCAATTCCCTCTAAATTATACCACATATGCAATAAATGAATCTTTAAAAAATTTTAAATATGACATATGAAATTTAAAAAAAGCTACAGTTGAAATTATAAGTAAATATGTAGAAACTTCTATAGATAACATGTGAGATTGATGGGGCAGGAAGAGAGGAAGGAAAATATCATAAAGAAAATGAACTAGAGAAAAGTAAAGTAGGACTTGGGATTCACCGATTCAAGTGGCAAAATAAGTTCACACAAGTGGACATATGTATTCATTCATGCCATTTTTACTAGTGAAAAAAGTACTGAAATGGTTATACAGAATCCAGATGAGGTTACAGAAACATAAAAATAATTCTCTAACATTTAGAGACCTGTTTCTTATTAAACACATTGTTCCTAACAAAATATAAGACAAGTTCTATTCTGTAACTGACAACTCAGCATATTATATGAGAAAAAGTTGGTGGGGGGCAGTGGCATTATTAACCATCCTGTACATGGCTCAGTCTTTTTCTGTAACATTCCTTTCCCTTACTCACTGCATGGGGCTTTTGGTGATATTGAGTAGCTCAGTCTCATACACAAGTGTGGCTGTGTGGGTAGTTGGACCACCTTACTTTTCATCAGCAGGGAGTTATGTTATATTGCTTCCCACTGTGCTTCCCCACTTCTTTGGTACTTTTCTTCAAGCTACTTGCTTGCATCAGTCTTACTTTCATGTATCTGCAGTTTTTTACCTCTGCCTAGTCTTCCCCCACACCCAAGCCAGCTCAACTATTTCAAGGGCTTCTTTGATGCCAGTGGATGGAGTGTGATAACTAGCAGTCTAGAGGTAGTCCTTCACATTCAGACACTAATAAGGAGATTAGCATAACTCTTTTATAAAGTCAAGATTTTGACATCTGTTCATAAGAGACTATACTGAAAGCAAAATAGAATCAGCGTGCTGTCTTATCCGACTTTTTCAGATCTAAAAACTTTATCCCCTCTTTAGTCTTTTACTTGACTTCTTCCAAAAACAATTTTAAGGATCTGCAATTGAAAATTAGAACAGAAAATGAATGGAAGGGGGTTTTTTTAAGAATGAATGGTATTATCACCCTAGGAATAACCAGGCTGTAATACAATTGAGATAGTGTTTGGGGCTGGGAATTCACCTGGTAGGGTGCACAGTTTACTGTGTAGGATGGTTACAGCCTCTGGTTTTCACATGGGAGATCATAATCCAGGTTCAAAACTAAAAGGCAGTAGATAAGAAAATTTTAAGGGATTAAATGAGAGACTGGGATAACTACATTTAGATCATTTGTTTAACTTCTAGGGTAATGGATAGAATTGGGGGGTTGTATAGTAGTGCAGAATTGGGGGGTTGTATAGTTAAGTACACATGGCTGAAGTGCAAAGACCAGCCTAAGGATCCCAGTTCAAGCCCCCAGCTCTCCACCTGCAAGTAGGTAGCTTTGCAAGCAGTGAAGCAGGTCTGCAGGTATCTATCTTTCTCTCCTCCTCTTCTGATTTCTCTCTGTCCTATCCAACAACAACAACAACAGTTATAATAACAATAACAATAACAGCCACAACGAGGCCAACAACAAAAACAACAAAATGGGAAAAATGGCCTCCAGGAGCAGTGGATTCGTGGTGCTGGCACCAAACCCCAGTGATAACCCTGGAGGGAAAAAAAAAAAAAAAAAAGAAAGAAAAGGAAAGAAAAGAAAAGAATTTAGAGAGAGTAAGTTGCTGATGGTTTTTCATAGTTATAAAAAGAGAACCTTGTGGGTCTGGATGTGATGTACATGGTTCAGCACACACATTACCCTGCATGATGACCCAGGTTCCAGCCTCCAGGCCCCACCTATGGGAAGGAAGCTTAGCAAGTAGTGAATCGGTGCTGCAAGCTTCTTTCTCTCTCCCCATATCTTCTTTCCCTTTCAGTTTCTCTTATCATCTTTCTATTTATCCATCTAACATTTATCCATGATCAATTATTTATCTTTCTATTATCTATAGAGAAAGAGCAAGCACCTGGGTACAGACATTAGCTAAAGTTTGTAGGTGGAGTGCTTTGGTGTTTCTTAAAATATTTTGGCAAGCTTATTGAGGTTTTTTTTTCTGAAGAGGACTCCAGGGAAAAATACTAAAATATTGGGAAACTATTTAACATAAGAGATGTTGTGAACATCATTTCGTGAACATATTTGCTTGTGACTCTGAAGGCTATGACATAATCTATACATTTACATATAGGTAAGAATGGATGTCAGTTCAAGCCATATGCTGGGCCCTATTCAAATACAACTAAACTGTCAATAATAGTAATAAAATGAACTTCCTCTTTACTTTTCCCAACCAATAATAGTTCCGTATGTTATTAGCAGTTTACTCCGTAGCCTGGTGCATTGCACAGTGGCCACAATGCCAGACTTGCAAGCAGGAGGTCCCCAGTTTAACTGCTGATATTACACGTGCCAGAGATAGTGCTCTTGTTCTCTCAACTCTATCTCACTAATTAATACATAAATCTTTAAAAAGTTGAAGTTCACTTTATACCTTATCACTCAGGTATTGAAACTAAAAAACAATGAACATCAATAAATGTGGAAAAGCGATTTAGAAAGTCTCTCTCTCTCTGGGGAAGAATAAGCTCTATTCAGCTGCATGTGAGACCACTGCATCAGGTTTGTAGAACAAGATTCTATTACTCCTCTGTTTAGAAGTGACATGTGGTTTTAGGCTTTCTGTTTAGCTGCTTGGTTCTATAAATCACTCTATGTTTACCACGTATGCATATGACTTGTAAATTATACTTTCCAAAATTTCCTTCTCACATATTTTGCTATGGTTTGGAAGGTGAAATGAAGCAGCATCCACAATGCTTTCCTAATCAAAAGGTCAGGGAAGAAGCATGGAGGCTGATTTAGCTCATATGCAGATGCTTGTCTGCTGAACTGCCATATTGAAATCATCTAGCAGAATAACAGAAGCTGTTCCACCATCCTCAAGTCTTGTACTAAATGTATATTTAAGTCAGTGAAAAAAATTTTCAACTTTCCTGTAGGAAACCACCATTAAATTTGGAGGTGCTGAGAGTCTAACGCTATTTGAATTTTATTTACACTTTTTTAATTTAAAATTTTTAAAAATATTTATTCCCTTTTGTTGTCCTTGTTTTATTGTTATAGTTATTATTGTTGTTGTTGGATAGGACAGAGAGAAATGGAAAGAGGAGGGGAATACAGAGGGGGGAGAGAGAATGATAGACAGCTGCAGACCTGTTTCACAGCTTGTGAAGTGACTCCCCTGCAGGTGGGGAGCCAGGGGCTTGAACTGGGATCCTTATGCTGGTCCTTGCTCTTTGTGCCATGTGCACTTAACCCGCTGCACTACCACTCAACTCCCTATTTACACTTTGTTGCTGTATACTGTTTCTCCCTGACTTTACATCTATCTCCCCTTATTAACTCCCTACCCTTCATATTTCAAAGATCATAATCAAATAGAAAGACACAAGATTTGTAGCAATTTTTCTCCCATTTCCTGGTGTCCCTGAAAAGCTCTGCAAGCTGGTATATACAATTTAGTTTCTCTGGTTGAATCCTGATCACACAAGGCTACCAGGTAATGAACCTTTTATAAAACTTCCACGTGATAGGAGGTACCTTGTTGGAATAGAAATAGACACTGGAACACAATTTAGACATGGGCTCATTTCCTATGGAGATTCAAGATAGGTAAAAATGGTATCTCTAATTAGTGGAGAAAGGAAATAAAATATATATGATGAGATAACTGCCCAGCTCGAAGATAAAACTGAATCTATATGTCACACTGTGGCAGGCTAAATCCCAAGTGGATTAATAAACCAAATTTTAACAAGAGAATCATGAAAATATTGAAAAAGGAAAGCATACAAGCATGAGAGTGGTGTATTCTACTTTAGGAACAGTAAAACTTTCCTACTCCACATTTAAAATTCTGCTCAATTAAACTGTATAAGTGAATCCAGCTACTTTTCACCAGCCACTCATTATCACTTCAGTGTGGGCATACACAACCCCCTTAAGCTATAGCATGAAATTAACATGGTCACATGGAATATATGCCATTTTGCATATATAAATATGTTATCACATGTATAGTCATGTATCAAGGTTAGAGAAACAATACATTGGGAAATGTGTTACTGTTATTACGGTCATCATTATTATTTAAGGCACTAATAACAGCAGCATTACCATTAGTAGGGATATAAATATTAGCAATATGCTACATTACTGAAAATTTAGGTCAGGGCAACTATGACAAAGGCTCAAGAATATGTGTATGAAAAAAATAAATGCTTAAAAACATGACTATGCATAAAATATATAATTATTTCGGGGCTGAAATATGTGACGACTAATCAGGATGACTTATCTAATACATTTAAACATTTTATATAAATCATGATAAAACTTTGAAAGGAATACTGAGTAGTTTTCTTCAAAAGTGAAAAATAGTTCATTAAAAGTCACTCTAATCAAATATACTGCTTAAAACATTATTAAAATTCTCTAGTAATAGTTCAGATACTAATTAAAACACAAGAGACATAAAAATCATTTTTATACCTCACTCTCTAAAGTGTTCGAAAGATGTCAAGTATTAGTTTCCTCTTCTAATTACAAAAGTTTCATACAAGCATAACAAGTTAATATGCTTTGCTGCTTTTCTTTCTAGCTTTATGACACACTTCCAAAGTTGAAATCATCATAATTCCTTCACCAATCTTAATGAAGATATAGTGTTACTACTTTCATACAAAGTTGTCTTACATATCATAAAATTGCATCAAGAACTAGTAAGTGAGAATCTGTAATTGAAGATATTTGTACGCCTACAGTTTCTTTCTCCTGAAGATACATATTATGGGAAAAGTAAGCACACTTTATTTAATAAAATAATTCTTAGCAAACTAGCTCAAATTAGTGAAGAGGAATAAAAAATATGGGAAAATGGCACTTTGAATTGAGGTTAAAAGCTGGGTAAACAATTTTGGAGTCCTGAAGGTATCACTGAAAATACAACTACAAGTAGGGTAATTTTGGCTTAATTGAAAATATTTTACTGTGATTTTCATGTTTCTTATTTTTAAAGAGGAGAGAAGGGAGACATGTAATTTACTACATTATGCAAGATTATAAATGTTGATTCTTTTGAGATATGATACCTACTAAATGCCAACCACATGTATGTTAGGAGTTATATATGAATGTCTGTATGTTTGTTTGTGTGGAGAAAAGAGAAGCAGATTATCACTCTGGAATATGCAAAACTAAGGATCAAAATCAGGGCCTCATGCTTGAGAGTCCAATGCTTTGCCCACTGAGCCACATATTGTGAATATTTTGAAGAAAAGGAAGGATATCACAGGCAGTGTTGTTGAGGTCAGAAATGACAGGAAGAACCCGGGGAAACACAGACACTGCCAGAATACAGGTGTCCCTGGGGGAAGGAAATTGTTGTACAGGAAATGGGAGTGGTAACAGGTGTGGGTATAGCTTAGAAAAGAGATGAAGGTAGGGCTTAGATGTTTATAAACTGGACCTATGGATCATTCTCTCTCTTTCTCTTCCCCCCCCTTTTTTTTTTCTCCTTTGACCCACACGGACTCCAACCTGTGGGTGTTCTCAATTTTCCTGAATAAAGTTTAAAAATTATGCTTTCTCTTCAATTCTTTATTGAATTTATGTGTAATGAACCTTTAAACATGAGGGGAATAAACTCAACCCAAATTCACCCCCATACAGTGTGATAGAAGTAATCACTTAATCACTGGGATGCATTGGATCGACCTTCTCGTGGTGCATCCCGTGAGTACCCATTCATTGGGGAAACTGAAGATCCTTCCTAGCCGACTGAATCCACATGGATCCCAGTCACTTTCAAAGCCAGCAACAAGCAGCTCCTGACAGCTTTCAACCTGACGCTGTTGACTGGCTAAGGAAGAAGGGCAAACGCTAGAAGAAGAAGTTAATCACTTAGATTTGGAATCTTACGACATGGTACAAATTCTAGTTAAACATTTATTATTATCATTATCATTATCATTATCATTATCATTATCATTATTATGTGGTCCGGGAGGTGGCGCAGTGGATAAAGTATTGGATTCTCAACCATGAGGCCTTGAGTTCAATTCCTGGCTGCACATGTACCAGAGTAATATATAGTTCTTTCTCTCTCCCCTTTCTCATGAATAAATAAAATAATTCTTTAAAAAAACATTATTATTATTTTTGAAACAATACTGAGATTAAATGTGTTCATTTTTAGAGTGTCTTACTGTTATGTAACTCATATATGTTGGAATGCAAATAGATAAAATATACATATCAAAATGCAATATAAAAATCACTAATGTAGTCATCCAAAGATTATGGTCAGCATCCTACAAAGAGTAGATTTTTTAATCTATATTATACACTGTACTATGGTTGAGATCTTTTTATGTCCTTTATTATCAACTTTAAACAACTAGATTTTACCCAATCTAAATGAATGCTTGTATGACTGATGTATTAAAAATGTGGTATTTGTTATTATCTTATTAATGTTTGTGAAAAGAATAAAGAAATTTTGGTTTTGTTTCAGGTATATCTTATATTTGTATTTGTATCCAAGGAGGTGAAAGTGCATTGAAAGATGACCGGTTTATTGTGTTCATTAAATGTAAAATCCGTATTTGAATTTACTTAGTTAGGAACTCTCAAGGCATTCTCTTTCTTTCTTTCTTCCTTTTTTTAATACTACTTAGAAAAACACAGAAAGATAGGCATTCACATTTACTCTAATATAAACTAAATTTTGTATCATTACCATCCAATGAAAAATATACTGTTATAAATCCATTTTTCATGCAATGATAAAAAAGAGAGAAGGTTGTCCAACATTGCCCCACTGAGAACTAATGGAGTGACTTAGCAAACATTAACATCTGATTCAAACAAATGTGAGCTTTATAGATACATTCACATGACACTGGTAACTGTTTAGAAGGCTTGGTACTAGGTTAGTCAGCATTGGTGTGTCAAGGATTTATGGTGATGACCTTGGAAAGCCAGCTGTTGTGCATGGAGAACCCAAGGCTTATTGAAGGTACAAATTTCCCTGATAAAGGAAGGCCTTCTTGTTTCTGAAAAGCGATTGAGATACAGTGCTATTCTCCCTCTGGGAAGTAGAAAAAACATTGCTCTGGAAAATCTGGGTGAGTCTCTTAATTGATTTTCAGATAGTCCTACCATTTGTCTCTCTTCTCAACTGTCTTCCTTAATATACTGTAAACCTACACTGTGTATTCCGCACAACATAAGCAGTTAATTCTCTTATGCAGTACTCTTTGTTGCACTGATCAAGTTCCATTATTCTTTTGCTTCTGGATCTCTGTATGCATTCAGAAGTAACTATCCCAATGCATGAAGGAAGGCTGGAAGTAAACGTGTTTATAACCAATTACGTGGAAGGGTATGCCTTCTCCCTCTAATAAAGTTCTGGCATTGCTGTAAAAGTGCACAATAGAAGATTCACTCATAAAACAGTAGATAGAATAATTTTTGTCTTGCCAAATCATTGGCACACTGTTAGAAAGATGTCATTAGCCTTTGTCCCCAAATCATTACTGCCATAACTTATTGTGAATATTGGCATTATACCTCATTTACAAGGTTTGTCATATTTAAGTAAAATAAGAGTTTGAACTCAAAATAAAGCAGGAAGCCAAAACATTGTCTCTAATTAAGAATTTGTTGAAGTGAAAAATCAATAGGAAATGTGTGGGCATCTTTTGCCTTTGGGGGCGTTTCATACCTCAAAGGCATTTCCTGCCTCTGGGGGCAGGACCTAGTAAGGAGGGAGGGGTTCCTACCTCTGGGGACAGGGCATGCAGGCAAGGGGGCATTGCCTATAGAGTCCCAAGGCAGCTGGCTCCAAAGTTCATGGACTGTTGTCGTCAGTCTTTGAGAAATCCAGCAGTGTAAAAGAAAACTGCTGTAAAGTTGTGTAAACTGTCCAAGAGGTGTACCATTAAGTCCAACAGAAGTGTCAGTACAAAACAGATGACCACAGAAGAAACGCCAGGGGATGAAATGCTGCAAGTCTGTCTCAATGGGGAATATCAACCACTGTAATTCTGCTTTTCTGTAGAGAGTGAGCTTTGGAGTCTGTGAATCAGTTTCTTCAGGTCGTGCCAGGTCACATCATTGGTTTCCGGGGGTGCATTGTAGTCATCTTGTGGGCGATGTCAGAGAACAGGGGTCCAAATGGATTTCCGGGGATTCCATTTGAGCAGATGCTTTTTCATGTGAAGACCACAGCTGTAATTCACTTACTTGTGAAAAAAAACTTTTCAAGGTTGTTTAAACAGCATAAACTCAATAGAAGAACCATGGTTAGAAGCCTCAGGCATGAGAATCATTAACATAACCATTGTGCTATCTACCCCACCCATAACTCATACAGTTTTCAGGATTAAATGTTTCCAAGACGTAAAAAATCAAAAGAGAAAAAAACAATTTTTTGGACTGTTTCTGGATGTCTCTAGAAATCATGGCTGCATCCAGCATTTTTTTTTTTTTTGTAAAGTCAATGTCATACAAAAATTCAGTCATTCAAATCACTCTCTTATGAAAGGCAACTGAAAGCAAACAGCAAACTTAAGATATTCAGAAAGAATAACAAGGGGGGAATCAGTAGGCAGTTTATGCTTTTTTCACCTTGAACCAGATTATCCAGATCTCACCATGTAACATCATGAGTCCCTGGAGGGTGTCCTAGTCCAAAAAGCTCCTCGAAATTCCATTTAGGGAGCTTCTGATGGTTCCTGATGGATTGCTGCAGGCACCCATTTTTAAAAAGTCTTCCCATCGAAGAAAGAATCGAATCAGGAGGGTAGAACTAACCACGTGTTCCCATTCTTGGGGACTGCCAGGGTACTGGAGAATGCTCTTCAAGTTAGAGTAGTCCTTCTACACAGGAAATATGGGAGAGGAAGTCCATAAAGTCCCAGGGGAAATCTCCATGCATTTCCCAAGCTCTACAATCATGGTCCTAAGGAACCAAAGTTTCCGGTCAGGGAACCAAAGTGTGGCCAGAGCAAAATGTTCCAGAGACAGAGAAACTGTCTCATGAAGAAAGAGTATAGGCTTTGGGAAACCTCTTCATAAGTAGAAAGGCAGCCCATAGTTGATAGGTAGCCAAACGGCTTTACTTATCTGGGGGATGGGCGGGTTAGGTCCCATGTTGGTGCTGGTCCGTGTTTCAGGTGCCAAATGCCTGGCCCGGCTAGCTTCACAAGCAGGAGAGAGATGACCAGGGACTCATGGCTGAGCTGGGAATGCAGTTCAGTCTTTATTGATGAGGAATGCAGTGCAAGCTAGCTAGCTCTAATCACAATCCTGTCCTATATATCTCCTGAGGCAGAAGAGTCAGGAAGAGGAAGTATGTAGGATAGGGGGTGGGGAGAAGGAAAAAGCATGAAAACCAATGGGGATTAAACCAGTGAAAACAATGATTATGTAAATAGACCACAGAGTCAAGCAATGCAACAGAAGGGGTCTTAGAAGCAGAATTTAGAAGCAGACCAACAGAAAGGAAACTATTTAGTACATCTTACTATTTGCTTACAAGTTTGAAAGAATGACAGAGTTGGAATTTGATATGCTTCAAATTAATTCTTTTTAATTCTCTTTATTTGTTTATTGGATAGAGACAGGCTAAAACTGAAAGGGAAGCGGAGATAGAAAGGGAGAGGGACAGAGAGATACCTGTAGGACTGCTTCACTACTTGAAAAATTTTCCCCCTATAGGTGAGGACTGGAGGTTTGAACCTGGGTCCTTGAATGTTACAACATGTGTGCTCAACCAGGTACCCCACCACCCAGCACCTATGGACTTATTTTATATTTAATTTAGCATTATCTTTCAGAGAAACAAGAACTTGAAATTATATATTAAATTTACATCTGATTTTGTTGTTGTTGTTCAGATAGACACAGGGAGACAGAGGCAGAAGAGTGAAAAAGTACCATGCCAAAGTTTCCTTTAGTGAAATGATAGCTGGTCTTCAAGTTGGGTCACACACATTACAAAGCTACACACTATCCAAATGAGATATTTGGCTAGCACCATATTTTATTTTATTTATTTATTTATTTATTTATTTTTTACCAGAGTATTGATCAGCTCTGGCTTCTGGTGGTACAGGGATTGAACCTGGGACCTTGAGGCCTCAGGCATGAGAGTCTCTTTGCATAACTATCATACTATGTACCCCAGCACCATATTTGAATATTTTAAGAGTACTTATACCTCCTTATAAGTCTAGTGTTCAGATAGTTATCATTGGGAAGTAAGAAACTGTTCTCATGTGAGAACTGTCTTCTTAATCATTGTTTTCCCCAATAAAGTGATATGATAATAATTTCTTAAAGTTTTCTTACATATGGACTAACAAGGTAATGCATATGAGAAGGTACTTCCATTGTGCATGACAAAGAATTGAGTCTCCATTCTCACAACACTGGAGAAGCTTTTATACTGAGCTCACTTGCTTTCCCATTGCCACCCCCCCATATCTCCTCCCTTTCTTTCTCTCTCTCTTTATTTCTTCCTTTCTTTCTTTCTTTCCTTTTTTTCTTTTTCTTTTTTTCTTTCTTTCTTCCTCTTTCCCTTTCTATCTGGAAAAAAAAAACCTAGAGCAGTGAAGTAGAACAATTCTCATATGACTATTTATCCAGCAAATACACATCTCATTCCTCATACAATTTGATCTATATTATTATCTCTTGCAATAAACAGAGTTATGTGAAGGGAGATTTATATATAATTATCTAAAATAAGACACAGAAGGTTTTGCTGATTTATCCCCAGATGTTTTGTGTCAGATAAAAGTCATTATGCAATGCCTTGCTAAATATAATGCCTCCATGTGATTGTACTCACTTCTGGAGAGTATTTTCCTCCGTGTTAAAAACATAAACAAGGGAGTTGGGTGGTAGTGCAGAGGATTAATAGCAGGTGGTGCAAAGCACAAGGACTGGCTTAAGGATCCCAGTTCAAATACCTGGCTCCCCACCTGCAGGGGAGTCACTTCACAAGCGATGAAACAGGTCTGCAGGTGTCTATCATTCTCTTTCCCCCTCTCTGTCTTCCCCTTCTCTCTCGGTTTCTCTCTGTCCTATCCATCAACAATGACATCAATAAATACAACAATAAAACAACATCCTGGTTCAAGCCCCTGGCTCCCCACCTGCAGGGGTGTCACTTCACAGGCGGCGAAGCAGGTCTTCAGGTGTTTATCTTTCTCTTCCCATCTCTGTCTTCCCCTCCTCTCTCCATTTCTCTCTGTCCTATCCAACAACAGCATCAATAACAACAATAATAATAAATCAACAAGGGTAACAAAAAGGAATAAATAAATATAAAAAAATAAAAAACAGAATATTCAATATCTCTGTCACAATATCAATTTATAAGCCATCAACTAAAATACTAAGTATATTTTTCATATGAACTAATTAAAAGAAGTATGTTAATCATATCATAAACACAACTTGAGCATGAACTTTCAAACAAATCTGATATCTCATGTTTATAATTGATATTTAACACTCATTGGTAAGTTTGACATAAATCTATATTTTATAACACGACTTTGATGTTTAAAGGGTTTTGTGTTTTCTAATGTACTCCCAACACGTCACAGATCCTTTAAGAAGATATATTTTTAACTGTCTACCATGGGGCTGCCAAAAACATGCCATATGACTAGTTTTATATAGATAAATAATGTTATGCTTTCAAAATAAAAGAATTATAGACTTTAAGGAAGGTGTAACTATCCATGCAATCAACCTTTTAGAACAATACAGACATTTCTGTAGGTCATGTTAACAAGAGTTACTGATTACCCAATAAGTAGGGGAATGGCAAGGGTTTTTGTTTGTTTGTTTTTGTTTTTTAACTATGGTCTTCCGGACATTTTCACATCTCAGAAAGGCTATTCTTGATATTTCCCCTGGCTCTTCCTACTAAACTACTGAGCCACATTTTAGCTCACATAGGGATGTTAAGTCTTAATTGCTTTCTGCTAAATTCTCTTTTGTTTTTGATCTACCCTTGGACTGGAATTTTCTATGTTCTATCTTAAATGAAGCCAGAGGTATTGAAGAGAGCTTCAAATTCCTTTGTTATGAGAACTAGGTAGGTGCTCTGGAAAGGGTCCCACATTTCTCAGAGGAATGCTTCTTTTCTATGAGATGGTCCTTAGCAAAAAAATATCTGTTCTGTGCTTGCTTCTCCATGTTGTTATTTATAAAATCGGAACAACTGGGTAGAAAAGAGGGTTTTAGGGAGTTGGGCGGTAGTACATAGGTTTAAGCGCATATGGCAAGATACGCAAGGGCCAGCTTAAGGATCCCAGTTCCAGGTGTCTGTCTTTCTCTCCCCCTTCTCTCCATCTCTCTGTCTTATATAAGCAACGAAATCAGTAACTACAACAATAATAAAAAAACAACAAGGGCAACAAAAGAGAAAAATAAATAGATAAATATAAAAAAAAATTAAAAAGAGAAAGAAAAGAGAGTTTTATTGCCTAGCAAACAATTTATAAGCTGGGCAGCTGAATTTGTCCATCATAGGAGAAAGAAAAAGCAACTGGAAAAAAAAATGACACTTTGCTTCTTTTGGATAGAGTTAGAGTACCACGACAGTCTATAGCTATTTAGGAGTTCACTGGAACATTATGCTTAGTTATGAGAGGAAATGCTGAGCATATGAAATTGAAGAACACAAAATGGATATGTATAGTTATAGACTACATTTATATAACTACATTTATATAACTACAGCAATAAAACAACAAGGGAAACAAAAAGGAAATAAATAAAACATTTGCTATTGATTAATATAGTCTTCAGTGTGCATTTTCTACGGACAAGTTTATTCACCCACAGGTCTGAGCATTTTAAAATTTGTAAAATTTTGTCTTAGTGCAGTCAGAATTGAAAGTCTAGAGATTTTATCTTCACAATAAAAATTAGCTTACCTAATGAATGATTCATTATTCTGTTAATTTGTTTTACATTTCAATTCACAGGTCTCATTCTTTGCCTAAGGGTATATAGATCATACATTTGCAGTGGGTAGTCACTTGGGTAAAGGTAGCGCTCTGAGTACCATCATAGTTCACCAGCATAAAAGATTTTTCTCTTTTCATCAGTCTACAGTTTAGTTCCTTCTAGTTAGCATAAAGATAGCCTCTAATAAACCAAAGTCGAAAAAAGCTGCAAGAGTAGCCTCAGAATGATATCACATGAGAGGATTTGTCAATAATATATGGCCAGCCTTCATAAAATCACAGAAGAACAAAACCTCCCCAGGAATTTTTTTTTTCAAAGAAAAACATTTAGAATTAGATTCACCTAAACACATTCATCACATAGTTCAATTTTTACACTACAGTTGAGAGAGGAGCTAGAGTTCTTAAAAATATAATCACTTGACCTGTTTCTACCTATTCAATAAGAACTTCTTATGTGAGGAATGATGACATCCCCACTGACAAAATTTAACAAGTTCATGAGGAGTATAGAAAAAAAAAAAAAGAAGAAGGAGGAGGAGGAGGAGAAGAAGAAATAAAATACTGGATTGTTTGCTGTGCTGTCACTGTTTTCTTTTCTTAATGTGGTTGCTGACAGCCAAAATTGAAAACACGCTGAGTTTCTTCAGCACCTGGTGTTCCTTCGATGCATGTCAGAGGCAAAGATCCTGTGACAGGTTAGGAGATCATGGAGGAGGAAATAGAAGGGTGCCAAAACATCTGAGGCCAAGGACACTTGTCTATTGCCAGGAAAAATGAGAAAACAGTGAGAGAATTACCACTCCTCTGGTCCACACGTGGTGTAAGACTCTCTCCAAATATCTGCTATAAAATGTATGAGGGAAGCACTTTCAAAGCAAAGAGGGCTTTGATTCCAAATTTATAAAAATGTTTGATATTTATTTCCTATAAATTACCTGCTAAAAATACAGATAACATTAGAACATCTTTACAGAGAATGAGTGATTATAGACATAGGACAATTGAGGACTGGATTTATAACTAGTATCTCTCTCTCTCTCTCTCTCTCTCTCTCTATATATATATATATATATATATGTATATATATATAATGTTTACTTGGACTGAAAAACATATTGATTCTTGTGACATTTTAGTTTTTTGATAAACCATATTTTAAAAAAATTGTGGACACATGCTTTCTTAAAATTTGGTGAAAGACATATACTAAAATAAAATAGTCTTAGGAAAAGCGGTGGGGTGTGAATATGTATTTGTTAACTGGGAAAGTGGACACTCTTTATAGGCAATAAAGATTAGCCACTGACAAATTTTACCAAGTCTTAACTGACACAAGGTGGCACCAGGTATAAACAAACCATCAAGCAAAGAGAGATAAATGAAATGAGAAAGGAGCTGAGTCAGAAAGAATGGAACAGGTGATTGAGTGAAAAGTATACTACCAATCTCATAGTTCTGAACTTATTTAAGGCAGAAGATGCAATTGTTTACATCAGAAAAAAAACATGAGCTAACTTATTTAAAAGAAGCAACAGTTGTAGAACTGAAAATTGACTCATTACTCACAATTTTCACCCACATATTATTTAATATCTGTCCTGATGCTTCATATGTATGTATATTTTAAAATGTTAGAGTAATTTTTTACTATGAAAAATGCTTTCTTATTGAATAAAAGTTAACATTTATATAACCTAATTCTACTAGTATTTATTCAGTTCAATGTTAATTTTAACATAAAAATAAAATAAAAATAAAAAGTTAACATATATAACCTAATTCTACTAGTATGTATACAGTATCAGTTTTTTAATTTACATAATTTTAATTCCATATTCATTTCTAATCCAAACAAATTTTAAAATATTTTGTAGAATAATTCACATAGCTAAATGAGTGATTCATAATCTACTTTGATAGCATAAAATGCACATAATTTAAAATATTCATTATTAACTAATTATCATATACAGATAATTCAATATTTACAATAAAGTGATTCTTATCTTGAAAGTTACTGTTTCTAATATGAACTAAGTAGATTGACATAAAAGTAGTAGTAGGGAGAAGTGAAGAGTTTTAGAGAAAACAATACTATAGGACAAAATATATAATTAAAACTAAGATAACAATTTGAGATATCTTTAGAAATTAACTTACCCTCTCTGTTATATGTTCATTTTTTTAGACTCCTACTCTTTATTTTTCCTTTTTGCTCCCAGGGTAATTGCTGGGGCTTAGTGCCTGGGATATGAATCCATTGCTCCCAGAGGCCAGTTTTTCCCTTTTTTTCTGCCCCCTCTTTGGATAAGACAGATAGAAATTGAGAAAAAAGGCAGAGATAGACAGGGAAAGATGGATACCTATAGACTTGCTTCATTGCTCATGAGGTGTCTCCCCTTCAGGTGGGGTGCAGAGGTTCAAAGGAAGGTCCTTACAAGTGATAGTGTGTTTGCTCCCACCTGGTCCCTAGACTTCTATTCCTCATTCATCCTTTTATTAAATTATATTTGTAAAGTTTTATTATTTAATTATTAGGGAGAGATAAATAACACATCATTCTGGTGTATATCACGTGATACAAGGGAATGAACTCAGGACCACATACTCAAAGATCTAATGCTTTCTACTTCCATTTCAGGTGGTTCATTTCCTAACAAAGTCCCAAAACCTAGATATAGACAAGGTCCCATGAGATAGGGCATATGTTCACATGTATCCATAAATTAGGGCAAAATATATAACTGAAAGAAAAACTATGGAGCTAGTTTTTTCTAGTCAATATAATCATATGGTTTTTATTGCAACTTGTTGGATTCAATGATGACATTTATTTTTAATGTTAAATAGTTTTATGGTATATTTTTTCATGTTTCTGTCTTTAAAAAATTAGCTATAAAATATATACCTGAAAGCAGAAGTACACTAGAGTTTGCAGTGAGTACCTCCCTAACACTTCTTCTCCACTATTCCGAGCTTTGGGTCCATGAGTGCTCAACAATTTGTTTGGCTTCATATGTTAACTCTCTTTTCAGTCACCAGGTTCCAGATGCCATCAGGATGCTGGCCAGGCTTCCCTGGATTGAAGACCCCACCAATGTGTCCTAGAGCTCAGCTTCCCCAGAGACACACCCTACTAGGGAAAGAGAGAGGCAGACTGGGAGTATGGACCGACCAGTCAACGCCCATGTTCAGCGGGGAAGCAATTACAGAAGCCAGACCTTCTACCTTCTGCAACCCACAATGACCTGGGTCCATGCTCCCAGAGGGATGCAGAATGGGAAAGCTATCAGGGGAGGGGGTGGGATATGGAGATTGGGTGGTGGGAATTGTACGGAGTTGTACCCCTCCTACCCTATGGTTTTGTTAATTAATCCTTTCTTAAATTAAAAAAAATAGCTATATGACTATATATGAAGTTAATTTATTCTCCTATTTGTGGCATGTCAGAACTTCACAAAAACCTGAAGCTCTTCCAGTGGACTCTCTTTCATTTTAAATGATAAATATATATATATATATATATATATATATATATATATATATAGAGAGAGAGAGAGAGAGAGAGAGAGAGAGAGAGAGACCAGTACAGTACCTGTACTTTGTGGTGCTCTCATATGGTGTGAAGCCTTGAACTCAGTTTCTTACACTTGATAAAGTATGTGTTCCATTAGGTTATCTATATCCTAGCCCCTGAAGTGAGTTCTCAATGATAGCGTCTCGTAGTATCATAATTCATTTTCTTAAAAACAGTTTATTGAGGACTTTAGGGGGACAGGACTATGGACTACCTGCAGCTACATTTTTCTCTCCCTGATATGGCGCAGGCACCACCATACAAGCTGCTTGACACTGTACCAGCTTCGCAGAAAGTTCAGCACGGCTGGACTCTCCAGGCCAAACTGAAACCATCTTGCCTTTTGCCATGTATAGGGCTTAGTATTAAGCTCTTTGTGGTCTTAATAATATTTACCTCTGGCCAGGATCAGAGCCTGACCAGTAACAAAAGTAATGACAAAACCTGCACTGCACTCTGTAAGACTGATCATAGTGGAACAAGCAATACCAATAATGCAGAATTTTTTAGGAGACTCCTAAGAGGAAGAAATGTTTCCCCCTTTATCTACACCACTCCCTTTAGTATTCCCACTAAAATATAGAGAAATATTGGTGCTTCCCACAGTGGAGGGGCCACCTTATATAGGATAATTAATAAATGGAAAGTTATGGTACCTGCCTAGATGCAATGGACCTTTTAATCTACCACCCATCACTATGCTCCCACTTCCTTATGCAGGAATAGTACACAAGAACCTACATCACATTGTGAACATACACAGAAGATGGATTATAGTTAGAGAACTTAACTTTATGGAGAGGCTGGCCAGGTCAGTACCACCTTGGTGCCTTCTCAGTATGGAACAAAACAAAACTCTTTGATCAAACAATGGAACAGATTTTATGAAAAATGGGATGTTCAATTTGTTTAAGGCCCCTAGAAACATAACAAGCTTGAACTTTCTATGAACCATGGCTTCTGATGCATAGGACAAGAGGATGGCATAAACATATAGGTAGAATATTAATCTTAATCAACAGTACATCTGCCTAGCACACAGGTATGGGAATAACAAGAGACATAGAGACTATGATGTGATCTCTAGGGATAAAAGTGCCCCTGGAATGTGAATGTTCCATAAAGCAGGAGGTGTTCTCTACCTGTGCTGTTCTTACTTGGTGATTTTTATTTTAATAATCAAAGCCTTGGTGATTTATATATTAGTGACCAAAGCCTTGGTGATTTTGTATTAATAATCAAAATCTTGGTGATTTTTGTTTTAATGATCCAAGCCTTATGAGACTATAAAAATGAATTTCTGCTTGAGTATGACAGAGATGTCTGCTTACGTTTGATTCAGCATCAACTCACTCGTCTTTCATTCTCCCTCATTCCACACCCACTCCCCTCCTTTTTCAGATTACCCTCATAACCTGCTAAGGCTGGCCCCCAGCACCAATCTACTATGAAAAGTAAGAATAATTACCTGAAGACTCAACAATTTATGATAAATATATATTCAAGAATTCACCAAGTCACAAGCGAGTACAAACATGTGTAGCTCCTGTACATAAAGGGACTGAAGGAGAGATTCCTGGGACTAAGAGACTGTACTCGAGAGTGGCTAGTGCCAGTCCAGAAGTTTACCAGTGGAGACACACCACTTCTGGGTCTGAATTTAAGCAACAAAAAGACTGTTTAAATAAATGAAAAATTCACCTAAGATTTTACGAGAGTTTACAACAGTGGGCTCTAGTCTCCATTGCTGGTGCCCCTCAGAGGCTGGAACAACAGCAGGGAAAACTACATTGTCATCAAGGGCAAAGAACAGGCCAGTGACTCAGGATCAAAATCTACATTTCCAGTGACCCAGATATCAATCCTTTTTACTATAGCAACAAAACCAATAAAATATCTAGGAATAAGTCTAACAAAAGAAGTAGAAGACTTATATACTGAAAAGTATGAGTCACTCTTCAAGAAAATAGAAAAAGACACAAGGAAGTGGAAAGACATTTCATGTTCATGAGTTGGAAGAAACCACATCATCAAGATGACTATAATACCTAGAACCATATACAAATTTAATGCAATTCCATTAGGGTCCCATCCTAGGAAAATAGAACAAAAAATTCAAATGTTTATCTCGAACCAGAAAAGACCTAGAATTGGCAAAAACAATCTTGAGAAGAAAGAACGGAACTGGAGGCATCACATTCCCAGATCTCAAATTGTATTATAGGGCCATTGTAATCAAAGATGCTTGGTACTGGAACATAAATATACACACTGACCAGTGTAACAGAATTAAGAACCTAGAAATAAGCCTACACAACTATAGACATATAATCTTTGACAAAGGTGTGCAGACAATTTAATAGTGAAAGGAGAGTCTTTTCAACAAATGGTGTTGGAAAAATTGGGTTGAAACATACGGAAGAATGAAACTGAACCACTATCTTTCACCAAACACAAAAGTAAATTCTAAATGGATAAAGGATTTGGATGTTAGACCAGAAACTGTAAAAAAATTTAGAGGAAAATATTGGCAGAACTCTTGTCTGTATAAATTTTAAAGACATCTTCAATGATATAAATCCAATTACAAATGAGACTAAAACAAAACTAAATCAATGGGAATACATCAAATTAAAAAGCTTCTGCACACAAAAGAAATTACCACCAAAACAAAGAGACCTCTTACAGAATGAGAGAAGATATATATGTTGGTCTGCTTCTATATTCCTCTTCTAAGACCCCTTCTGTTGCATTGCTTAACTCTGTGGTCTATTTACATAATCATAATTTTCATTGGTTTAATCCCCACTGGTTCATGTGCTTTTTCTTTCTCTCCACCCCCTATCCTACATACTTCCTCTTCCTGACACTTCCACCTCAGGAGAAATATATAGGACAGGATTGTAATTAGTGATAGATAGATCAAACTGCATTCTTGCTCAATAAAGATCAAACTGCGTATGACATATATCAGACAAGAGGCTAATACCCAAAATATATGAAAAGAATCACCCTGCCCCAATGTGGGGAGACAATATGAACAGAATAGTCATCAAAAAAAAAAAAAAAAGAGACCCAAAAGACCAACAAATATAAGAAAAAATGCTCCTTCATTGATAAATACAAATAAAGACAATAATGAAATACCACTTCACTCCTGTGAGAATTTCATATATCAGAAAAAAGGTAGCAGCAATGAATGCTGCAGAGATTATGGGGACAGATGAACCCTCCTGGACTGCTGGTGGGTATATATATTGATTCAATCCCTGTGGAGAGCAGTTTGGAGAACTTTCACAAGGCTAGGAGTGGACCTACCCTATGACCCTGCAATTCCTCTCCTGGGGATATAGCCTAAGGAACAAAACACACTCATCCAAAAAGATTTGTGTACACCTATGTTCATAACACCACAATTTGTAATAGTCAAAACCTGGACGCAGCCCCAGTGTCCAATAACTGATGAGTGGCTGAGTAAGTTTTGGCCTATTCCACAATAAATACCCAGCTACGAAAAATGATGAATTCATCTTCTTTACCTTATCTTGGATGGAGTTTGAAGGAATCATATTAAGTGAGATAAGTCAGAAAGAGAAAGAGAAAAATGGGATGATTCCACTCATAGACAGAAGTTGAAAAATCAGAACAGAAGGGAAAATACAGAACTTAGGATGGAGTTGGCACATTGTACCAATGTAAAAGACTCTGGGGTGAAGGGAATCTTCAGGCCCTGGAAGATAATGGCAGAGGAGGACCTAGTGGGAATTGAATTGTTATGTGGAAAACTGAGAAATGTTACACATATACAGACTACTATATTTTACTGTTGATGTAAATTCATTAATTCTGTAATAAAGAGAAAAATATACATAAAAATCTCTTTTCTGGGGGAAATGATGATATAAGACTTTTGTCACATGTCCAGTTTTTCACTTTCCTATGATAGAGGTCAGCACAGTGCAGAACTCTATCCATTTGCCTTCTTCCTCCATCATATGTCAAGTGGTCCCAACCTTTTTACCTCCAGCTTTTTCCCCCTTCAAAGTTCTGGGATCTACTACAACAGAAGATCACGATTCTTAATCCCCTCTGTCAATCTCTATCATTTTATTATTGTATTTACACATTTAATTAAAAAATCTACTAAGGCTTAAGTGTACTTTTAGAGCTGGTAAGATAGCTCAGCTGAATAGAGTACCTGTACTGTCATTTCTCAAGTGCATGACCCAGGTTCTAGCCCAGCTGCCACCACAATGAAGGTGGCTTTGATGCTATGATCTCTCTTTCTGTCCTTCTCGAAAAAATATTCCTGTAGCAGTGACACAATGGTAATTAAAAAAAAAAAGTGTGTCATCTTGTTTTTCCTAATTTATTTATACTCCCTACTTATTTCTTCTACTCTAATGTTCTTGTCTTTCCTGCCTTCCTATAGGGCTTCTATTTTTCTACAGTGTTTTGTGATTCCAAGTACCTTATTTACTGCTGTCATCATTTACCAGCAGAATTTACTAATAACTTACAGAAACAGAAGCATACTTTATATTCCTTTTCTCTCCTCTCCTTTAGGCTATAATCATCTCAAATATTTTCTTATAAGTATATTTAGAACTGCATCTAAATATAGATCTACATATAATAAGTATTGAATATTTATCCTTACATATAATTTAGACCCTTAGGAAGAAGAAATTCTACTGTTTCTCCATATTTTTGCTTACCACATTCTTTCTTCTGACCTGACACCAATTCATTTTTAAATAAATCATTTCCTTTCATTATAGAGCATGTCTTTCTTAAATCATTAGTTTGGGGTAAATCTGCTCATGGCAAAACCTTCATCTGCAGACATATTGATTTCGTCTCTATTTCTGGAGCACATTTTTGCTGAGTGTACAGTTTTACATGAATAATTTTTCCCTTTCAGCTCTCAAAAAAAAATTATTCCAATTTCTTCTGTTCTTGATTTAGATTTTTCTCAGTGCAATTTCTCTGTTTTTTTATGCTTGGAATTACTTGTTTCTTGAACCCAAAAGTCTACATCATTGCAAATTTATAATTATTTCAACTATAATTTCTTCTTGTGTTTTCAGAACTTGCTTATTATCTTCGTCATTTCTGGGATCACAATAAGGCCAATATTATTATTATTGTCATCATTATTATTTTAATTCTCACAGGTTCTTAGATTTACAGTCACTTATTTATTTCTTTTTTGTTCTATCTCCTATTTCACTAATTATTTCCTCTGTCCCCACCAGTTATGTGTGTTTCTTCTGTACTTTATTTATGGATTTTACAATTGTATAACCATTACGTTAGAAATTATATATTTTAGTGTGATGCTTTTGTTTCTTTTTTGTTTGTTTGTTTGTTTTTTCAATCATGTTCATAACTACTCATTGAAATATTTTTTAATCATGACAGCTTTAATTACAACACCTTTCTTGTCTCAAATGTTCGCCTATTTTGTTTGAGATCTTCCTGGCTTGATGATTTTTCTACTGAAATCTGGATGCTTTTACATTACTACATTCTGGAGCTTATTCAAAGACTTTGCTGTAATTGGCTTTTTCTCACAATATTCCTTGAAGACAAAGGTTCAGTTGCTGCCTCATTATTGCCAGGTGAAGACAGAATTCTAGCTCCCTCACAGCATAAGAGTTCTGGTTCCTGCACCATCTTCAGTGACACTAACATGAGAGGTGCCTTCTTCAAATAAGAATTTGAAGTTGGGAGTCAGGCATAGCACAGCAGGTTAAGCGCTTGTGGCACAAAGTGCAAGGACCCCCTTAAGGATCCTGGTTCAGCCCCCAGCTCCCCACCTGCAGGGGAGTTGCTTCACTGGCAGTGAAGCAGGTCTGCAGGTGTCTTTCTCTCCTCTTTGTCTTCCTCATCTCTCCATTTCTCTCTCTTCTAACAGTGACGACACAGGTAACAACAACAATAACTACAACAACAATAAAAAAGGGCAACAAAAGGGAAAATCAATATAAAAATAAAATATAAAAAAGAGTTTAAAATCTTCCCTAGTCTTCCTCTGAAACTCTTTTAGATGAGAAAATAAAAGGGTGGGGAAGGGAGGAGTACTAAGTTACTTTTTAAAATTTATTTATTGGGAAATTAATATTTTACATTCAACAGTAAATACAATAGTTTGTACATGCATAACATTCCTCAGTTACTTTTTCTTGGACATTTGGGGGAAATAAGACTTGGCTGGGGCTTTAGAGCCTCAGGCATAGTCTCTTTGCATAACCATTATGCTATCTACCCCTAACCCTCTTAAGAATGCTGTGTCTTGTTAGACTTCTCTTTTCCTGGCCCTTGTGCTAGACAGAGCAGTGTTGAGATTTATGGTTCTTGTCAGTTTTATTTTCCTTACATTTTCCAGTGTCTTTGGGTTGCTGGCTGCTTCAGACCCAAGTTGATACATATGTTGTAAATAATGTCCAATAAAAATTACATGTACAGGTAAATGATAAGGAGTTGAAGCAAGGCATTTACTCTTTTGCAAGCGGGTGTGCAAACAACAATGGCAATCAGGCAGCAGTACAGTACCCCACTCTCACCCTTCTCCCTTCTTTTATACCTGACGCAGAACTATCTCCTCCACCTTTGGGCTAGGCTTCAGAGCTCACAATCTCCCAGTTCTCTAAATAAAGAAAGGAAAAGAATCTAAGGGTCTCTATTGGAGGATTAGCAAACACCTCAAATAAATACTATCTGAACCTAAAGAATCTAGAATTAGTGAGCACAGGTGGTTATAGATAACAATTAATATAAACAATATTTTTGTACTAAACAATTGTTTTATTCATGTTCCTTTGAAAAGAAGGCCTAACCATTTCTTACACATCTGAGTTAAGAAACCCTATTGGGGGAGTCCGGCGGTAGCACAGCGGGTTAAGTACACGTGGTGCAAAGCGCAAGGACTGGCATAAGAATCCCGGTTCAAGGCCCTGGCTCCCCACCTGCAGGGGAGTCGCTTCACAGGCGGTGAAGCAGGTCTGCAGTTGTCTATCTTTCTCTCCCCATCTCTGTCTTCCCTCCTCTCTCCATTTCTCTCTGTCCTATCCAACAATGATGGTCTCAGTAATAATAACTACAACAACAATAAAAACAACAAGGGAAATAGAAAAGGAAACAAATAAATAAATAAATAAATAAATAAATAAATAAATAAATAAATAAATAAATGAAAGCCTATTGCAGTATAGGAAAGGTGGCAGGCAGTAGGATGAGTCTGTCATGAGATGTAGGCTTCCTCTGCTGCAAACCATGAATGAATGGCAGTCTCCTACCAACCTGTGGCTGCCCCAACTATTCAAAACTCTGTAACACACACAGTGGCTACATTGGCCTTCAGGGAGAAACTAGCTTGCTAAAACCACCAGATTGTGGAAATCTTCCTTCTTTGTTGAGGTGCTTTAGGTGAGAAAATATTTAAGAAAAGCCTTCCTAAGGCCCCATATTAAGGCCACTGTGCTTGATGCTTTGCTACTTTCGGCTGTCTCCATTTTTATTTCTGCTGACAGGTTATCTCAGCAAAGGGAAAGTGGGGGCAAACCTATATCCTTTACATCCCTATCACTGGAATCTGCATATTTATGCTTGAGTTTTACCACCTGCAAACCCTCTACTATGCCTCCAATAGCTACTGGGTCAGTCCTAAAATAACATTCCAGACTTTGACAATTAGTAACCACTTCCACCCCAAGGGAAGAGCCACAGATGGGATGGAGCCCAGTTTTAAGACTTTTGAGCAGTAACTATGGCTAAAGGTTAAGGGATTCTGCAGTGTACAGCTGTTTAACACAATGGCCTGATTGATGGGCTAATCCTAATGATTTTAAGTGAGTTTACAAGTTGTTCATTAGGTCATGCTCTATTTTTCATGTCTTGCTCCTAGCAAAATCCCTGAATGCACATGAATATGTATACGGAAGAGTAGCCATGTTAACTGTATAGCTTTTAAGAGTGAAGTGGTCCTCTGAAATAGCCCTCATTGCTAGTCTGCTATTGTAGCAAATTTTGAAAGTTCTAATTAGCTCATTTCTTCAACTCATCTATAGCTTCATTTTCTAGTGCAGACCCTGGCAATATCACTGTGGATGATTCTGTAATCCATTTTCTACTCATTTCCATTTTACCAACAACATGGCACCTTTAAATATCAGAACTGGTATCCCAATGTTAACATTTTGAAATGATCCACTGTTCACCAGTCTTTGGCCTGATTCACCCATCGGTTGGTCAACATTTCAATTGTATCATTTTCTCATTGTAGATAAAAAAAAATGTCATGTATACAATGCTTATATGGACTGCATTTTCAGTTGCTTCCTTAGGGGAGATGTGGATAACTGGCTAGAAGTGGTTATTATTTAGCATTATAACAAATTATTATCACCTTGCATTGTGATGCCATTCATTTTACTTTAGATTAGAAGATTGCCTGGATACCTAGAGTACTAGACTACTTTAATTTGATTCTGTTTTCTAGCTTGAAAAGGTAATTCATATTCAAGAGAAATTCAAGTATCAAAAACTGAATTCTGAACTTGAAATGGGTCAACTTTTAACATGTTTTATAAAATATTTTAATCTGTATAATATGCATGTGCTTCAAAAGACAAACAAATAAATAAACATACAAACCAGATCTTCAGGTTCTCAGTGTCTTCATCTCTCCATCTTTCAGAGTTAGTTGTGTTATATTTTATATATAATACTCAGGGGTAGTAGTATACTTAGCAAAAATAAGCATGTATTGGAACCTAGTAATAAAAATAAGCATGTATTGGAACCTAGTAATCTTTTAAAATTTTATTTATTTATTTTCTTTTTTAGGACAGAGAGAAATGGAGAGAGGAGGGGAAGATTTAAAAGATAAACACCTGCAGACATGCTTCACTGCTTGTGAAGCGACCTCCCTGCAGATGGGGAGCCAGGGGCTCGAACTGGGATCCTTACTTCAGTCCTTGCTCTTTGTGCCACATGCGCTTAACCTGCTGTGCTACCGCCCAGCTCCCTTAAATTCATTTATTAAGAAGAGTGAGATTAAGAAAGATACCAGAGCAGGACTCCTGCGTATGCAGTGTGGAGGATCTAAGAGCCAATGAGGTCCTCGTATATTCAACAACTGGACTCTACCCTACTGAATGAGTTATGTCCATAGATAAGTTGATACAGTAAGACCCTGAGTTAGAGTGGAGACATAACTTGCAAGGCATCATATTCCTCATTAATGCAACTTAATATCACTGTCATCATAATTTGAAATGTTCAGAAATATTTATATGAATTTCTTGAATTTTATACATTAAATAAAGCCACAGACTAAAAGATCTTAAATGAACATTATGTGGGAAAAAAGGACAAGTGTTCAATATTGAGTACTTATTGTATATATATAATTGAGGTCACTACAGACCTAGAGTTTAGAAAAAAAAAAGTTATCCCAATTTAAAACATATTATATTACCATTTGACACATTTAAAATGATGGTGTGTATGTATGTATGTGTTTTTTAGCTTATTTATTTTTTGGTGTCCCTTCACATTTTCAGGCCTTTTTTCAGATAAAAATAAATCTTTATCTGCAATATTCCAGCCTTTAGGTTCATGATTAGTCACCAGTTTGTTCTACTTTATATCTTAACTCTTTTTCAGCCAGCAGGTTCCAGATGATACCATGATGCCAACCGGACTTCCCTGGGCAAATGACCCCACCAATGTACCCTGAATCCCTGCTTCCCCAGAGCCCTGTCCCACTGTGGAAAGGAGAGACAGTTTAGGAGTATGAATCAACCTGTCAATGCCCATGTTCAGTGGGGAAGCAATTACAGAAGCCAGACCTTCCGCCTTCTGCATCCCATAATGATCCTGCGTCCATATTCCCAGAGGGATAAAGAATAAGAAAGCTTTCAAGGAAGGAGATGGGATGCAGAGTTCTGGTGGTGGGAATTGTGTGGAATTGTACCCCTCTTATCCTATGGTCTTGTTGGTGTTTCCATTTTATAAATAAAGATTATAAAAATAAATAAAGAAATAGATACACACATAGAGAGGGATACAACAGTGAAGCTTCCTCTAGAGCAGCAGTGTGCCAGTGTGGTATACCTGACATTCGAGTCTGAATTGTATAGATGACAAAATAGGTGCCTTCTTTGGTGAACTATCTAACTTGTTTAAAAAATTACGAAATATATTAGGAGCAGTTTATATAAACACTGGAACAATAGTGGCTCACAGATATTGCTTTGAGGAAAAAAAAACTTGACAAACTTGAGCAGATGTTCTTGGAGGTGAAAGGCAAAAGGTGCATTTAAAGGTCTCTCTAGTATAAAGAGCGAGCAGTTGTTAAGAGTAAATCAAGGAACACATTTTAATTTGTTTACTTGTTAAGAAAAAAAACAGACTCTGTGACACAGTAGAGAGATTAAAGTATTACCTAAAGGCTTTAACTGAATTTACTAAATACATGAAAAAGTAGAAAAATCTAATTTTAAGTGTTAGAAGAATTAATCTGGGAGTCAGGAGGTAGCGCATGTGACATGAAACACAAGGACCAACATAAGGATCCCAGTTCGAGCCCCCCCCCCCGCTCCCCACCTGCAGAGGGGTCCATTCACAGGTGGTGAAGCAGGTCTACAGGTGTTTTTCTCTCCCCCTCTCTGTCTTCCCCTCCTCTCTCCATTTCTCTCTGTCCTATGTAACAAAGGCGACATCAAAAACTACAACTATAATAACTATAACAACAATAAAAAACAAGGGCAACAAAAAGGAAAATAAATAATTTTTTTTTAAAAAGTTAAAAAAAAAGAATTAATCTTTAGAGTGGGGCGGGGGGTAGATAGCACTATGATTATGCATAGACTCTTATGCCTGAGGCTCCAAATCCCAGATACAGTCCCCTGCACCATCATAAAACAGAGCTAATAAGTGCTCTGTTTTTTGTGTTTTTTTTTTAAAGTTCATTCCTTGCTTTGGCAAGAGAGATATATATGCAGTTATGCAAGTTACATAATTTTCTTATTGTCACTTTATTTATTTAGTTAGACTATAAAATAATGCATTTCCTGAGAGAAAGACCAAATGACAAAATACGTCAAAAGCTCTGAAGAAAAAATAATTTTAAAAGGTGTGGAACTGAGAAATGTTACACATGTACTAACTACTGTATTTTACTGG
The DNA here is from genome assembly GCF_950295315.1 of Erinaceus europaeus. Taxonomy (NCBI): domain Eukaryota; kingdom Metazoa; phylum Chordata; class Mammalia; order Eulipotyphla; family Erinaceidae; genus Erinaceus; species Erinaceus europaeus. The sequence continues at coordinate 101,262,498 of NC_080166.1, forward strand.
AAACCATTAATCCCCCCATAAAGAACACACACACACACACACACACACCATTAAAAATAGGTGTAGAATGGAAATAACAATAATATAAGGTGAAGTTATTACAGAAACACAGTAAGGAATATTACCTCATTTTTACCTCAAAGCTTTGGGAAGAATCATTGATGATGATATATCAATATTTTATTCAAAGTTTTTGCATTTTTAGACTTATTCTATTCTACATCTTTCTTATGTATCTTGACTTCTTGCTTAAGGAACTCTTGATATGGAAAGAGAGATCAGAAGGTATTAAAACAATCTTTTCATTAACTATTCAGAATTACATTCTCATACATCCGAAATAGATGCAAGTGACAAAATATCTAAAACTAGATTTTTAACTAAGTTACTGTTTGAAATCATTGCAGCATTTGGTTTATGTCCCATAAACAGCATCAAGAGAACCTCAATAGGAAAATGAATACAATACATATTTGAACTATAAATCATTATTTAATAGTTCCCTAAATATTAGCTTATAAATCCTTATATAAAATAAAACTATCATAAACAAATTCTCCTTATTTAGAAAAGTAGATTCAGCAAGCTTAAAACCACTCCAGATCCAATTTAGAAAGTCTGTTGTTTTAAAATCTTGCTTGACCACCTATAACATGTGTTTGTAAATCCCTGTATACAACTTTGTGTTTTTCATGAAGCTTTCTATTCCAGTTAGAACAGCTGGTGAAATTAAGGTTACCATTCTAAATTTCAATTAGAAGCCATTGGTGTAAAGCTATTTTCAGGATCATTTACTTGGCTCTGGAATAAACTCCTCTTGGATGTTAGAAATGTAATCTCACTTTGCTAATGTTCAAATCACAAATGCATTTCATCACAGCTCTGAAAGAAAATTTATAGTGGGTAGATTAAAGAGATAGAGTATCTTTTTCAAGTTTACAATTTTAGACATTAAGAATTTAGTGTGTTTTTTTAATTACTGGGATTGACTTTTTCAAATAGAGTGACAGAGAAACAGAATGTGAAGAGACACCACAGCACTGAGGCTTCCCCCAGTTTCATGTAGGCCAGATTCAAACCTGGGCTGCACATGTTACAAGGTAGGTGTGCTCTGAAGTGAGCTATCTCATTTACCCATTTTTTAAAATATTCTTTAAAATTATTTTATTTATTTATTATTGGATAGAGACAGAGAAATTGGGGGGGGGGAGATAAAGAGGAGAGAATGAGAAACACCTGTAGCCCTGCTTCACCACTCATGAAGCTGCCCCCCTGAATGTGGAGACCAGGGGCTTGAACCTAGGTCCTTACACATTGTAATGTGAGCACTTAGCCAGGTGCATCACTACCTGGCCCCTTTAAAAAAAAATCTTTATTCACTTTTGTTTTAAGAGTGGTTGCTTCTTTTCTTTCACTTATGCTTTTAAAAATAATTTCATTGTGATTTATAGAACTCTTGAAAGTTAAAACACAGACAAACAAACAAACTTAAAACTGGGGCCTGGGGGATGGTACAGTAAGTAGGGTTTGGACTTGGAAGCAAGAGGCCTTGAGTTCAATCCCCAGCATTCTTGCATTAGAGTGATGCTCTGCTCTTCTGGCTCCCTCCCTCTCTGTCTTGTGTTGATAAATAAAATCTTTAAAATATTACCTAAGTTTGCCCCATTGTTAGGGGCAGGTTAGGGTCAAACGGATAATGGAGGAAGAATTTCTTGAACAAGGTGTCTACATACTGTTTAAGACAAAAATAACTATTGTGGGATAGACTGAGGTTTGTAGTTCCCTATGCAAAAGAGGCATCATGGAATGAACAATTACCATTGGTTTACTATGGTAACCAATAGCAGATGTGATTGATCTGTTCCAATTTAGGTCCACCAACAGCCTCTAAAAGTACTTGGCACTGGAAAGTCCAGCTTGTCATCTGAGTGTGTGTTCTTCTCTATTTCTTTTTTTAGAATGAAGCTTATCTCATGAAATTCCAGTGATTCTCCATAGCAACTATGACCCTGACAATGGGAGCTCATCAGGGCTTTTCTAAAATGTGTAATACTCCACTGAACCTGGAAACCTGCCTTGCCCTGGTGTCTGGTTAGCCTATCTGAGCTTCTCTATGATTGTGAAAACCTGCTTCACTTACATCATGATTATTTTACAAAAAGCCATCAGATAAGACAATACCCAGAGAAAATAAATAACAGTTTACAAAGGGAAAGGGAACACTACGGTATAAATAAAAACAAAACAAACAAAAAAAAACAGGAATCTGCCTCTTAAAACATAGTATTATAGCTTCCATTGTTTTCTAATGTGACTATACTGAGCGGCTGCACATTCTTATAGTAAATGGGACTACAACAAAATAGAACAATGCCTTGCTCTAAAATTAAACGCCATTGTTGGAAATTTGAAGATTCAATAGATATTGCCTTTCTCTTTTTTCTTTACCCAGATCTGAAATTGAATGATGAATAGAAATAATCGGTGGTGATCTGGTATGTGGCACAGTGGATAAAGCATTGTATTCTCAACCGCGAGGTCCTGAGTTCAATCTCCAGCAGCACATGTACCAGAGTGATGTCTGGTTCTTTCTCTCTAGCTGCTTGTTTTTCTTATGAATAAATAAATTCTTTAAAAAATAATCTGTGTAGATGAAATAGCATTGTATTTTAATACAAATGTTGGCAAAATGTGATTTAGGACTATGAATATCTTCAAATTAAAATTATACTTCCTTTCAGAGCACTGAATTATAGAACTGTTTGCAGAATTCAAATGCCAAAAGTAGTGAAGAGGGCTTGATCATTAATTCTGTGTCAATCTTGGCAAGTTGATTAATCAGATAATTTATTGCCTCCTTACTTATAAAGAAAAATCATGGTGGCAATGCCAGCAATAACACTACAATGGAAATTCCTGTTTCTACAAAATGAGTAGAAAAGAATTATCTCAGTATTGTGAAACAAAAAAAACCTTGTTATTGAATCCTGGCTGCATTGTACTAATCATGTCTATTGCTATTTTGAATTTTTCAAAAGTATAATTTCTACAGTTTCAGACTCTGGATAATTACCAGACCAAGGGCATGAAAGCTAAGGAAATAATTAATAAATACAAGAAAGTTATTTCATTTCTTAAATTCCACCTATCATGTATTATTGGCCCTTCTCTTTCTGACTTATCTCACTTAATATGATATCTTCTGTCCAATATATTACAAAAGAGATAACCTCATCATTTTAATAGCTGAGCGGTATTCCATTATATGTATAATCTCACAAATTCCACAGGCATTATTCATCTGGGCATCTAGGTTGCTTCAAAGTTCTGGCTATTACATTTGTACTACTATGAAGATAGGTGTGTATAGGCCTCTTTTGTTCACTCTGGGTATATCCCAAGAGAGGGATTACTGGTTTGTAGGTTACATAGATTAATTTTAGAGTTCTGATCAATCTCCAGGTTGTTTCCCACAAGAATTGAACCAAGTTAATTCCTGCTGGCAACGTAAGAGTTCTTTTTTCCGTATGGCCTCCTCAAAGCTGGTGTTTTTGTATTTTCTAATGTATGGCATTTTCAGAGGTAAAGTGGTATTTAACTGTTGTTTTTACTCACATTTCCCAGGCCATCAGAGATTTTGAGGATTTTTTTCATGTCTGTTGGCCCTTTGGATCACTTATTTTGAGAAGATTCTACCCATGTCCTTCTTCCACCTTTCAGTGGATTTTTTTTAATTGTTGAATTTGGTAAGTTCTTATTGTATTTTGGTTATTAGTCCTTTGTCTAATGTATGACACATAAAGATTTTTCACCCTTCATGGGGAATTTCTGTGTTTTGGTGGTCTTTTGCTATGCAGGAGTTTTTTTAGTTTGATGTTTGTTTTCCTTGCAACTGGATTTGAATTGTCAAAGATGTTTTTAAAGTTTACATCAAAAAGAATTCTGTCAAGTGTTTTCTTCTAAGTATGTAAGGTCTCTGGTCTAACATCCAAGTCTTTGATCCATTTGGAGTTTACTTTTGTATAGGGTAAAATGTGGTGGTCTATTTTCATTCTTCTGCATGTTTCAATCCAATTTTCCCAATGCCACTGATGAGATGCTCCTTTCTCCTTTAGATGTTTTGAGCTCCCTTGTGAAAAATTAGATAGATGTCCAGTAGGTATAAGAACTTATTTCTGGGCTCTCAATTTCACTTGTTTGTACATCTATTTTATTTCCAGGCAATTTTGATTATAGTGGCTCTGTAGTATGTTTTCAAATCAGGAAGCATGATGCTTCCATACTTGTTCTTTTCTCTCAATGTTGTTTTGGTGATCTTGGTTACTTTCTGCCTCCCAATAAACGTTTGCATATTTTGTTCTGTCATCTGTTAGAGACTAGCCCAAATGTGCTAATTAAAAAACAGATTACCTCAGACTGTGTCCAGAGACTTCACGTGTGGAATGACAACCCTTCAGCTTCATTACTTGGGTGAGACCTTTCCTTTTATAGTACACTCTAATTTCATCTCAGGTGGTTCACTTTCTAACAAAGTCCCATAACCTAGATATACACCAGTTTCTGTGAGAGAGAGCTCATGTTCACACGTATTCATAAACTACTGCAAAATATATACCTGAAAGCAGAAGTACACTAGAGTTTGCAGTGAGTACCTCCCTAACACTTCCTCTCCACTATTCTAAGCTTTGGATCCATGATTGCTCAACAATTTGTTTGGCTTTGTATGTTAACTCTCTTTTCAATCACCAGGTTCCAGATGCCACCAGGATGCTGGACAGGCTTCCCTGTATTGAAGACCCCACCAATGTGTCCTGGAGCTCAGCTTCCCCAGAGACACACCCTACTAGGGAAAGAGAGAGGCAGACTGGGAGTATGGACCGACCAGTCAACACCCATGTTCAGCGGGAAAGCAATTACAGAAGCCAGACCTTTTACCTTCTGCAACCCTCAATGACCCTGGGTCCATGCTCCCAGAGGGATAGAGAATGGGAAAGCTATCAGGGGAGGGGGTGGGATATGGAGATTGGGTGACGGGAATTGTGTGGAGTTGTACCCCTCCTACCTTATGGTTTTGTTCATTAATCCTTTCTTAAATAAAAAATTTTTTAAAAAAAGAAAAAAAAAAACAGATTACTAGGAAACCTTAAGAAAGGAAGGAAATGATACTTAATTCAATTCTGTATAATTTGATGGGATAGCCTGGTACTGCAGTTTTATAGCTTTTGTTTTATTCTCTTAAAATAGAATTTCTGAGCCTTTGACAAACATTGCATTAAATTTGTGTATGGCTGTAGGTATAATTTTCATTCTGATGATGTCAGTTCTTCTAATCCATGAACATGGAATATCTTTCCATTTCTTTTTCTTTCTTTCTTTTTTTTCTTTTTAAAATTAATTTATTGGATAGAGACACTTAGAAATTGAGAGTGAAAAAGAAGATAGGGATTGAGACAAAGAGACACCTATTGCACTGCTTCACCACTTGCAAAGCTTTCCCTGCATGTGGGGACCAGGGGCTCGAACCCAGGTCCTTACACATTATGACATGTGCATTCAACCAGGTGTAACACCACCTGGCCCCCTTTTTTTTATCTTTTTATATTTCCTTGACTAGTGACTCATAATTTGATTATACAAGTCTTTTACTTCTTTTGTCAGGTTTAATTCTCTATTTATCTAACTTTTTATGTATAAAATGGAAACACTGACAAGACCATAGGAGAAGAGGGAACAATTCTATACAGTTCCCACCTCTGAAACTCCATATCCCATTCCCTCCCTGATAGCTTTCCTATTCTTTTCCTCTATAATTCTAGATATTTTGTCGTTGTTATAGTGAATGGAACTGATTTATGGATATCTTCTTCCTCTGATTTAGTGTTTGCATAAAGGAATGCAATGTTGCTTCTTGTCAAGCATACCTACAGCCATCTATTGAGCTATCCATTTGCTTTTTGCATTTCTTTTTCTTATGTGGTGATCACGTTTAAGTCTGAAAGGCTTTGTAATTGTGTCATAAATTTACAACTAATTGTTTAGCTCTCCAAATTATCCTCTTTAGCATTTTAAGAATAAAGAATATGCTATCAATATTCATTTTTTTGAATTCATAAAATATACATGTACACATATATGTATTATTTACACATTCTAGATAGATATTTACCAAGAAAAACCACAATAAAGTTCACAATTTTTTTTTTCCCTCCAGGGCTATTGCTAGGCTCCGTGCCTGCACCATGAATCCACTGCTCCTGGAGGCCATTTTTTTTTCCCTTTTGTTGCCCTTGTTGTTGTAGCCTTGTTGTGGTTATTATTATTGCCATTGTTGATGTTGTTCATTGTTGGATAGGACAGAGAGACATGGAGAGAGGAGGGGAAGACAGAGAGGGGGAGAGAAAGACACCTGTAGACCTGCTTCACCTCCTGTGAAGCGACTCCCCAGCAAGTGAGGAGCCCGGGGCTGGAACCAGGGTCCTTAACACTGGTCCCTCGCTTTGCGCCACATGCGCTTAACCCTCTGCGCCACCTCCCGATCCCCACAGTTCAGAAATTTTATAAATTTACAGATTTTTTTTCTTTGTAGGTTATTGAATTTATCTTCTTAAGTATGCTTTAGGGATGATGATTACGAGCCCTTTTTTCTTCAATATTGTACTGAATTATGGATAGTCTTCTGTCTCTTTCTCATGAGTCAAGAATATTCCTTTGTCACCAAAAAATACTAAAATTACTTGCATAAAAAAAATTAAAGGAGTGACCAAAATATAAGATTGGGAGAAAAAAATTCTCCACATATATGATATAGCTTAGTAGGAAGCAAGACAATGCTAAATAAAAGAATTAAAAATATCTTGTATTGTCTGATTTAATAGTGTCACCATTCAAAAAACATATACTAGGAGAGAGACATGGCTTATCCTCCCTATCAAATCTCTCTATTGGACAACTCTTTTCCTGGAATAGAAAATTGAACTCCAGTCCCTCTTAAATCATCCAAAGGAGATATACAGAAAGAATTGGGATGGGAGTCATGTTAACTGTGATTTCTATCTTAGAGATGAAGTCGCCAAGAAAAAAAGAATAATAAGGGAAGAATGAAAAAAAAAAGAAACCTTTTAAAAAGAGGATGCTGCAGATATCTTGTTCATTTTCTCCATCATTTTAAACTGTTTTTTTTTTTATTTAAGAAAGGATTAATTAACAAAACCATAAGGTAGGAGGGGTACAACTCCACACAATTCCCACCACCCAATCTCCATAACCCCCCCTCCCCTGATAGCTTTCCCATTCTCTATCCCTCTGGGAGCATGGAACCAGGGTCATTGAGGGTTGCAGAAGGTAGAAGGTCTGGCTTCTGTAATTGCTTCCCCGCTGAACATGGGCATTGACTGGTCAGTCCATACTCCCAGTCTGCCTCTCTCTTTCCCTAGTAGGGTGTGTCTCTGGGGAAGCTGAGCTCCAGGACACATTGGTGGGGGCTTCAATCAAGGGAAGCCTGGCCAGCATCCTGGTGGCATCTGGAACCTAGTGATTGAAAAGAGAGTTAACATACGAGGCCAAACAAATTGTTGAGCAATCATGGGCCCAAAGCTTAGAATAGTGGAGAGGAAGTGTTAGGGAGGTACTCACTGCAAACTCTAGTGTACTTCTGCTTTCAGGTATATATTTTGCAGTAGTTTATGGATACGTGTGAACATAAGCTCTCTCTCACAGAAACTGGTGTATATATAGGTTTTGGGACTTTGGTAGAAAGTGAAACACCTGAGATGAAATTAGAGTGTACTATAAAAGGAAAGGTCTCACCTGAGTAATGAAGCTGAAGGGTTGTCATTCCACACGTGAAGTCTCTGGACACAGTCTGAGGTGAAGCATGTTGAGGTGGCAATTGTTGCGTTGGTTAGGTTGTGATTGGCAGATGCAATATTATTTGGTATGGATTGGGAGAGGCATACGGGAAAGTGGGCCCTATCCAAGGGTTCCAGGCCTGGGGGAAGTAGGGACTCTATAGTGGAGATGTGAGGTTCCTGCTGTCTTAGGGTTCGAAAAGACAATCAATAGTTAATGTTATCATCACATTATTTGGTAATTGGGTTAACTTTGAAAAGTCCTTTTGTTAGGGTTTGCTGTATAGTATCCAGTATCTTGTATATAGCTGTGCTATTGGATGCTTCTAATCTACTTGGTCTAGGCTTTTGAGAGAGTCCGCATATCAAATACACAGCCTATATATTAAAAAGATTTAGTTTGTGTTTTGAAAAACTAAGAGACATGCAATTGATTTTCCCCCTCTCATATTAATTAACTATTGATTGATATGTCTACATTTTGCTAGGAGTGTACATAAACACCATTCCTACCACCAAAAGACTGTGACCCATCCCTCCCACCCATTCCCACCCCACACTGGCCCAGGAAGCTGCATGTTTACCCCTCACCACAGGGTTTTTACTTTGGTGCCCTACTTACAATTTGATCAGGTCCTGCTTTTAGTTTACCTTTCAGATCTTCTTACTCAGCTTCTGTTGATGAGTGGGATCATCCCATACTCATCTTTATCTTTCTGACTTAGTTCAATTTACATAATTCCTTCTAGCTCTGTCCAAGATGGGTCAGAGAAGGTGGGTTCATTGTTATTGATAGCTGCATAGTATTCCATTGTGTATATATACCACAGCTTTCTCAGCCACTCATCTGTTGTTGGGCAGCTGGGTTGCTTCCAGGTTTTAGCTATTATGAATTGTGCTGCTATGAACATAGGAGTACATACCTCTTTTTTGTTGGGTGTTATGGAGTCCTTGGGGTATAGCCCCAGGAGAGGAATTACTGGATAATATGGAAGGTCCATGTCTAGCCTTCTGAGAGTTTTCCAGACTGTTTTCTAACAGTGCATTGAGTACCTGAGACATTATTAGCTTTTTCTTATGTGTGTGAGGAAATTCAAGAGTTCTGAACAGTTTGAAAGGAAGCTTCAGAAATCTATTTGACATTTGGCTATATTGTAACTATTAAATAAGAACTATGTGTCATGTCAGGGCTGGGTAATCAATTCAGGCAAATTATTAGAAAAACCTTGAGCCTGGACTAATATTTAACATTTAAATCATAATTGAATAAAACAATCAAATATGAGACATATGCTTGTTTAATTTAACATATTTTATTTTTTAAGATGCAGAGCCTTATACAAGCTCCTCATCCATTTTTTTTCAAGTAGAGGTACACAGAGAAAGAGAGAGATATCCTAGTACCAGAATGGTAACTGATGCCTTGGTACTCCCATGTGGTATCAATACAAATCAATACAAGTCTGTGCAAAAGTATATGGGAAAACGTGTATCCTATTCAGTGAACAATTCCTCTAACTGTACTTAAAACTATTTCAAAGCAAAAGCAAATTAGAAAGAATAGAATTATACACACACACACACACATGAGGGCATACATATAAAGAGATCAATGCAGAGAAAAATCCCACAGGTCTTAATCTTCAATAATAGAATGTAAAAGCATTAAGGATATCTATAAATCCTTTATTGTGCCTATAAGATCAGTATTTATGATAAAGTAAAATGAAAGGGAAGTGGTTACAATATTTCAGGTTTGTAGGTAAACTAAATTTGTGCTTTGTAACACTGATTCAGTAAATATAGAAAAAAAAGTATTGATTATTCTCAGGAAATAACAAAAGAAAAAAAGATGAATAGAAATGACAGATAATGGGGACTTCCTGGAAGATGGCGCCCTGAGAAATCGCTAACAGCGAGTGCTCTGATAGTATCATCGGCAACGGTAGGATTTTCTGCCTTTAGCAGGCCAGTCAATAAGGGGGGGGAGCACCAAAGAAGTGATTACAGTTTAATTTGGGTTAACAATTAGAGCAAAGGTGACAAGGACTAGCGGGGCGCCAGAATTCCCAGGCGGCGCCAGGCAAGGCGAGTGCGCCAGGCATTGTCCTCCGCCCGCCCAGGAAGGCGGCTCCTCCGCCGGTTGCAGAGCATGGCGGGCAGAGGACCCGGAGAGAGCACTTTAGCTCGGGGGCTGCCTCTTGGGAGTCGCCAGGGTCCACCGCGACCCTGAGAGCAGATCCAAAGACTTTTTGAGTATAGCTCTCATTGGATCAAAGGACTTGGAGCTAGTTTTCATTTTTGAGAAATCCTTTAAAAAAGTCTGGAGGGCGGGGTTTCCCGGAAGATGAGCTCCGGACACATCTCCTGTAAACAATAGGATTTTCTGCCTTTAGCAGGCCAGCCAATAAGGGGCCATAACGGTCATACCAAGGATGTGTCTATAACTTAATTTGGGATAAGAATTAGAGTAGGGGAAAAAGTTCTTTTTTCTTCCTTTTAATTTTCAAGCATACATCCTTCCCGCCGCCCCCCCCCCCCATAAGCAGTGCCTGGGACCAGCTACTAGCAGGATACCCCATACCACCAAACAGGGTTGTTTTTTTTTTGTTTTGTTTTGTTTTTTAATTCACTGATACACATTTGGGAAGTTCCTCGCACTGCTCTTTAATTACAACTCTTCTACTTATCTTCTCCCTTTTCTCTCTCTTATCTCTCTCTATCTCTCTCTCTCTTTTTTTTTTTTTTAATCTTGTCATACACTTCTTTCTTCTTTGCCTTTCTGAATTTGTGAATTACTTTGGGGAAGAAATCTGACCCAGAGTGGACTCTCGATGTGTTTATCTCTGCTCTAGTTCCCTTTACACTCTTATTACCCTTAGAATATACACTGGATAGTAGATTTGCATAACTGTCTATTCTTGCTATCCTCTCTTCCTTTTCTCTTTCTTCACTGGGATTTGGTTACTAGTTTTTCATGGACTGGAGAAATTGTTTGGCTAACTGGTAACGATTAAACTCATTCAATACTTACTTCAGTTGCTACTGTTATTCCGGAGGTTGGTGAGTGCAAGTGTCATAAAGGTATTTAGTACAGTGTTACTTGTGCTCAAAACACAACAACTGAGGAACAACAGAGCATTAAAAAAAAAAAAGAGAGAAACACATAAATTAAAAAAAAAATGGGTAGATTAAAAACAAATAAAACTGCTACCCCAATGAATGAAGACAAGAGCCCAGAAGAAACCACAAATCAGTCAGAAGTAACCATAGATAAGAAAAGTATGCAAGCAATAATAAACTTATTAATCACAGAAATGAAAACAACATTGGAGGAAAGAAATGGCAGTATTAGGGAAACAACAGTTGAGACCCCCAAGGAAAATACTGATTATCTTGAGACAATTAGAGAACTGAAAGCTGAAATAGCTGTAATGAAGAAAGAAGCTGAGGCAAGGGAAAGCAGACTAACAGAAGCAGAAAACAGAATTAGTCAGACAGAGGATGAGTTAGAGAAAACTAAGAAAGAGGTGAAAGAGCTTAAAAAGAGATTGAGAGACACTGAAAACAACAACAGAGACATATGGGATGATCTCAAAAGAAGTAACATTCGTATAATTGGCCTGCCAGAGGAAGAAAGAGAGGAAGGGGAAGCAAACTTTCTAGAGGAAATAATACAAGAAAATTTCCCAGACCTGAATAACAGAAAGGATATCAAGGTGCAAGAGGCCCAGAGAGTACCAAACAGAATCAACCCAGACCTGAAAACACCAAGACACATCATAGTCACAATGAGAAGAAGTAAGGATAAAGAAAGGATCCTAAAGGCTGCAAGAGAGAAACAAAAAGTCACATACAGGGGAAAACCCATAAGACTTTCTGCAGATTTCTCAACTCAAACTCTAAAAGCCAGAAGGGAGTGGCAAGATATCTATCGAGCCCTGAATGAAAAAGGGTTTCAACCAAGGATTATATATCCTGCTAGACTTTCATTCAAGCTAGATGGAGGGATCAAAACCTTCTTAGACAAACAACAGTTAAAGGAGGCAACTATCACCAAGCCGGCCCTGAAAGAGGTACTAAAAGACCTCTTATAAACAAGAACATCACTATAATACTTGTAATATATCAGAGTAAACAAATTGTTTTTTAGAACAATGGCACTACAATACATTAAATCCATAATATCAATAAATGTCAATGGCTTAAACTCACCCATCAAAAGGCACAGGGTGGGGGGATGGATCAGAAAACATAACCCAACCATATGCTGCTTGCAAGAATCCCATCTGTCACAACAAGATAAACACAGACTTAAAGTGAAAGGATGGAAAACTATCATACAGGCTAACGGTCCACAAAAAAGGGCAGGAACAGCCATTCTCATCTCAGACACGATAGATTTTAAATTAAATAAAGTAATAAAAGATAGGAAAGGACATTACATAATGATTAGAGGATGAATCAGCCAAGAAGACTTAACAATTATTAACATCTATGCACCCAACGAGGGACCATCTAAATACATTAAACACCTATTGAAAGAATTTCAAAAATACATCAATAGTAATACAATAATAGTGGGAGACTTCAATACCCCACTCTCACACTTAGACAGATCAACAAAGCAGAGAACCAATAAAGATACAAGAGAATTGAATGAAGAGATTGACAGACTAGACCTCTTGGACATTTTCAGACTCCTCCACCCCAAAAAACTGGAATACACCTTCTTTTCAAATCCACACAACACATACTCAAGGATAGACCACATGTTAGGCCACAAAGACAGCATCAATAAATTCAAGAGCATTGAAATCATCCCAAGTAATTTCTCAGACCACAGTGGAGTAAAACTAACTTTTAACAACAAACGGAAAATTATTAAAAGACATAGAATTTGGAAACTAAACAACATGGTCCTTAAGAACCACTGGGTCAGACACTCACTCAAACAGGAAATTCAAATGTTCCTGGAAACTAATGAAAATGAAGACACAACCTATCAAAATATTTGGGACACAGCTAAAGCAGTACTGAGAGGGAAACTTATAGCTATACAATCACATATTAAACACCAAGAAGAAGCCCAAATGAACGAACTTACTACACACCTCAAGGACTTAGAGGAAGAGGAACAAAGGAACCCTAAAGCAACCAGAAGGACAGAAATCACTAAAGTTAGAGCAGAAATAAACAACATCGAAAATAAAAGAACCATACAAAAGATCAATGAAGCCAAATGTTGGTTCTTTGAAAGATTAAACAAAATTGACAAACCCCTAGCCAGACTCACCAAACAAAAAAGAGAGAAGACTCAAATTAATAGAATTGTAAACGATACAGGAGATATCACAACTGACACCACAGAAATCCAGAGAATTCTGCGAAACTTCTATAAAGAACTATATGCCACCAAGCTAGAGAATCTGGAAGAAATGGAACAATTCCTAGAAACCTATGCACTTCCAAAACTGAACCAAGAAGAACTACAAAATCTAAATGCACCAATCACAGACAAAGAAATTGAAACCGTTATTAAGAATCTCCCCAACAACAAAAGTCCTGGACCAGATGGCTTCACAAACGAATTCTACAAAACTTTCAGGAAACAGTTAATACCCATACTTCTTAAGCTATTCCATAAGATTGAAGAAACAGGAATACTCCCTTCCACCTTCTATGAAGCCAACATCACCCTGATACCAAAAGCTGATAGGGACAGAACAAAAAAGGAAAACTACAGACCAATATCTCTGATGAACATAGATGCCAAAATATTAAACAAGATCTTGGCCAACCAGATACAGCAACACATCAAAAAGATTGTTCATCATGACCAAGTGGGATTCATCCCAGGAATGCAAGGCTGGTTCAACATCCGTAAATCAATCAATGTCATTCATCACATCAATAAAAGCAAAGCCAAAAACCACATGATTATCTCAATAGATGCAGAGAAAGCCTTTGACAAAATCCAACACCCATTCATGCTCAAAACTCTACAAAAAATGGGAATAGATGGGAAATTCCTCAAGATAGTGGAGTCTATATATAGCAAACCTACAGCCAACATCATACTCAATGGAGAGAAGCTGAAAGCATTCCCCCTCAGATCAGGGACTAGACAGGGCTGCCCACTGTCACCGTTACTCTTCAACATAGTATTGGAAGTTCTTGCCATAGCAATCAGGCAAGAGAAAGAAATCAAAGGGATACAGATTGGAAGGGAAGAAGTCAAGCTCTCACTATTTGCAGATGATATGATAGTATACATAGAAAGACCTAAAGAATCCAGTAGAAAATTACTGGAAGTTGTTAGGCAATATAGCAAGGTATCAGGCTACAAAATCAATGTACAAAAATCAGTGGCATTTCTTTATGCAAACACTAAATCTGCAGAAGAAGACATCCAGAAATCACTCCCATTTACTGTTTCAGCAAAATCAATCAAATACCTAGGAATAAAGTTGACCAAAGAAGTGAAAGACTTGTATGCTGAAAACTATGAGTCGCTACTCAAGGAGATAGAAACTGATACCAAGAAATGGAAAGATATCCCATGCTCATGGATTGGAAGAATAAATATCATCAAAATGAATATTCTCCCCAGAGCCATATACAAATTTAATGCAATACCCATCAAAATTCCACCAAGCTTCTTTAAGAGAATAGAACAAACACAACAATCATTTATCTGGAACCTGAAAACACCTAGAATTGCCAAAACCATCCTAAGGAAAAGAAACAGAAATGGAGGCATCACACTCCCAGACCTTAAACTATATTATAAAGCCATCATCATCAAAACAGCATGGTACTGGAACAAAAATAGGCACACAGACCAGTGGAACAGAATTGAAAGCCCAGAAGTAAATCCCAACACCTATGGGCATCTAATCTTTGATAAGGGGGCCCAAAAGATTAAATGGAAGAAGGAGGCTCTCTTCAATAAATGGTGCTGGGAAAACTGGGTTGAAACATGCAGAAGAATGAAATTGAACCACTTTATCTCACCAGAAACAAAAATCAACTCCAAATGGATCAAAGACCTAGATGTCAGACCAGAAACAATCAAATACTTAGAGGAAAACATTGGTAAAACACTTTCCCATCTACACCTCAAGGAAATCTTTGATGAATCAAACCCAATTGCAAGGAAGACCAAAGCAGAAACAAACCAATGGGACTACATCAAATTGAAAAGCTTCTGCACATCCAAAGAAACTATTAAACAAACAGAGAGACCCCTCACAGAATGGGTGAAGATCTTCACATGCCAGACTTCAGACAAGAAACTAATCACCAAAATATATAAAGAGCTCAGCAAACTTAGCCGCAAAAAAGCAAATGACCCCATCCAAAAATGGGCAGAGGAAATGAACAAAACATTCACCACAGAGGAGATCCAAAAGGCTAACAAACATATGAAAAACTGCTCTAGGTCACTGATTGTCAGAGAAATGCAAATCAAGACAACACTAAGATACCACCTCACTCCTGTAAGAATGGCATACATCAAAAAGGACAGCAGCAACAAATGCTGGAGAGGATGTGGGGACAGAGGAACCCTTTTACATTGCTGGTGGGAATGTAAATTGGTACAGCCTCTGTGGAGAGCAGTCTGGAAA
Organism: Erinaceus europaeus; assembly: GCF_950295315.1. Taxonomy (NCBI): domain Eukaryota; kingdom Metazoa; phylum Chordata; class Mammalia; order Eulipotyphla; family Erinaceidae; genus Erinaceus; species Erinaceus europaeus. The sequence continues at coordinate 101,277,976 of NC_080166.1, forward strand.
ACTCTCAGAAGGCTAGACATGGACCTTCCATATGACCCAATAATTCCTCTCCTGGGGTTATACCCCAAGGACTCCATAACACCCAACCAAAAAGAGGTGTGTACTCCTATGTTCATAGCAGCACAATTCATAATAACTAAAACCTGGAAGCAACCCAGGTGCCCAACAACAGATGAATGGCTGAGAAAATTGTGGTATATATACACAATGGAATACTATGCAGCTATCAAGAACAATGAACCCACCTTCTCTGACCCATCTTGGACAGAGCTAGAAGGAATTATGTTAAGTGAACTAAGTCAGAAAGATAAAGATGAGTATGGGATGATCCCACTCATCAACAGAAGCTGACTTAGAAGATCTGAAAGGGAAACTAAAAGCAGGACCTGATCAAATTGTAAGTAGGGCACCAAAGTAAAAAGCCAGTGGTGAGGGGTAGACATGTAGCTTCCTGGGCCAGTGGGGGGTGGGAGTGGGTGGGAGGGATGGGTCACGGTCCTTTGGTGATGGGAATGGTGTTTATGTACACTCCTAGCAAAATGTAGACATATAAATCAGTAGTTAATTAATATGAGAGGGGGAAATCAATTGTAAGTCTCAAAGGTTCTCAAAAGACAAACTGAATCTTTTTAATAGATAGGCTACGTATTTGATATGCGGACTCTCTCAAAAGCCTAGACCAAGTACATTAGAAGCTTCCAATAGCACAGCTATATACAAGATACTGGGTACTGTACTGCAAACCATAACAAAGGGACTTTTCAAAGTTAACCCAATTAACAAATAATGTGATGATAATATTAACTATTGATTGTCTTTTTGAACCCTAAGACAGCAGGAACCTCACATCTTCACTATAGAGCCCCTACTTCCCCCAGTCCTGGCACCCTTGGATAGGGCTCACTTTCCCGTATGCATCTCCCAATCCATACCAAATAATATTGCATCCGCTGATCACAACCTAACCAAAGCAACGATCGCCATCTCAACATGCTTCACCTCAGAGTGTATCCAGAGACTTCACGTGTGGAATGACAACCCTTCAGCTTCATTACTTGGGTGAGACCTTTCCTTCTATTGTACACTCTAATTTCATCTCAGGTAGTTCACTTTCTAACAAAGTCCCATAACCTAGACTTACAACAGTTTCTGTGAGAGAGAGCGTATGTGCACACGTATCCATAAACTACTGCAAAATATATACCTGAAAGCAGGATTACACTAGAGTTTGCAGTGAGTACCTCCCTAACACTTCCTCTCCACTATTCCAAACTGGGGATCCATGATTGCTCAACAAATTGTTTGGCTTTGTATGTTAACTCTCTTTTCAATCACCAGGTTCCAGATGCCACCAGGATGCTGGCTAGGCTTCCCTGGATTGAAGACCCCACCAATGTGTCCTGGAGCTCAGATTCCCCAGAGACACACCTTACTAGGGAAAGAGAGAGACAGACTGGGAGTATGGACCGACCAGTCAACGCCCATGTTCAGCGGGGAAGCAATTACAGAAGCCAGACCCTCTACCTTCTGCAACCCTCAACGACCCTGGGTCCATGCTCCCAGAGGGCTAGAGAATGGGAAGGCTATCATGGGAGAGGGTGGGTTATGGGGATTGGGTGGTGGGAATTGTGTGGAGTTGTACCCCTCCTACCTTATGCCTTTGTTCACTAATCCTTTCTTAAATAAAAAATTAAAAAAAAAAAAAAAAAGAAATGACAGATAATAAAGAACCAACAAAAATAAACAAGATCATGAAAGGAAAACACAAAGCAAAACTTGAACTGGGCAGCTTGTCCTGCATCAGAGCAAAAGACTCTGAATAGAGAGCTTGGGATGGTGTGAAAAGGGTCTTAAAGTATTGATGTGCTCATATGCTAACAACTGTACTGTAAAGCACTAGCCCCTGAATGAGGAAGAAAGAAAGAAAAAGAAAGAAAGAAAGAAAGCTTAACAATTAGGTCAGAAACAATAAATACATAAAGGAGAAGATAACTAAAGAAAGGGAAAACTGATCTGTGTGAGACAGGAAGTAACATTGAAATCAAAATAAATGTAAATTGAATCTGTGCAAAGTATTGATGAATGTTACTAAAAATGAAGTTTTATATTTATACTGAGTCTTTTTGGAGATGTATCCAAATTTATTTTATCGGAATCTACTGAAGTTTGTTTAGATAATATATGTTCAATTCAGGACACAATGAACTGTATAAATGTCTACGAACAGTTAAAAGTGCATGATAAACTGTTTGTAAAATAAATTATAGTGAGTAAGTTAAATTTGAATATGTTTTGTGGTTAAGATAATTAAGCATGAGTTGTGTTATTTTCCTGTCCTATGTTAGGCTACAGTAAGATCATCTACAGAACTAATATACAAAAATCAGAGGAATTCCTTCATGCAAACAATAAGTAAGAAGAAGAAATCCAGAAATCATTTCCATTTACTGCAACAGGAAAAATAATAACATATCTAGGAATAAACCGAAAAAAAGTGAAAGACTTGTATCTTGAATCAATATTCAAGGAAATAGAAAAAGATAAAAATAAGTGGAAAGATAATACACATTCATAGATTAGAAGAATTGACATCTTCAAAATGAAGATTCTACTCAGAGCCACATACATATTTAATGCAATGCCCAGCAAGTGCCCACAAATTTTGTTTTAAGAGACTAGAACAAAAGCTACAAAACTTTATTTGGAACCTGAAAATACTCAAAATTACAAAAAAATCTTGGGGAAAGAGAACAAACTGGAAGCATCATACTCCCAGATCTCAAGGCCATATACAAAAGGCTCTTGTAATCAAAACTGCCTTGTTCTGGAACAAAAATAGACACAGTGACCAATGTAATGAAATTGAGAGCCCAGAAATAAGACTCTACACCTATGGACATCTAGTTTTTTTAAATTTTTTTTTTAATTTAAGAAAGGATTAATTAACAAAACCATAGGGTAGGAGGGGTACATCTCCACATAATTCCCACCACCCAATCTCCATATCCCACCCCCTCCCCTGATAGCTTTCCCATTCTCTATCCCTCTGGGAGCATGGACCCAGGGTCATTGAGGGTTGCAGAAGGTAGAAGGTCTGGCTTCTGTAATTGCTTCCCTGCTGAACATGGGTGTTGACTGGTCGGTCCATACTCCCAGTCTGCCTCTCTCTTTCCCTAGTAGGGTGTGTCTCTGGGGAAGCTGAGCTCCAGGACACATTGGTGGGGTCTTCAATACAGGGAAGCCTGGCCAGCATCCTGGTGGCATCTGGAACCTGGTGATTGAAAAGAGAGTTAACATACGAAGCTAAACAAATTGTTGAGCAATCATGGACCCAAAGCTCTCTCAAAAGCCTAGACCAAGTAGATTAGAAGCATCCAATAGCACAGCTATATACAAGATACTGGATACTGTATAGCAAACCATAACAAAAGGACTTTTCAAAGTTAACTCAATTACCAAATAATGTGATGATAACATTAACTATCGATTGTCTTTTTGAACCCTAAGACAGCAGGAACCTCACATCTCCACTATAGAGTCCCTACTTCCCCCAGGCCTGGAACCCTTGGATAGGGCCCACTTTCCCATATGCCTCTCCCAATCCATACCAAATAAAATTGCATCCGCCGATCACAACCTAACCAACACAACGATAGCCACCTCAACATGCTTCACCTCAGACTGTGTCCAGAGACTTCACGTGTGGAATGATAACCCTTCAGCTTCATTACTCGGGTGAGACCTTTCCTTTTATAGTACACTCTAATTTCATCTCAGGTGTTTCACTTTCTACCAAAGTCCCAAAACCTATATATACACCAGTTTCTGTGAGAGAGAGCTTATGTTCACATGTATCCATAAACTACTGCAAAATATGTACCTGAAAGCAGAAGTACACTAGAGTTTGCAATGAGTACCTCCCTAACAGTTCCTCTCCACTATTCCAACCTTTGGGACATCTAGTTTTTTACAAGGGTACCAAACTATTAAATGGAGAATGGAGAGATTCTTTAAGAATAGTTTTGGGAAAACTGGGTTGAAACATGTAGAAGAATTAAAGTGAACCAATACGTTTCACCATTATTATTCTTTAATAATTCTATTATCACAATAGTTTTTATTTAGAAAATATTTAAAAATAATGGAAGATTGGCAAATAACAAAGTGAACACACATACACTTGAATGTTGCACTTTTTCAGGGACAATATCTTATCATGAATTTGCTATTAGCAGCTCAGCTTGGGAAATTTTTTGTTTGGAAAGGAATTTAATAAGAAAATATAAATGTCTTCTCTAAAAACTTGTCAACAAGCTATAAAAGATAGGGGAGAACAGGAATTTTAAGAAATAAACTGAAAGACATAAATATGATATGTTTTTCTAGGAAAAAGTCAGCTATATAATTTAAAATACTAAAACACAGGGTCCTATAACTCTAAATGAATGAGTTTCTCTTCCTCTTCTCAAGCTGGAAATTAACTAGAATAAAAGTTGACCTGCTAAACCAACTTCCCAGATAATAACCTAGATAATGGGGCCACCTGCATATTAGATGTCAGGCTCAAGCAAAAAATAGAAAAGTCACGGGCCCCTTTGAATATAACTAAAATCGGCCTACCAGCTTTTTCCAAAATGGAGACCCCAAATCTTCTGCAATATTCCTGCCTTAAGGTTCATAATCAGTCAACAATTTGTTCTGCTTTATATCTTAACTCTTTTTCAGCCTCTAGGTTCCAGATGCTACAATGATGCCAACCGGACTTCCCTGGGCAGATGACTTCACCTATGTGTCCTGGGCCCTACCTCCCCAGAGCCCCGCCCCACTAGGGAAAGAGAGAGGCAGGCTGGGAGTATGGATCAACTTATCAACAACCATGTTCAGTGGAAAAGCAATTACAGAAGCCAGACCTCCTACCTTCTGCACCTTCTAATGATCCTAAGTCCATACTCCCAGAAGAATAAAGAATAGGTAAGCTATCAAGGGAGGGCATTGGATACTGAGTTTTGATGGTGGGAATCGTGTGGAACTGTAGCCCTCTTATCCTATGGTCTGTCAATATTAAAAAAGTTGACCTGAGCACAAAAAGTAACCATAATATTATAATTTCATTTTCCATTCTTCTTTTTCCCAATAGCTTTTATAGGATTTTCACGAAAGTAATCACTATTGGCCAGTTATATCAAGGGATAGCATTATATTTCTTAACTTCTCTCTATAGTTTATTAAAGCAATGTTAGCTTCCAAGATTGTATGCTCTAAAGGCACAATTTCATCTCTGGTCATGATCTAAGCTACCATATCATGTCCATAACAAACTATCAATTTTCCTTCTGCCAGTATTACTATGTAGTATTTTCTTATGTCACAATTATGATGACTAATACTTGTTAGTATCACTTTATAACTACTTCCATTAATTACTATTAATGTTAGCTAATTACTTATAATAACTAAAAATCATTCTAATGCCCTTTTGGAAAAAATTAAGTGATTCTTGATACCATTTCAACAAAATTATCATTGTTCCCAATTTTAGAACAGGAAATGTGTTGGTTCAAGAAAACAAGCATATGCCTTTACAGCATCAAAATGCTAGCCTATGGTCAGGCTCAGATTTAATCTCTGCTGTCCTTATCCAGAAACTTCCTATTTAAAATTTGCTATTATTACACACTTTAGAATTCAAAACATTCATATTTTATGCATTATAAGACAGACTATCTGATACTTAACTCTGATGTAAACATAAACCCTTATGTAAAATTAAAGATACAGGGAGTCCGGCGGTAGCGCAGCGGGTTAAGCGCAGGTGGCACAAAGAGCAAGGACCAGCTTAATGATCCCGGTTCGAAACCCTGGCTCCCCACCTGCAGGGGAGTTGCTTCACAGGTGATGAAGCAGGTCTGCAGGTGTCTATCTTTCTCTCCCCCTCTTTATCTTCCCCTCCTCTCTCCATTTCTCTCTGTCCTATCCAACAACGACAACAACAATACCTACAACAATAAAAAAACATCAAGGGCAACAAAAGGGAAAATGAATAAATATTTGAAAGAAAATAAAGATACAGCTTTTTGTTTTTAATCTAAGGAAGAACAAAGAAACCCTCTTGTGTGATAAAGATATTTTAGTAACTGTGCTATTATCTCAGTTGTTTATCTTCACAGCAAACTTGGGTGTATGTACTATTTTTTTTTTTTTTACTTTTTGTAAAGGAAAAGGAGGGTACAAAGAGGTTAATTGGCAATTATCTCTTGAAAAGCTTGTGGTGTTCTTCTAAAAAGGTTGATGGATAACCTCTTATTTGTTGGAAAGGTGCAATAAATAGACAAGAAGACAAAAGGGGTTTATTTGGGAAAGTGTTTAACATGTTTTTTAAAAATATAAATTACATTATCCTAAAAAGAAATATGATTTATCTTCCATCCTATTATGAATTATTATAATTCATTTTGGATCTTTGATATGTTCTTCTTACCCATTTTTGTTACTTCTTAATGTGCTCCATAAGTATGCAAATAATCTTTCAAATAGTATTTTCTTCCATCTATACTGTGTTCCAGTTTTATTTCAAATGATAATATTTTATGATGCCATCTGGTATGTATCAAAAGAAAGCAAGCTTTTTTTAAAACTGGCAAGGCTGACAAAAATCAGGCTAGAGTTTATCAATAGAAAAAGCAGAGTAAATACTTATTTTTCAAAACATTCTTATATTTTATACTAGTCGTGATACTCCCTGATCTATGTTAGTATTCTTATGCATATTTTGACAATACACTGAGTTTACTTTTTTTTAATCTCTTCTAAAACTTTCTTTTTTCAAATATTTTTACTTTATTTATTTATTTATTTATTTATTTATTGGATAGAGATTGCCAGAAATTGATAGGAAAGGGAGAGTTAGAGAGGGAGATAGATACCTGCAGCCCTGTTTCACCACTTGTAAAGCTTCCCCCCTGCAGGTGGGGACCCAGAGGTTTGAACCCAGGCCCTAGCGCACTGTAACATGTGCACTTAACTCAGTACTCTACCACCTAGCCCCTAAAACTTTCTCTTTCTAGGGATTTCACTCATAACTGTACATAAACAATTATGTCTCACTATCTATTTCTTTGTCTTCCTAAAACTTATCAGGTAGTATTGGGGTAATAATTGTAATTGGAAAAGATATCCACCATAATCAATATTTCTCTTCTTTGGCCTATTCTACAATTATTTTTTTTTCTTTTCCTTGTGACTTTTAACTTACAAGCAGAATTGTTCTCTTTCATTCTTGCCTTAACCTTTATTTCCCTCAGGAGAGCCTTATTTTAATGGCAAAGTACTAAAAAATATGCATGAAATCAAGAGGGTAGGGAAAGACAGACAGGAAGAGAGACAGATACCTGAAGCCCTGCTTCACCACTCCAGAAGCTTTTCCTCCGTAGGTGGAGACCAGAAGCTTAAACCCAGGTCCTCATGTGTGCTCAATCAGGTGCACCACAACCAGGCCCCTCTAAAAATATGCATGTTTAAGGATTAAGACACACCTATGAATACCATGTTAGATTTCAAAATTTACAAAGAATGACACTAACTGTGAAAAAAGAGAGGCATGTGTGAGTCTATAAAACTTATCTGCTTGGTCATATAGTGTGATTCCAAAGCATGTTGTAATTTCAAGTCTAAGATGTCAAGAACTGAGAATTTTTGAAAAACACAAACAAAACATTATCACTTCATTCATGCAGGTTTAGATGCAACACAGATGGAAGTAAGTAGACGTATTTTGCTAATTACTTGGAAAGAATCAACACTTTATTATATTTTTACCCAAATGTTTTTTTTAATTTTTAAATTACCTTTATTTATTTATTTATTGGATAGAGACCACCAGAAATCAAGAGGGAAGGGGTAATAGAGAGAGAGAGAGAAACAGAGAGACACCTGCAGCACTGTTTCACCAATTGTAAAGCTCTTCCCCCTGCAGGTGGAGACTGGGTGTTGGAACCTGGGTACTTTCACATTCTAACATGTACACTCAACCAGGTGCACCACCACCATGCCCCAAATCAACACTTAAAAATATTTATTTATTTATTTATTCATCATTGTATAGAGACAAAGAGAAATCAAGAAGGGGGAGGAAGATAGAGAGGGACATCTGCAGCCCTCCTTCATCACTCCAAAAGCTTTCCCACTCTAGGTGGGGACCAGGGGCTTGAACCTAGGTCCTTGTGTGCTGTAGTGAGCACTTAACCAGGTGTGCCACCTCCTGACCCAAGAATCAACAGTTTTAACAAAGGGTTCTAGTATTCTAGTATACAGCTAACATAAGCTTCTCTTTTAAAATTTGTGAAATCATTATAAGGATCACCAATGGAGAAAGCAAACCTATTGATATATCCACTTTCCTTCTCCCCATCCCACTTTTTATTTTTATTTTTGTCATCACATGGGCTTCACTGCACTCAGATGACATTTTTAGTTAGAGACAAAGATGCCAGGAGAGAGACAGACTGAAAGATAACATAACATGGAAGCTTCCTCCAATGAGGTGAGGGCTAGTCTATATATATATATATATATATATATATATATATATATATATATATTCCCTTTTGTTGCCCTTGTTGTTTTATTGTTATGATTATTATTGTTATTGATGCTGTCATTGTTGGATAGGACAGAGAGAAATGGAGAGAGGAAGGGAAACCAGAGAGTAGAAGAGAAAGATAGACATATGCAGACCTGCTTCACCATTTGTGAAGTGACTTCCCTGGAGGTTGGGAGCTGGGGGCTGGAACCAGGATCCTTATGCCAGTCTTTGCACTTTGTGCCACCTGTGCTTAATTCGTTGTACTACTGCTTCGACTCCCGAGGGCCAATCTTGAACCTGGTTCACACATATGTGCAGCAGTACTCTAAGTAAGCTATTTCATCATCACTCTTCAATTAATTATTGCTTATGGCTTCACGCGGTCTTAATTAGTGAGTTATTTGAAATTAAACAAATAGTTGGCACAATTTTACTAGTAGGTCTTATCTAGGTACACAATGAATTGCATAGAGTAGGTTTTTTTTTAGCAGTTAATGAGAAACTTGTTACTAAAATAAATGATTTCTTACATAGAATTATGCAAGTAGACCATCCCAATCCACACACACACATTATGTAACCTTTATTCTCAGAGTCGGAATCCAAGGTGACTGCTTCTGTTTCTGATTTCTCTTATCATCCAAACAGCAAGAGAAATCTGGAAGAGGGGGAAGGGGGAGGGGAAAAAAAAAGAAAAAAAGAAATCTGAAAGAAACTGCCATGTTTTTTCATGGTACTTTTGAACTTCTGTAACCACCTCTGCTTATATTTCACTGTCCAGTGTTACACTATTTTAATGGTGTCTCCAGGATTGAGGTAGTACTGTGTATTACCCAGTGCTCAAGCACTGACACTTTAAGAAGTGGAGAGTTTGGTAGGAGAGATGTTGATAAATTTACCTAATCTCTATCTCAAAAACAAACTGGTTAATGGATACTGGGAAATGAATTTGCTACTAGAGCTTTAGTTAATGCTGATTTATAGAATACATTGTCTAATCTTTAGTATTATAATAGCCAGTAACTTGGTTTTTACTATGAGCTACACGATATGTTTTAAGTATGTGATTGATCATGCCACCAAGCAAAACAGCCTTGCATGAAACCGATCAGCTGGCTCAACAGGTTAGACTATTACATCTAGTGACCTTATTTATATATTTAGAATTTTGTCTAAAGGGAAATCCTTTTAAGGCCACCTGTGTCACTACGTTTGACATTTTCAAGATGTTTAAATAATGTGGAAATTGCATAGGTTTTGACTTTTTTGCAGTGATCTCTCACTAGCAACTTCATCTCCTGAGAAGATTATTGCACTGTGATTTCAACACCTTAAGAAAAGAAAACACAAATCAATATAATTGCCATCCAGATGGACTAATAAAAAAATAATGTAATGATTCATCACACTTCCCCATCACACTTCCTGGCTTATCTGTAGTTATTCTTGATTTTGCCATGCAGTATGAGTCAAAATGACTAATGCAAACAGACGGAGCAAATGGCAGCTGACTGCACAAGCATGGGAAATTAGAGTTGCAGCACCAGGTCTGATCATTTAACATGAGGATTAACCTCAAAATAAAAATGGGCTTGTTGATATGTATTAATGGACTTGAAAGGTGTATTAGTTTCTTTTTCTGTCTAAATTGTCTCTAGTTCATTAGAATGATAATTTGTTTATATCACATCATTTTCCAGTAAAAATACAACTTGAGAAAATAATGGAGAAGAGGGAGAAACTCAATATCTTAGAGTGAGAAAATCTATTTACTATGCATGAGTCTATTTTCTTTGATTTTTATTTAAAATTTTTATTTTAATTAAGAAGATTCAGAGAGAAAGACCTGAGCATTGCTTATCTCTGGTTTATTATGGTATTGGGGGATTGAACCGAGTCCTCAGAGACTCAGGTAGGACATTCTTTTGCTATCACCCAATCCGAGTTTGTTTGGGTTTTTTTTCCCTTTTTTTAAGAATATCAATTGCATAAAATATGTGTAGTTACTGTAAGGGTTGTTTAGTATCAGAGTGGTGGAATTATATGTTTGATGTTCTGTTTTGTCTCTTTCACCACATTTGCTTTATTGCTGTTTTGGTTCTTTTTCTGTCTTTCTCTCTTCTTCATTAAATAAGTATTTTTAAGAATTACCAATACATATTAATAAAATAGAGCTAATTTTAATTCCCCATATGCAAAGTTACTCCAGCTTATTCTTACTGAGACAAATTACTTCTGCCCCAGGCTGATATAATTTCTGGGGTGACCCTGTCTGATAAAGATTTATATATTTCACTCATTGCCACTATAAATTATAGTAATCTAAAGTTAGTCTTGTAATTACTAAATATTCTACTTTGGGAATACATACCATTGTGTTTTGACCTGAGTACATAATCCTAGTCAGAAAATACATGTTGAAGAATTTATGTCCTCCTTAAATTTTCTCTTCCTTTTATGAGTAAATTAATCTGAGCACAAGATTGCAGTGCTTGACAGAACAAGTAATATGGAAACAGCTTCAGTATCTAATTGGGTCCTATCCACACTCAGCCCCTCATGGAGAAGATTCTATCTTACATAGTGTAAGAGGGTTATCAGTGGAGTTGAAATAAACTTCTCCAAGCTTTCTGATTGTGTTAAGTAGTCTAGCAGTTAATACTATTCTATCTAACACAAATCACATGAATTCTTAAGGTTGCATTTTTATTTCAGTTATCCTTTTGAACACTCCAAATGTATTTCAAATTTATCAAGGTATGTCCTCTGAGAATATAAATAATGACATGACTGAAACAAAGTAAAACTAAGATTCCTAGTACAAAAATCCAAAAGGGTAAAACTGTAAATTATAAAGTATTATCTATCTACTTCCATTAACATAGGTACATAAAGTGTTTATATTTTGAAACTATTTCTTTTTTTAATTCTGTTTTTAATTTTTTATATTTATTCCCTTTTGTTGTCCTTGTCATTTTATTGTTGTAGTTATTGCTGGATAGGACAAAGAGAAATAGAGAGAGGAGGGGAAGACGGGGTGGGAGGAGAGAAAGACAGACACATGCAGACCCACTTCACCGCCTGTGAAGTGACTCCCTTGCAGGTGGGGAGCCAGAGGCTCGAACTGGGATCCTTACTCTGGTCCTTGTGCTTTGTGCCACCTGCGCTTAACCCGCTGTGCTACCTCCTTACTCCCAATTTGAAACTATTTACATACCCTTAAGATATTACAAATCCCAATGCATGCTTAAGAAAAATGTAAAATATATATGGAACCATAGCAAATGTTTGGATTGTTTTGCCTTGTCACTGAATTAAACCATTTAAGAAATTCAAGAAAACACAATTCTCTCTGTGTGTACACACACATACATGCACATTATTTGCTTATTTATTTACTCATTTTACTACCTGTTTTATCATTGGGGAACTATGCTTACTTGATTCCTCTGCTCCTAGTAGTCTCCTTTTTTTTTTGTTCTTACACAGCAAGATAGATAAAATGGAAGAGAGAGAAAGAGGTAGAGAGAGAGAGACAGAGACACAGAGATACACAGAGACAACTGACACTATTCAATCACTTGTGAAACTTCAGCTGTGCACATGCTGCCAAGTGGTGGCCAGGGACTTGAACTGGGTCCTTGCACATAGTAAATCACATGCTCTACCAGCCTTCTCAGACCCTTCCTAGTCTCACAACTCTTTTTTAGTAGAGACCATTTTAATGAGGATATTCTTTAGAATTCATTCCTTTACAAGACCCTCAGAAATGAATTTTCTAAATTCAGAACAATGAACTACTTCAGGTGTGAGGAACAGTTTTATTTTATGCCGAGGGCCATTTGTGTTTTATAACATTGTGTGTGGGCCATACAAAATTATCAAGTTAAAAATTAGCTCTTGGGAGTGGGGGTTGGGTGATAGCATAGTGGGTTAAGCACACAGTGCAGGAAGCTCAAGGACCTGTATAAGGACCCCAGTTCCATCCCTTGGCTCCCCACCTGCAGAGGGGTTTCTTCACAGGTGGTAAAGCAGGTCTGCATGTGTCTGTCTTTCTCTCCCCCTCTGTCTTCCCTCTTCTCTCCATTTCTCTCTGTCCTATTCAACAACAATGATATCAGTGACAAGATTAATGATTACCACAACAACAATTAAAAAAGGGGGGGTGGCTCTTGGGCTGGCAAAGGAGCCAAGTGGGATAGTGAGTTGCTGCTTTGTCATGTGCATGACCAAGGGTCAAGGCACGCCTCCGCCACATTGGAGGAAGCTTTAGTGATATCATTTCTTTCAATCTCTCTAACTATTTGGCCCTGTTTCTCTCCCCCCCCCCTCTCCATCTAAAAAAGTCATCCTGGAGTAGTGAAGTCCCAGTGATGACAAAAAAAAAAAAAAAAAACAAGCAAACAACGCAACAACAACAAATACTTTATGTTGTTATGAAAAAAGCTCCTGAATATACTGAATTTTGGGTTCTGCCTGTAGTCGACTTGAGAATATCAGGTCAAATAGTTCTGTGGACCTTATATAGCCTGAGGGCTGGACAGTCCCAACTATAGTGATACATTACTGTTTCTTCTTGAAATGTTCAGTTAAACTAGAGGGCATATTAAGTTAGAATCTTCACTTTGGTCTGAGGAGATAGCATAATGATTATACAAAAGATGTTACTGCCTGAAGCTCTGAGGTCTCAGGTTCAATTTCTAGTATCACCATAAGCCAGAGCTAGACAGTGCTCTAGTCTTTCTGTATTTCTCTGATTGAAAATAAATGGATAAAATATTTTTTAAAAAAGAAACTACACTTCTTTTTGAAGTAATCTTACACAAACACTGATTATTGTGATGTATTTTCAGTTGTGTATTCAACTTAAAAGCATTAGTTAACCTATAACTTAGAGCTTTTTGCACTTTATAAGTGAGGAATTTTGTCATTTAGAAACTGCTAATTTTTTGTGTGAAAGAAATGTCTCTCTATTTCATTTTTGAAAGCTTTCAAAGTCACCTTTATCCTTTTCCTTTGATATCCCACATTTGGGCAAGCTAATGGAACTCCTTCCTTCTTGGCTGTCAGAAGTTCAAAACACAAGCTATGACCAAGAGAAGAGGCTTCCTCACTGCTTTAGTCTTCCTATGTTAACATGTTAGCATGAAAAAGCAAAAGTAAATGGCTTCTCTCTAGTTTTGCCAACCATTTTTACATTTTCTTAAATGCCGATAAGCTTTTTTTTCAGAAAAATCTCATTATTTATACAATGTTTTCTTACCATTTTTATATGTGTGTGTGTTTGAATCAGTTTCAAATCTAATTTACTGACTAGAAGTAGATGCTTCCAAAAACTTATAGTAGTCACCATATTGGGTGTACTCATAGGTAATCAGCCTGCATAGCATCTCCAAATTTCCCTATTAGAACTTGTTTTAAGTCTAAACAGTCATAGAAACAATCACTTTAAAGTGATTTGAGTAATAGTAAATTAAAATATTAGTTTAACTTGAACATACTGATAATATTGCAATAGAAAATGAGAGTCTAACTGAAATTTGAAAAATAGAATCACAAAGATCCAGAAATGACTCTGAATATTATATTTATTGCATTGCCTTGGACTCTTCCATGTGAAGCCCTGGGTTTAATTACCATCACAGCATATGTCAAATATTGTTTTCTAATGAAAAAGAACCATCTTGGAAAAATGCTTAATTTTAGGAGTAAGAAAAGCAAAGTATTCTGGGATAAATCTCCACCACCCCCCCCCCCCCCGTGGAAGTAGAAATGGATAACCGAATAAAAGGCTAAAATTAAAAATAAATAAAGTATAAATGTACTGCACCAAAGCAAATAATTCTGAGGAGGGGTGATAGGGTTAGATCTGGAGGGAGGGGGGAAGTGGGTTTGGGGGCTGAGGTCCTGGTGCAAGATGATAAAAAAAAAAAAGACTTAGTGGGCTGGGGAAATAACTTAGTGGTTAGGCAAAAGACATTCATGCTTGAGGTTCTGCAGTTCCATGTTCAATCCCCAGCACTAATATAAGGTAGAACTGAACAGTGCTCTGCTATTGCTCTCTTTCTAGCTCTCTCATTGAATAACTAAATAAAATACTTTTTTCAAAAGGAAAACACCTAAGTTGGGAGTGAGAGTGTTTTTGCAAACAGCTATCATGGCAAAATGAGAAATTATACCCATGTATCTATAACTGTACTGTAAACAACTAGACCCTCCATCCCCACTCCCCATTAAAAAAAAAAGAAGAAGAAGAATCTTTTAGATGGAAGTTGAAAAAAAGGACGAGAGAATACCAAATACATACTGGACTCAGTGTAAAAGAGTTACAAATAGTCCTAGCTGAAATAATTTAGTAACAAATAAACATCATGGTGTCAAGTTACAATACAATATATAATCAAATATGCACATCTCTGTTTTTGTAAATAAATTAGTACATAAAGAACTGAGTGAACAAAACCAATTTTCCTGGCAGAAAGATTCTAGACAATACATACTCCCCCCAGAAGGGGGAGCTTAATCCCTTTATAGTGGATTTGATTTGGTGACTCACAGACTAGGAATTTGGAAGGGAAAGTAGCAGTTTTACAAAGATAACATAAATTTAATCAAAGGACCCTGACAAAATTACCAGCAATATCTGGGTCAGGTAATAGCTCACCTGGTATGCACCAGGAGGAGGTTCAAGTTCCTGCCTTCACCTCCTGGGAGGAAGCATCAAGAGCAGTGGAATAGTGATGCAGGCTTCTCTCTCTGTATCTCTCCCCCCATCCCTCTCTCTGTCTCTGTTTACCTTCTCCCTTCACTATTTCTTTCAGACTCTCATCTGCTATCAAAAAAATAAAAATAAAAATTCACCAAGAATGGTGGAATTGGGCAGACATCAAGCCCCAATTATAATCCTGGTGAAGAATAATAAAAGAGAGTATGGAAGAGAAAGGAGAGAGCATAAGTGATGGCATATTGATAGCATATATTCTCTAATTAAAATCTGAGGAAGTCACTGCTCCTCTCTTGTATATATTGCCCATGAACCTTAATCTTGGTGTAGTCATGAGGAAAATGCTAACAAATTCAGGCTAGAGACACAAGATAAAAAAATTCCTCAATATTCCTGAGGTCATAAAAAAAACAAGACAAAGTTAAGAAACTCTTATAGGTTAGAGGAGGCTGAGGCAGTGTTCAAGATGGTATCCAGCAGGAGATCTTGAATCCTAGTATAAAAAGTGGTGAAATTTGAAGAGTTTGAAGTTTAGCTAATAGCAATATAGCTATTCATTCCTCATTTTGAGAGAAATACTCTGCTTCTTCTTCTAGCGTTTGCCCTTCTTCCATAGCCAGTCAACAGCATTAGGTTGAGCCTGATGTAAAGTTTTGAGACCTCCTTTGAATCTGGAGAGGTAGCAGTCGTTGACTATGTGGGTCATAGTCTGTCTGTAGCCGCAGGGGCAGTTCGGGTCATCTCTGGCTCCCCAGCGATGGAACATAGCGGCGCACCGGCCATGGCCTGTTCGATAGCGATTGAGGAGGGCCCAATCATAACGTGCTAGGTCAAAGCCGGGTTGACGCTTACAGGGGTCTGTGATGAGGTGTTTGTTCTTTACCTCAGCTGACTGCCAACTCTGTTTCCAAGAGACTGGAACAGAGATCAGTGTAGGCATAGGGGACCAGATTGGGTGACGAGAGGTCAAGCGTTGGACAGGGTGGGCGAAGATATCCGCGTATATTGGCAGGTCCGGTCGAGCGTAGACGTGGGAAATGAACTTAGATGATGCCGCATCCCGACGAATATCTGGCGGGGCGATGTTGCTAAGAACTGGCAGCCATGGAACCTGGGTGGAACGGATGGTTCCAGAAATTATCCTCATGGAGGAATATAATTTGGAATCGACCAAGTGGACATGGGGGCTACGGAACCATACTGGGGCACAGTATTCTGCAGTGGAATAGCATAATGCCAGAGATGATGATCGTAGTGTGGAAGCGCTCATGCCCCATGAGGAGCTGGCCAGTCTTGCAATGATGTTATTCCTCTAATGAAAGATGGTAACATTAAGGGAAATTGGGTGTAAAGTATAAAGAAGCTCTGTTATTTTTACAACTTATCTATAAAACTAGAATTATTCCAAATTGAGTCTTTATTAAGACAAGTAACATGATGCCTTCTCCATGGGATACTGTGAAATTCAGAAGAAAATAATATAAATAATATATATAGTATTTTTTTCTCCTTTTGCTACAAGGGGCTCAGTGACTGAACTATGAATCCACTGTTTCCAGTGGCCATTTCTTCATTTTTTTTTTTTTGCTTTCTTTTTTTTTTACTTGTTATAACAGAGAGCAATTGGAGGGGAGTGGGAGATAGAGAAGGAGAGAGAAAGATAACATCTATAGACCTGCTTTACTGCTCCTGAACTTGCTACCCTGCATGTGAAGAGCTGAGGTTCAAACTTACTATCCTGCATGTGAAGAGCTGCAGCTCAAACTGAGATCCTTGCACATGGTAATGTGTGTATCACTTCCAGTCCCCGGAACATTTTTATACTGACTAAAAGTGACCTCATGACCAAATTCTTTATTGACTGGATCCTCCATTTTCTTTACTTCCTTAGTTCCCATGATAATATTTGGTGAACCACTATTTCTTGGGTTTCCACCTAAAATCTGCAGTCTTAAAAGAATTATGATATGTTCATCCTTTATGAACCAGTCCAACATTTGGAACACTAAAGCATGCTGATAAATGTACATTTCTTTAACAGAGGTAAGTCTGCTACTGATTCAGATAGAAAGAAGAAAGAAAGTAAAAAAGAAAGAGAAAACCCTGTATAACTCAATTGCTGGATCCTAGCAAAATATGAGGATCCAAATAGACCCCCAAATATGTTTCAGTATATTAAAAATTGCTGTATAAAACTATATATAACTGGTAATGTTTATTTTTTAATTTTTGTTACCCAACTTATATATTTTTGCTCTATTCATATTCATATTCCACATGACAGAAATTCATTATTGCATTTAGGGAGAAGAGCTACTTTATTTTCCCTTTTTTTTTTTTTTCAAGTCAGAACAGTGCTCAGCTCTGGCTTTTGGTACAGGAATTGAACCTGGGTCTTTGGCATCTCAGGGATAAACCTCTTTTGTATAACTATTATTCTGTCTCCTTAGCCTAAGATCTACAGTCACAAGGCAATCAGTCAAGAAAGCTCACTCTATGAATTTTATGATTTTTTTTTAAAAAGGAGGGTGGATAGTTTCTAAGAACATACAACTTCACAGTTTGAGAAAATGATCTTTCTACTCATCTTTATAATACTCCTATGAATAGAGCTAATTCCAAATTTCAATTATCTTCTTAAATGCTGAAGTGGTCTTAAGTAATCCCTCTCTTACTCTACAAGTACAGGAATTCAGGTCCAGAAGATTGAGAGTTACTGCAATACAACATGTTAAATATTTTTAGATTAGAGTAAGAATCAAGGTGAATGACTTTAATTGGGCTCAGGTTGCAATTCAAATATTTAACACTGTACTCATTTCTTTAATACAGTAAGTGTAAATCTATATAAGATATCTTACCCCAGTATTAAACACTAAAAAAAAAAAATACTATTGACCAATTACCATGTGACAAAATATTATATACACACTTCTCATTTTATCTGCTGGTGTCTTAAAGAGTTGTTAATATTTTTATTATATATTATTTCCTGAGAGATAAATTAATTTATAAAAATGCACCTTTAAAACATTAAGAAAGAAAAAGCTAGAAATGTGACTAAAGAGGTGTGAGAAGCAAGAGTGATAAAAAAGTTAATAAAATCAAAAAGGAGGTGGAGCGTAGATATCATAATGGCTATGTAGAGACTGTCCTGTCTAAGGCTCCAAAGTACCAGGTTCAAGCCCTTGAAACACCATAAGCCAGAGCTACGTAGTGATTGGTTAAATATATATTGCCAACTAGCCTGAGGGTGTTTCTTCCAGGGCACACGCTTTCTGGGTTGGAGAGAATTCGACCGGAGCCAGCCTAGGCTGCTGTTTACTCAGTGACACAGGAGAGGAACCAGGAGTAGCTGAGCGGGATCGCAAAGCAATGTGTTTATTGAACAGAAAAGAATCTGCCTTTATATCTTCTGAGGTGGAAGTGGCCAGAGGAAAAAGAAGTGGGCAGGAGAGTGGGTGGAGAGAAGGAAAAGAGTCTTATTTCATCTAACCAGTGGGGATTAAACCAATGCCCTGTAGGCAGGGCAGGTCTCAGACAAAACAATCATTATGTAAACAGACCACAGCTGCTAGCACCAAATTACATTGTTGCTATGCTCACCATTCCTTCCTACCTGTCAGTCTTAAAGACATTTCAACAGTCTGTATTGATGAAAAATTTAACAAGTGCACTGCTAGACCAAAACAAGCACCTTGATATATATATATATATATCATCTAATTATCCTGGGCACCTGAATGTTAGCCAGCTTGCCAGTCAGCAAGGGATCTGTTTCCAAGATTTCATTGTAAAAGGTGCTACTTTTATTTAATATTTATTTATTTACTTTTTGTTGCCCTTGTTTTATTGTTGTTGCAGTTATTGTTATTATTGATGTCATTGTTGTTGGATAGGAGAGAAATGAAGAGGGGAGGGGAAGATAGAGAGGGGGAGAGAAAGATAGACACCTGCAGATCTGCTTCACCACCTGTGAAGGGACTTCCCTGCATGTGGAGATCCTTATGCAGGTCCTTGCACTTCCTGCCAAGTGGGCTTAACCTGCTGTGCTACCGTCCGACTCCCCAATGCTTCCTTTTTATAAATAAAATATAATAAAAAAGGAAACGTGTGACTTTACTCAGTCACATTTATTGGTTTATTTATATTAGAATAATAGAATTTTTTTTTTTGCCTCCAGGGTTATCAAGGGCTCAGTGCTTACACAACGAATTCACTGTTCCTGGAGGCAATTTCTCCCGTTTTTGTTGCCCTTGTTGTTGTTATTGCTATTGTTGTTGTTGGATAGGACAGAAAGAAATTGAGAAAGGAGATTAAGACAGAGGGGAAGAGAAAGATAGACACATGCAGACCTGCTTCACCGCCTGTGAAGCAACTCCCCTGCAGGTGGGGAGCTGGGGGCTTGAACTGGGATCCGTACACTGGTCCTTGCACGTTGTACCACACGTGCTTAACCTGCTGTTCTACTGCCCAACTCCAGCCACAGCATTCTTAGCCACTCATCTATCTGTTGTTTTTAATGAAACAGTAATAATTGGACCCAAATAACATTACTTCTTATTATTTAATTTCAAGGACATTCTTTAATTTTAACAATATCAGCTTTTAACAAGCCCTTGCGCTTTTGAGACTTGCTTCACCACTTGTAAAGTCACATCCCACCTCCATGCAGGTGGGGAGGCAGGGGCTCAAACCGAGATTCTTATGATTGTCCTTGCACTTCGCTCCAGTGCACTTAACCCACAGCAAAACCGCCAGCCCCCCAATACTATAACTTTTAATTGTGCTTTTACGGTTGTCTACTTGCTTATTGTGTTGTTTACTTTTCTGTTAGTTATTTTAGAGACTGATACAAGTATTAAGGATAATTGTGATTGCACTTATTATTCCTGTTATTGTTAAGACTGGGGTTTATATAACCTCTAAGTTGTGGGTGTATATATTTTCAGGATTGTTAGTATTTTTCTTGAATTGATGTATTTAAAAAATATTAATGCAATGTAACTTTATTATCTATAGACAGCAATATGCTTTTTCCCCTCTTAGATAGACAGATGATTCTAATAATATTAGTATTTTTATTAAAACAGAAACAAAATGGCAAGAAACTGCTTAACAATGTTGAGCGCCAGACAGAGAAAAAATTACTCTGGGAGATTTTAAGTTTTCATTTACCAGGTCAGAAACCACTTAGATAAAATAAATTTAAGTAAACTGTATACTCTGCCTTGTGCTCAGAGAATGAATATATTCCTATTGATTCAGTTGTCAATTCATAGTCAAAATTGCCTGAAATCTTTTGTTTTTACATTTTGGATAGTTGAGAAGATTAATAAGTTTTTAATCTATCATTACACACTATATGATCAAGTAGAATAACAAAATTAATTTTGGCAATTTTACACATACACACACATAGATATAGATATATAATTTCAGTTGAGAATTTTTTAAGCACAGTTAATTGAAAAATAACATACTGGCCATTTCAGAGGAATATAAAAAACAATGGAGTAAGGTAAAGCTCATTTCTGATATTTATTTACTAGTGAGAGAGACAGAGAGACCAGGGGATCAATCTGTTACAAAAGATGCAAGGAATCAGACGCAGAATTTTACATGCTGCTAGTCCTGTGTTCTAGCACTATGCTATTTTCTGTGACATGGACTATGGTAAACGCTGAAAATACCTACTTATATATTTTTTTCATCTGACAGAGGAAGAAAGGCATCTACAAAATTTAAGTATATATCCTTAGCTCTCAAAAACATTGAGAAACAAAGCATTCAATAGGTTCAAAACCCAGGCCATGTGACTCCAATACACTAAATTGTTAAGAACAAAAACTATAGTCATTTATCTGGAACCAGACAACACCTAGAATTGCCAAAACCACCTTGAGGAAAAGAAACAGAAATGGAGGCATCACACTCCCAGATCTCAAACTGTATCATAAGGCCATCATCATCAAAACAGGCTGGTACTGGAATAAAAAATAGGCACACAGAGCAGTGGAACAGAATTAAAAGCCTAGAATTAAAGCCCCCACACATATAGACATCTAATCTTTGATAAAGGGGGCCAAAGTATTAAATGGATGAGGGAGGCTCTCTTCAATAAACAGTACTGGGAAAACTGGGTTGAAACATGCAGAAGAATGAAATTGAACCACCTTATCTCACCAGAAACAAAAGTCAACTCCAAATGGATCAAGGACCTGGATGTTAGACCAGAAACTATCAAATACTTGGAGGGAAACATTGGTGAAACACTTTCCCACCTAAACCTCAAGGACATCTTTGATGAAACAACCCCAATTGCAAAAAAACACTAAAGCAGAAAAAAACCAAAGGGACTACATCAAATTGAAAAGCTTCTGCACAGCCAAGGAAACTATCACACAAACAAGGAGACCCGTCACAGAATGGGAAAAGATGGGTCAATATTGGGGCAGCATGAAATGTTTTTATTCATGACCACAGAATATGAGCTCAGAACTAGAAGGGCACAGAGGTCACATAGGCTCCTAAGCTGATTAAGGTCCCAGATCACATAAAATCAATGGGGTCTACAGTCAACAATATTTACATCCCTTTCCCATAATAGAGAGCTACTCTCTTCCGTGATCCAGCTTTCTGGTCCTTGTTCAAGCCATGACATCATCTCCCCAGACAATAACTTGGATCCTATAGTGACAGGCCCTTTGGAATTTAACTAAAATAGGCCTACTATCTATCTACAAAATGGAGGACCACCCAACTCTTCATCTGCACTATTCCAGCCTTTAGGTCCATGATTGGTCAACAATTTATTTGGCTCTGTATGTTAACTCTGTCAGCCACCAGGTTCCAGATGCTAGCATGATGCCAACCAGACTTCCCTGGACAAACTACCCCACCAATGTGTCCTGGAGCTCCACTTCCCCAGAGCTCTTCCCCACTAGGTAAAGAGAGAGACAGGCTGAGAGTATGGATTGACCTGTCAACACCCATGTTCAGCGGGGAAGCAATTACAGAAGCCAGACCTTCCACTTTCTGCATCCCACAATGACGTTGGGTCCATACTCCCAGAAGGTTAAAGAATAGGAAAGCTATCAGGAGAGAGGATGGGATACAGAGTTCTGGTGGTAGAAATTGTGCGAAATTGTACCCCTCTTATCCTATGGTTTTGTCAATGTTTCCTTTTTATAAATAAAAATAAAAAATAAAAAAATCAGCACCCACATTTATTTATTCATTGGAGCACAATTAGCTGACAGCCCCAGTTGCTGTGTCTTTAAGATTCATTGCAACAAAGGAGGCAAGGCCAAGTTGTCCTTAGAGTGCTCCAAGTCAATTATTGTGAATGGTAGATGTAGTACAGCTGAGCCCTAAGGCCCCGTGCTGGATTTCCATAATAGGCAATCATTGTTTGGGATGTCTATATTGACCATGCCAAACTTTTTCAGAATTAAACTGATGTTTGATGCTTTATACACAATCTTCCTTCTTCCTAATCTCTGTTCAACAGATCAAATCTGAACTATGTAGAGGTTCTCCCTGAAAAATTGCATTTTTCTTTTTTAAATAACTTTTTTATTATCTTTATTTATTTGACAGAGACAGCCAGAAATCAAGAGGGTAATAGAGAGGGAGAGAGACAGACAACGGACATACTACTTCACCACTTACAAAGCTTTCCTCCTGCAGGTGGGGACCAGGGACTCGAACCTGCATCCTTGCACATTGTAATACATGTGCTCAACCAGATGCATTGCGGCACAATGCCCCCTAATTACATTTTTCTTCTCTTCATAACACCTTACAAAAAAAGCTCAGTAAATGTTTTATAATCCTGCTTCAGTCCTGGAATCTATTTTTTCCCTGATAAACCCAAGTATATTCATATATATATATATATATATATATATATATATATATATATATATACAAACATGCACACATGATTTTTCTGAGATAGGAGTATAGATATTTATGTGGGTAGACAGTAGCATTTTCCATATAAATTACTGAGGCATACAAAAATCTAAATCACTAAATAAAATGATTTATATCATAGGAGAAAACCCACAAACAATGAACATAAGACAGAAGTGACAAATAAAGAATCTTACATGAAAGCTATGAGTAAGAAGTCCAATTCAAGGACAAACAGAATAGAATAGATGTGAATAGAAGTTGCTAACAGTGATTGCAAGACCAATTAGCTTTGAAAAAAGCAACTCTTGTGTGTCAATTCCTATTTGCAAATTGTCTGGCTCATGCATTTAAACTTAAGTTAATACTCTGAGATTTACTTGGTAAATAAACAGGATGATTGTCCTGGATGCTCCAGAGTCAATTTTGTGTCTGAGAGAGAATTAGTATAGAGCCTTAAGGAAGACTTGGATGCCATATTGGTAAGGATCTATCTTTTTTAGTTATAGTTCTCTATATAAACCATAGGTATACATAATCTAGTTGGATAAATTTCTAGAAAAGGAATTGCCAGGTCATAGGGTTGATTTCTCCTCTCCCCTCCTCTCCCCTCCCTTCCCCTTCCCTCCCCTCCCCTCCCCTTCGCTCCTCCTCTCCTCTCTCCCCTCCCCTCTTTTCCCCTCTCCCCTTCCCTCCCCTCCCGTCCCCTCTCCTCCCCTGGGTACAATTCCTCATTTCTCCATGATAGGTGTCTTTAAAACACTCTCACCTGGGAGTCAGGCAGTAGCGTAGTAGTTAAGAGCATGTGGCCCAAAGTTCAAGGACCAGCATAAGGATCCAGGTTAGAGCTCCAGGCTCCCCACCTGCAGGTTGGTCACTTCACAGGCTGTGAAGCAGGTCTGCAGGTTTCTATCTTTCTTTCCCCCTTTCTGCCTTCCCCTCCTCTCTCCATTTCTCTCTGTCCTATACAATAACGACAACATCAATAACAACAGCAACAATAAAAACAACGACAACAAAAGGGACAATAAATAAATAAAATAAAATAAAAACTATTAAAACAATCTCACCATTAGTCTAGGTCTGGGGAAAGAAATTAAGTAGGTAGAACCATTTCTATTATTTTCAGATATCTTGGTACTGTCTTCAACAGGGGTTAAATTAGTTTCCATTCTTACCACAAGTGCAGAAGTATTCATTTTCCCCACATCATTTATGTCCTTTCTGATGTATGTTATTCTCACAAGTATGAACTGGTATCTCATTGTAGTCTTTAATGTCATTACTGGCCATCTAGATAGCCTCTTTGGTGAAGTCTTGTCCATTTACTCTCCCACTTTCTTTTTCAAGTAGGCATTGCTTATTTGTCCAATCATCATAATTTTGTGCTACTATAAATATTTAAATAAATTGGAATATTTCTAGTTGTATAAATCACATTACTTGCTGTTCATTGAACTAAAGCAGGAATCTACATTTGCAAATACAAATTGATTATTGTTGCCATATATATGGTCTGAAATCTAGAGCACAGAAATTCAAGTGTCCACTATGTAATAGGAAAACAATAAATTATTATTTGCTACTAAGTGACTTTATGAATGTTTGATAGATAGCATAAGGCTACTTGAACTTCTATAAATTTGAAGGAAATGGTATCAGGATTCTAGTTCCATATACAAATCAGAAGAAATTAATATGCTGGGACATATAATTTTATAAGAGCTTTCCTCTTAATAAAGTTTTACTTCTTTTTGTTTGTTAATTAACAAAGAACTGTAATAGAACTTGAAAGTGTTGCTAACTTACCTATCAAGATAGACTTATCAATTTTGATTAAGCACAAAATGATTAAATATTATATATAATTGTGGATTTAATAAAATATGAGTAAAAGTGTACTGCCTAACAGGGTTATCACTAGGCCTCGGTGCCTGCACTATGAATCCACTGCTCCTGGAGGCCATTTTTCCCATTTTGTTGTCCTTGTTGTGTTGCTGTTGCATAGGACAGAGAGAAATTGAGGAGGGGAGACAGAGAGGAGGAGAGAATGACAGACACCTGCAGACCTGCTTCACCACTTTTGAAGAGACTCCCCTTCAGGTGGGGAGCCAGGGGCTTGAACCAGGATCCTTATGCCAGTCCTTGAACTTTGTGCCATGTGCGCTTAACCCGCTGTGCTACTGCCCAACCCGGGGACTGACATTTTTACATAGTATTCCCATTGAAGCTCTCCACAAAAAGACAGTGCATTATACTTCAGAATATTCAGCAAGTGTACAGATATAGCTGAGTGTCTCTGATACATATTCATATTTTCATCAGGAGATAAAGCAGACAAAGTATCCCAAACAATGCAATAACTCCACACAGAAGAAAATATATTCTAATGGTTTGGTTCTCAAATTCCTAATCCTGACAGAGAGAATTCAATTTGAACAATAACAGGAACTCTTTCTGTCTTTTGAATTCCATAAAAATCAAATAAAATGAGCAAACCGGTGTAAATCTCCATTTTATGTGTTAATGTTCTAAAATGGGAACTGATTTCTGCAGTTTTGATTGTTTCCCACTACACAGCAAAAAAATACTACAGATAAATGAAAAGATTTCTAGCACAAAGTACACAGCGGGAGTCCATTCAACTGACCACAGGATGTGGCTACATCTCTGCAGGATTCAGACTTCAAACCCATTAAACAGGGTGGAAGCACTATAACTTCCCAAGTCAAAAGTTCAGCAGGGAGTGTTTCAGGATGCTTCCTACCTCTAATTTTCTCTAATAACCCAGGCACAGTTGTCATCTCTTAAGGCACAGTGGTCAATAACTGCAGTGGATTTCTGTCCATAGATGGTTAAATAAGAACCTATTTCCTCAATTAATTGGTGAAGCAGCAGAGATTCATAGGAAAGGAAGGGAGAAGAAATATAGCTTTAAACTATGTGATATATATATATGTGTGTGTGTGTGTGTGTGTGTGTGTGTGTGTGTGTGTGTGTGTGTGTGTATTTTTTTCTGTTTTTATTCCTGAAATCAGGAAAGATCCTATTAAGGAGGCCATGCATGTGGCTGTCACTTTTCAATTCCTGCCTTTCCTGCTGATTAAACATAGCACTCAGGTAGGCCAAAGAAAATAAGGCACAGTTTGTGAGACTGATACTTTCTTCTCTAGTGACAGAGGAGAACTGCAGAACTAATTTTGGGAATGTCTTCTAATTTTCCAGGCTGTTTGTCTAGACAACAGTTTTCCAAACACAGCAATATCTGAAGATATCATAATAAGGAAAATTTATGAATAACCACTGGAGACACACTGCTTTAGAAAAACAATAGTTTTTTCTATCTAGAGCTCCATGAGATATTCCCAGCAATAATTTCTACAATAATTTCTGTGTGTGTGCATATCTATCCAATTGAATGAAATGTGACAGTTGACTGTGATATTCCTATCTTTTCTCCAGGATTCTCACAAAGGCAGTTTAATATTGGCACATCTGGGGGTTATATTTACACACACAAAATCTAGCTGAACTAATCTCTGGAATATGTATATAATATTGATATCTATCTATTAATATATTATTAATACATTGACACAAATACTAGTTGTCATCAGTGAATCTTCACCTATGCAGGACATATTTTTTTTAGACAGATAGAAAGGAGAACGGGGTGGTGGTGCACCTGTTTGAATGCATTTATTACAATGGGCAAAGAACTGGATTCAAGCCCCAGTCCCCACTTTTTTCAGGGGAAAAGCTTCACAGTTGGTGAAGCAGTGTTGCAGATGTCTCTCTGTCTTTCTACCCTTTTATCATTTCTTTACCTCTCAATTTTTAAGTATCTCTATGCAATCAGTAAATAAAGATAAAACATTTTTAAAAGGGTAAGAGACAGAAACAAATAAGAGATAGAGAGACAGTACAGCACCAAAAACATCAACGGGTGCCATGGGGACTTGTGGCTGATTTGAACTTAGGTCACATGTATGGCAAAGCAGGTCCCCTCCCAGATGAGATATTTCACTGGCCCTGTGGAAAATATTTTGATATGTGTTGGAGAACAAGAAAGGAATCCTACAGTAAACTGTGGGCTTTGGTTGGTGATGTTTTAATGTAGGTTCATCAGTTGTTAGAAATACAGCACTCTGGTGTGGTATCTAAATAGTCTGTGCATGTGTTATATATTTAGGAAACCCCCATGGAGTCTCCATTTTTACTGTAAACTAGACATTGTTCTCAAAAACATGAAGGCTTTGTAAAAATCCTTCAACATAATTAATCAGATGGCTTGTGTTAATTAAATCACAATGAGATACTAGTGTACAAGAAAAATAAAAGAGAAACACTGAGCGTATTAAATGGTGGTAAGGATATACAACAGCTAAATATCTCAAGTGTTTTTGGCATGAATGTATAAAGTTATAGCTACTCTTTAAAACTAGTTCAGTGAGCTGGCAAGAGAACTCATCTGGATAACACCCTTGATTAGTCAGGCAAATCACCCCGATTCCAGCCTGTTCCTCACTGCACTGGGAAAATTTCAGTGCCAAGTTACCATTTCTCTTTCCCTCTGTATCTCTGTCTCTCTCTGAAAAAGTCAGCTAGGAGTGATGAAGCCAGGAAACAAAGATAGGGTTGGCATATTTCCATTTAAGTTAAACTTTTAAGTAAATTATCATATGATTCAATAATATACTCTATTTAACCTTGAGGGAAAAAAACATTCATATTCAGCAAGGACTAATGCCTGAATGAACAGTTTGTAATAACCCAAACTTAGAGGAAACCCAGATGCCCAATGACAGATGACTGGCTAAGGAAATTGTAGTACATACATATAATGGAGTACTGCACAGCTGTTAAAATGATGAAGTCATCCCATTTGCAGTATTATGGTCAAAACTTGAAAACATCAGTAAGAGTGAGAAAATCCATAAAAAGAAAGGCCTGTACTGAATAATTTCATTTATAGGTGGGATTAAAAAATAACGGACAGTAAGGGAGGACAGATGGGAAAACTTGGATTAAGTGTGGTATACTGCTTGTTCCAAAGCAAAGGACTGTGGGGAAGGGGGTGAAGGTACAGGATGAAGAAATATTAGGGTCATGTTATATTTCCTGGACACCAGTCAAGAGTAGATGGGAGACTGTGCATATGTCTTAAACACTGTACTGCAAATCACTAATTCACCTAATAAAATTAAGAAAATATATTGCCTGAATATTTACTTATTTTTTGTCCTTCTTGCCAATGCTTCCCTGGAGCTTCCTGCCTGCACAATTACACCACTCCTGATGAGTTACATTCTTATATTTTACAAAGAGATGTTGAAAGAGGGAGAGAGATAGAAAGAAGAAGGCTAGAAATGGCAGCGCTATCTTTCTATTTGCTCATGAAGCTTCCCCTTAGCATGACATTTTGATATGGTGGCTAAGGGTTCAAATCTGGGTTCATGCATGGCAAATTGTGTGATTTATTTAGTAAGTGATCTTCTAGTCCCATATGAACAATTTAACAATTTATCATATATTAACAATTTAACTAAATAAGAAACAGTCTGTGTGTTATTCAATAATATGCATTTAAACAAACATATTCATTCTTTCAATGAAAACGATTCTGTAATGAAAATGGACAAACTATTGCTACACAAAACTGTCTAACTGTATCATAAAGACATTAAATTAGGGCAAGAGACAGAAATTATAAATTTTATTATGGTACCTATGTGGTATTTTGAACATTTATTTTAAATATTTATTTTATTTATTTATTCCCTTTTGTTGCCCTTGTTGTTTTATTGTTGTAGCTATTATTGTTGTTGTCATTGTTGGATAGGACAGAGAGAAATGGAGAGAGGAGGGGAAGACAGAGAGGAGGAGAGAAAGATAGACACCTGCAGATCTGCTTCACCGCCTGTGAGGTGACTACCCTGCAGGTGGGGAGCGGGGTTCGAACGGGATCCTTATGCCGGTCCTTGTGCTTTGCACCACCTGCGCTTAACCCGCTGCGCTACAGCCCGACTCCCTATTTTGAATATTTTTATAGAAACAAAACTAGCATGATAAAGAGCAGATCAGTGGTCTTTCCTGGGGATTAAAAATGATAAAATAAGCATATGCTATTATAAAATGGTAACATGACAGGATTTTGTGGATAGATAAAATTGGTTTGTACTCTGATTGAGACAGTGGTTATAGAAATATACTTATCTAAATATAGAATAGCAACTCAAAACATCAACTAAATCATTGTGATCTAAAATGTTTAAAATTATTATTATTATTTTATTTTTTATATTTTTTATTTATTTTCCTTTTTGTTGCCCTTGTTGATTTTCATTGTTGTTGTAGTTATTATTATTGTTGTTGTTGATGTTGTCATTATTGGATAGGACAGAGAGAAATGGAGAGAGGAGGGGAAGACAGAGGGGGAGAGAAAGACAGACTCCTGCAGACCTGCTTCACCGCCTGTGAAGTGATTCCCATGCAGCTGGTAAGTGAGGGGGTTCAAACCAGGATCCTTATGCTGGGCCTTGCGCTTTGAGTGCCACCTGCGCTTAAACTGCCGCGCTACTGCCCAACATCTGCTGTGCAACTCAGGCATCCAAGTTCGACATCCTCGAGGAAACACTCACAAAAGACATGTCTCTGATATCTGATTACTGTAAAAAATGGCGACTAATTCCTAGCACTGCAAAAACGGTACTATCTGTTTTCCATCTACACCATGCCTCGGCCTCGCGTGAGCTTAATGTGCAGCTTGGCGATACGAGAATCCGGCATGAAGCCCAGCCTGTCTATCTTGGCATTACTCTCGATCGCACTCTGTCATTTCACAAACATCTCATAAAAACTGCAGCAAAGGTGGGTGCGAGGAATAACATCATTGCAAGACTGGCTAGCTCCTCATGGGGCGCGAGCGCTTCCACACTTCGATCATCATCTCTGGCATTATGCTATTCCACTGCAGAATACTGTGCCCCAGTATGGTTCCATAGCCCCCATGTCCACTTGGTCGATTCCAAATTATATTCCTCCATGAGGATAATTTCTGGAACCATCCGTTCCACCCTGGTTCCATGGCTTCCAGTTCTTAGCTCTGCCCCCTCTCTTAGTACACCCTGATTTGCACCAGTCACTTTTCTCTCCACCCACTCTATGTCACATACTGTTTCCACCCTACTTGGCTAGTATATATAAGGACAGGATTGTGATTATATTTAGTTTTAGTTTAGTTTAGTTTTAGATGGCTTAGATTCTGCTGCATTCTGCATGAATAAAGACTGGTCTGCGTACCACTCAACCATGAGTCCCTGGTCATCTGTCTCCCACCCGCGAAGCTCAGCCCGACACTGATACACACACACACACACACACACACACACACACACACACACACATAGACACACACACACTCATACACAAACTTAGGAAGTTGCAACAAGAAAATTAAGCAGAAAAAAAAGAATTAGGAAATAGAAAAATTCGTATAATTTTCTTATTACTCATAACCATTAATAAAAACAAGCAAACATCAAATGTACATGGACAATATATAATGGTTTGCACAGATTTGTGGCGAGTTGTAGAGAAAAATAAGAGCTAGCACAATGTTCTTTTAAACAACAAAAATCTACTCAAGTTGATTTGTATAGTCAAATTGATCATATAATCAAAATGATCATTTGATAGTAGGAGTCAGTGTACTAATTGGTTAGCTCTGTGGACTGGGTTACTGGAATAGTATTAACAGTAGTAGAGGTAGTGATAATAATAATACTAGAGTTGTTTAGTTGGACATATTATAATTTTGATCCATCTTTTTATTTGGTGTCCTAAGAAAACAGAAATTTGAGTTTATTTTTGTTGTATTATGTTTTATTGAGTTAATGATTGGTTACATGACAATACATGTTTTAGGAATACAATTTCACTTTTCTTTAATTATGTGTTGCTACAGTATATGCACAACCAAGCTACCAATATCCCTCACCAACAGTCTACTAGCCGACCTCCACCCTCTCATTCTCTTCCCGTTATAGTAACCTTAATTCTATTTCACAGTCTCAAGGTTTGTTTTGTTTATTCTGTTCAGTTTCTTTGTTTCTTTATAATCTACAATCTTCTGTATATTTTTTCTATCTTGATCAAACACTTGTCTTTAATTTAATTTAATTTAGCCACTGGGATTGTCACTAGAGCTTGATACCTACATGAAGAATCCATACCTCTAGGTGGCCATTTTTTCTTTTCTTGTTTTTTTAAAGACAGAGAAAAGAAACATGAGAGAGAGAGAGAGAGACAGAGAGAGAGAGAGAGAGAGAGAGATGCAGCACTGTTCTATAACCATTGAAGCATCCCTCTTGCAAGTGGGGACTGAGGGCTGGAACTCTGGTCCTCATGCCTGGTAATATGCACTTTACCAGGTGCACTACTATCCAGTCCCAACTGTTCACATCTGATAATTCAATCAACATTTTCATACAAAGCCAAAACCAAAGCATTGATTGTCACTATGCTTATAGATTATTACTTGCTGCTTTTTAACTATAATGCAGAAACATACCAAAGTTAGTTTTGCATATGCTAAATGATAATTTGTCAAAAAGACCTTCCAAATCTGAAGAAAACCTCTAGGTACTTTTTAACATTGTGATAGAAAAACAAAAAAGAAAGCCAACAAGATAGTTTCCCTTGATAGGGTACCAGTTTTGCCATATACACAGCTCAGGTCCAAGTCATACCTCACCATACTGGAAGGAATTTTAATGTTGTGTCATCTTCCTTTCTCTCTTTGCTTCCCCCTTTCTATGTAAAAAATATTCAGCTGAGAGCAATGAAGTCTGGGCAATGATAAACAAACAGATAAAGTAAGAAAGAAAAAACAAGTGTGTTAATTAGGCTACTTGTGTGGTGTACAATTAAGGGACTGTACGTGGTAATGATGAATTGTACCAGAATCCAGTTACTGATTCCACCAATTAGATCTATTTGCAATGAGATCCAAAAATATTAATTAAACTGATGAAGATTGGCTATTTGGACAAAAGTTAAAGTTTCTGAGATCTAGTGTTTTTTTTTTTTGTTGTTGCACTAGAAAAAGCAGCATTGTTTTGAAAGAAACACTTAACAATTTTCTAACATTCTATGTCAAAAAAGTATAAGCAATTTCTCTGTCCAGTAGTAAACACTTTTTCAGTGGCCACACAACAGGCTCCTTCAGTATCGCCTCTACTGTCACAACCCTTGCCAGTCATGTAAGTGGAACATGCTGTTTGCACTGGTCTATTCTTTCACAGACAGGGGTAGTTTCCACTTGATGTGTTTGATTGCTTTTCTGTATACAATTTAAACCCTGGAATTTTGTAGCTTTTACCAGCAACCTAAGGTAGTTTATGTCTTTCCCAGTAAGACTGTCAATTTCAGTCTTTTTGAAAGGATAAGAGATAAGAGATGGGGTAAGAACCAAGGACAATCAGCAAAGAAATATAAAAGCAAACCAGGGAACAGAGAGAAGAATGAACTGGAGAGATCACAGGAAAAATACTCTTGCTATGCATCAGTAATTTCCAGAGTGGCTAAGTATGTCTTCAGGTTCAAATCCTATGTAGAATCAAATATTCTTCCCAGAGCTCTGTTTCCTGCTGATGATATTCTTGTTCCACACTCTTGTTCCTGCTGAGTGAGTTTTGCATTTTTATAAGGTCTGATTATAAAATGAGTGACCTTAAATCCACTGCTACCAAGGAATTCCTACTAATGGGTTTAGCCTGAATTATAGTAGCAGCAAGATAAATATGCCCACTCAACCATGAGTTTATACCTTTCTCCACTGCATTTTATATCTTATTGATAAAATGAAATTAAATTGTCAAGAGTCACTGTAGTAAATTATTTGGCATTCAGGATTCTGTAGACCTGAAAATTAATACCTAAATTTTCAGAAGTATACACTTTGCTTGACCACGTACACCTATGTTTAAGCATGAGGCACTTCTGAAACTGTGGGATGTATATACTTTTTTTTGTCTAAAATGCATAGAGAATAATAATTTCATGCATCTCATTGTTGATATGCCCTCTTAACTCTGCCCATTATTCCAAGGAAGGTGTCACAAATCAATATGAGAAAATTTTTAAGATACATATCTCTGTTAAGATGTGTAAATCCAGAGATTTAAAATAGCTAGAATAGTGGAAACACATCATAGACATACAGGATTTGATATAAGTAATGAATAAAGTTTAGATAGTTTTTAGAATGGTGACCATATAGCCAATCTTTCCCATAAATCTTTCTTACTTACTAGAGTAGTAAGAACTTTGTAATCTCTTTCTCTTCTCAACAGTACATTGCTTCTCATTGACACATAAAATCAGTATTAAATTTCTATTATCTACTCCTTCTTTATACCTTTCTTTAGTTTCTTACATTTTGATTGTATTATTTTATTGATTCATTTTCTTTTGCAATTTCTTTTCTTTCAAATTTCCATCATCTTTATTTGATAGAGACAGCCATAAATCAAAAGAAAGGGGGATACAGAGAAGGGGAGAGACAGAGAGACACCTGTGGCACTGCAGTACCACTTGTGAAGCTTTCCTCCTGCGGGTGGGGAACAGGGTCTTGAACCTGGATCCTTGAGCATTGTAACATAATGAGCTCAACCAGCTTTGCCACCATCTACTCCCTCATGCATAGTTTCTCTGGTAGCTATTAGTCACTAGTCACTACTTACTGAAATAACATGTAAGTTAGTACCGATGCCACTTTTCCAGCATTTCCAAAATAATAGAACACTTATACTAACATACATATCTTTAACTTGTATTTATTTATCATGGTAAATTTACCACTGTAACTACTTTTTAAGTAGAGTTCCGTACTGTTAATTTATATTTTGGTATGCTATAGATCTCCAACTTTTGCACCGTCTTCCTACTTTGTATTCTTGTGGTTATGATAAATGTAATAGTTCATATGAGCGGAATAATGTATCATTTGTCCCATTATAAATGACTGATTTCATATATATATATTCCCCTTGAGCTTAATGTCTGCACATTCTAATTCCCTACCAAGAACAGCCTTTCAGTCTATCTGCATTTTAATCTGTGTTTGTTATTTTTGTTAGTATCTCTACTTTTGATAGTTACTATTCTGATAGGTACATGGTAATGTCTCACTGTACTTTTGATGCCTGCTTTCCAAGAGATTAATAATGTTAATATTTTATATGATTATTGTCTATTTATATAGATTTGTGAAAATGTATATTCAAGTCCTTTATCTGTATTTCATTTGATATTATTATTTTCCTACCAGGGTCATTACTGGGGCTTGACACCAGCACTATGAATCTGCCACTCTCAGCAGCCATTTTTCCTTTTATTTATTTGTTTAATTTTTATTAGTTAGGACAGAAAGAAAGTGAGAGAAGAGGGGGAGGGAAAGATAGATACTTGCAGACCTGCTTCACCACTCATGAAGCATCCCTCTTAAAGGTGGAGTGTGAGGGATTGAACCAAGGTACTTGAGAACAGTAACTTGTGCTCTTAACTCAGTGCACCATCACCCAGGACCAGAGTCTCAGTTTCTCAATATCCTTGACAAAATTTTCCCATTAAAAATTATAGCTACATTATATTAAATTCAACAGTATAGTTTAATTGTATTTTTAATTTCCTTTTCCTTGAGCTTGGTAATGTGAGAGCTTGATCAGATGTACCATTGCCTGCCTGACACCCTCTTTTTTTCTTCAGTTGTAGAAATGGCTTTATGAATATTAATTCTTTCACAGTTATATAATTTGCAGTGCTTTTTCTGCTACTATGTAGGATGTTTTTTCACTCTGGTGTTTATTTCATTTTAATGCTTATCTTCCAAGATCTGACAAGATCGGGCGTGTTCAGGGTGGCATGGCCATAGACCATTTTAATGCTTATCATCTATCGTCCAATAATAGATTTTGTTTTGGACAGGAATCTATATTGAAATTAATCATCAGTAGCTTTCTGTTAGACTTCATGTCTTATTAAGGTGGGCTAATTTCAAATCATCTTATTTGTGGGCTTTGTCTATTTAAGGATCCAGTTAGTGTGTGCTTAGCAATTCTGTCTCTGGTATCCTGTGAATTTTATGTTTTGTAATCTGTCCAGTCATGTGGGATTTTTAAAATTTTTGTCTGTTGTTAAAATTTCGGAGGCTCTGGCCAGGCGGGCTAGCTTCACGGGCGGGTAACAGAGACGCGGAGACAACGGCTGGGCAGGGAAGCTGTATTTCTTTATTCAGGAACAACGATTCACAAACCAAGACAAACTAATCACCAAACAGAACTCTGCTGTCTCTTTGCAGCGGCACAAGCACTCTCTCTCTTACTCTGGAACTCTGCCACTCTCCAACTCTGGCACTCTGGAACTCTCGTACTTGAGAGCCCTCTGAAACTCTGGCACACTGGAACTCTCTCTTACTCTGTAACCCTGAAACTCTCGAACTCGAACTCTCGTACTCAGGAACTCTCTGACTCAGGAACCCTCTCTTGGGGTTCCTTGGGGCGGGGCCAAGCAGGCCCACGAAATTAATAGGACTGATCCAATTCTCTTGGCGGGGGAGGGCTAGAACAAACCAATGTAAAGCATACGACATTTGTCTGTAAAAGAAGTTCCTTCCCAGTGAAGTAGATATATGATAGGATGGAGGGAAGACTATACAACCATTTCTGAGCACCTCATTTTTGTTATAGCTTCTCTCTTTGATCTGAATAACATAAATTCTTGGCATATTTCCAATATTATTTCAAAAAATGTAGCACACATGCACATATGTGCACACACATATTCTTACTTGTTCAGTTTTATCCATTTTGTTTAGTCAAGAAAGTTTGTAGATAGCATAGTACAATGATGTGTACAACAATATAAAACAATGTCCTGAATACTTCCTTGCTTTTCCTGTCTACTGACTTTCATTGAAGGATTCATTATTATTATTATTATTATTTTTTCCTCCTCCAGGGTTATTGCTGGGCTCGGTGCCTGCACCATGAATCCACCGCTCCTGGAGGCCATTTTTTTCCCCCTTTTGTTGCCCTTGTTGTAGCTTCGTTGTGGTTATTATTATTGCCCTTGTTGACGCAATTCGTTGTTGGAT
Source organism: Erinaceus europaeus (assembly GCF_950295315.1). Taxonomy (NCBI): domain Eukaryota; kingdom Metazoa; phylum Chordata; class Mammalia; order Eulipotyphla; family Erinaceidae; genus Erinaceus; species Erinaceus europaeus. Next base: position 101,314,357 of record NC_080166.1, read on the forward strand.
AGGACAGAGAGAAATGGAGAGAGGAGGAGAAGACAGAGAAGGGGAGAGAAAGATAGACACCTGCAGACCTGCTTCACCGCCTGTGAAGCGACTCCCCTGCAGGTGGGGAGCCGGGGGCTCAAACCGGGATCCTTATCCGGTCCCTGCACTTTGCGCCACATGCGCTTAACCCACTGTGCCACCGCCTGACCCCCAGGATTCATTATTATTATAAGCCTCCAGGATTATCGCTGGGGCTCGATGCCTGCACTAAAAATTCACTGCACCTGGAGGCTATTTTTTCCCTTTTGTACCCTTGTTGATTATCGTTGTTGTTGTTATTGCTATTGTTGTTATTGAGTAGGACAGAGAAATCAAGAGAAGAGGGGAGGACAAGAGGGGGAGAGAAAGACCACTTGTGAAGCACCCCCTACGCCCCTCGCAGGTGGGGAGCCAGAGGCTTGAATCTGGTTCCTTAGGCCTGTCTTTGTGCTACATGCCATGTGCACTTTACCCGCTGCAATATCGCCCTCCCCCCAGATTCACTGTTTTTAATTAACTTACTTTTTATTTATTTTGTTTTTAGTTGATTTGGGGGGGAAGGTAATTTTTCAGGGAGAGTACCATGTGGGGCTTGGTTTTAAAGCTTCACATCTTTTTTTCCTGTCATGTTTTTCAACTCTGTATTTAATCTCATCTATATTTTTATATTTATTGTGCTTTTGAAGTCCCTCCCACCATGAATAGTTATAGTTATCAAATGAATCTTTACCATAGGATTTTTATTTCTCCCAGAAAAAAAGTCTTCAAAAGCATAAAGCATAGACTTTGCTTCCTTACCCTTTCCCTAAGATTTCTATATCTACCATCTTTCCAAACTGAAGACTGACATCTCTGAATTGCTCAGTTTCTTTAAGGATGTAAGTTTCTACTACCCACATGAAACTGTAGTGTATCATAATAGAGCTGTGCTGGGCAATGTACTATGAGTTCATATAACCTGAACTTGAGTTAGACTAATAGTTTTGGCTTTGACATGCTATTTCCTGGTCCATGGCAGCTGTCCAGGCTCTGCCACCTGTGAAATTAAAACTTAACTGAGAAAACTCTTGCATCAGGAGACTAATTTGTAATTCTTTTCAATGAACCACTGTTGCTATAATAACAAAACAACATTGAAAAAAGAAATCTTTTAAAATATTAATTACAGTACTGATAGAATATATTGGTAGGAAGATCTTTTAAATACATAAACTGGCCTTATTTATCTTTAAGTGTGGTACTGAGTATCTTTTGTGGTATTGAGTATGTTTTGTTTTGCCAATTTATAGTTTTTCAGCCTTGGCACCACTAAACGATAGGCACTTTTGAGTACTCTCCTTTATTCCATAATTGCAACATTTGTAACTTCTTGATTTTTATTTCTCTTAATCTTTATATACTCTCAATAGTTTCTTAAATTGATTATATGCTCTCTCCATATATAGAAAAATGGTGACAATGATTTCTCTGGAATCAAAGTCCAGGGCAAAATAAAGCAACCATAAACAATATTTATTTTTATGTCATGTCACTCTACTTTTTTTTTCCACTAGGGTTATTGCCAGGGCTTGGTACCTACATAATAATTCCCCTGTTCCCAGTCTGAATCCCCCACCCCATTTTTCTGATAGAGAGTGAGTGACAGAGATAAACACAAAGGGAGGTAGAGCAGGAAAGGGAGGAGAGGGAGAGGGAGAGGGAGAGGGAGAGGGAGAGGGAGAGGGAGAGGGAGAGGGAGAGGGAGAGGGAGAGGGAGAGGGAGAGGGAGAGGGAGAGGGAGAGGGAGAGGGAGAGGGAGAGGGAGAGGGAGAGGGAGAGGGAGAGGGAGAGGGAGAGGGAGAGGGAGAGGGAGAGGGAGAGGGAGAGATCTGCTCCAATACTCATGTATGAGGAGGGACTTGTATGTAAACAGGAACTTGAACCCAGGTTTTGCACATGGTAACAGATGTTCTACTGAGAGAGCCACCACCTAGACCTGTTACTCTCTTTTCTTATCTTTGTACTGTACCAAGAGGAGTTATCCCAGAGAGGCTAGAATATATGTTTCTCGAGTTTCTTTTTAGGAACTCAAAAGAAAATTATATATTATCTCCCCAGATCTCACCAAATACCCTCTCCTTCTCTCAGTTTTTGAAATACAGGAAGCACAATAAACAACCCATTCTGTCCTCATCATTCATTTTCCATGCAGGAACAGTTGTTCTATATGAATTTATATGCTAGTCTCTCACCCCTAGAGAAAAAAAAAGACCAAGTGCAAGTGTCCCTCAAGAAGAAAAAAAAAGTAATATTTTTCACTAATTCAAAAGCTATACAGCACTCTTCTGTTTACTTTAGGACAAGCATGGTCTTGTTAAAAATTAGACTATCATACCCTGTAATTTCAATCCCCCCTTGCTGCACTTAGCTCAAAAAATGCATGTGTGTGTGTGTGTGTGTGTGTGTGTGTGTGTGTATTCAAGTTGTCCTCTTGATTAATAAATATCTAATCAATTAAGACCATAACTCATAAAATTCAAAGATATTCCTTCCAGATTACACATTCTCCAAGTATATGCCACGTGGACTTGAGATTTAAGGATATTACAACTAGACCTTTTGCAGTGCATCTCAACTGATCTCTTCTTTTTTCAATGTGCATATAACTTTACTGAGAGAACATTGATTTACAGAATTGTTAATAATACCCAAGATGGGTGTCCCCGCGTCTCATAAATTGGTCTTTTACACATGGAGTCTGAATGAAAACACTTCATTTGTCCTGCCTTGCATGCATTTACCTTATACATGCCTGCCCCTGTGTAAGAATTCTGTATGTACAGAATATTAAAAAAGTGTTAGATGTACAGCCCATGTCAGTAAATACAAATCAAACTTCTGAATTTTTGAATTAAACTTTGATAACCAATCACGTTGCTATGTGCATAGTCCAGGTCTGAGTCACAGCATCACATAGTATTTTCACAACACCAGGTGAAACTCTAGTTCTGTGTTAGCTCTCCACCTGTCTGGCTCTATCTGAATGAAAAATTCAACTTATGAGCAATAAATCCATGCATGTTCAGTTCCCAGTTATATACACACACATATACATTTAAATGTAAGTTAAATACAAGTAACTAATTTAAATAACATAGATATAGAGTTCGGTTTTTAAACTTATTAGGTTTCAATTTTTTTAAAATTTTATTTTATTTATTTCCCCTTTTGTTGCCCTTGTATATTATTGTTGTCGTCATTGTTAGATAGGACAGAGAGAAATGGAGAGGGGAGGGGAAGAAAGAGAGGGGGAGAGAAAGATAGACACCTGCAGACCTGCTTCACCGCCTGTGAAGTGACTCCCCTGCAGGTGGGGAGCTGGGGGCTCCAACCGGGATCCTTATGCCGGTCCCTGTGCTTCGCACCATGTGCGCTTAACCCACTGCGCTACCGCCCGACTTCCTAGGCTTCAAATTTTAAAATGTCATGAATTTAAGATTTAGAAATAAGGAAGTAGTTTTCTATTAGCAATTATTCCTTTATGTTAAGGACAATGTAAATGTTATTTGTCCTAAAAAAATTAAATTGAGATTTGTCTGTGTATTTTAGCTTCCCTATTTTATTTGTTACTGGTAAATGAAATGGGTTAGGTATACTTACACAGAAGGATACAAACTGTTTAGGAATAAGTGGCTAGTCATTTAAAGAATATACACAAGGACCAGTTGCTGGCAATCTAAGATGTTTACCAATCTTCTCTAGCCTTTCTGTTGTTTTCATCTGTTTATTATGATACTAAATACCACAAAATTCCAGGTGTTTATGTGAAAATGAAGAACATTAAATATTACCAATCTATTCTTGGCAATCATTTTTGCATAGTCCACTGATTGCAGTTGACTGTGGACTGGCTGGCACATAATGTACCTTATTATTTCTATATACAGTTTGAAAAACTACTTAACAGGAATAGACTGTCACTTGCTGAGACTATTGGTTTAATTTACACTATCTGCCACTACCTATTTGGTAGAAGGTATGCCATTCTATTTTCCTGTAAGAAGCAATTTGTGAAATCCTGAGTTTACAAGTACTATGCATGTAAATTATTCAAGTGATATTTGGATTGTATGCTGGACAACTGCCCACTTGTTGTCCTGCCCCCAGCACCAAGACCCTTGAACTACTTTCCCTGCTGCTCCAGGCCAAGTCCACTCAATATTAATAGCACAGCAATTCTATAAATCCACATTTGATGTTCTGAGCCCAGCTGTTTGCTAGAAGTTGAAATAAATCATATTGCCTAAACTAAAAATATCAGTGGAAATCTGTTTTATGATATTTATCCTTGATTTTGCTACCCCTTATAAATTTTGAGGAAGTTTTTTTTTTTTTTTTTTTAACTCTAGTAGGAGAGGTGGAAGTTGCTGGAAACTGTTTACTGAAAGTAAAAGCTTTTTTTTTTTCCCTCCAGAGTTGTTGCTGGGACTTGGTGCCTGCACTACAAATCCACTCTTCCTGGAGGCCATTTTTTCCCATTTTGTTGCCCTTGTTATTGTTGTTATTGTTGCCATTATTATTGTTGGATAGGACAGAGAAATTGAGAGAGGAGGGGGAAACAGAGAGGGAAAGAAAAAGATACCTGCAGACCTGCTTTACTGCTTTTATGAAGCAACCCCATGCAGGTGAGGAGGCAGGGGCTCCAACTGGGACCTTTAAGCCAGTCCTTGCGCTTTGCGCCACCTGCGCTTAACCCACTGTGCTACCACAGACTCCCAGAACTCTTTTTAAAATTTTTTTTTATTATGAACTATGATTTTTTTCCTCCAGTGTTATTGTGGGAGCTCAGTGCCTGCACCACAAATCCGCTGCTCCTGGAGGCTGTTTTTTTTTTCCCTTTTGTTATTCTTGTAGTTTTATCATTATTGTGGTCATTATTATTGTTGTTGCTATTGACATTGTTGTTGGATAGGACAGAGAGAAATCGAGAGAGGAGGGAAAGATAGAGAGGGGGAGAGAAAGATAGACAACTGCAGACCTCTTCAACTTTAGTGAAGCGACCCCTCATACAGGTGGGGAGCCAGGGCTCGAACCGGGATCCTTGCAATGATCCTTGCACTTTGCACCATGTGTACTTAATCCATCTTGCTACTGCCTGACCCCAGTAGAACTCTTTTTGATCTAACTTTTACAGATGCCTTCAGTGACTCAAATCCATTTGCAAGGAAAACAAAAATAACCCGATGAAACTACATCAAAATGAAAGCTTTTGCACAACAAAAGAAACCACCACCCAAATACAGAGACTCCTTATGGAATAGGAAATGATCATTCTACGCCATACAACAGAGAAAGGATTAATAACCAGAATATACAAAGAACTCACCAAACTCAGCAACAAAAAAATAACCCCATCCAAAAATGAAGAGAAAATATGGATATAATATTCACCAAAGAAGAGATCCAAAGGGCCAACAGACATTGAAAAAATGCTCAAGGTCATTGATTGTTAGAGGAATGCAAATAAAGACAACAATGAGTTATCACTTCACTCCTGTGATGATGTCATGCAACAAATGTTGGAGAGGTTGTTGGAGGACCTAAACTGCTGGAGGGGAGGTATATGGGTCCAACCTCTGTGAAGAGCAGTCTGGAGAATTCTTAGATACTAGAAAATGAACCTATCCCAAGACCCAGGAATTCTTCTCCTTGGGGATATATTCTAAGAAAACAAATGCAGGAATCCAAAGAGACCTGTGCATACCTATGTTTATAGCAGCACAATGTGAAAAATCCCATATTTGGAAGCAATGTAGTTGTCCAAAAACAGATAGTGGCTAAGAAATAGGTGGTATGTATATACTGGAATATTACTCAGATTTTAAAAATGATGAAGTTATTTTTACTTCATCTTGGGTAGAGCTGGAAGGACTTATGTTGAAATAAGTTAGAAAGAGAAAGATGAAAATAGGATGATTTCACTCATAGGCAGAACTTAAGAAACAAGAACAGAAGTGGGAAACATAAAGTAAAACTTATACTGGTTTGGTATATTGACCAAAGCAAAGTAACCCGAGGAAGGAAAAAAATACATAGAGGGGTGTGTGTGTATGTGGCAGAGGTAGGTGGGGGTAGTATTTTGAGGTCCTAGTATATGATGATGGAAAATAACCTAAGTTGGGTGTGAGAATGTTTTGTAGACACTTATTTTGATGCTATGAGAAGTTATGTTGATGTGCCAAGAACTGCACTCTAAACCATTAACCTGCCAATAAAACAGAAAGAAAAATTAAAAATATCATGTAAGAAAAAATTAAAAATAATAACTCAACAATAAATAACCCTCCCTTTGTATTTATCTCTGACACTCACTCTCTATCAGAAAAATAAAAAAGCACCAATTTGAGAAAAGTTTCTCTTCAACTGTTTTGTGGGCATGATTTTTCTTAAGGAAAGCTCTTTTTTTTTTTTTTTTTTTTGGATAGGACAGAAAGAAATTGAGAGGGAAGAGTAAGGGGACTAGAATTTTTGACTTTCTTCTATTAAAATAGAGAAAGGTTTAATGTTGTCTTCCATACATCTGGTAAGATTGTCAAAAGACTAAATTTGGGTCCAAGTTTCTTTCTCTTCTACCTTGAATTGCTTGTCTTGAGGTTATTATAATTTTCATACAATAGCTATCTCAGTAAAGAGACTCTACATACATCCTGACTGTATCATCTTTTCATAAAGGTGAAGATTAGGCATCTTTTTAATTGAATTATAACATTGATTATAGTAAAGTATTTTATTATTCATTTTAGTTTTTATTGGGGGATTAATATTTTACAGCCAACAATAAATACAATAGTTTGTACATGCATAACATTTCTCATTTTTCTACACAACAATACAACTCCCACTAGGTCCTCTGCAGACATCTACTCTTTATGGAATTTGTCTTCTGTATTATCATCATTGCATGTGTGTCATATGTGATTTAAAACATTTAGTAAAACTGAACAAAAGCTACTATAAAAATAATGGTTCTTAAGCATTCAAATGTGGCTAAATCAAATTGAGATGGGTCATATGTGTGAAACTTACACTGAATCTTGAAGACAGTATAAAAATAGAGAACATCGGGGGTCGGGCGGTGGTGCAGTGGGTTAAGCGCATGTGGTGCAAAGCGCAGGGACCAGCATAAGGATCCCAGTTCGAGCCCCCGGCTCCCCACTTGCAGGGGAGTTGCTTCACAGGCGGTGAAGCAGGTCTGCAGGTGTCTATCTTTCTCTCCCCTTCTTTGTCTTCCCCTCCTCTCTCCATTTTGCTCTGTCCTATCCAACAACAAATTGCATCAACAAGGGCAATAATAATAGCCACAATGAAGCTACAACAAGGGCAACAAAAGGGGAAAAAAAATGGCCTCCAGGAGCGGTGGATTCATGGTGCAGGCACCGAGCCCAGCAATAACCCTGGAGGAGGAAAAAAAAAAAGAGAGACCATCAGGGGAATCAGGCGGTGACCCAGTGATTTAAGCGCACATGGCGCCAAGCATAGAGACCTGCGTAAGGACCCCGGTTTGAGCCCATGGCTCCCCACCTGCAGGGGAGTCGCCTCACAGGCAGTGAAGCAGGTCTGCAGGTGTCTATCTTTCTCTCCCTCTCTTGTCTTCTCCTCCTCTCTCCATTTCTCTCTGTCCTATCCAACAACAACAACATCAATAACCAAAACAATGTTAAACAACAAGGGCAACAAAAGGGAAAATAAATTAAAAAAAACAACGAAGAACATCTTATTACGAGTTGTTTATCTGTTCTATATTGAAACAATATTGTGCATGTGTTAGACTAAATGAGACATAATAAAATTATATTTAAGCACTGATATTTGTTTTTAAAAAATATCACCAGGGGGGAGTCGGGCTGTAGCACAGCAGGTTAAACGCAGGTGGCGCAAAGCACAAGGACCGGCATAAGGATACCGGTTCGAACCCCGGCTTCCCACCTGCAGGGGAGTCGCTTCACAGGCGGTAAAGCAGGTCTACAGGTGTCTATCTTTCTCTCCTCCTCTCTGTCTTCCCCTCCTCTCTCCATTTCTCTCTGTCCTATCCAACAACGACAACAACAACAATAACTACAACAATAAAACAACAAGGGCAACAAAAGGGAATAAATAAATAAAATAAATATTAAAATATATATATCACCAGCATATAACAGTACACATTGCTGGGCTAGCTTCGTGGGCTGGAGAGAGATGACCAGGAACTCATGGCTGAGCTGGGAATGCAGTTCAATCTTTATTGAAGAGCAGGGATGCAGTTCAACAACCTAATCTCTATTTATTAGAAAATACTGTCCTTTGGGTTCCCTGAAGATGGTGGACTGAGAAGCTGCTAGTGGCTTGAGCTCTGACAACATCTTCTGGAAATGGTAGGATTTTCTGCCTTTAGTAGGCCAGTCAATAAGGGGTCCTAGTGGTGACACCAAGGAGGTGATTATAACTTAATTTGGGTTAAAAAATAGAGTAGAAAAAAAGGTAATTTTTTTTCTTTTAAATTATTAAGCACACATCCTCCCCCTTGCCCCCCATACCAGTCCCTGGGGACCAGCTCCAAGCAGGCTCCCCTGCTGAGCTTCTTTCTTTACCAAGATTCCTGTCCAAACAGGGAGTATCATTCATTCTAAGTCTATACCCTTCTGAAACCTCTGGCCTTTTTTCTTTCTAAGTAGCCAACCCCCCCCACCTCACCCCTCATAGCTAATTAAATAAGAATAAAAATAAATAAATAAAATTCTTTCCTTTCACCGCTCTTTTATGACTGTTCTTTTTCTTATCTTTTTCTTTTCTCTCTCTTTTTTTTTTCTTTTTCACATTCTTGTCATACTTTCTTCCTTAATCCTACAGCTTCCAAAGCCACAGGCCCCATCCCCCACACCACCAAACAGTGTGCTTTTTTGAATTCACTGATACACATTTGGGAATTATTTTGGGGAAGAATTCTGACTCAGAGTGGTTTGAGGTCATCTGGGACAGGTTTTTTTTTTTTTTACCATGCTCTATTTTATTATTAATATTATATAAAGGCATATATCTCCCCCACCTCTTTAGGATGATCAGAATTAACTCTTAGTGTATCTTTCATTGCTAGGGTAGTGGGCATCTTATCTATTGTGGGAGGAACTTGTCTGGTTACTCCTACCTCCTCTACAGACTCTCCCCTTCCTCCTCCTCCTAGCTAATTAAAAATAAATTAAATTAAATTAAGAATAAAGTAATAAAAAAACCTTTCCTTTCACTGCTCTGTAATCTCTTTAATTACAGCTCTTTTTCTTATCTTTTCTCTTTTCTCTCCCTTGCTTCTTTGTTCTTTTTTCTTTCTTTTTTTTATCTTGTCATACACTTCTTCCTTCCTTCTTCTTTGCCTTTCTGAATTTGTGAATTATTTTGGGGAAGAAATCTGACTCAGAGTGGACTCTCTATGTGTGTATCTCTGCTCTACTTCCCTTTCCCATCTTGTTACCCATAGAATATACAGTGGATAGTAGATTTGCATAACTGTCTATTCTTGATATCTCGTCTTTCTTTTCACTTTCTACTTCAGTGGGGTTTGGTTACTATTTTTTCACAGACTGGAGAAATTGTTTGGCTAACTGGTAGTGATTAAACAGCTTCAATACTTGCTTCAGTTGCTACTGTTATTCCTAAGGTTGGTGAGTGCAATTGTCATAAAGGTATTTAGTACAGTGTTACTTGTACTCAAGACACAAAACAGAGGAACATCAGAGCATAAAAAAAGAAACACACAAATTAAAAAAATGGGTAGATCAAAAACAAATAAAACTGCTACTGCAATGAATGAAGACAAGAGCCCAGAAGAAACTACAAATCAGCCAGAAGTAACCATAGATAAGAAAAGTATGCAAGCAATAATACACTTATTAATCACAGAAATGAAAACAGCATTGGAGGAAAGGAATGGCAGTATTAGGGAAACAACAGTTGAGACTCCCAAAGAAATACTGATTATGTTGAGACAATTAGAGAACTGAAAGCTAAAATAGCTGTAATGAAGAAAGAAGCTGAGGCAAGGGAAAGCAGACTAACAAAAGCAGAAAACAGAATTAGTCAGACAGAGGATGAGTTAGAGAAAACAAAGAAAGAGGTGAAAGAGCTTAAAAAGAGATTGAGAGACACTGGAAACAACAACAGAGACATATGGGGTGATCTCAAAAGAAGGAAAATTCGCATAATTGGCCTGCCTGAGGAAGAAAGAGAGGAAGGGGAAGCAAACATTTTAGAGGAAATAATAGAAGAAAACTTCCCAGACCTGAATAACAGAAAGGACATCAAGATTCAAGAGGCCCAGAGAGTACCAAAAGAGAATCAACCCAGACCTGAAGACAACAAGACACATCAAAGTCACAATGAGAAGAAGTAAGGATAAAGAAAGGATCCTAACGGCTGCAAGAGAGAAACAAAAAGTCACATACAAGGGAAAACCCATAAGAATAACAGCAACTTCTCCACTCAAACTTTAAAAGCCAGAAGAGAATGGCAAGATATCTATCGAGCCCTGAATGAAAAAGGGTTTCAACCAAGGATAATATATCCTGCTAGACTTTCATTCAAACTAGATGGAGGGATCAAAACCTTCTTAGACAAACAACAGTTAAAGGAGGCAACCATAACGAAACTGGCCCTGAAAGAGGTTTTAAAAGACCTCTTATAAACAGGAACATAACTATAATACTTGCAATATATCAAAGCAAACAAAAATTTTTTTGAACAATGGCACTACAATACATTAAATCCATAATATCAATAAATGACAATGCCTTAAACTCACCCATCAAAAGGCACAGGGTGGGGGGATGGATCAGAAAACATAACCCAACCATATGCTGCTTGCAAGAATCCCATCTGTCACAACACGATAAACACAGACTTAAAGTGAAAGGATGGAAAACTATCATACAGGCTAACGGACCACAAAAAAGGGCAGGAACAGCCATTCTCATCTCAGATACGATAGATTTTAAATTAAATAAAGTAATAAAAGATAGGCAAGGACATTACATAATTATTAGAGGATCAATCAGCCAAGAAGACTTAACAATCATTAACATCTATGCACCCAATGAGGGACCATCTAAATATGTCAAGCACTTACTGACAGAATTTCAAAAATACATCAATAGTAATAAAATAATAGTGGGAGACTTCAATACCCCAATCTCACACTTAGACAGATCAACAAAGCAGAAAACCAACAAAGATACAAGAGAATTGAATGGAGAGATTGACAGTCTAGACTTCTTGGATATTTTCAGAGTCCTTCACCTCAAAAACTGGAATACACCTTCTTTTCAAATCCACTTAACACATACTCAAGGATAGACCACAGGTTAGGCCACTATGACAGCGTTAATAAATTCAAGAAAATCGAAAACATTGCAGGTATCTTCTCAGACCACAGTGTAATAAAACTAACATTTAACAACAAACAAAAAATTATCAAAAGTCACAGATTTGGAGACTAAACAACATACTCCTTAAGAATCACTGGGTCAGAGAGTCACTCAAGCAGGAAATTCAAATGTTTCTGGAAACAAATGAAAATGAAGACACAACCTGTCAAAATATTTGGAACATAGCTAAAGCAGTACTGAGAGGGAAACTTATAGCCATACAATCACATATTAAACACCAAGAAGAAGCTCAAATGAATGACCTTACTGCACACATCAAGGACTTAGAGGAAGAGGAACAAAGGAACCCTAAAGCAACCAGAAGGACAGAAATCACTAAAGTTCGAGCAGAAATAAACAACCACGAAAATAAAAGAACCATGCAAAAGATCAATGAAGCCAAATGTTGGTTCTTTGAAAGATTAAACAAAACTGGCAAACCACTAGCCAGACTCAACAAACAAAAAAGAGAGAAGACTCAAATTAATAGAATTGTAAACGATGGAGGAGATATCACAACTGACACCACAGAAATCCAGAGAATACTGTGAAACTTCTATAAAGTACTATACGCCAACAAGCTAGAGAATCTGGAAGAGATGGAACAATTCCTCAAAGCATATGCCCTTCCAAAACTGAACCAAGAAGAACTACAAAATTTAAATGCACCAATCACAGACAAAGAAATTGAAACCGTTATTAAGAACCTCCCCAACAACAAAAGTCCTGGACCAGATGGCTTCACAAACGAGTTCTACAAAACTTTCAGGAAACAGTTAGTACCCATACTTCTTAAGCTTTTCCATAAGATTGAAGAAACAGGAATACTCCCTTCCACCTTCTATGAAGCCAACATCACCCTGATACCAAAAGCTGATAGGGACAGAACAAAAAAGGAAATCTACAAACCAGTATCGCTGATGAACATAGATGCAAAATATTAAACATGATCTTGGCCAACCGGATACAGCAACACATCAAAAAGATTGTTCATCATGACCAAGTGGGATTCATCCAAGGAATGCAAGGCTGGTTAACATGTGGAAGTCAATCAAAGTCATTCACCACATCAATAAAAGCAAAGCCAAAAACCACATGATTATCTCAATAGATGCAGAGAAAGCCTTTGACAAAATCCAACACCCATTCATGCTCAAAACTCTACAAAAAATGGGAATAGATGGGAAATTCCTCAAGATAGTGGAGTCTATATGTAGCAAACCTACAGCCAACATCATACTCAATGGACAGAAGCTGAAAGCATTCCCCCTCAGATCAGGGACTAGTCAGGTCTGCCCACTGTCACCGATACTCTTCAACATTGTACTGGACGTTCTTGCCATAGCAATCAGGCAAGCGAAAGAAATCAAAGGAACACAGATTGGAAGGGAAGAAGTCAATCTCTCACTACTTGCAGATGATATGATAGTATACAAAGAAAAACCTAAAGAATCCAGCAGAAAATTACTGGAAGTTATTAGGCAATATAGCAAGGTATCAGGCTACAAAATCAATGTACAAAAATCAATGGCATTTCTTTATGCAAACACTAAATCTGAAGAAGAAGACATCCAGAAAGCACTCCCATTTACTGTTTCAGCAAAATCAATCAAATACCTAGGAATAAAGTTGACTAAAGAAGTGAAAGACTTGTATGCTGAAAACTATGAGTTGCTACTCAAGGAAATAGAAACTGTTACCATGAAATGGAAAGATATCCCATGCTCATGGACTGGAAGAATAAATATCATCAAAATGAATATTCTCCCCGGAGCCATATACAAATTTAATGCAATACCAATCAAAGTTCCACCAAGCTTCTTTAAGAGAATAAAACAAACACTACAATCATTTATCTGGAACCTGAAAACACCTAGAATTGCCAAAACCATCTTGAGGAAAAGAAACAGAAATGGAAGCATTACATGCCCAGCCCTTAAACTATATTATAAAGCCATCATCATCAAAACAGCATGGTACTGGGACAAAAATAGGCACACAGACCAGTGGAACAGAATTGAAAGCCCAGAAATAAATCCCCACACCTACAGACATCTAATCTTTGATAAGGGAGCCCAAAGGATTAAATGGATAAAGAAGGCTCTCTTCTATAAATGGTGCTGGAAAAACTGGTTTGTAACATGCAGAAGAATGAAACTGAACCATTTTATCTCACCAGAAACAAAATTCAACTGCAAATGGATCAAAGACCTAGATGTTAGACCAGAAACAATCAAATACTTAGAGGAAAACATTGGTAAAACAGTTTCCCACCTACATCTCAAGGACATCTTTGAGGAATCAAACCCAATTGCAAGGAAGACTAAAGCAGAAACAAACCGATGGGACTACATCAAATTGAAAAGCTTCTGCACATCCAAAGAAACTATTAAACAAACAAAGAGACCCCTCACAGAATGGTAGAGGATCTTCACATGGCATACATCAGACAAGAAACTAATCACCAAAATATATAAAGAGCTCAGCAAACTTAGCACCAAAAAAGCAAAAGACCCCATCCAAAAATGGGCAGAGGACATGAACAAAACATTCAACTCAGAGGAGATCCAAAAGGCTAACAAACATATGAAAAACTGCTCTAGGTCACTGATTGTCAGAGAAATGCAAATTAAGACAACACTAAGATACCACCTCACTCCTGTAAGAATGGCATACATCAAAAAGGACAGCAGCAACAAATGCTGGAGAGGATGTGGGGACAGAGGAACCCTTTTACATTGCTGGTGGGAATGTAAATTGGTCCAGCCTCTGTGGAGAGCAGTCTGGAAAACTCTCAGAAGGCTAGACATGGACCTTCCATATGATCCAGTAATTCCTCTCCTGGGGTTATACCCCAAGGACTCCATAACAGCCAACCAAAAAGAGGTGTGTACTCCTATGTTCATAGCAGCACAATTCATAATAGCTAAAACCTGGAAGCAACCCAGGTGCCCAACAACAGATGAGTGTCTGAGAAAGCTGTGGTATATATACATAATGGAATACTATGCAGCTATCAAGAACAACCCACCTTCTCTGACCCATCTTGGACGGAGCTAGAAGGAATTATGTTAAGTGAGCTAAGTCAGAAAGATAAAGATGAGTATGGGATGACCCCACTCATCAAGAGATTTTGAGAAAGAAGACCTGAAAGGGAAACTAAAAGCAGGACTTGACCAAATTGTAAGTAGGGCACCAAAATAAAAACCCTATGGTGGAGGGTAGATATGTCGCTTCCTGGGCCAGTGGAGCATGGGAGTGGCTAGGAGGGATGGGTCATAGTCTTTTGGTGGTGGGAATGGTGTTTATGTACACTCCTAGTAAAATGTAGTCGTATAAATCACTAGTTAATTAATATGAGAGGGGGAAAATTAATTTTATGTCTCGAAGTTTTTCAAAAAACAAACAGAATCTTTTTAATATATAGGCTATGTAACTGATATGCAGACTCTCTCAAAAGCCTAGACCAAGTAGATCAGAAGCAACCAATAGCACTGCTATATACAAGATACTGGGTACTGTACAGCAAACCCTAACAAAAGGACTTTTCAAACTTAACCCAATTACCAAATAATGTGATGATAACATTAACTATCGATTGTCTTTTTGAACCCTAAGACAGCAGGAACCTCACATCTCCACTATAGAGCCTCTACTTCCCCCAGTCCCGGAACCCTTGTATAGGGCCCACTTTCCCATATGCCTCTTCCAATCCATATCAAATAATATTGCATTTGCCGATCACAACCTAACCAAAGCAATGATTGCCACCTCAACATGCTTCACCTCAGACTGTGTCCAGAGACTTCACGTGTGGAATGACAACCCTTCAGCTTCATTACTCGGGTGAGACCTTTCCTATCATAGTATACTCTAATTTCATCTCAGGTGGTTCACTTTCTAACAAAGTCCCAAAACCTAGATATACACCAGTTACTGTGAGAGAGAGCATATGTTCATACGTATCCGTAAACTACTGCAATATATGTACCTGAAAGCAGAAGTACACTGAAGTTGCAGTGAGTGGCTTTGTATGTTAACTCTCTTTTCAGTTACCAGGTTCCAGATGTCATCAAGATGCCAGCCAGGCTTCCCTGGACTGAAGACCCCACCAATGTGTCCTAGAGCACTGCTCCCCAGAGACCCACCCCACTAGGGAAAGAGAGAGGCAGACTGGGAGTATGGACTGACCAGTCAACTCCCATGTTCAGCGGGGAAGCAATTACAGAAGCCAGACCTTCCACCTTCTACAACCCACAATGACCTTGGGTCCATGCTCCCAGAGGGATAGAGAATGGGAAAGCTATCAGGGGAGAGGGTGGGGTATGGAGATTGGGTGGTGGGAATTGTGTGGAGTTGTACCCCTCCTACCCTATGGTTTTGTTAATTTATCCTTTCTTCAATAAAAAAGAAAAAAAAAAATAGAAAAAATACTGTCCTTTATATCTCCTGTGGCGGAAGTGTCAGGAAGAGGAAGTCTGTAGCATAGGGCGTGGGGAGAAGAAAAAAGCATGTGAACCAGTGGGGATTAAGCCAATGAAAACAATGATTATGTAACTAGACCACAGCGTTAAGCAATACAAGAAAACCTAATGTGATGATAAAAACAGAAGGTCTTATAAGCAGAATTTAGGAGCATACCAACAACACATAACAACAGTTCTGTATCAGCATATTACTTTTAATGTCTCATATATAATTATTTATTTAAAGTGCATGGAATAATACTGATGAAGACCATCCTGGAGTATTACTTCAAATGAGAAGATTGTGAAAATAATCGTTACTAAAAATAACTTTTAGTTATATATATATGTATATATATATTTATATATATATACATATATATAGTTTTATTGTTTCAACATTGTTGTCTATTCCTGTGTATGTGTGTGCCTATGAATGTATGTACTTGAGTGAGAGATAAATATTCCTTTCTTAGGTTGTTGTTTTAGGTTGTGTTCTCCACAAATAGGTCTTAAATTATAATTTTCATTAAAGAGACTTTTATTTTAAATGATTTTATTTATTTATTATTGGATAGAGACAAATTGTCAGGGGAGAGGGAGATAGGTAGATAGACAGAGAGACACCTGTAGCACTGCTTTCTCACTTATAAAGCTTTCACCCTGAAGGTGGAGACCAGGGGCTTGAATCTGGTCCCTTTCACACTGTAATGTGTGAACTTAATCAGTTGTGCCACTACCTGGCCCCATTTAAAAGATGTTTTAAAGAAGTACTTATGTTGACACTGAGAAAAAAAAAAAAATGGAAGTGGAAATGGACAAGACATGGGTAATCCCTGAGCAAACTTGGCTAAGTTTCACTTTCACATAGTTATTTCTCACTGCTCTGGCTGGCACTGTGGTTGTATAGTTCAAGGACTGCATTTGAAGACAGTTATACTTGAAATTCAGGAATAAAATTACTTATAAATCAGAGGAGAGATACTTAAAAAATAATAATGAGCCGGATTGCTTGCCATCAAGGTGGAAGAATATATTCGCTACACTTAGTGTATGACAATAGAGAAACCCATTTATTCTCACTTAAGCAATATTTACCCAATCACTGTATATGACACTCATTAACAAGGTAGCCTCTCCACCTAAGTATAGATGATAAAGTTTTAACTACACATGGTCTTAAAGAAAAGATAAAAGCTTCTTGTCATTTCGTGATTTCCCTCTCTTTCTTTTTAATTTCTTTATTGGGGGATTAATGGTTTACACAGAAAGAAATACAATAGTTTGTAGAAGGATAGCATTTCCAGTTTTCCACTTAACAATTCAACCCCCACTAGGTCCTCCTCTGCTATCCTGTTCCAGAACCTGACCCTCCCCCCAGATTCTTTTCCTTTGGTGCAATACACCAAATGTCTTTATTTCTTAAGTTCTACTTACAAATGAGGTCATTCAGTATTTGTCTTTTTTTATTGTAATTATTTCATTTAACATATCTTGAAGTTCCATCCAAGATGAGGCAAAGGAGATCTGACTTTATCATTTTTAATACCTGACTAGTATTCCATTGTGTATATATACCACAATTTTCTTAGACACTCATCTGTCAGATCTGGGATGCTTCCAAGTTTTGGCTATTACATTTTATGCTGCTGTAAACATGTATACTTTTCTAATAGGTGTATTGTTTCCTTTGGATGTCCCCCCAGGAGAGAAGTTGCTAGTTTTTATTCTCATGTTTTCATGAAACAAAGAACAATTAGTTCACAAGTTGTAATGAAATTATCTGCTTGCAAGAATATTAGACAGTATAAAATGCAGGCATAGTCACGCAATACAGAATAAAATTATAACAACTACAAGGTGTTCTGCATTTATCAATCAGCTTTGTAATCTAGATACTAATTCTAATTCTCTATTTTCATTTATGTTGTTTAAAAAATTCAGATGTGCAAGCATACAATACCAAAAACTACTTAATTAAACTAAAGTGAGGATCATCCCTAAATTCAAAACTATATTTTAAATTAATTTAAATATATATATGTATATATTATAGGTATCAATTGTACCAGGATTATCACTGGGGTTCAGTGTCACCACTAGGAGTCCAGCACTCCTGGTGACCATTTTTTCCTTTTTTAATTTTTTTTCTATTTTATCTGATAGGACAGAGAGAATTTGAGAGAAGAGTGGTAGATAGAGAGGGAAAGAGAAAGACTCTCACAGATCTGTTTTACACCTGCTCTTGAAAAGTCCCCTATACAGGTGGAGAGCAGGGGGCTTGAACCCGGGTTCTTAAGCATAATATTGTGTGCATTCAACCAAGTATACTACCACCCAGCTCACAATTAAATAATGTTTTAATCAGGTCTAGCAAGATAATTCAGATCTGGTAGGTAACCCACCTCACTATCCATATGACCCAGGATCAATGCGGCAACCATACCATATAGAAATATTTCAGCACTGAGAAATGTTCCAATGCTGTGGTGATGTCTGTTCCTCTCTATATCTTTCTCTATATTTATTTTTTTGTTTGTTTGTTTTTTCTCTCAGAGCACTGCTCAGCTCTGGCTTACAGTGGTGCTGGGGTCTGAACCTGAACCTCCGGCCTGAAAGTCTTTCTGCATAACCTTCTGCATTATGCTTTCTCCCCAGTCCTCTATCTTTCTGACCTGGAGTTGTAAAGTTGACTTGGAGTGGTAAAATCATATATTTGATTATGTAATTATGTAAAAATGACATATTCAAATGATGTATACAACAAGTTATTTATAACCTACTGTTCTTTACTGTTAGAGTTTCTTAGATTAAATACTTTAAATTATTATTTTTCATATTATTTATTAATATGAAAAAACAAATTTTGTACAGAATGTTCCCTTTTTTTAGTCACTTAATACTAATTTACAGGATTATGAGGTAATTGATGTATAATTCCACACCATTTCCACTACTAGTGTTCCCCAAATCAAAGATGTGAGTTTCCTATTATTTCTATTACTATTTTATTATATTTAATCATTTTTTCTCTATGGCCCTGCCTTCTCTCCCTTTCTAAGTCACAGCTACCCCCATTGTTACTTACAAACTTTCTCCCTTTTTTTTTTTTCTCTTTTCTCTCTGGGTCTTAATAGAATTGTAATGCAGAGTTCTATGGTCATCCTTCCCTAAGATTTCTCCCCCTCAGGGGCTATGGATCAAAATTATTTTTCAGAATACAGAAGATGGGAATTTTGACTTCTTTAATTTATTTTGGAAAGGCTGGGGGTCAATCCATACCTCCAGCCTGTGTCTATCTTTCCCTAGTGGGGTAGCATTCTGTAGAGGTGAGTTTCCAGTACGCATTGATGAGGTCGTCTCCCAAGGGAAGTCAGGATGGAATCATAGCAGTGCCTTCAGTTTGGTAGCTAAAGGGAGGTAAGATATAAGCAGGACAAAATAATAAAATTAAAGAATGAAGAGGAACAAAAAAAGTAGGAATAGAGCAGATAAGAATAGTGATCTTAGGTGTAAAGAAGCTAGGTATATTCCTAGAGGCCCACGACTTTAGTAATTTTTGTTTGAGCTTAATAGCTACCATGCAGGATGACTAAAAATACTGTCTGGGAAAATGGTGTCAGAGTGAGACTAGAACTAGGAAACTGGATTATGGCAGAGAGTAGCTCCCAAACTTGACCCAGGTCTTGTATGTATTCACAATTAGCACAGCAACCTGTGTAACCTCCAAGTCTCTGTCAATCTGAGCTTGCTATATTTACTACTTTGGAAATTTAACAATTGGCCAAGAGATATACTGCAAAAATATTTTTCAACTAAAGGACAATTATGATACTTATGAAAACCTTTATTATAATCAAATAATCATCAAATAAGTAAATTCAGTAAATATTAAGGTTAACATAGATCCCATTAAAATCATCCTAGGTGTATTTCCTCTGTTGTTAAAATTCGGAAGCTCCAGCTGGCCGGGCTAGCTTCACGGGCGGGTAACAGAGACGACCAGAGACATACGGCTGGGCGGGGAAGCTGTATTTCTTTATTCAGGAACAACGATTCATAAACTAAACCAAACTAATCACCAAACAGAACTCTGCTGCCTCTTTTCTCCGCGGTGGCGCCAAGCACTCTCCAACTCTGCAAGTCTCCAACTCTCGAACTCTGCAACTCTCCCACTCTCCAACTCTGGAACTCCGGAACCCTCCCAGGGTTCCTTGGGGCGGGGCCAAGCGGGCCGCGAAATTAGCAGGACTGATCCAATTTTCTTGGCGGGGGAGAGCTAGAACAACCCAATGTAAAGCACACAACATTCCTCCTTAACTTGACACCAGACCCCACAAACCTAATACTTGTTTGAATATAACAAATGGCACTCAACACTTTAACAACTGGGAGAAAGTCTATGCTTGTCAGATAAATAAAAGACCACAAAAACTGGATAAGGGCAAGAGATTGGTTTATTTAATGATCGTCTTTTTGGTCAGTACCAGGCCACCCCATCATCTTTGTCCCTAGTCAAGAAATCCTTGGATTCCTACATAGATATAATGGACCCAGACATGTAACAGATCTCTCTCACCACCATCACTGGTCACTTCCATCAGAAACATTTGATATTAATAAAAGTCAATGGCCTGAATTCACCTATTAAAAGGCACAACGTAGGAAGATGGATCAGAAAACACAACCCAACAACAAGCTGTCTACAAGAAACCCATCTAACTCAGCAAGACAAACACAGACTCCAAGTGAAATGATGGAAAACTATCATACAAGCCAATGGCCCACAAAAAAGGGAAGGGACAGCTATTCTCACATATGACACAAGACTTTAATATCAATAAAATTAGAAAAGATAGAGATGGACACTACTTCATGATCAGAGGATCAGTCAAATCAAGAGGACTTAACAATTATTAACATCTATGCACCCAATGAGATGCCATCTAAATACATCAAACATTTACTGAAAGAGCTACAGCAATATTTTAACAGCAACACAGTCACAGTAGGGGACTTCCACACCCCAATCTCTCAACTTGACAGATCATCCAGGCAGAAATCAATAAAGACATAAGGAAGCTAAATGAGGAGATAGATAAACAAGAACTATTGGACATTTTCAGAGTCATTCATCCCAAGAAACTGGAATACACATTTTACTCAAGTCCACATGGGTCATTCTCAAGGATAGATGATATATTAGGCCACAAAGACAGCATCTGCAAATTCAAGAACACTGAAATCATCCCAAGCATCTTCTTAGACCACAGTGGAATGAAACTAACACTTAACAACCATCATATATATATATATATATATATATATATATATATATATATATATATATATATATAATGATGATTGGTTCTGCTTGATATATATATATCAAGCAGAATCAAGCATCATTCCAGCATATGAAGTACTGAGGACTGAACTCAGGACTCTAACTTCTGAGTCATCTCCAGACCCCTACAAACTCTTTTCTTATTTAACTCAGACTTTTCCTTAGAAGAGGTTGATATAAGGCAGAAAGGTTTATTAAATTTTGTACATATGAGCTGCTTTTTGGTATATTGGCTCATTTAATAGCTGAGGCTAAAGCTGTTTACTTACCTAATAAAATATAGCATCAATCACATTGCTTTTCTTTGACACATGACTAGATTCAATAGCGCTCACTTTGTTAAGGTTTCTAATTGAAGATAAAATCAATGTCAAAGATAGATTGAGTTCCTGAAACAACATTTTAACTGATCAGATGATGGTTGCATATTCTCTGATAATCTTAACAAAATTTGACCCACTTTCTGTGGGCCTAAAATAAGTTTGAAGAGTAATGTAATACAAATTGGAATTTGTATTAATACCCACTTTTAGCTAGTTATTTCCTTGTCTCCTTTGTTGGAGATTTATATCCAGGTATGACCTTATTGATATTTTTTAGGCATGCTGACAGAGTAATGTCTATGTGAAATTTTAGTGGAACTTGTAATGACCTCTTTTATACTGACTTAGTAGGAAATAAAGGTAACACATATTCCCCCCTGAAATTCACCCCCAAAAGATGACTAAGTGACTATCTGCCATTGTTTCTGAAACATTAACTGTGCTGATTAAAACTAAAGCTGGGAGGGAGAAATCCAACCTTCTCACTACAATGAAAACAGTTTTATTTTAGATTTAAATAGTTACTTGCCAGACAAGTTTTAAAAGATTGGAAAGTTGTATCAGGACACAGCTGTGGAGAACCATCAAAGTGGGGATTTCTCAGATTTGATTTATACTGGGAAATAAACACAGAATACATATTAGATTCTCTGAAAACCATGATGCAGCTCAAATAAAGACTATATGATGCTACTGATCCCCACCCACCCCACCCCCCCGCCCCGACTCAGCCTCTACTGACATTTCGATAAGCTGTGCTTCTGGCCTCAATAGAACTTTGCAGGGGTTACAGCTAGTGGTTGCAGCGGCTGAAGTCATTTCTCTTTAACAGAATCCATGAAGCCAAACACTGTAATGACCTCTCTGATGGAGTTTTAGTGGTGAAGCTCTTTGTCTTGTTACTGTTACTATTCACACTCCAACTGGACTTTTACCTGTGGGGAATGATTATGATGCTCTGTGGTCTCTTTTTCCACTTGTGACCCTTGATCAACAGGAGAGTGGCAATATTTCCTCAAAATGAATTTGATACTGGGCAAATTATACTGTCAGGGAAAGTTCCCATTCTCTGATGACCTATCTGAGTTGCATTGGTGACTTTCTAAAGTAATGAGAGACACAGTGCAAAGATGCCACATGCTTTTTTTTTTTACCCTCTAATGTTTAACATAAACAATTGGACAGAGGATCATTTGCACTGGCTACCTATAAGTTCAGGTTACAATGCTAGACTGGAATGGAAAATGGCATATTTCTAATTTGAGTTTCTCTCTTTCCCCTGTGTAGATTTTCACTTTATCTGTGATCTTACTATAATAAAATGAAAGGTCAAGTTTTAGCAATGAATTGTGATTTTTATTACTAAAATTTGAAATTGTGACCTGAACAATCCTTGCGATTGTATGCTGAACTCAGAAGCATGGTTTCTCCAAATATTAGCTTAGGATACATCTTATTTGAACAGGCTTTTATCCCAAGTATGAAATAAAATGAAAGTAGAGAGCACTGACTTTTTAAGGACAGTGTTTCTAAGGTAACTATTTTAATTTGAGGCTCATGTCAACTTGTTTTACTTTGTTTTGCAGAACCAGAGTGTCCTGCATGTGAATTTTTTTTTTGTTTGTTTTATCAATCAGAAAGAAGAGGGGAGTATCACAGCATAATGTTTTCCAATTTGGTGAACAGTATCCATAGCCCTCTACTTGTGAGTTAATAAATCTTTCTTACAGACAACAAAAATTAGGTTCAGTATATGAAGTTCAATGAACTGACTCATGTCAATCTATACAGATAATGAAAAGGAGGGGGTGGTTCTGGGATAGGGTGGTGGAAAATGATGCAAGTTGGGATTGTGAATAGTTTGCTGACACCTATCACAGGAAAATGAGAAATTTTAACCATGTGTCAACAACTGTGCTCTCATTCATTAACTTGTCAATAAAGTAAAAGTAAATAAATACAAAGAATAATACATGATTTATTTTTAAAGTGCTTACCTTTCAAATATGCACTTAGAAGGAGAACTGTTTCTACTCACAATAAAATAGCTTTAGGTTTTTATACTTGAAATTCATTTTACTAGGGTAAATTCAATAAGAAAACTAGAAATTTTTACATGTCCTCCCTTGTGAAATCAAGAAAATTGGCTTTATTTAACTAGAAGTTATATATCTAAAAATATAGATTTTTTTCTCCATCTATGGTGAAATTAGTAGTGAAATAACACAAAAATCTAAACATTGTGTGGATGATTAATAGGCTATAGGAAATTAGAAAACATTCTAAAATTGAATAATATTGATCAATATGACTGACCATTGTTCTTGCTTTTTTATTTGTAAAGTTAAATGTTAAAAGGAATATCTACAATATGTCATATGAGAGCAGGATACTTTATTATGATTTACATACATAATTGTAGAAGAAAATGGAACTGAAATATCATAAGTTGAAGTCATCAAAAAAAAAAATCTTATCAGGGCCAGGTGGTGGTGCACCTGGTTGAGCACACATATTACCATATGCAAGGACCCTGATTCAATTCCATGGTCCCAGCCTGAGGGGAGAAAGCTTCACAATTAGTGAAGCAGGGCTGGCTATAGGTGTCTCTATCTTCCATGTCTGCTCTTAATTTCTCTGTCTTATCAAAACTTAAAAAAAAAACATCAAATGATATAAGCCAAAAATTAAACCAAAGACATGACTGAAATATTAGCAGACTTCCAATTTAATATTCTTTATCTTAGTCAATTAAGAAGAGGCTAGTTAATTTATTTTTTTAAAAAGTCATAAATTTAAAATTCCAAATCTGCACTAGAATATGTCTCATTCATTTTATAAATATTATATTGAATCATGAAATTATTATATCTACTAAATTAAACAGGTTGTGAACTGAAATGATGCCTGAATACATTAGGTCTATAATGTTAAGTGCAAATGTGATGTGGAACAAATACAGAATTCTAAGAGTAGTTATCTTTTGTTGTAAAATATTAATAGTCAATCACTGATGATTAAAACAATAAATACAATCTTATTCAAGACTTATCTCAGCTTTTCATTCAACTTCATGCTGATTTACACTAAATAATGCTGATGAGGATGAAAAAGTAAGATGAGAATAATTATAATAGCATTGATAATTATAGTAATGCTAAATGTCTCTTCCAACATGACCATTTCTACATGCTCCCTCAATGGCCTCACAACATCCAATCTGTATCTCATAGATTTCAACAATCCAGTATCTTTCACAAAAGCTTCTTTTGAGTCTTTTAAAGCTATACTCTCACCTTTCTAGTTTTCTTAAAACCCAAAGACATGTTTATATTCCTGCATAAATTTCAGTAGCCACTGCTAACTTCTCAAGTCTTTGTAATTTAAAGTTCCCTACTGAATTGTTTTGGATATAGAAAAAGCTTTAGTGCACCTGCTTTGTCATGCATCTCACCCAGATTCAAACCTTGTCCCCTCCCTGTATTGGAGAAACTTTGGTGTTTGTGTTTTATATTTGTTTTTAGTTTTATTGGTAGGTTTTTGATTAAAGAATATGTATCTTTTTATGATGAAATGCTAAGTTTTTCCTTGTTTCTCAGTTTGTTATCATTGTAATCAATTTCTATGATTTTTTTTTTTTGCTATTATCCATTTCCCCCAGAAACTCTCTCCTGTGGAATCAGTGATTTGTACTTTCATTCACCACTGGGATTGTACCACTTTATTTATTTTTTATTTATTTTTAAAAATAGTTTGTATTTATAAAATGGATAAGAGGGGTACAATTCCACACAATTCCCACCACTAGAACTCCATATCCCATCCCCTTCCCTGAGAGCTTTCCTATTCTTTATCCCTCTGGGGGTATGAACCCAAGGTCATTGTGGGATTCAGAAAGTGGAAGGTCTGGCTTCTGTAATTGCTTCCCCACTGAACATGGGCATTGACAGGTAGAACCATACTCCTAGCCTGTCTCTTTCTTTCCCTAGTAGGGCAAAGTTCTGGGGAAGCGGGGCTCCAGAACACATTGGTATAAGTTTATTTTTAAACTAAAAGAAGAGAGACAGAGGGAGATAGGGAATGATACCACAGTATCAAAACTTCCTCTAGTGCTGTGGGGTGTCAGGTTTGAACTGGTCTTTCACATATAGCAAAGCAAGTATAACTATCCAAATAAGTTATTTTACTTGCCCTCTTGCTTTATTTTCTTCACCATGGAGTCTTTTTTTTTCTTTGTTTTTGTTAACATCCTTTTTTCTTTTTCTTTTTTTAAATATGTTTTACTATTTTAAGAGAAAGATGATAGATGATAGAGAGAGAGAGAGAGATAAATATGAGAACATGGTTCATGGTGGTCCTGGGGATTGAACCTGGGACTGCAGGGTCCTAGGCATGAAAGTCTTTTCCATAACTATAATACCACAAAGATTTTGAGAAAATTTTAGCCATGAAACCTGAAAAGTAAATACTCCTTAAAATTAACAAAAATACTCACAAAACATTGGTAAGAACTAGAATATAGCGGAGTCGGGTGGTAGTGCAGTGGGTTAAGTGCAGGTGGTGCAAAGTGCAAGGACCTGCATAAGGATCCTGTTTCGAACTCCAGGCTCCCCACCTGCAGGAGAGTCGCTTCACAGGTGGTGAAGCAGGTCTGCTGGTGTCTATCTTTCTCCCCCCCCATCTTCCCCACCACTCTCCATTTCTCTCTGTCCTATCCAACAATGACAACAACAGGAGTAAATACAATAATATAAAAACAAGGGCAACAAAAGGGAATAAATAGTAATAAAAAAAGAACTAGAATATAGCAATAAGGCAATGATTAGAATTTAGATAAGTGCATAACATGCCATTTCTGCTTTTTAAAAGCTTAATCCTTGCTTAATTAGTATGATGTTTACAAAATATATATTGACATCTAAAAATATTTGCCAAACTCTCTTAAAATTATGAGCAAGATGCATAATGTTTACTGTCTACAACTAGTGAATGTTTAATTTGTATGACAAAATGTGTAAGTGATATTAGCCTCTAAAATCATACAGATTTTTGGCTTCATGCCTGTATCTCACCTCGGATTCTCCAACTGATAAAATGTTTCTCTTTAGACATCAAAATGTAAATAGTATTTGGGCTTGTCTCAGAGTGCTTCTATATTTTACAGCTGTTTCTGAAAAATATGCTTAGGATTTAATCGCTTTCTTCAGAATGTGAGGAGACAGATGCTCAGAAAGTTGTACACCATTTAATATAGAGCTTGTGCAGGAATGTGTTTGAGCATATTTTAATTTTTATGCTTTCTGAGACAATTTTATTCCACGTTCCCACAGAACACAATTGAGTGCTTTGAACATTACCCCACACACACACTGCTTGATTTCACATTATTTACTTAGTTCTTACCATAACAAAATATACTGAATGATTCTTGAATACTAAACAAATACTTGATTCTTTTCTGGCATATGACAGAATTGTAGATGCATATACAGAATATAATTTCAACATAATTATAATTATACAGAGTATAATTTCAACATCTTTCTATAGATCTATGTTAATCATAACTATTGTTAGCCTTAAAATAGATCTGTCAAAATATGTAAAAATAGAAACTTCTATTTAATAGACACAACCATTATACATTCTTTATTAGCTGTTTTCAGCATGCATATTCTGTATAACATAGATCCTTGATATATATATATATATATATATATATGTATAACATAGATCCTTGATATATATATTACTTTTAGAAAATTTCTGAAATATTTCTAAATTTTGCCAAAATGGAAAATGACTATGAAGATAATAATTAAAGTTGAAAATGTATAAAATGTAACTATTTCATAAATCTTTATTTTGTCATTGCCAT
This sequence comes from Erinaceus europaeus, assembly GCF_950295315.1. Classification (NCBI taxonomy): domain Eukaryota; kingdom Metazoa; phylum Chordata; class Mammalia; order Eulipotyphla; family Erinaceidae; genus Erinaceus; species Erinaceus europaeus. The sequence continues at coordinate 101,341,824 of NC_080166.1, forward strand.
GGCTTCCCTGTCCCAAGATTTCTATTTTCAGATATATAAAGAGAGACAGAGAGAGGGGGAACATGCATAGCACTAAAGTATCCTCAAACACCTCGGAGCACAGGTTTCCCAGGTTTGAAGCTGAGTCATGTGCATGGTATAGCAGTCACACTATTCAGATGCACTATATTGTTTACCAGTCACAAATGTTTTGAAGTAGAAAATATTAACATATTATAAGTTTTACTTTAGCATTGTATTTTTGAAACTATTCATATCCATTTATTAGTATAACTATTAAAGAAAAATTTTACTGGTAGGAGAATATATTTATGTCCAAATAAAGTGAGGCCATATTCTAAAAATGATAGTGTATATTAAAATAGCACAGGATACTTTCAGATGAAGCCGATATGGACTATTTGATTATCAGTTCATATAGAGATGTTGCTAGGCTACCACCCCCAAAAGAGTCATAATTGTTGCATGATCTAATAAATAAATGATAAATAAATGATTTCTGCATAGAATACTGCCATAGAATAAGTAAAGAAGAATTGATGGAGTTAAAATTTATCAAAGGTTGCTAAAAATAGTGGACGACTTGAAGATAAATTTGATATTTACATAACCTTTGATTATTTACTGGTTATCTAGTTAGTTATAGCTACTAAGAGGTACATGTAGATATTTTTTTCATTTGTTACAGAGGTGTGTCATGTCAAAATCTCTTTGGAGACTATATGTAAACTAGAATCTTATTCAGCCACCAAGTTGTAGATACTACCATGATGCCAACCTGATTTCTCTGGGCAGAAGACCTTACCAATGAGTCTTAGAACCCCACCTCCCCAGAGACTTTCCTCACTAGGGAAAAACAGAAACAGGCTGGGGGCATGGATTGACCTGCCAATGCCCATGTCCAGCAGAGAAGCAATAACAGAAGACAAACCTCTCACCTTCTGCATCCCATGAAGATCTTTGTTCTATACTCCCAGAAGGATATAGAATAGGGAGAGTTCCTGCATGTCTACCCCTCACCACAGGGTTTTTACTTTGGTGCCCTACTTACAATTTGATCAGGTCCTGCTTTTAGTTTCCCTTTCAGATCTTCTTAGTTAACTTATGTTGATGAGTGGGATCATCCCATACTCATCTTTATCTTTCTGACTTAGCTCACGTAACATAATTCCTTCTAGCTCTGTCCAAGATGGGTCAGAGAAGGTGGGTTCATTGTTCTTGATATCTGCATAGTATTCCATTGTGTATATATGCCACAGCTTTCTCAGCCACTCATTTGTTGTTGGGCAGCTGGGTTGCTTCCAGGTTTTAGCTATTATGAATTGTGCTGCTATGAACATAGGAGTACACACCTCTTTTTGGTTGGGTGTTATGGAGTCCTTGGGGTATAACCCCAGGAGAGGAATTACTGGATCATATGGAAAGTCCATGTCTAGCCTTGTGAGAGTTTTCCAGACTGCTCTTCACAGAGGCTGTACCAATTTACATTCCCACCAGCAATATAAAAGGGTTCCTCTGTCCCCACAACCTCTCCAGCATTTGTTGCTGCTGTCCTTTTTGATGTATGCCATTCTTACAAGAGTGAGGTGGTATCTTAGTGTTGTCTTAATGTCATATGCTTTACATTGGTTTGTTCTAGCCCTCCCCTGCCAAGAGAATTGGATGAGTCCTGTTAATTTCGCGGGCCTGCTTGGCCCCGCCCCAAGAAACCCCGGGAGAGGGTTCCTGAGTTGGAGAGTGCCAGAGTTCCTGTGTTCCTGAGTCCGAGAGTTCCTGAGTTCCTGAGTCAGAGAGTTCCTGAGTTCCCGAGTGACAGAGTTCCTGAGTTCCGGAGTTCGAGAGTTTCAGAGTTCCAGAGTAAGAGAGAGAGTACCTGAGTTCCTGAGTTGGGGAGTTCCTGAGTTCAAGAGTAAGAGGGAGTGCCGCCGCAAAGAGACAGCAGAGTTCTGTTTGGTGATTAGTTTGTCTTAGTTTGTGAATCGTTGTTCCTGAATAAAGAAATACAGCTGCCCTGCCCAGCCGTTGTCTCCACGTCTCTGTTACCCGCCCGCGAAGCCAGCCCGGCCGGCCAGAGCCTCTGAAAAATTTTAACAACAGTCTTAATTTGCATTTCTCTGACAATCAGTGACCTAGAGCAGTTTTTCATATTTGTTAGCCTTTTGGATCTCCTCTGAGGTGAATGTTTTGTTCATATCCTCTGCCCATTTTTGAATGGGGTCATTTGCTTTTTTGGTGTTCATGAACCTAAAAGCAAGAATATTGCAGATGAAGATTTGGGGTCTCTGTTTTGGAAAAAGATAGTAGGTATATTTTAGGTATATTTCAAGGGGCCCATAACTTCAATAGTTTTTTCCTGAGCCTGCAATCTGATATGTAGGTGGACCCAAGTTAATGTCTGGGGAGATGGTGTCATAATTGGAAAAGGGACTAGAAAGCTGGATCAGGGAAGAGAGTAGTTCCCAAATATGGAAAAAGTGTAAGAATATTGTTAAGTTAACCCAACTCATTTGATCTGGAGCCAGTATTCAGCTCAGGAGCCTATGTAACCTCTGCATCCCTGTAGGTCTGACTTTGCATTCTGTTGTCACGACTAAGAATATTCCAGGCTGCATTAATTTCAGGACCCATCTTCTTTGGATGGTAGGTAGAGTATGTTATCCAACCTCCCTTTGGAGAATAGAACAGTCTCTACAATTATTGATCTGCCTTGAGAGCAAGGTCCTATAGGGGCCCCTAAAGGGATCCATTATGTTGATGGAGATGACCAATGACAGTAGAGCCAGGGATCTGTTAGAGGTCTAGGTCCATGTTGAATGGAGAAGCAATTACAGAAGCCAGACCTTCCTCCTTCTGCTCCCTATAATTATCCTGGGTCCATACTCCCAGAGGGATAAAGAATAAGAAAGCTATTAAGGGAGGGGACAGGATAGGGAGTTCTGGTGATGGGTATTGTGTGGATTTGTACTCCTCTTATCCTATAGTCTTGTCAATATTTCCATTTTATAAATAAAAAATTTAAAATATCCTATTAGAATTGTGAGGAACATGATGAATTGGCAGCTGCTACTGTAAAGGGTATTCTGGGTGAGACTAATATTCTATGGTTATCACAAAAGTCTCAGAATTAGATGATATTATTATTTCCATTCTAGCACTTTGCAAAAACACATCAAAAACTAGTAACAGGGATATAAGTATTACATGAGTCCATAGAGTCATTAAGTGCCAGAGCTAGGATTAAACTCTGAACGTTTGGCTTCAGAGTCTCTCAAATTTGTAGTTACTATGCCCAATCAAAATACTAATTAAGAAAATATAAAATCTCAAATTCTGTACAACGTTAGAATAATTTCATTTCAAACAAGTATTCATTTGGACCTTATGAATTTATAGTGAAGGAAAAATGCAAATTGAAGTGTCTTTGATGCTGGATAATTAATTCCTATTCCTTATAATTTACATGCAAATTAAAAATAAAATATATTAGTGAAGAGGAATGAGAAAATAATTCTGTTAACTATTAAAAACTTACCATATTACATACCTCATAGATTATCACCCAAATTAATAACAACTTGCATATTGTTTTACATAAAAATTCAATAGGCAAAGGGACCAGCAGTGACACATCTGGTAGAGCAGAGAATGTTACAGTGGGCAAGGATTGGAAATCAAGTCCCTAATCTCCATGTATGGAGGTTGCGGGCAGGGGTCTCACCAGAGCTAAAGCAGTGGTGCAAATATCTTTTTCTCTTTCTCCTTTGTCTTCTCTTTCTTCTCTCTCAATTTGTCTCTGTCTCTAACCAATAAGTAAATAAACACATTAAAATTCAACAGGCAGGTTTATTATTGAAGAAGTCTATTAAGCTACTTTTATTAAGTGTGCTTTTGCCAATTAATACATTTTTCTACATCTCTTACATCTTTTATCATGATTTAAAACATCTTTTTGGTATAATTTTAATGTACTTTAACATAAGATTGCATTATACCTTATTTAAAATTCTAAATTTACTATATAAGAATGCAGTAATGTGAAAAGTATTTGTAAAACTTAATATCAAAGGTTTAGGTTATAAAAGGTCGATAGAATGTTATAGTTTGGGAGTGCAATTATTTTGGAATTTGGAACTATATATGTAATCCTCAAAATCATAACAAGTAAGTGGCCAGGTGGTGACATAGTGGACAGGTGATGGGCTCTCAGGAATGAGGTCTTGAGTTTGATACCTAGCACCACATATGTCAGCTTGTTGTTCTGGTTTTCTCCCTTCTCACTGATAAATAAATGCATTTGCTAAAAATGATGGGGTCATCTCCTTTACCATATCTTGGACAGAATTAGATGGTCTTATATTGAGTGAAATAAGCCAGAAAGAAGAAACATACTGAATGATGTCACATATAGGTGGAACCTAAGAAGCAAGGACAGTAAGTAGGGAAAACAAAAGGTGGCACTTGGACTGGGTGTGGTGTATTGCACCAAAGCAAAGGACTCCCTGGAGAAAGGGAAGTGGGTGGGGAGGAGGGGCTCAGAGCACCTGGTGTATGATAGACAGACCTAATTTGGGGGAGTATGTGGAGGTAAAGGTTTATACTGTACCACCCATTAACCCCTCCTCCCAGTAAAGTGTGTTTTTGTGGGGGGGGGACTGAAGTATACATTTTATGGGGGAAATAATTTTTGCTTCTATTCACTTCCTTTGCTCATTAATTTTTTTAATTATATTTACTTATTGGATAGAGACAACCAGAAATTGAGAGGGAAAGGGGAAACAGAAAAGGAAAGGGAAAAAGAGAGAGAGAGAGAGAGAGAGAGAGAGAGAGAGAGTGAGAGAGAGAGAGAGACATTTGTAGTACTGCGGACCAGGAGCTCGAACCCAGGATCTGGCACATTGTAACATGTGTGCTTAACCAGGTGCACCACAACCCAGCCTCCTTGATTTATTTTTCTAATCAGTATCAATATAAACATTTCTGGTACATAATAAATATATAACTAGAACATACTAGTAATTTTTTGGTAAAATTTGTTATGACAGAAATTTATTTCTAAATTAAAAGCATCATAGTTTGGGGTAGTGATAGATTCTTCTAAAGTATTTTTCTTTTTTAATATTTATTTATTTATTGCCTTTTGTTGCCCTTGTTTTATTGTTGTTATTATTATTGTTGTCATTGTTGAATAGAACAGAGAGAAATGGAAAGAGGAGGGGAACAGAGAGAGGGAGAGAAAGACAGACACCTGCAGACCTGCTTCACCGCCTGGGAAGCAACTCCCCTGCAGGTGGGAAGCTGGGGTCTCAAACCGGGATCCTTATACTGATCCTTGTGCTTTGCACTACGTGCGCTTAACCCGCTGTGCTACTGCCCAACTCCCCTAAAGTATTTTTCATTTGGAAGTATTTTTTTTTTAATTTAGAGAGAGAGCGTTAGGAAAACCATAGAATCATTCCAGCATCTGCAGTGCTAGGAATGAAATCTGTGGCATTTTATTAGGAATTTATTTGGGAATATTTTAGTTGAGCATGCTTAAATCTCTTTTGTTAACCTTCATGAATAATTTGGTACTATCTGGAGCTCCCTATAATGATTTTTATGAGGTAGCACAATTATAACAAAGCTAATTTTTTCTTTTTAAATTTTTTAAATTATCACTATTTATTTATTGGGTGAGACAGCAAGAAATTGAGAGGGAAGAGAATGATAGGGAGAGAGACAGAGAGACACCTGCAGCCCTACTTCACTACTGTGAAGCTTCCCCCCTGTAGGTGGGGATTGGGGACTCAAACCCAGGACCTTGTTCATTATAACCTACGTTCATAACCTATGCACTCAACCAGATGTGCCACCACTTGGCCCCAAAGCTAATTTTTTTTAGCTAATAACCCTGTTTTGAATTAGTAAAAATTCTCATGAACTTTAAGTATCTAAGGATGAAAATCAAATATATAGTATTCGCATATGTACTTCAATAAATGATATTTTATTAGCAATATCTCTTTTTTATTATTAAACCATGATAAAGAATGCACTTTCTGAATGATATAGTTTTCAATATGCTGAGCTGACAAGACTAAAAAAAATCAATTTTTATATTGGAAATGATAGATGACACAAGGGTGTGAAAGATATAATGAAGAAATAGAAGCACTTGTATCTTGTTCGCAAATTTGGGTAAGGAGATTTCAGTAGTTAAGTAAGTTAATAATGTACAAGTGAGACTATGTTCTACATAATGAAATATTTTATTGTGATAGAGACATTTTTCAGTAACTTGATCTTACTATTACTATTCATTAAGACTCTACACCTGAAGAAATTCATTATTTATCTAGCACATTATGTTTGGAGATTTTTTGTTTTATAAATCAATTAAACATTTCTTGTTATAGAGATTAGTAAGATTAGTAAGAACTAAAGAAAAATGAATTCTACATATAAGTAGAAAAATGATACATTTTGGTATTTATATTGAATCTAATACTCATTATGAAACATATTTTGTTGTTATTTGTCCTGAAAATAAATTTATTATGTCAGCTAAAATAGTGCTTATTAGCATAGCATTAATATTTACCAACTTAGAAAATGTATCCCCTTAGGAATTATGTTTTCTCATGCTGAGATATCTAATTTCCAAAATTTTTTTAGAGTTTAATATTTGAAATGGAACTTTTGTTGCTTCTGTTTGTCTGTGTTCATTTTCTTTTATTGATGAATATCATGCATTTTTAGACCAGCAGTGCTAGCGTCACTCATGGTTTTTTTAAGTAGAAAACCTATTTTGAAATATTTATTCTCATAGCTTAAATCCTATTAAAGTAATTTTTAACCAAATCTACATGTCTATAGACCTTATTTATTCCCAGTCATGATTATGGAACATGTACAAATTCCTTCTGCAGAGTCTACCGGTGCTTTTGTCCTGAAAACAAAGCTAAGAGAATAAGCGAATTTGGGTTGCGGCTAGTAGGTGGCACACTTGGTTAAGCTCACACAATATAGTACACAAGGACCCAGGTTCAATTCCCTGGTCCCCACCTGCAGGAGGAAGCTTCATGAGTGATGAAGCAGTTCTACAGGTATCTCTATGACTCTGTCTCTCTCGCTCCCTATTTGTCTTCCCTCTCAATTTCTCTCTATCTATCCAGTAATAAATAAATAAAATGAAAAAAAGGCTTGCAATATATAACAGTGGGGGTTGTATTGTTATATGGAAATGCTATACATGTACAAATTATTGTATTTTACTGTTGAATGTAAACCAGTAATGCCCCAATAAAGAAAGAAAGAATAAAAAAGAACAGAATTTGAATTATGAATTGGCTTCCCCTTTTGTCGTTTAATTGAACTGTCCTATCTCATCCTCAGAGCTTCTTGATCTACCTGTCTGAAACAATGGGCAGTACTGCATTTACTTTTCACTGCAAAAGCTAAGTATCATGACAAGGGCGATTAACAAAGGCTATATCCTTAATAAAGGCTATTTCATAGACTATTCAACTCTCAGTTCATCCAAAACTACATACGTATCTCTACCAGTGGAAACCTGTTCCTCTGAACCAATGACTCATTCTAATTCTATGCATTGTGCAATTTTACTTAATGCAATTAAATCTATATTACTTCGAACAGAGGTAAAAAGTAGAAAAATATTATTTATTAAGAACAAGAAATTAACATTCAGGTAGAGGACACTGAGCTTTTACCTTTCAGTGCCTACCACTAAAGTTTGTAATAGATTATTAATGTTCCATTTATTATAGATAATTTGTGCTTTGCCTGACTCTCTTTTCTCATCATATTGAAACCTAGGTTTCTGCCAAAAATGACTTCTTTAGCTTAGTTTTTAAAGTATTGAAAGTTTTGTGCTAGGACCTGGGCTAAGGGCTCCAGGACCTACTAGCAAGGGAAAGTTTTGTAAAGGCTGCAGGTATCACTTTTTCTCTTCCCTTCTCTGACCCTATTTCTCCCTGTCTCTATCATCATAATAATAAAAAGATAGCTTCATTGTTGCTATTATTTTTGTGCCTTTCTTCTTTTTTATTTAGCAATTTTTTTTTCTTTTTATTTATTTATTTTTAGATAGAACAGAGAGAAATGGAGAGAGGAGGAGAAGAGGGAGAGAAAGAAGGACACCTGCAGACCTGCTTCACCGCCTGTGAAGGGACTCCCCTGCAGGTGGGGGGCTGGGGGCTCAAACCAGGATCCTTATGCTGGTCCTGGCACTTTGCACCACGTGTGCTTAACCCACTGAGATACCTCCCAGCTCCCAAATTAGCAAAATTCTATTCATTTTAAAATTATCTTTCAGTGTGTGACACATTCGCTAAAATGGTTACTGACAGAGATGGACATGCACAGTATCCTTGTAGGGTAAGAGCTATGTTAAATTGGATACACAGTGTAATCTAACAGTCTACTTAATATGCAGGAAAACATGCATCTTTTTATGAACTTGAAAGGAGAGGGATACCCAAAGAGTCAGAAAGAAGAGAATCAAAATTAGAAAATATAAAGGAGCATAAGAGTTCCACCCTAAGGTTTCATAACATTGATACGACTCAGTAGGTGGGAAAAGAATGTAGAACTGGAGAGTGGTAAACCCAATCTCCTCTTATTCCTAGCTTGAAATGTTATAGCCTTTTAGCCACTAATAAAATCATGTGTATCTACTCACTGAGAAGATGACTGAAGACAATTCTTAGTTCTACATCTATTTCTTGAGATATTGCTGACTTTGACAGAAGGATTACTCCTTTCATAGCACTTTTTTTTTTTCCATCTTGGGAAAGAAACTTTTACCTGCTACTCTATATGTTGTTGCTGGAAAATCAGAGCTAATTCCCCAACAACTAGTTTATGCAAGAAGGCAGAAGTGTCTCTTTCAGTTCTTTATCGTTCTTTTTATTCATTGTGTTGTTTGACATAAGGAGTACTTGAAAGTCTGTCTGTTTTATGTACAACATTATCTAATGCTAGATAATGCACACGCATGTAAATACATATATATACCTGACACATACCCTCTTTTCCCTACCAATTATTACCCTGAAACTTAGAACAAATGATGTATATGAAACTAGGTATTGGTAGAATGTTTTCTGTTATATGCTTTGGAAAATCACTCATAAGAAGGGAAAACAAGAGTGCAAGAGATAAAGAGGAACTTTACTTGAGATTTCTCAAATAGTTAATTTGACATATGGGAGTTACTTTACCTCAAACTTATGACTTGGTCAATTTCAGCTAATAACTGAGAATTTAAATATAAAAGACCTAGGTAAATAACATGGAGGCAAAAGGCTACATCACACCACACCAAGGAAATGAACATGCTATTTCAATTATTTTTCAATCTCTAAATATGAAAATCCATATGGGTTCATTAATGTTGAATGATTATATACTCAGATCCCTGTATGGTAGAAATATTTATGGATATCTATAATTGTTAAGGCTATATATGGAAATATGACACAGGGATCTTGTCAATTTTGAAGAATTTGAATGTTGGAAAGAGTTGTGTATTTTGACCAATATTATTAGATGTTTGTTTTGGAATGATGTATTCCAAAAAGAAGGAAAATCTTTAATTTTTTACAGTAGTAGTTATTAAACACTGTACTGTGATAGCATTTTTTATAATAAGTGGTACAGCATAATGAGCAAAACAGTGCAGTGCATAGAATGCTGTGTCACACCCCTCCTTGACCCCCCCTACATTATATTGACATCTTACTCTGTTTTGATAGTATAAAAAGCCAAAGTCTTTGAGAAGTGATTAGGTCATGAGGATGGAACCTCCAATAATTTCTATCCATATTCTTATAAAAGAGATGCCAAAGCTCTGGGAGTGTGATGCCTCAATTTCTGTTTCTTTTCCTTAGGATGGTTTTGGCAATTCTAGGTGTTTTCAGGTTCCAGATAAATGATTGTAGTGTTTGTTCTATTCTCTTAAAGAAGCTTGGTGGAACTTTGATGGGTATTGCATTAAATTTGTATATGGCTCTGGGGAGAATGTTCATTTTGATGATATTTATTCTTCCAATCCATGAGAATGGGATATCTTTCCATTTCTTGGTATCAGTTTCTATCTCCTTGAGTAGCGACTCATAGTTTTCAGCATACAAGTCTTTCACTTCTTTGGTCAACTTTATTCCTAGGTATTTGATTGATTTTGCTGAAACAGTAAATGGGAGTGATTTCTGGATGTCTTCTTCTTCAGATTTAGTGTTTGCATAATTAAATGCCACTGATTTTTGTACATTGATTTTGTAGCCTGATACCTTGCTATATTGCCTAACAACTTCCAGTAATTAAACTATATTATAAAGCCATCATCATCAAAACAGCATGGTACTGGAACAAAAATAGGCACACAGACCAGTGGAACAGAATTGAAAGCCCAGAAGTAAATCCCAACACCTATGGGCATCTAATCTTTGATAAGGGGGCCCAAAGGATTAAATGGAAGAAGGAGGCTCTCTTCAATAAATGGTGCTGGGAAAACTGGGTTGAAACATGCAGAAGAATGAAATTGAACCACTTTATCTCACCAGAAACAAAAATCAACTCCAAATGGATCAAGACCTAGATGTCAGACCAGAAACAATCAAATACTTAGAGGAAAACATTGGTAAAACACTTTCCCATCTACACCTCAAGGATATCTTTGATGAATCAAACCCAATTGCAAGGAAGACCAAAGCAGAAACAAACCAATGGGACTACATCAAATTGAAAAGCTTCTGCACATCCAAAGAAACTATTAAACAAACAGAGAGACCCCTCACAGAATGGGAGAAGATCTTCACATGCCAGACATCAGACAAGAAACTAATCACCAAAATATATAAAGAGCTCAGCAAACTCAGCCGCAAAAAAGCAAATGACCCCATCCAAAAATGGGCAGAGGAAATGAACAAAACATTCACCACAGAGGAGATCCAAAAGGCTAACAAACATATGAAAAACTGCTCTAGGTCACTGATTGTCAGAGAAATGCAAATTAAGACAACACTAAGATACCACCTCACTCCTGTAAGAATGGCATACATCAAAAAGGACAGCAGCAACAAATGCTGGAGAGGATGTGGGGACAGAGGAACTCTTTTACATTGCTGGTGGGAATGTAAATTGGTACAGCCTCTGTGGAGAGCAGTCTGGAAAACTCTCAGAAGGCTAGACATGGACCTTCCATATGACCCAATAATTCCTCTCCTGGGGTTATACCCCAAGGACTCCATAACACCCAACCAAAAAGAGGTGTGTACTCCTATGTTCATAGCAGCACAATTCATAATAGCTAAAACCTGGAAGCAACCCAGGTGCCCAACAACAGATGAATGGCTGAGAAAGCTGTGGTATATATACACAATGGAATACTATGCAGCTATCAAGAACAATGAACTCACCTTCTCTGACCCAGCTTGGACAGAGCTAGAAGGAATTATGTTAAGTGGACTAAGTCAGAAAGTTAAAGATGAGTATGGGATGATCCCACTCATCAACAGAAGCTGACTTAGAAGATCTGAAAGGGAAACTAAAAGCAGGACCTGATCAAATTGTAAGTAGGGCACCAAAGTAAAAACCCAGTGGTGAGGGGTAGACATGTAGCTTCCTGGGCCAGTGGGGTGTGGGAATGGGCGGGAGGGATGGGTCACGGTCCTTTGGTGATGGGAATGGTGTTTATGTACACTCCTAGCAAAATGTAGACATATAAATCAGCAGTTAATTAATATGAGAGGGGGAAATCAATTGTATGTCTCAAAGGTTCTCAAAAGACAAACTGAATCTTTTTAATAGATAGGCTACGTGTTTGATATGCGGACTCTCTCAAAAGCCTAGACCAAGTAGATTAGAAGCTTCCAATAGCACAGCTATATACAAGATACTGGGTACTGTACAGCAAACCATAACAAAGGGACTTTTCAAAGTTAACCCAATTAACAAATAATGTGATGATAATATTAACTATTGATTGTCTTTTTGAACCCTAAGACAGCAGGAACCTTACATCTTCACTATAGAGCCCCTACTTCCCCCAGTCCTGGCACCCTTGGATAGGGCTCACTTTCCCGTATGCTTCTCCCAATCCATACCAAATAATATTGCATCCGCCGATCACAACCTAACCAAAGCAACGATTGCCATCTCAACATGCTTCACCTCAGTGTGTATCCAGAGACTTCACGTGTGGAATGACAACCCTTCAGCTTCATTACTCGGGTGAGACCTTTCCTTTTATAGTACACTCTAATTTCATCTCAGGTAGTTCACTTTCTAACAAAGTCCCATAACCTAGACATACACCAGTTTCTGTGAGAGAGAGCGTATGTGCACACGTATCCATAAACTACTGCAAAATATATACCTGAAAGCAGGACTACACTAGAGTTTGCAGTGAGTACCTCCCTAACACTTCCTCTCCACTATTCCAATCTTGGGATCCATGATTGCTCAACAAATTGTTTGGCTTTGTATGTTAACTCTCTTTTCAATCACCAGGTTCCAGATGCCACCAGGATGCTGGCTAGGCTTCCCTGGATTGAAGACCCCACCAATGTGTCCTGGAGCTCAGATTCCCCAGAGACACACCTTACTAGGGAAAGAGAGAGGCAGACTGGGAGTATGGACCGACCAGTCAACGCCCATGTTCAGCGGGGAAGCAATTACAGAAGCCAGACCCTCTACCTTCTGCAACCCTCAACGACCCTGGGTCCATGCTCCCAGAGGGCTAGAGAATGGGAAGGCTATCATGGGAGAGGGTGGGTTATGGGGATTGGGTGGTGGGAATTGTGTGGAGTTGTACCCCTCCTACCTTATGCTTTTGTTCACTAATCCTTTCTTAAATTAAAAATTTAAATTAAAAAAAAAAAAGATTTAAAAAAAAAAAAAGAAAAGAAAAAAAAAAAAAAAAGAGATGCCAAAGCATTCATTTACTATTTTTGTCATAAGTGGACACTGCAAGAAGTCATCTATGCATGAAGCAAGTGGCTCCTAACCAGACATGAATCCCATCACCACCTTGATTTAAACCTGCCAGCCCCCAGGACTATATAAAAAATAAAAACTGTTATTTATAAACCACCTTGTCTTTAATATATTCTTAGAGAAGCCTTAAGAGTAAGGGATGTAGTAAAATAAAAATACCTACTCTTTTAGAGCTTACAATTAGATTGAAGAAAACAGTATTTAACATCTCAATAGTCAGTTCCTATTTCTCAAATACTTTTTTTATTATTGGGTAGAAACAAATTGAGAAGGGAGGGGAAATAGAAGGAGTGAGAGTGATACCTGTAGCCCTGCATCATTTGCGAAGCTTTCCCCCTGCAGGTGAGAACCAAGAGTTTGAACCTGGGTCCTTGTGCACTGGAACGTATGCATTTAACCAGATGCACCACCATGTGACCAAAAGAGAGACACCTGCAACACTGCTTCACCACTAGCAAGCCTTTCCCCTTGCAGTTGGGAACTGAAGGCTCGAACCTGGGTCCTTATGCATTGTAACATGTGTACTCAGTCACGTGTCCCTCCATTCAGGGGATTAAACCTGGAATTTTGGAGCCTCAAGCATGAGGGTCTCTTTGTATAAACATATGGTATCTACCTCCACCTTCTCTTTTTCTGACTGTTACTTCATGCACAAAAGAAATGTAAAGTGATAGAAGAGAAGATAATGACAAAAATCATCTAAGACCACTTTATAAAAGTATGTCTTGACATGGTATGTTAGTAAAACTTGACCCATGTTAAAATTGCTTCATTCCAGAAATAGTTTCTTCTAGAGACATGAGATATAGTTCCAAGGGTGCTGTTTTGGAAGAGACATAAAGCTACTACTAATTATCTTGGCAGACTTCTTTAAATATTTGAAAGTCATAAACATTCTATTTCACTTTCATTAATAATAAATTACACTACAGATCTATGAGAATAGATATAGGGCAATGGATAGGAAAAATACAACCAAAGCTAATGTGTTTTCCAGAGAAGAAATGTAAAACAATAATTACTTAAGAATAATCCAGGAGCAGAATATGAATTCAAAACATTATCTAGGTAATCCCTTAGGAGACACACATTTAAATAAATTTTAGGGTGGGGTAGATAGCATGATGGTTATGCAAAAAGACTATGATGCCTGAGGCTCCAAAGTCTCAGGTTCAATCCCCTGTACCACCATAAACCAGAGTTGAGCAGTGTACTGGTAAAAAACAAAAAAACAAACAAAAAAAAAAAAGAAAAGAGAAAAAGAGAAGAAAGTTTAAAAAGTTGTAGTGTGGGTTGCCAGACAGTAGGCACCAGGTTAAGTACACATAGTACTAAGCACAAGGACCTGTGCAAGGATCTTGGTTTAAACCCCTGACTCTCCACCTGCAAGAGGGTCCCCTCACAAGCAGTGAAGCAGGTCTGCAGTTATCCATCTTTCTCTCCCCTTCTATCTTCCCCACTCTTCTCAATTTCTCTCTGTCCATAGGAACATAGTGCAGACACCGAGCCCAGCAATAACCCTGGAGGTAAAAAAAAAAAAAAAAATTTGTAGTATAAGCCAAAATGATAAATGTTAGATATATATTTTTTAAAAAACCTTTTGAATATAACATGCATTGAATATTGTTATGGATATTATAAACATTAGGTCAAAACTTTTCAATCGTTAGTTTATTACTTTGGGGAAATTCTTCTTTCAGAAAAGTACTCCAAAGAATAGTAATAAGATGGGGATACATTTAAAATATTATTGCAGAAATAGCAAATTGATATTTCAGTCATCAAAATAAATGCAAGAGTAGTAGAAAATCTAATAAGCCTCTGGAGGAAAGAGAGTTCATAGAAGAGTGCATCTCAGTACTGAATTTTTATGAATTAAATGTATTGATTGCTTACCTAAGATTTAGCAAGATTTTTCCATGTAAATTTAAAGAGAAGGAAAGCGCAGTTGCCATTAAATAAGTACAAATGGGAATTGGGTTGAAATTATTCAATTGTTTCATTGAGTGTACTTTCTAAAATTTCAAATAGTATCTAATACACTTTAAAGATGTAATTGTGTAAATAAAACACTACAGGAAGTGTAACTGATGACTGATTATTACACAGAAAAATACTTGATAAAATAACTCATCCTTATCATTAATTTATTGAAGACAGGAATAAGTCTGTTTCTGCTTACATGGGAAGTAAAAAAAAAAAAAAGCCACAGGCACTCAGTGCCAAAGTATTGTTTTGTCTCAAGTATTGTATGTTTCAAGTATTACTTGTTTGTTTTTAAAATAAAGAAGATAGTAAAAGAAAAGTTTAGCCCGGACTCTATGTATTGGTGAAACTGAAATTGAGAACTCTGTGGAATTAAAATATTTCACAGGTGAAGAAGCTACTTTACAAGTTACCATCTTCAGAGAAAAGATGTTGCTAGCAACAATGTAAAAGTGCCTGAAATGTAATCATGGATATTGTTCTAGGGGAGAGAACTTTTTTTAAAAGTTTATTTATTTTCCCTTTTGTTGCCACTTTTTTAAAATTGTTGTAGTTATTATTGTTGTTGTTGTTGTTAGGACAGAGAGAAATGGAAAGAGGAGGGGAAGACAGAGGGGGAGAGAAAGACACCTGCAGACCTGCTTCACCGCCTGTGAAGTGACTCCCCTGCAGGTGGGGGGCCAGGGACTGGAACCCGGATCCTTATGCAGGTCCCTGCGCTTTGTGCCACGTGAGCTTAACCCACTGCGCTACCGCCCGACTCCCCGAGAACTTTCTTTTTTAATGATTTGTTTTAAAATAAGGGAAAATAAATTTTGTGATACAGCATTTGGCATTGAAATCACTCCCACTGTAATCCCCCTCCCCTTTTTAACTTATTATTGGGGGCCGGGCTGTAGCACAGGGGGATAAGTGCACATGGCACAAAAGGGGAGAACCTGAGTAAGAATCAGCAGCCCTTGGCTCCCCACCTGCAGGGAACTCACTCCACAAGCAGTGAAGCAGGTGACTATCTTCCTCTTCCATTCTCTGTCTTCCTCTCCTTGTTCGATTTCTCTCTGTCCTATCCAACAGCAATAACAACAATGTCAAATAACAACAAGGTCAACAAAATAGAAAAAATGGCTCTAGGAGCAGTGGATTATTTGTAGTGCAGGCACTGAGCCCCAGCAGTAACCCTGGAGGCAAAATAAATGAATAAATAAATCATTAATTAAATAAGTAAACAAAAATAAATATTATTTATTTATTTACTGGATAGAAACTCTTCCTCCAGAAATTCAGAGGAAGGGGGGAGGTAGAAAGGGAGAGAAACAGAGAGACACCTGAAGCACTGTTTTACCACTTGGAAAGCTTCCCCCAGTAGGTGGGGACTAGGGCCTTGAACCTGGGTCTTTTAGCACATTAACATGTCTGCTACCATGTTACCACCACCCAGCCCCCACCACTATTATCCTTCCTGAAGAAGAGTGTTTAGCTGTCCCTAATTCTTGGTATTAAAATAAGAGCTTCTTTTTTGTTTATTTGTTTTATTTTGTTTTGCCTCCAGGGTTATTGCTGGGGTTCAGAGTCCACTTCTTCTGGTGGTCAATTTTTTCATTTTTAAACAGGAGAGAGAAAAATTGAGAGAGGAGAGGGATACAGAGAGGGAAAGAGGAAGATAGACACCTGTGGACCTGTTTGGCCACTTGTGAAGCTTCCCTCCTACAAGTGGAGAGCCAGGGGCTAGAACCGGAATCCTTAAGGATTCTTGAGTTTCATACTATGTGAGCTTAAGCAGGTGCACTATTGCCCAACCCCCAAGAATTTATCTAACTAAGCTTTATTGTCCCTCCCTACAGTGCTTTAATGAGAAATAACTAGAAACTACTTCTTGTTGAGCTGTTTAGAAACTTTCCTGTTCAGGAAAATAACTTCAGATTAAACAATCAGGAAGGTATGAAAACAAAGATGGACAAATGAAAGTAGACTTATTTATGTCTTTGCATTAGTGTTTTTATTTTCTGACATTGTTTTTAATCATCAAACTAGTACTACAGCATATTCACGGTCCCTCAAGGCCATGTACAGAAGAGTAAAAATTTGAATCACTCAATGATTACATTCCTCACTGTCATGTGCCAACTTTGTTTTTTTTTCCCTCATAGGTGCTATATTTTAAAAATTATATTTTGCATACTGTTTTTACATATTTATCCTTGACATTTATTTTGACATTAAAAATGGCCTCATATATAAGTGGAGAGAGAGAATCTTTAAACAGAGGCATTATACAATGAAAATGTTGTAATATAACTAGCATCCTTAAGACTTGTTCATGAATCATTCCATTTCCTATAGTATTTTCCCTACAATAACTCCAGTCCCTAATTGTAACACAAGAGGTAAAAATGATACACTGGTTTAATGCTATATAAATAGGAACATATTATTCTTTTGAAACCATTAGTATTCTTGTGAATAGCAACAGTTTATATTCCACTGATTTATATTATTATATATTTTAAGTATGCATTAGTATATTTACTCATGGTTGTGTTGACATGATTTTAAGTTGTTTCTAATTTGGGGTTACTATGATAAGTGATAGTATATGCAGTGTTTTTTTTTGTTGTTGTTTATTTTTTGCCACCAGGGTTATTGCTGGGACTCAATATTTGCATGGCACTTCTAATTCTGATAGCCTTTATCAGTACTTGGTCCCCTATGTTCTTTATTTATGAGAGTCCAGCTTTGTCAAATGCCACATAAAGGTGAGGATTGTTGTTTTCGCCGGGGCTGGCTTCACGGGCGGGTAACAGAGACAACCAGAGACACACGGCTGAGCTGAGAATGCAGTTTAATCTTTATTCACGAGCAGACAATGTGCTCCTCCATCTTTCTCCTCCGGCGGCAGAGAGGGACTCCTAAACTAATCACCACACATATCTGTCCTGCATCCTTCTCCTCCAGCAGCTGTGGCAGGACTCAGAAAGTACATAGGATAGGGGGCGGGGAGAAGGGAGTAGCATGAAAACTAGCAAGGGCTAAACCAAATTTCCTGGTGGGGGACAGTGAGACCAAACCAACGTGAAGCATACAACAGAGGATGATCAACCTCTGTCTCTTTTGCTATCTTTTGTTTATTTATTTATATTTTTATGTTTTGCATTCAACAGTAAATACAATAGTTTTACATGCCTAACATTTCCCAGTATTCCATATATCAGTACAACCCCCACTAGGTCCTCTTTCATCCTTCTTGGATCTGTATTCTCCCCACCCACCCACCCCAGAGTCTTTTACTTTGGTGTAATATGCCAATTCCAGTTCAGGTTCTACTTGTGTTTGCTTTTCTGATCTTGTTTGTTTTTCAACTTCCTCCTGAGAGTGATGTTGTTGTGCATGGGCTGCAGAGAAGAGAGAGAGGGGGCCCAGAGCAAAGAGGAAACACAAATCTTTATTTGCGCTGGCACCTCAGAGTTGGGTGCTAGAGAGGCAGGTTGAACTACGTGGAGGTAGCAAAAATGGCCGCCTCACGCAGTAACCTTTCCTGCGTCTGAACACCGGAATGAAGAGCTGGCAAGAGAGCGAGGTGCGGAAGAAGAAGGGCTTTTATAGGAGTAGCTTTTGGGAGAATGGGAAGGGGGAGGAGTAACCATAGCACTCCAGGATAGGATAATAACTCTCATGAGAATGGGAGGGGGGAAGAGTAACCAAAGCACTCCAAATATCGCGGGGATATAGACAATGCCCTGAGGGCACAACATGGCTGAACAGGCACTCTGAGAATGTCCCAACTCTCTTGGGAACCAGCAGTAGCCTGAGGGGACAACATGGCAGATGTGACTGCATCGGCACAATTTCCCAGCATCTCCCCCTTTCCTTTTATCTAATGCCCAGGGCAACAGTGTGTAAAGTCTATGAACTACTCAGGGTCAGTCTATGAAAAACCAGCAATGTGAAGGGAAGGAAGCTGCTATAAAATTGTCTAAAGTGTCCAAAGGGTATACCAGCAAGTCTGACAGAAGTCTCAGTCCAAAGTAGGCAACTAGAGGGAGAAATGGCAGGGGATGAAATGCTGCATGAAGAAGGTCAGTGTCGGGAATTCCGCTTTTCTGTAGATTGTGAGCTGGAACCGCCAAAATGTGACAGGCAAAGAAGAAGCAGGAAAGGCAGACAGTAAAAAATTTCTGTCCTTGGAGTCTGTGAATCAGGTTCTTCAGATCATATCAGGTGACATCTAGGGTTTCAGGGGGGTGTGCCACTGTAGTTATGCCATCTAGTGGGTCATGTCAGGGTGTGCAGGGGTCCAGATGTTTTTTTCTGGGATTCCTGTGGAAGAAACACAAACAATCTGCTTCTCGTGGTTAGCAGGGCATCTGATTTGAATGCTTTATATAAAAAGAGGTTTGGTGCCTTAGACAACTGAGTATTGGGGGATGTATATTTCCTATTCATTTATTATTATATATTCATGGGGAAAAAGAACTTATCTTTTAACAAAGACTCTAAGGTGTAGGGAAGTGGGAACTATCTTATCTCCCCCCCTTTTTTTTTTGGTATCTTGCCTTTTGTTGCCCTAGTTGTTTTATTGTTGTAATTATATTGTTGTTACTGCTGATATTGTGGTTGTTGGATAGAACAGAGAGAAATGGAGAGAGGAGGGGAAGACAGGGGGAGAGAAAGATACCTGTAGACCTGCTTCACTGCCCGTGAAGTGATTCCCCTGCAGGTGAGGAGCCGGGGGCTCAAACTGGGATCCTCAAGCCAGTTCTTGCACTTAGCGCCACCTGCGCTAAACCCGCTGCACCACTGCCTGATTCCTAGGAACTATCTTTTAACATAAACTCTATGGCCATGCCAATAGCAACCTTGAGGGCACATGTGGCTCCCCACATGTCCCCCTGTCTGGAAAATGGTTATCTATTTGTCCTGGAAACCCCACGAAGCTTATGGCAAAGCGCAAATGATGGCGTATGAGCCACTCTGTATCTGTGAGAGAAAAGGGCAGAATAATTAAATCCAGTTATTTCCCTAAGACCTGCACAGACCTATTTCTCCCTTGGCGAACCATGAATGCTAAAGCACCAATCTCAGTGAGGAGTCTTGGAGCTCCTCCTACTGGCGTGTGAAGCCACTAAAGAACCCCATGGTCTTGCCACAATATCCCTACTACTATGGGGGTGGAGTTGAAGATTAGAAGGTTTACCAGAGAGGAGGGGGATAATCCAACAAGGTGCATGTCCTGGAGGGCCTGGTTAACCCTTTCCAGTGCCGAGGAGGCCTCGGGAGTTAACTTACGTTTTGAGGACGGCTGTTTGTTTCCTTTCAACAGGTCAAACAGTGGTTGGAGGCAGCTTGTAGGCAGATAGAGATACTGCCTATGCCAATTTAAATTTCCTAGAAAACTTTGTAAAGAAGCAAAAGTAAGGTTAGATGGAAAGGTGACATTAGGATTTAAGGGACAAATTTGCATTAAAGTAATCTCTGAACCTAAAAAAGATATTGGAGGAATTAGCTGTATCTTCTCAGGAGCCACATTAAGGCCGCTTTTCTTTAATGCAGGAATGAGAAAATCACGTAAGGCATAGAGATCTGTATCTGATTTTCCCCATATTAATACGCATTTCCTAGCAGAGTGAGATCATCCCATATTCAACCTTCTGTTTCTGACTTATTTTACTTAACATGATTTTTTCAAGCTCCATCCAAGGTCAGCTGAAAACAGTGAAGTCACCATTTTTTATAGGTGAGTAATATTTATATCTCAGAACTTCCTCAGACACTCATCTGTTGTTGGACACCTGGGTTGCTTCCAGCTTTTGGCTATTACAAATTGTGCTCCCAAGAACATATGTGTACAGAGATCTTTTTGGATGGATGTGTTGGGTTCCTTAGGATATATCCCTAGGAGAGGAATTGCAGGATCATAGGGTAGGTCCATTTTCTAGCCTTCTGAGAGTTCTTCAGACTGTTCTCCAAAGAGGTTGCACCAACTGACATTCCCACCAGCAGTGTAGGAGGGTTCCTTTGACCCCACAACCTCTTCAGCATTTGCTGTTGTTACCTTTTCTGATGTACAACATTCTCACAGGAGTGAAGTGGTATCTCATTGTTGTCTTTATTTGCATTTCTCTGACTATAAAGAGACTTGGAGCTTTTTTTTCATGTGTTTCTCAGCGTTTTGAATCTCTTTTGTGGTTAATATTCTGTCCATGTCCTCTCCCCATTTTTGGATGGGTTTATTTGTTGTCTTGTTGTTGAGATTTGTCTTTTGCTGTCTTGTTTGTGTCCATTCTTATCTCTAGTTCAACAAAAGGTATATATTTACCTTTTATATCACATTTTCTGTGACTTTGTTTCTAGATAATTTAATGCCATGAGGATGCTGTGTGATATTTGTTTGTTCTTCTTTGCAACCTTACTGATATAAGTCATTCTCAATAAGTGTCAAAGAAAGAAAGTGCTTTAGTAAACAGAGGGAAAGGATAACATAATATAGAAGAGATCAGCCTTTATGGAAAATGCTTGCAATGCACTGAGTCAGCAAAAACACAGAAAATAACACTACTCATTCATTTGATGCATATTTGCAAATACATTACTCATGCTGTTTTACTGAATGAATAAATGAGAATGAATGAGTTCATTCTTGAAGATTACATCTCCAAACTCCTTGCCAGAAATGTGAAATCTATATGATGCTGCAGTTTAGTAAACATGCAAATTGTATTTGATAACTTAGGTTTAAAACCACAATATATATAACCCACCTATTCCATATAGTCTCTACAATTAGTAGTGTGAATGTTCTCTAAACAAAGATGATTTACATGTGAATCATGAATTACATTCATGATATGTGAACAGCCGTCTTCCTGGAAAACATAATCATTAGAAATACATTGTGTACTTGGTAAGATGTTTGTTCGATACATCATTCAAAAATGAAAACATTATTTGCATAGAATAGGTTATTTAGATAAATTATTGTCACATATTTACATGTGACCTAGTTGAGTGAGTTATTTTCCAAAAAAAAAAAGGTAGGAGAGTGATAAAAAAATGAGACCTAGGACTACAAAACCCCTATAATGCAATTTGTGTATGTGCAGACACATGCATTTTGAAATCAAATAGCTAAAAAAAAAAAAGTTATATAGTTGTCCATTTGTACATTTTCATACCACTAATAATGTAACTTTGAAGTTAGTACAAAGATAAGCATTTACTCTTGAGTAAACCCTGCCTGTTGTAAAATGAAAGTGGGTGTTGGGGCCCAGGAGGTAGCTCATCCAGTAGAGCACATGTTACCATGTGCAAAGGACTCAGGTTCAAGACCCTGATAAGAGCACTGTTACAGCTAGTGCCCTCTCTCTCCTCTCTCTCTCTCTTTCTCTCTCTCTCTCTGTGTCTCTCTCTCTCTCTCACCTTTCCTCTATCAAACTATATGGCCACATTAATTCTGGTGGAGAAAGAGAGAAAGAAAGAAAGGAAGGAATAAAGAAATGGAAAAGGAAGAGGGAGGGGTTTTGGTAACCCTTAATCCCTGATTGCTTATAGGTCAATTTATTTTTGTTTAGCTTCTCACTTGACACACTTTAGATGCTCATTGGATATTTTATGAAATACTGTTGATGACTATAATAAAAGATTAATTATAGCAAAGATAAGTATGTCTCTCCTAAAACTTTCCTGCACTTATTTTTTTTATTCTATACTAATCATACTCAGCAGCCACTCAGAGGCACATAATCACATACAAAATCACATACTGTGAACCATATGATTCCCATGCTCCCTGCATACTCTATAGTCTTTCCCACTTTGCAAACCTAATCATTTAATCAGCGTGAGCTCCTTTTAAAATTACCTATTTACACCAGTGGCTACTGAACTACAAAGGGCACTATTTGTTACGATGACCTTAAGTCCTCACTGACAAAGAAGGAAAATCAGTAAGATGACTGTAGTGGGAACTGATGAATAGCTTGTTCAGACACCCTGGGAATATCAACTTTGCAGTGTGCTTATTAGACAGACCCCCATGACACCAATAATTGCACTAATAATAGATTTAACCTATGTCAAGTTTTGTCTTCACAAAGTTGATATGAATATGTTACATAAAGGATGAGGAGCTTCACACTGGAGTAAAACAGCAGGCCTCAGTTGTAACTGTCTGCTGTTTTTCTCTTGTCATCTGTCTGGTGGAACTTTCTGTCCCAACACACACAGATATGCCAGATTTGAGAATTAAGTAAAGAAAAAAGTCAACTAGATTTCTTTAGAAATTATTTGAGAAGAGGCAGAGAAGAGAACACCCTTTGGATCTGGCATATTCAATGGCAGGAATAAAATCTGGGGACTCACTTGTGCAAGACAGATGCTTTAATATTGAGCTACTTGCTGGCCAACAACTGAACTTATGATAAAATATATATTTGTATACTAACACATACACACACACACACACAGAGAGAGAGATTGATTTTTTTCTCTACTGGTACCAAGCATAAATAATTTAGTTTGGGAAAAGAATAGTCATTTGCAAATTGAATCATGCTGCAAGGATCTTGTGGATCCAAAGCAGTTGTAGGCTGATATATGGTGGATCAGATAAACTCCACTTAAGTAGAAGTTAGGGTTGCTGTCCCAATATATGTGGCATATTCTACATAAACCCTCCCTCCTAGCTTTCACATAGCTTCCAGTACTCTTAGGCAACATAACTGGGGCTGCTGGCTTAGAAGAAATAACAGGAAAAGCTACATTATTTGAAAAGGAAATGATGGTTTCTGAACCCTGTCTATGTCATCAAAGTGGAAACGTGTGTGTGTGTGTGTGTGTGTGTGTGTGTGTGTGTGTGTATGTGTGTGCGCATAAACAAAATTATAAATAATGAAGGGAAAATAATTCATAGATAGAAAGGAACATTTTAAAAACTGAAGTCATTATTTTCCATAATTCAAAACAATTACCACAAAAAAGTGTAAATCACATTACTATTTATAGAAAATACTATGGTTCCTCGGCTGAAAAAAGTCTGACTTCATGCTAAATGAAAGTTGAAAAAAATGAAAGATTTGGCATAGGCAGATATATAAATGAGATTAAAGAGATTAAATGACTAACAAAATACTATGTAGAACTAAGATTATTTGAATCTTATACCCTCCTTTTTTCCTCTTTTTTTTTTTTTTAGTGAGTCTGGTTAAGGGTTTGTCAATTTTGTTTATTTTTTCAAAGAACTAACATTTGGCTTCATTAATCTTTTGTATGTTTCTCTTATTTTAAAGTAGAATTAATATCAAAACATTATATAAATAGATATTGAGTTGTATATTGATAAATACTGCATTTTACTTTTTAAATATTTTTTATATTTATTTATTCCCTTTTGTTGTCCTTGTTGTTTTATTGTTGTAGTTATTATGATGTTGTCATTGTTGGATAGGACAGAGAGAAATGGAGAGAGGAGGGGAAGACAGAGAGTGGGAGAGAAAGATAGACACCTGCAGACCTGCTTCACCGCCTGTGAAGCAACTCCCCTGCAGGTGGGGAGCCAGGGGCTCGAAACGGGATCCTTATGCCAGTCCTTGCGCTTTGTGCCACATGCGCTTAACCTGCTGTGCTACTGCCTGACTCCCTACATTTTAGATTTTAAGATCATAATTTATACCTCTGATACACAAATGAGATTAGCATTTCTTTTTTAAAATTTTTATTTGTGATTAATAGTGGGTTACAAGCTTGAATGATAACAGGGTCTAATTCTTTTTTTAAAAAAAGATTTTATTTATTTACTGATGAGAAAGATAGGAGAGAGAGAAAGAACCAGACATCACTTTGATACATGTGCTTCCAGGGATCGAATTCAAGACCTCATGCTTGAGAGTCCAATGCTTTATCCATTGCACCATCTCCCGGACCACACAACAGGGTCTAATTATACATGACACCCACCACCAAAGTGTTGTACTTTCACAATCCCACTTCCCAATGATAACCACCATAATTCTCACAAAGTTTTAGAATCTCTTTGTTTGCTTCTGGTTTTATTTTATTCTAGTTCACATGTATCAGTTCTCTAGATTTCACATAAGAGTGAAAATATCCAGTAGTTGTCTCTCATCCCTTTACTTATATCATTATGTATAATAACCTCCAGTTCCATCAATTTTATTCCAAAGGACACAAAATTGCCTTTTTTTTTTTCAGTAGCAGAGTAATATTCCATGGAGTATATATCCCATAATTTCTTTTTTCTCTTTATTAGGGGGTGTTAATGGTTTACAGTCCATAGTAAAATAGAGTAGTTTGTACTTGCTTAACATTTCTCAGTTTTCCACATAACAATTCACCCCCTTCTAGGTCCTCCTCTGCAATAATGTTCCAAAACCTGAACTCTCCTTCCCACCCCAGAGTCTTTTACTTTGGTGCAATACACAAAACCAGTCTAAATTATGCTTTGTGTTTTCTTTTTTTTTTTTTCAACTATCCCATAATTTCTCTAGTCAGTAATTTTTTCTTTTTTTTAATTTTTAAAAAGTTTTTTTATCTTTATTTATTGGATAAATACAGCCAGAAATTGTAAGAAGTGGGCAGATAGAAAGGGAGAGAGAAGGAGAGACATCTGCAGCACTGCTTTACCATTCACAAAGTTTTCCCACTACAGGTGGGGACCAGGGGCTTGAACCTGGGTCTCTGCTCATTGTAACATGTGTACTAATCCAGGTGTGCCACCACCTGGTCCCTAGTCAATTATCTTCTGATATTTAAGCTGTGTCCATTCTTTGACTATTATGAGTAATGAACCTGGGAACTTGGAGCCTTAAGCATGAAATTCTTTTGTATAACCATTGTGCTGTGTCTCCATCGCATTTTGAATTAACTTTTGTATTTGCTTATCCTTTTGTATGAAACAAAGACTTTCATATATCCCATTCATTCCAGCAAGAATCAAAAGGAACAAATAATGATAGAGAAAAAATTCATCTAAATACCTTCATTCTTCTTCTTCTAGCATTTGCCAATACCTTCATTAATTAAGTGCATCTACATATTTATCTCTGTGTGTATGAATAGTATAATGACCACAAAATCCAGACAAATTAAAAAAAAGTATGATAAATAAGCCTTAATTAACTTAATGGTGAAAAGATGAACAACAATAATACTGGTTCTGCAAATATTCAAAGGAACCTAATCACAAGAACTGCATGCATTTTTTCCTCATTATTGCTTTCTTTTTTCCTCCCTTCCTCCCTTTCTCCCTTTCTCCCTCCCTCTCTTGCTTCTTTTCTTCTTCCTTTCCTTAGAATCTTATGGCAAACATTTTTACATTCTTTTAGAGAGTGAGTAAGAAACAAAGAGAGAGGCACCACAGCACTATAACTTCCCTCAATGCCGTGGTGGAACAAAGCCAGACTATATATCTTTTGTTTTTCTGTTGGCCAATCAATAAAAATCCATTTCAGTAGTACTATGAAAAGGAGATTTATTAAAAATAGAAATCAATCATTGTACAATGTGAAAGGGGAGATGCAACATCCTAAATTACTCACCCAGCACTGTCCTTCTTCTGAGTTATTAAAGGTTACCATGTTTGTGGGTTTTAACTCTGGTTAATGGGAGGACTTGCCTCATGTAAATCATCTATTATTTCCCAGTTGGGTGGGTGTGGATGAAAGAGTTAGTCTCCAGACCTGTGGACTGAAGGAAGTAGGGGACTACTTCAACTTTTTATTACTGTTACAGTGGGGATGGAAGAGTTAGTCTCCAGACCTGTGGACTGAAGGAAGTAGGGGCCTACTTCAAATTTGTATTACTGTTACAGTGGAAATTCCATATGGTACTAGGACCTTGACACATATAGTACATATGGCAATGTAGATTCACTTATTAGGTGAGCTGGTTTCTCTGGGCCCCTGAATAGCTTTTTTATTTCTTTTCTTTCTTCTTCTTTTTTTTTTTCTTTTGAGAGAGAGAGAGAGACAGAGAGAGAGATATCAACCACAGCACCGAAATTTCCTTTTTTTTTTTTTTTAAGATTTTATTTATTTATGATAAAGACAGGAGGAGAGAGAAAGAACCACATATCACTCTGGCACATGTGCTGCCGGGGGCGAACTGAACTCGGGATCCCATGCTTGAGAGTTCAAAGCTTTATCACTGCACCACCTCCTGGACCACTGAAGTTTCCTTTAATGCCATGCAGATTACTAGCAAGAATTGGGTTGTGAACACAATGTAATAGCAATCTATCCAAGTGAGTTATTGTGTCAGTCCTGATAGGAACATCTTCTAAGGGAAGGCAATAATAGAATGGATGCTGAAAGGTAACTCTAGTTTCTGATATTTGAATTAGACAATGACTAGAAATTTTGTTCTTTCTTTTTTTTAAAATTTATTTATTACTAAATAAGCCATACTCAGCTCTGGCATAAAAGGGTACTAGGGATTGAATCTGGAATCTTGCAACCTCAAGCTTGACAGTTACTTTGCATAACCATTATGCTAACTCCTCAATATAGCTCTGAAGATTTTTTCAGTGCAGATAGTTCCAGGCCCAAACCTGCATCACATACATGACAAAGGATGCACACCATCCAGGTGAGTTGTTTTGCTGACATGTATTTTCTCTTAACAGATTTGTAGTAGATTTTAAAATAAACTCCATTTGATAATCACTTACAGTTTTATTTGTTTCTTTTTTATTTATTATTGGACAGATACAGAGAGAAATTGAGAGGAAAGGGGGAGATAGAGAGGGAGAGAGACAGAGAGACACCTGCAGCCCTGCTTCAACATTTGTGAAGCTTTCCCCCTATGGGTGGGAATTTGGCATTTGTTTGTCACTGAATTTCTAGCAGTCTAGTCATTTTCCTAGTGTGATAGAATATATGTCCTCAAATGTTAAAGTAATTATAAAAATAACTATGCATGACAGTACGTAAAAGCAATTTGGAATCATTTCTGGTCTAGTATGTCAAGAACTGATGGGAAAGAAATGTGATTAGCAATATGATAGCTGGTTACACTAAGACACTCAAAATTACTCCTTGAGACTAAAGCTATGCTTAGGATAGAAATATTTACAGCTGGAAATGGAGCAATATCTATTACTGCAAAGGCAACATACTAAATAATTATAGCCACAGCTACACCTTCTCAATGTTCAATATTCATTACTATCTTTAGGGGCTCACTTAAAATTAAGTACCTTTAATCACATCACCTAGAATTTGGGATAGTCTTTTACAAAGATTTACTTAAGTAATTTGTTGTTAAAACATTTACATGTTTGGCAGTAAGAGTGATATAAAATAATACAAAAGGAAAATTCCTTAATCTAAATTTCTATTTAACTCCTATTTCATCACTGAACCCAGAAGGGATTTTTTTTTCCAGCAATAGAAATGTTCTTCCAATGTTTCTTTATATAATACAACACATTGTTATTTTCATTATCATATACACTAACAATAGTGAAAATGAAATATGTAATATACTATATGCATTTCTATACCATATATTTTTCCTTGTATACATATTCTGAAAATGTTTCTATTAATATATAAGTAGAAAGATTTTCCTCAACTTTTTGCACAGTTATTGAATATTCTAAAATTATCTAATGAGGCAGCCTTTTAGATTTTTTTAAAAATATTTATTTATTTTCCCTTTTGTTGCCATTGTTTTTTCTTGTTGTAGTTATTGATGTCGTCGTTGTTGGATAAGACAGAGAGAAATGGAGAGAGGAGGGGAAGAAAGAGAGGGGGAGAGAAAGATAGACACCTGCAGACCTGCTTCACCTCCTGTGAAGCGACTCCCCTGCAGGTGGGGAGCCAGAGGATTGAACCAGGATCCTTATGCTGGTCATGGGCTTTGTGCCACATGCGCTTAACCTGTGGCGCTACTGCCTGACTTCATCTTTTAGGATTTTTAAAAACAGAGAATTATTGATTTCTTTCTGTTATAACAATATAGAATGAATAGATAAACGTATTATAATTTATGGTTTGAACTCATTTCACTGAGGTCGACATCATTTCAGATCCTTGAAAGTTGTGCTTATAGTGCCTGTTTTCTATAATTTCCTTGCCATCAATTTTTAAATCCCCACTACCCAGATAGGCTAGATAGTGTTTCTGGATTTAGTGTGAGTGCAGTTTAATACATTTTCATGTCTTAATATTATTCCACATTCTAGTTTTATCTGTGGATATTCTCCTTGTGGTTTAATGAATGAATTCTCTCTTTTCTTACTGATACACAAGAATCACTCATATTAGGAAGGTCAGGGGCCAGGTGGTGGCACACCTGGTTGAGTGCACATGTTATAGTGAGCAAGGACTCAGGTTCCAGCCCCTAGTCCCTAACTGTAGTGGAAAAGCTTTATGAGTGGTGAAGCAGTATTACAGTTCTCTCTCTGTCGCTCTGCCTATCACACCCTTCACAATTTCTGGTTGTCTCTATCCAACAAATAAAGATAATACAGCAAATTGTTTTTTAAAAAGACCATCCTTTTATCTATCAGACAACTTTCACTTTATTTTCTAACTTGTTATTTTGTGGTTATTAATAATTTTCCTAAAGGTCATGCAAAACTTTTAATTTGTAGAGTCACATATGTGAATATTTTACTATTTTTTTTATTGTTGTTGTTATTGATGTTTTCATTGTTGGATAGGACAGAGAGGAATGGAGAAAGGAGAGGGAGGCAGAGAGGGGGAGAGAAAGATAGACACCAGCACACCTGCTTCACTGCCTGTGAAGCAACTTCCCTGCAGGTAGGGAGCCAGGGGTCCGAACTGGGATCCATAAGCCAGTCCTTGTGCTTTGCTCCACCTGCACTTAACCACTGTGCTACAACCCGGCTCCCAGAAAATTTTATTATTTAATAATGATTATGATTACCTAATCCTCTCTAATTTATGTGAACTTTT
This sequence comes from Erinaceus europaeus, assembly GCF_950295315.1. Taxonomy (NCBI): domain Eukaryota; kingdom Metazoa; phylum Chordata; class Mammalia; order Eulipotyphla; family Erinaceidae; genus Erinaceus; species Erinaceus europaeus. Next base: position 101,371,742 of record NC_080166.1, read on the forward strand.
GCATTCTTGTAATTTATAACAATATTCTAATGTATTTGATTTTCCAATCATTGTGTTTATAGTTCAATTATTCAATTATATGACCACTAATTTGAAATTCTAAATTATTATTTACTAAATTGTCATAAGTATTGAAAAGGTCTATTTTTGGAACTTACATTCTATTTAAATATTCATGGCTGGAATTCCCTCTTCTCTAGAACTTTGATATGTCATTCCATTTCTCTCCTTGCCTCTAGAGTTTGTAAAGAGAAATCTGATGAAAGTCTTATAGCTCTGCCTTTATATGTAATTTCTTTACTTTCCCTAGGAGCCAGCAAAATTTTTTCCTTGTTGTTGACTTTTGATAATTTTACAATAATGTTCCTTGGTGTTGGTATTTTTGTACTTATAAATCTAGGTGATCATTCTGCTTCTTGAATAAGAATGTTCTGATGGTTTCCTAAGTGAGGGAAGTTCTCAGGTAAAATTGCTCTGAAAATGGACTCTGGGTCTTTGGCCTTGTCCTCCACTTCAGATATACCTATGCTCTTATATTTGATCTTTTGATAGAGTCTGACATTTCACAGAGAGTTGCTTTATTCTTTCTAAACCATTCTTCTCCCTCATCTTTGAATTGAAAGAGTGGGCTGGCCATATCTTCTAGATTGGAGATTATTTCTTCTGAATGTGTGGATTACTTCCTAAATCTTCTACCTGGGCAAGGATTGCAGTTAAGGTATCTTTTACTCCCTGGAGTTCTAAGTGAAGTTCTTCTTGCAAGATTTGACGATTCTTAGTCATTTCTGTTATATGTTCCTCTCTCATGTGTTTTAATTCCATAGTAACATGTTCTTTTAATTTTTGCTTAATTTATTGGAGATTCTTCATAATGAACTCTGTGTAGTCGGTCTCTGAGAGTCTCTCTAAATCTGTTATTGCTTGGATTCCCTCTGTTTCATTTCTTTCTGGCTGATACAGCATAGTTGGCTGTTTGGTTCTGTTTATCTGCTTGAACATTTTGTGCTGGTTATTGATGGCCAGCAGGTTGTGATCTCTAGGTTTTTCTTGTTTGTAAGATCTGCTGCAGGTAGGATGGAGTTGGGGGGTGGTTGCTTTGGGCTGTCTTGTGATCACAAATGCCCTGTTTTATGTTGTGTCCTTGCCTTAAATTTAGAAGGCTAAAGCTCCTCCTGAATCAAAGACTGAGAGGTTTTAATCCCCTGTCTCTTTTCTTCTGCACTAGGAACAATGTTACTTGCTTGATGCACTTAAAGTGAAATTGCCAAAATGTTGCAGCTCAGCACAGGGAGCAGCCCAGAGCTCTGATTTGACTTTGCTGTTCTTTAGCCTGTGCCCGCACTCCTTTTTTGCTCCAACTGCATGCGAGCACCCATCTGAGGCTGCAGAACTTTCGCTGTGGATTATGATTTCATTTGAGTCTCTTGTTGTATTTATTTGTTGTCTTTGAAGGAGAAGTGATTTGATCCCAGTTACTCCATGGCCATGACTCCCCTCCAAGATAATTTTTTAGATGGAAACACAAGCTAGAGAGACATAAAGAAAAACATAACAGCACCAAAGTTGCCCACAGTGTAGTGAGGTCTAGGCTCACCGCTGGGTCTTTTTCATAATAAAGCAAGGCTGCTATCCAAGTGAATCATCTTGTTGGCCCTAAATTGTTTCTTATTCCAGGATAAAACTAAGTACATTTATGGGGTTATATTTTAATGCACTTTTAAGAGATATGTTTGCTTAAGAGAAAGCATACTAGCAACCAGCATATGGTGCTGGGAATCAAACATGGGACCTCCAGCAAGCAAAGTCTGTACACCATCCACTGAGCACTTTCAGAATGTATGTTTGACTGTACTAAAAGAAAAGTGACATACTGTAATATTTGTTATTTTCATTGACTATCATGGGCAATTTTACATATTTGAAGCAATATTCAAATTAACTTTCTGTTAATAGTGTTATAAACTTGGTTTTATTTAATTCTAAATTTATTTAATTTCCTCAATTAAGCTTAATTCTAAGTATTTTAATTTCTTGTGATTAAAGCATGGTATTTTTTATTAATCAGAATGAAAGTGTTTTACAACATTACATATTTTTCATGTATGCATATGAAAATCAACTTGTGTTTATACTATCTTAAGTTCATCACTAAAAGTTCAATTAAATCCTTCACTATATAGCTATCACTTTTGACCAAGTTTACTCACTCTCATGTCCCTTTCACTTCTGATAGCCACTGACTACTTTTACAGTTCATTGAGGCTTTGTTGAAACCCTAGCCCTTCCAAAAATAGTGAAGTAGCACTCTGATTCTCTCACATTTTAAAATAAGACAATGCAAGCAAATAACATTAAGGAAGTGTTGATATTCACATATACAAAGACAAGCACACATATGAATCTTATTTGAAAACTGTGTGTTCATATTGTTCAGTTCTCTTTGCACACCTATACAATGTGAAATTTAGATTGTGTTTCTGTGTATATAGGTCTACTTGGATATGTATTTACCTAGGTTTACACACACACACACACACACACACACACACACACACACATATACACATATAACAAAGAAAATATTCTCTACTATGCATTTATTCAAGAACTTTACTTTTTTCCCATTTTTATGGGGGCGGGGGACAATGGTTTAAAATACAGTTGTTGACACATGGGTACAACTTCTAGTCTCCCACTGCATCATGGAACAGAATCTCAAGGTTCTCTTCACCCAATTTCTTTCTCTTCTTCCATATAGTACTTTGCTTTACTGCACGTACCACACCCAGTCCAAGTTTTGCTTTGTGATTTTACTCTCTGTCCTAATTAAGTCAAACCTGTAAGTGAAATCATTCAGTATTTTAAGGAATTTAACTTTTAAAGGAGAAATACTCTTGATTTTTATCAGATGACTTAAGTTTCTATTGAGGAACATCACACTGTTTTGTTTTATATAGATGTATTATATAGATATAAAATATAGATGTTTTATATAGATGTATTATACAGATATAAAATACATTTGAAGTAACTGGTTCTTCCTAGCTCTAAGAAGATTTTTTTTCCAGCTAGGAAGAGTGAGCCAGAGACAGAAAGACAGATACAAAGAGACTATAGTACTGAAGTCACACCAGTGTGATTGGAGGCAAGGCTTGAACTTGGGTTGTGAGCAAGACTAAGCAGGCATACTATTTCATTACTACTATTCCCTTTATATTTGTAATTGAGTTTATACATTTAATAACTATATATTATAAGTTTATGACAAATATTTCTTAAATATGTGGCTAATATATATATATATTTCTGAATTATTTATATATATACATATATATGCATATATATAGTAGTCTACATAATTTTGCCAAGCTCTGTCATTTCAATATTACAGACTACTATTAATTTTTTTCTTAAAGGCTTTATTTCTGTTTTCCATTGAGAAATCAATGTTTTTTAATATTATCTTTTTACATGGAATAGATAAGGTCTGTGTCTTGAAGTACTATGGAACATTAGTAGTAAATACTGTCTCTTTAATTTTTCCTAACAATGCATCCTATCAAGCTAAGTTTTTGTTTTTTTAATATAGGTATAAAATAAAATTAATTACTATAGATATAAACCTAGATCATCCAGAGTATCTGATGTAACACTGAAATATAATGATCAATGACCTTTAATTTTGTCTTATGATTTGTAATTACAAATTCTTAAATCAATGCCAATAGTTATGTTTAAATTTGTTCTTTAACTTCACATGTTTGTCATATGATGAGACAGAAAAATTAGAAATTTATATTTGAAAATTCACAAGCTGTAGTAAGTGCAGAATTTTCCAGACTTTTAACTTATTTTAAAAATTAATAAGGGCAGGTGAATTAGGTCACTGGAGTAGGATAGTACTTTGCTATATGTATGACTCAAGCTCAAGACTGGCCCCACTGCACTGAAGAAAGCTTTGGTGCTGTGGTCCTCTCTCTCTCTCTCTCTCTCTCTCTCTCTCTCTCTCTCTTTCTCCCTCCCCCCTGCCTCTCTGTGTTTATTTAAAACATAAATCAACATAATTCCTAATCAAAATACACCTGAGGATATACAATTAAAATACTGCCTAGGTCCAGATTGAGAATTATGTTCTGATCTCTCTAAATCATATGAAACTCTCTCTACTTCATATAAAATAAATACACCTGGATGGGGGAGATAGCATAATGATTATGCAAAGAGACTATCATGCCTGAAGATTTGAAGTCCCAGGTTCAATCCCCCACATCACCATAAGCCAGAGCTAAGCAGAGCTCTGGTAAAAATAAAATAAGATAAAATGAAAGAAAATAAATACACCTTGAAAATAAAATACTTCCAAATTCTATGTTTGAAACATTCATCATGTATATGTTTATCTAAACAGTCACTTTTGAGATGAGTGTTTTGTTTGGCTCCATTTTTCTTTTATATGAAAACACAGCACAAAAAGAGTGTAAATTCCTTGTAGTAAAATTGTTGCATCAAATGATAAATGATGTTGATGAATATTTTCAAATTCTTCCTTTTAGATATTCAATATTTGTGTTTCATGATAGAACAGCTTATTTTCTGTGATAAATATCAAATATGTCTTTTTTTCAATTAGACTTCTTTTTTTAAAAAAATAAATATTTTACTTATTTATTAATGAGAAACACTGGAGGAGAGATAAATAACCAGACATCACTCTGGCACATGTACTGTGGGGGACTGAAGTCAGGACCTCATGCTTAAGATTCCAAAGCTCCATCACTGTGTCACCTCCCGGACCACACCAATTAGACTTCTCTTTATTCCACTTATGACTTAACTTGCCATGAAACAATATCAAGTGTATGTCTTTTTTCTTTTTATGGTTCTCAATGTGACTAATAACTAGGGAAGTTTATCCTTTATTTCCAAGTATTGTTGCTTTTAAAAATGATCACATATGGGAGTCTGGCGGTAGCGCAGCGGGTTAAGCGCACATACTGCAGAACGCAAAGACCAGAATAAGGATCCCTGTTCCAGCCCCCAGATCCCCACCTGCCTAGGGGAGTCATTTCACAGGCGGTGAAGCAGGTCTGCAGGTGTCTATCTTTCTCTCCCCTCTCCGTCTTCTCCTCCTCTCCACTTTTCTCTGTCCTATCTAACAAGGATGACATCAATAACAACAACAATAATAACTACAATAATAACTACAATAATAAAAAAAACAAGGGCAACAAAAGGGAAAATAAATAAATATTTAAAAAGTGATTACATAATTTCATTTCTCCCATAAAAATACTGAAGTCTGAAGGCAACATTGAAATATCACATCACAGCCATGAGAAAATATATTAGAAGGATGCAGAGGGATGGGATAACTTGTGCACAGTGGTGGGAAAATAAATGCAAATTCCTTACTATCCAGTTATTCCATTTCTGGGTATTTATTTGAAGAATACCCAAACATTCATATAAATAGATATATATATTCAATATTCACTGCATCATTACTCTCAATAGCCCAGAGTTGGAAATAACTCCAATCTGGTCTAAAATAGATGAAATTATGTCATTTACCAGAATGTGGGTGGATGCAGAAGGTATGATGCTCAGTGAAATAATTCAGATAGAGAAAGTTAAACACCTTCTAACTTCATTTATATATGATAAATAAAAAATAATAGATAAAAAAAATAAGCCATTCAACTGTAAGACCAAATAATTGGGTACTATAAAAGAGGAAAGGTGTGGTTAAATTGAATAAAACTTGTATAGTAAAGGATGGGATTAGATTCTAGTGGTGAACGTAATGTATATATGAGAGTTGGTATATTATACTCTGTGATCTTATAAAGCATTATATATATTGTTTTGTTTTTTTCTTCTTTTTTATTTTTATTTTATTATATATATTTTTTTATTTAAGAAAGAATTAATTAACAAAACCATAAGGTAGGAGGGGTACAACTCCACACAATTCCCACCACCCAATCTCCATATACCACCCCCTCCCCCGATAGCTTTCCCATTCTCTATTCCTCTGGGAGCATGGACCCAGGGTCATTGAGGGTTGCAGAAGGTAGAAGGTCTAGCTTCTGTGATTTCTTCCCCGCTGAACATGGGCGTTGACTGGTCGGTCCATACTCCAGTCTGCCTCTCTCTTTCCTAGTAGGGTGTGTCTCTGGGGAAGCTGAGCTCCAGGACACATTGGTGGGGTCTTCAATCCAGGGAAGCCTGGCCAGAATCATGGTGGCATCTGGAACCTGGTGATTGAAAAGAGAGATAACATACGAGGCCAAACAAATTGTTGAGCAATCATGGACCCAAAGCTTGGAATAGTGGAGAGGAAGTGTTAGGGAGGTACTCACAGCAAACTCTAGTGTACTTCAGCTTTCAGGTATATATTTTGTAGTAGTTTATGGATACCTGTGAACATAAGCTCTCACAGAAACTGGTGTATATCAGGTTATGGGACTTTGTTAGAAAGTGAGCCACCTGAGATGAAATTAGAGTGTACTATAAAAGGAAAGGTCTCACCCGAGTAATGAAGCTAAAGGGTTGCCATTCCACACGTGAAGTCTCTGGACACAGTCTGAGGTGAAGCATGTTGAGGTGGCAATCGTTGTGTTGGTTAGGTTGTGATCGGCGGATGTAATATTATTTGGTATGGATTGGGAGACGCATACAGGAAAGTGAGCCCTATCCAAGGGTTCCAGGACAGGGGGAAGTAGGGACTCTATAGTAAAGATGTGAGGTTCCTGCTGTCTTAGGGTTCAAAAAGACAATTGATAGTTAATGTTATCATCACATTATTTGGTAATTGGGTTAACTTAGAAAAGTCCTTTTGTTAGGGTTTGCTGTACAGTATCCAGTATCTTGTATATAGCTGTGCTATTGGATGCTTCTAATCTACTTGGTCTAAGATTTTGAGAGAGTCCGCATATCAAATACACAGCCTATATATTAAAAAGATTCAGTTTGTGTTTTGAAAAACTTTGAGAATTATAATTGATTTTCCCCCTCTCATATTAATTAACTAGTGATTTATATGTCTACATTTTGCTAGGAGTGTAAATAAACACCATTCCCACCACCAAAAGACTGTGACCCATCATTCCCACCCACCCCCCATTGGCCCAGAAAGCTGCATGTCTACCCCTCACCACAGAGTTTTTACTTTGGTGCCCTACTTACAATTTGATCAGGTCCTGCTTTTAGTTTCCCTTTCAGATCTTCTTACTCAACTTCTGTTGATGAGTGGGATCATCCCATACTCATCTTTATCTTTCTGACTTAGCTCACTTAACATAATTCCTTCTAGCTCTGTCCAAGATGGGTCAGAGAAGGTGGGTTCATTGTTCTTGATAGCTGCATAGTATTCCATTATGTATATATACCACAGCTTTCTCAGACACTCATCTGTTGTTGGGCACCTGGGTTGCTTCCAGGTTTTAGCTATTATGAATTGTGCTGCTATGAACATAGGAGTACACACCTCTTTTTGGTTGGGTGTTATGGAGTCCTTGGGGTATAACCCCAGGAGAGGAATTACTGGATCATATGGAAGGTCCATGTCTAGCCTTCTGAGAGTTTTCCAGACTGCTCTCCACAGAGGCTGTACCAATTTACATTCCCACCAGCAATGTAAAAGGGTTCCTCTGTCCCCACATCCTCTCCAGCATTTGTTGCTGCTATCCATTTTGATGTATGCCATTCTTACAGGAGTGAGGTGGTGTCTTAGTGTAGTCTTAATTTGCATTTCTCTGACAATCAGTGACCTAGAGCAGTTTTTCATATGTTTGTTAGCCTTTTGGATCTCCTCTGAGTTGAATGTTTTGTTCATATCCTCTGCCCATTTTTGGATGGGGTCATTTGCTTTTTTGGTGCTAAGTTTGCTGAGCTCTTTATATATTTTGATTAGTTTCTTGTCTGATGTATGGTATGTGAAGATCTTCTCCCATTCTGTGAGGGGTCTCTCTGTTTAATAGTTTCTTTGGATGTGCAGAAGCTTTTCAATTTGATGTAGTCCCATTGGTTTATTTCTGCTTTAGTCTTCCTTGCAATTAGGTTTGATTCATCAAAGATGTCCTTGAGGTGTAGGTGGGAAACTGTTTTACCAATGTTTTCCTCTAAGTATTTGATTGTTTCTGCTCTGACATCTAGGTCTTTGATCCATTTGGAGTTGATTTTTGTTTCTGGTGAGATAAAGTGGTTCAATTTCATTCTTCTGCATGTTACAACCCAGTTTTCCCAGCACCATATATTAAAGAGAGCCTCCTTCTTCCATTTAATACTTTGGGCCCCTTATCAAAGATTAGATGCCCATAGGTGTTGAGATTTATTTCTGGGCTTTCAATTCTGTTCCCCTGGTATGTGTGCCTATTTTTGTTCCTGTACCATGCTGTTTTGATGATGAGGGCTTTATAATATAGTTTAAGGTCTGGGAGTGTGATGCCTCTATTTCTGTTTCTTTTCCTCGAGATGGTTTTGGCAATTCTAGGTGTTTTCAGGTTCCAGATAAATTATTGTAGTGTTTGTTCTATTCTCTTAAAGAAGCTTGGTGGCACTTTGATGGGTATTGCATTAAATTTGTATACGGCTCTGGGTAGAATATTCATTTTGATGATATTTATTCTTCCAATCCATGAGCATGGGATATCTTTCCATTTCTTGGTGTCAGTTTCTATTTCCTTGAGTAGTGACTCATAGTTTTCAGCATACAAGTCTTTCACTTCTTTGGTCAACTTTATTCCTAGGTATTTGATACCTAGGAATATACCTTGCTATATTGCCTAATAACTTCCAGTAATTTTCTGCTGGATTCTTTAGGTCTTTCTATGTATACTATCATATCATCTGCAAATAGTGAGAGCTTGACTTCTTCCCTTCCAATCTGTATTCCTTTGATTTCTTTCTCTTGCCTGATTGCTACGGCAAGAACTTCCAATACTATGTTGAAGGGTAATGGTGACAGTGGACAGCCCTGTCTAGTCCCTGATCTGAGGGGGAATGCTTTCAGCTTCTGTCCATTGAGTATGATGTTGGCTGTAGGTTTGCTATATATAGACTCCACTATCTTGAGGAATTTTCCATCTATTCCCATTTTTTTAGAGTTTTGAACATGAATGGGTATTGGATTTTGTCAAAGGCTTTCTCTGCATCTATTGAGATAATCATGTGGTTTTTGGCTTTGCTTTTATTGATGTGGTGAATGACATTGAATGACTTACTGATGTTGAACCAACCTTGCATTCCTGGGATGAATCCCACTTGGTCATGATGAACAATCTTTTTGATATGTTGCTGTATCCGGTGACCAAGATCTTGTTTAATATTTTGGCATCTATGTTCATCAGAGATATTGGTCTGTAGATTTTCTTTTTTGTTCTGTCCCTATCAGCTTTTGGTATCAGGGTGATGTTGGCTATATAGAAGGTGGAAGGGCGTATTCCTGTTTCTTCAGTCTTATGGAAAAGCTTAAGAAGTATGGGTACTAACTGTTTTCTGAAAGTTTTGTAGAATTCGTTTGTGAAGCCATCTGGTCCAGGACTTTTGTTGTTGGGAAGGTTCTTAATAACTGTTTCAATTTCTTTGTCTGTGATTGGTGCATTTAGGTTTTGTAGTTCTTCTTGGTTCAGTTTTGGAAGGGCATATGTTTCTAGGAATTGTTCCATTTCTTCCAACTCTCTAGCTTGGTGGCATATAGTTCTTTATAGAAGGTACGCAGGATTTTCTGGATTTCTGTGGTGTCAGTTGTGATATCTCCTCCATCGTTTACAATTCTATTAATTTGAGTCTTCTCTCTTTTTTGTTTGGTGAGTCTGGCTAGGGGTTTGTCAATTTTGTTTAATCTTTCAAAGAACCAACATTTGGCTTCATTGATCTTCTGTATGGTTCTCTTATTTTCGATGTTGTTTATTTCTGCTCTAATTTTAGTGATTTATGTCCTCCTGGTTGCTTTAGGGTTCCTTTGTTGCTCTTCCTCTAAGTCCTTGAGGTGTGCAGTAAGGTCGTTCATTTGAGCTTCTTCTTGGTGTTTAATATGTGATTTAAGTCTATGTATTTCCCTCTCAGTACTGCTTTAGCTGTGTCCCAAATATTTTGATAGGTTGTGTCTTCATTTTCATTAGTTTCCAGGAACATTTGAATTTGATGCTTGAATGAGTCTCTGACCCAGTGGTTCTTAAGGAGCATGTTGTTTAGTTTCCAAATTCTGTGTCTTTTAATAATTTTCTGTTTGTTGTTAAATTTAGTTTTACTCCACTGTGTTCTGAGAAGATACTTGGGATGATTTCAATGCTCTTAAATTTATTGATGCTGTCTCTGTGGCCTGACATGTGGTCTATCCTTGAGTATGTGTTATGTGGATTTGAAAAGAAGGTGTATTCCAGTTTTTTTGGGTGGAGGAGTCTGAAAATGTCCAAGAGGTCTAGTCTATCGATCTCTTCATTCAATTCTCTTGTATCTTTATTTGTTCTCTGCTTTGTTGATCTGTCTAAGTGTGAGAGTGGGGTATTGAAGTCTCCCAATATTATTGTATTACTATTTACCTATTTTTGAAATTCTTTCAGTAGGTGCTTAATGTATTTAGATGGTCCCTCATTGGGTGCATAGATGTTAATAATTGTTAAGTCTTCTTGGCTGATTGATCCTCTAATCATTATATAATGTCCTTGCCTATCTTTTATTACTTTATTTAATTTAAAATCTATCGTGTCTGAGATGAGAATGGCTGTTCCTGCCCTTTTTGTGTTCCGTTAGCCTGTATGATAGTTTTCCATCCTTTCACTTTAAGTCTGTGTTTATCTTGTTTTGCCAGATGGGATACTTGCAAGCAGCATATGATTGGGTTATGTTTTCTGATCCATCCCCCCACCCTGTGCCTTTTGATGGGTGATTTTAAGGCATTGACATTTATTGATATTAATGTGCCATTGTTCAAAAAAAATTTGTTTGCTCTGATATATTGCAAGTATTATAATGATGTTCTTGTTTATAAGAGGTCTTTTAGAACCTTTTTCAGGGCCTGCTTGGTGATGGTTGCCTCCTTTAACTGTTCTTTATCTAAGAAGGTTTTGATCCCTCCATCCAGTTTGAATGAAAGTCTAGCAGGATATATTATCCTTGGTTGAATCCCTTTTTCATTCAGGGCTTGATAGATATCTTGCCACTCCCTTCCGGCTTTTATAGTTTTAGTGGAGAAGTCTGCAGATAATCTTATGGGATTTCCTTTGTATGTGACTTTTTGTTTCTCTCTTGCAGCCGTTAGAATCCTTTCTTTATCCTTACTTCTTCTTATTGTGACTATGATGTGTCTTTGTGTCTTCAGGTCTGGGTTGTCTCTGTTTGGTACTCTCTGGGCCTCTTGAATCTTGATGTCCTTTCTGTTATTCAGGTCTGGGAAGTTGTCTTCTATTATTTCCTCTAGAATATTTCCTTCCCCTTCCTCTCTTTCTTCCTCTGTCAGGCCAATTATACGAATGTTACTTCTTTTGAGATCATCCCATATGTCTCTGTTGTTGTTTTCAGTGTCTCTCAGTCTCTTTTTAAGCCCTTTCACCTCTTTGTTTTCTCTAACTCATCCTCTGTCTGACTAATTCTGTTTTCTGCTTCTGTTAATCTGCTTTCTCTTGCCTCAGCTTCTTTCTTCATTACAGCTCTTTCAGCTTTCAGTTCTCTAATTGCCCGAAGATAATCAGTATTTTCCTTGGGGTCTCAACTGTTGTTTCCCTAATACTGCCATTCCTTTCCTCCAATGTTTTTTTCATTGCTGTGATTATTAAGTTTATTATTGCTTGCATACTTTTCTTATCTATGGTTACTTCTGGCTGAATTGTAGTTTCTTCTGGGCTATTGTCTTCATTCATTGGAGTAGCAGTTTTATTTGTTTTTGATCTACCCATTTTTTTTTTATTTATGTGTTTCCTTTTTTTTATACTGTTGTTCCTCAGTTGTTGTGTCTTGAGTACAAGTAACACTGTACTAAATACCTTTATGACAATTGCACTCACCAACCTCAGGAATTACAGTAGCAACTGAAGCAAGTATTGAAGTCGTTTAATCATTACCTGTTAGCCAAACAATTTCTCCAATCCGTGAAAAAATAGTAACCAACTCCCAGTGAAGAAAGAGAAAAGAAAGAAGGGATAGCAAGAATAGACAGTTATGCAAATCTACTATCCACTGTATATTCTAGGGGTAACAGGAGGGGAAAGGGAACTAGAGCAGAGATACACACATAGAGAGTCCACTCTGAGTCAGATTTCTTCCCCCAAATAATTCACAAATTCAGAAAGGCATATGAGAAGGAAGAAGTGTATGACAAGATTAAAAAAAATAGAGAGAGAGAGAGACGAGAGAAAGAAAAGGTAAAAGATAAGAAAAAGAGCTGTAATTAAAGAGCAGTGAAAGGAAATTCCCAAATGTTTATCAGTGAATTCAAAAAAGCACAGTGTGGTGTGGGGTCTGGGGGTTGTGACTTTGGAATCTGTAGGATTAAGGAAGAAGGGATGACAAGAATGAGAAAAGGAAAAGAGAGAGAGAGAAAGAAAAAGATAAGAAAAAGAACAGTCATAAAAGGGCCATGAATGGAAAGGTTTTTTTTTTATTATTTTTAATTATTTAATTAGCTATGCGGGGTGAGGTGGGGGGGTTGGCTACTTAGAAAGAAAAAAGTCTAGAGGTTTCAGAAGGGTATAGACTTAGAATTAATGATACTCCCTGGTGGGGCAGGAATTTGGTAAAGAAAAGGAGCTCCCCTCCCCTGCTAAGAGCTGGTCCCCAGGGTCTGGTTATGGTGGTGGGGGCGGGAAGGAGTTATGCTTGCAAATTAAAAGGAAGAAAAAAAAAATTTTTCCCCTTTTTTCCCTACTCTAATTCTTAACCCAAATTAAGTTATAGTCACCTCCTTGGTGTCACCACTAGGACCCCTTATTGGCTGGCCTGCTAAAGGCAGAAAATCCTATCGTTTCCAGGAGATGTGGTCAGAGCTCATCCACTAGCAGCTTCTCAGTCCGCCATATTCTGGGAAACCCCCCCCCCCCCCGAAGCTTTTTTAAAGGATTTTTCAAAAATGAAAACTAGCTCCAAGTCCTTTTGGTCCAATGAGAGCTGTACTCAAGGATGTCCTCGGATCCGCCCTCAGGGTCACGGTGGTCCCCAGAGACTCCCAAGAGAAAGCATCTGAGCTACAGTGCTCCCTCCCTGTCCTCTGCAGGCCGCCCAGCAGCGCTCTGCAACCGGCGGAGGAGCGGCCTTCCCAGGCTGAGGACAGTGCCCGGTGCACCCGCCTTGCCCGCCGCTGCCTGGGAAGTCTGGAGCTGCCGGCCCGCTAGTCCGCGCCACCTCTACTCTAATTCTTAACCCAAATTAAGTTATAGTCACCTTCTTGGTGTCACCGCTAGGACCTCTTATTGACTGGCCTACTAAAGGCAGAAAATCCTACCATTTCCAGAAGATGTGATCAGAGCTCAAGCCACTAGCAGTTTCTCCGTCCGCCATCTTCCCAGCATTTCAATGGCATTATATTTTATTATCTGCCTAGAATTTCTCCCCTCCTCACTTTTCTCTCCCAGTATTTTTCTGTGTACTCATTTTTTTGTTTGTTTGTTAATCAGCCAACATGATAAAATTCTTTTTAATAGGTTGAAAGGTTCACAGAATGTTTTATTATTTTCTGGGTGTGAGAAGATTTTGTCTAATGGTTTTGTCCAATAGCTTCAGAGTAATTTTCCTGTGTCAAGCCTACAGGTAATTTCAATCACCTTAAACTGCTAAATTTCTAGGGACCAGGTGGTGGTGCACTTGGTTAAATGCTCACATTACAGTGCACAAGGACCTGGATTCAAGTCCCTGGTCCCACCTGCAAGGGGAAAGCTTCACAAGTGATAAAGCAGGGCTGTAGGTATCCCTTTGTCTCTTTCCCTCTCTATCTCCCCTTCTCCTCTCAATTTATGTCTCTATCTAATAATAAATAAATATATATTTTTTAACAATTAAAAATCACTGAATTTATGCTGAGTTTCCAGAAGCCCCTACCATCACTGGAGTATTTCATGTAGGTCACATCACATGTCACAGAAGACTGACCACTCAAAAAAGACATACTCACCAGTAGAATGTTTATAAATATGAGAGCATGCAGAAAATAAATGAAGAATCACACTTTCATCTCCTTCTTTATAGCTGAGACTTAAATTTGAAAAAAAAAAAAAGAAAATGTTTTTACTTCTTATTTTGGAGGTTGGACAATGGACTAAATGTTGGACTCTCCTTTTTGATTTTAAAAATGATTTAAAATTGATTTTTCTTTGTTTATTATGAATAAGAACTAGGAGAGAAAGACACACACACACAGAGAGAGAGAGAGAGAGAGAGAGAAAGAGAGAATGGGAAATGAGAGCACTGCATAGCTGTGGTACATGACTGAGATTGAACCTTTGGGGATGCAATTTCTATGCTCTAATAGGTTAAGCTATCTCACCAATCCCCAAACACATTTAATGATCAAGTTACTTGTCACTAGAAGAAATAAATATTGGGATTTAAGTGAGCAGCATTCTATTAATTAAAAATTGCATTGGGGTAAATAATTCTTGAGTCTATTGATGAAAATGTACTGTTTTCCTAATAGTTTAAGTTTCTTTCATATAAATTTCTAGGTAAGCTTATTTTATAACATTCCTGATAATAAGCTTTGAATGCTTTGTCCTAGTCTTTTTTTTTTCTCTCTTTTTCCTTAGTATGTTTCATCTTCACCCTCATGGGGTTTCCCATAGGCATGACATTTCTTGCTATGATTAAGGGCAAATATACAAATGTGGGATTATATAATTATTGGAAATCAAGTACAGGAGTCCATAAGGAAGATTGGAGAAAGCATCATAGTTATCCATAATGCATTCTGATAGTAACAATGGAATAACAGAATAAGTATCTTTTGAACATCTAATAGAATAAAATGGTATTGTAGATATACTTTATAGTATTCGTGGGGGTGGTTTCTGAGCTATATATCAACCATTATTTTATAGTATATACATTTTTCTTAAAATTTCCTAGCCCCAACTGTGTTTATATTCATTAGTCTGTGCTCATATAGTGAAGTTATTAGATAGAATGTGTTGGTAGTCACACCCTGTTTTCCATTGTTTAATCTCCACTGGTTTGCATGCTTTTTCCTTCTCCCCATCCCTATCCTAAGTACTTCCTCTTCCTGACACTTCCTCAGGAGATATAAAGGACAGGGTTTTCTAATGAATAGAGATTAGATTGTTGAACTGCATCCCTGCTCCTCAATAAAAATTGAACTGCTTCCCAGCTCAGCCATGAGTCCCTGGTCATCTCTCTCCCGCCCATGAAGCTAGCCCGGCAAGAATGAATGCCTTTACAATAATGGCTTCAAATATATCTTCTGCTCTAGTAAACTTAGATACCCACATTTCTATTCCATACCAGATGGTTTAGTCTCAGCCCCATGACAGTAATTATAGATGCATTTTGTACCATTATTGGTAAGCAAACAAGTATTAAACAGCTTCCACAACACATTTATAATAAAAAAGAAGCATTTCTGTGCTAATGTGTCAGCTATTACACACAGAGCTTATACCCATTAACAATAAAATTTCAGGTTGCTAGAACGCCATAATGTGACAATGCACATGGGAATTATTTTACCCATTAATCATGTATAATGCTAGAATAGAGCAATTCCATGTTGAGTTAGTTCTGAATAACATGATTCTGAAGACCTTTAATTTTCACAGTATTTCATGTACCTAATAGAGAAGACAGCTATAACTTCCATTATTCCTATTAACCATACACTTCATCTGAAAATCAATAACAAACCATGTAAAAGGACACCCTGATAAACTGCAAGTGTATGATCTTATAAAAATCTCAGTTTTAGAAACATGAGAGAAGCATTCATGTGAATTTAAACTTAAATAAACAAACAATGGTTATATTTCTCTCTTATTGGGTAATAGCAAATGAGATAATACTTGCTATTGCTTGTTTGCATTAAAGACGCATTTTTACTTTGGTGATTAAAAATCATAACTAACAAAGGAGGATGGTTATTCTTTTTCCAAATTCTACTGCATAGATTTGAATGTTTATTAGGGACAACTTTGGATTTGATCTAAATTTTTTTTTTTGTCACATTAGTACTGCAAAGGAACAGAAATGGCACTGATGTTTTAGTGAAGAAAATGATGGACTATGGAGTTTTAATTTGAAAGATGTAAAGTGAACACATGAAGCTGGAGATAATGTAAAGCTGATAGAATGAGTTTCAGATATTCATGTATAGAAGTAGTAATGAAATCACTGAAGTCAAGAAACTGGGGAAGTTACAGAATGAAATAACCAACAAACAGAATAAATGAAGTTATAGTTATGGAAAATACATTGTCATTGTTGAAGACAAAAGTTGTGGGTGTGATCATGAAGTAATTGGTCCTGAAAAAAAATGGAGAAGAGAATCACAAAATAATGTATTTTCAAAATATGGGAGTGCAAACAGTTGGAAGGGCTTAAGCATACACACTGGAATCACTAAGATTCAGGCAAAAAAGGTGGATACATTAGAGATAGTCATTAATATGAAGAAATGACAGTATATTGGCTGTCATAATGAGAACACAATTTAAGCTTATGCATTTTTAAGTAAAGGGGAGCAAAAGGTCCTGGAAATGACTTACAGAGGGAAAGCACTACCATACAACTATGGCATTATACTTAAAACAATAATACTTATGAACTAGGCCATGTACCCGCCAAGATCTGTGTTCTGGCCTCCAGCACCATTAAGGGTAGATTTATTTGAAAACTGGATCTTTGCAAATGTTATGTTAAAACAAGATCATAGGGTTTGTTTTAATTCAGTATCATTAATATCCTTAAAAGAAGATACATAGACAAATATGAAGATAGGAGTCTATGTAATAACAGATACTGAACTTGGAGCAACACATCTATAAACCAAGGATTCCACAATTACTGCCAACCACAAAAAAAAAAAAAAAAAAAAAAAAAAACAAGAGCAAGGAAGAATTCCTTCCAAAAACTGTGAGAGAACATATGCTTCTCACACCATAACCTCCTATTTTTTTTTCCATCATGGTTATTTACAGAGCTCAGTGGCTGCATGATGAATCTACCACTTCTGATGGACAACTTCCTTTTTTTTTCTTTTTTGTTTCTTCTTTTCTTTTCCTTTCTTCCTTTCCTCTTCTCTTCTCTCCTTTCCTTTCCTTTTCTATTTTCTTTCCACTTGATAGAATGGATAAAAATTGAGGAGATGGAGAGACAGTAAAGGTGAGAACAAGAAATACCTGTAGTTATGCTTCTAATGCCTATTTCCTGCACCTGGGAAACAGGGCTGGAATCTGGGTTCTTGCATCTGGTAATGTGTATACTCAGCTGGTAAGCCATCTTCTTGCCCCAGTTTCAGGTTTCTTACCACCATAACTCAGAAATCATGAATTTCTATTGTTATAAGTCACATGGTTTGTGGTAACTTTATTCCAGAAGATTTAAAGAATTAAATCAGTACCTAAGGAGATTTGTAAGGTTAATGGGGTACTCAAGAAAAATCTCAGCTTTTTAGTGAAAAACTATTAAAATATTTCAGTAATTATTGAATTAATTCTGAAAGACTGTTAGAAGGGTTCAGTAAATACATGTTATCTGACATTATATATATATTTACCATCGTGGTTTAAAGTATGTTTACAAAAAAGCATATTATCTTATCTGAAAAACAAAGTCAAAGTTCAGAAATTGCAGGTAGCCATTGTTTAATTTACTCAGTGTTGGGAGGAGAGTTTCTGGTTTTAAATCTGTCATAGGTTAAAAGAAGTAACAACTTTTCTTAATAATTTATAAAAGTATGTATATATGTATTTAGTAGTGATCAATTTAAAGAAAATGGTCTTCACATGAGAAAAACAAAACATATAAGTAGAGTTAGAAAATAACAGCAAGATGGTAGCTCATGACATACTTTCAATTATTTTCAATAATTTTTCCCAGGCTTGATTGTTATATTGAATAGCAAATACACCTAATTAACTTTTATGCCTAACATATATTAATCAATGTTCCCAAATGAATAGTTATCCCTCCCCCTGAAAAGCAACTCCCTCCTCATTCTTTTAGCTGAAAAATTTCATTTCTCACTTCCTAAAAACACATTTATATAGTTTAAGGACAGATTTTGGTAGTTATCTTGTTTCCCCCTACTTTACAAACATCACCAATATGCCAGCAAATCAGCAGGCTTTGAAAAGATACCTAAGTTTTAAACACTTGTCATCATTTTCATTAATTTGGTCCCAACTAACAGCAATATTTTTCTTTTTTTTTTAAAGGACTTTTATTTATTTTAAACATATTTTTATTTATTTCTTATTTAGTAGAGACAAAGAGATTGAGAGGGAAGTAGGAGTAGAGGAAAAGAGTCAGAGAGATACCTGCAGCCCCAATTCACCATTTGTAAAGCTTTCACCCTATAAATGGGGACCAGAGGCTTGAACTTGGGTCCTTGTGCACTGTAATGTGTGCACTCAATCAGGTGTGCCACCACCTGCCCATTAACATGATTTTTCCAAGTTATCATTGTAGCCTCCCTCCTCCCTGTGACCTATTATAATCTATTCTCAAGAATCTCTAAGATCAGCACACTCTAATGATGTCTCTTTTGCTCACTAACAGGCCAACCCATCATCTGGGGCCCTAGTCAGGGAGTTCCAGAATTCCCATATAGATATGATGGGCCTAAACCTTGAACAGATCCCTCTCTCCATAATCACTGCTCATTTTCATCAGGAACAACACCATAAACCCTTTTGTGGGCCTCTACAGGACCTTGCCCTCAATGTAGAACAACAATGGTGGAAACTGCCCCATTCTCCCATTCTTCACTCAGGGAAGACTGGTCCTGAAATAAGTGCAGCCTAGAATGTTTCTAGCTATGACCATGGAAAGTGACCTGAGACCAACAGGGAAGCGGATGTTACACAGGATCCTGTATAGATATGGGCCCGGGGACAGATTGATGGGGTGTACAATTAATGGAACTTACATACTTTTCCCATATTTGGAAGTTACTTTTTGCCCTGATCCAGTTTTCTGACCCTAATCCCAACTCTGACACAATCCTCCCAGACAATACTTTTAGACTACCTGCATATTAGGTCTCTGGCCCAAGCTAAAATTAGGCAAGTCATGGGCTTATGGAAATATAGCTAAATTAGACTTCCCAGCTTCTTCCAACATGAAAACCCCAAATATTATCTGGTATACTCTTAATTTTGGGTTCCTGATCATTACACAGTTTGTTCTTTCTATCTTAATGCTTTTCAGACATCAACTTGTAGATGCTACCATAATGCCAACCAGATTACCTTAACAAGGAGTATTGGAGCTCCACCTTCACAGAAACCTACCACAGTTGGGAAAGATAGAAACATGCTGGGGGTTGGGATTGACCTGTCTATGCCCATGTTCAGCAGAGAAGTAATTATGGAAGTCAGACCTTCCAACTTCTACACTTCATAATGATCCTGGGTCCATACTCCCAGAGGGATAAAGAATAGGAAAGCTTCCATTGAAGGAGACAAAATACAGAACCCTGGTGGTGGGAATTGTATCCTTCTTATCCCACAATCTTGTCAATTATTAAATCACTGATAAAATAAAATAACAAGAGGTATGAACATTTTAATTGATAATTATCTGGTCTAAAACAGTTCTATGAAGCTTTGGTTTACATTATCAATTAAAATGTTCATTCTTCCCCAGCCTCTTCAATGTATTTATGAAAATCTACTTTTAGAATAAGCCAATATTTTAAATCACATCTGGAGTCTACACTTAGTGATTCATTATTAATTATTAAATAATGTCACTAATTTAGTTAATGACTGTAAATTGTCAAAACCAATGGTGACCATCAGTAATTGAACTGTACACTTTATCAGGGGATGAAGTTTTAAGTCACAAAGTTTATAGTTACCTTGGAAAGATAAACTGTTGTTCTCTTTGGACTGTTTTGGCCAGTTCCCTGTGTCAGAAATGCCTCTCTAGATATTCACACACTAATGTAACTCTAAGACTCCCTTAACTCTTTACTCAAATATCACTTTATTGAGGTTAGAGATATATAAAATCTATAGTACACAGATCTTGCAGGAGAGAGACCATAGTTTTAATCCCAAGCAATACCAATATTGAGATCTGAGCTGTGTTCAAGTCAAAAACATTACTTTAGTAATGAAATATATCCATATCATTGAAATCAAATAACCAACCGGTTTTATTATGCCTACTCACTGTACCAGAACTCATTCTTAACCTGGGTCCCGCAGCAAAGAAGTGGCTCACTTCATTCCTGTCCCACATCTTGGAATCTGAGTCTATGCCCAAAGTTTGGCGTCGTGAAAAGATAATAGCGGTTTTGAAACTAAAGAAAGACCCAACACTGGCCGCCAGCTATAGACCAATTTCTCTCCTCTCCATGTGTTACAAACTCCTTGAGAGGCTGCTTCTGTCACGTATTTCTCATCTTACAGAGAAATTCCTATCACCCGCCCAAGCTGGTTTCCGCCCAGGAAGATCTACCTGCGAACAAGCCCTGGCCCTCTCAACTTATATTGAAGATGGATTCCAGGAGAATTTAAAGAAGGGTGCTGTCTTTGTTGATCTCACAGCAGCCTATGACACGGTCTGGCACCGTGGTCTCCTAGTCAAGATCTCAAGATGCCTGCCTCCATGGGTGGCCAACACTATATCGTTTCTTCTCCAAAACAGAAGATTCCGTGTACATCTGGGTGACAAGTCTAGCAGATGGAGACTTGTCTCAAGTGGCCTCCCCCAGGGCTCTGTTCTGGCTCCTATGCTATTTAATATTTACATCAATGACCTTCCAGAAACTTCTTCAAGGAAGTTCATCTAAGCCGATGACATCTTCTGTGCAACTCAGGCATCCAAGTTTGACATCCTCGAGGAAACACTCACGAAAGACATGTCTCTGATATCTGATTACTGTAAAAAATGGCGACTAATCCCTAGCACTGCAAAAACGGTATTATCTGTTTTCCATCTACACCATGCCTTGGCCTCGCGTGAGCTTAATGTGCAGCTTGGCGATACGAGAATCCGGCATGAAGCCCAGCCAGTCTATCTTGGCGTTACTCTCGATCGCACTCTGTCATTTCACAAACATCTCACAAAAACTGCAGCAAAGGTGGGCGCGAGGAATAACATCATTGCAAGACTGGCCAGCTCCTCATGGGGCGCAAGCGCTTCCACACTACGATCATCATCTCTGGCATTATGCTATTCCACTGCAGAATACTGTGCCCCAGTATGGTTCTGTAGCCCCCATGCCCACTTGGTCGATTCCAAATTATATTCCTCCATGAGGATAATTTCTGGAACCATCCATTCCACCCAGGTTCCATGGCTGCCAGTTCTTAGCAACATCTCCCTGCCACATATTCGACGGGATGCCTCATCATCTAAGTTCATTTCCCACGTCTACGCTCGACAGGACCTGCCAATATATGCGGATATCTTCGCCCACCCTGTCCAACGCTTGACGTCACTTGACCCAATCTGGTCCCCTACGCCTACACTGAACTTCTCTGTTTCAGACTCTTGGAAACAGAGTTGGCAGTTAGCTGAGGTAAAGAACAAACACCTCATCACAGACCCCTGCAAGCGTCAACCCGGCTTTGACCTAGCATGTTATGATTGGGCCCTCCTCAGTCGGTATCGAACAGGCCATGGCCCGTGCGCAGCTATGTTCCATCGCTGGGGAGCCAGAGATGACCCGAACTGCCCCTGTGGCTACAGACAGACTATGACCCACATAGTCAACGACTGCAACCTCTCCAGATTCAAAGGAGGTCTCGAAACTTTACATCAGGCTCAACCGGACGCTGTTGACTGGCTACGGAAGAAGGGCAAACGCTAGAAGAAGAACTGTAGTATTCCTGATTCAAATCATTTTCATTTCCCAAAATATTTATTGTTCTAATATGCTATATTACTTATGTGTAACATTCATTCCTTATGCTTTTCTCATATAGAATGAATCAATGTCATGTATGTAGCATTTTCTCTATTGTCAGTGATGTCATAATTTCAGAGTATGTATATATCCAAATATTTGACTTCATTACATATTTGCTAAAATTATTACTTTTATAATATATTTTATATTTTTGAGAATAATTATTAAAGATTTCCTATTAATCTTTCCATTGCAGCTTACCAAGAGCAGAGGAATTCAGTCTTTCTGCAGCATAACAGAACTTTATTACATAGCTATTCTTTTATTGTTAAAATTTAAAAACTTGAAGTTTAAAAAACTGTAGCTTATTCAAGTTATCAGAAAACTATATTTAAGCACATATAGATGCTGAATGAACTTCTTAAACATTCACTAAGCTAAGGTATGAGAATAAGTCCTCCAGGTATAAGAATAAACAGGCAAGGTGAAAAGACCATTCTAATTGAGCATTCCTACCCTTTGGATATGTGTAAATTTTCTATACTAGAGTGAAATTTTAGGTTGTGATCTGCAGATGCAATATTATTTGATATGGATTGGGACAGGCACATGGGAAAGTGGGCCCTATCCAAGGGTTCTAGGACTGGGGGAAGTAGAGGCTCTATAGTGGAGATGTGAGGTTCCTGCTGTCTTAGGATTCAAAAAGACAATCAATAGCTAATGTTATCATCACATTAATTGGTAATTGGGTTAACTTTAAAAAATCCTTTTGTTAGGGTTTGCTGTTCAGTACCCAGTATCTTGTATATAGCTGTGCTATTGGTTGCTTCTGATCTACTTGGTCTAGGATTTTGAGAGAGTCTGTATATCAATTACACAGCCTATATATTAAAAAGATTCAGTTTGTGTTTTGAAAAACTTTGAGACATACAATTAATTTTCCCCCTCTCGTGTTAATTAACTAGTGATTTATATGACTATATTTTACTAGAAGTGTACATAAACACCATTCCTACCACCAAAAGACTGTGACCCATCCCTCCCACCCACTCCCACCCCCCACTGCCCCAGGAAGCTGAATGTCTACCCCTCACCACAGGGTTTTTACTTTGGTGCCCTACTTACAATTTGGTCAGGTCCTGCTTTTAGTTTCCCTTTCAGATCTTCTTACTCAACTTCTGTTGATGAGTGGGATCATTCCATACTCATCTTTATCTTTCTGACTTAGCTCATTTAACATAATTCCTTCTAGCTCTGTCCAAGATGGGTCAGAGAAGGTGGATTCATTGTTCTTGATAGCTGCATAGTATACCACAGCTTTCTCAGCCACTCATCTTTTGTTGGGCACCTGGGTTGCTTCCAGGTTTTAGCTATTATGAATTGTGCTGCTATGAACATAGGAGTACACACCTCTTTTTGGTTGGGTGTTATGGAGTCCTTGGGGTATAACCCCAGGAGAAGAATTACTGGATCATGTGGAAGGTACATGTCTAGCCTTCTGAGAGTTTTCCAGTCTGCTCTCCACAGAGGTTGTATCAATTTACATTCCCACCAGCAATGTAAAAGAGTTCCTCTGTCCCCACATCCTCTCCAGCATTTGTTGCTGCTGTCCTTTTTGATGTATGCCATTCTTACAGGAGTGAGGTGGTATCTTAGTGTAGTCTTAATTTCATTTCTCTGACAATCAGTGACCTAGAGCAGTTTTTCATATGTTTGTTAGCCTTTTGGATCTCCTCTGAGGTGAATGTTTTGTTCATATCCTCTGCCCATTTTTGGATGGGGTCATTTGCTTTTTTGGTGCTAAGTTTGCTGAGCTCTTTATATATTTTGGTGATTAGTTTCTTGTCTTATGTATGCCATGTGATGATCTTCTTCCATTCTGTGAGGGGTCTCTTTGTTTAATAGTTTCTTTGGATGTGCAGAAACTTTTCAATTTGATGTAGTCCCATTGGTTTATTTCTGCTTTAGTCTTCCTTGCAATTGGGTTTGATTCATCAAAGATGTCCTTGAGGTGTAGGTGGGAAACTGTTTTACCAATGTTTTCCTCCAAGTATTTGATTGTCTCTGGTCTGATATGTGGGTATTTGATCCATTTGGAGTTGATTTTTGTTTCTGGTGAGATAAAGTGGTTCAATTTCATTCTTCTGCATGTTACAGACCAGTTTTCTCAGCACCATTTATTGAAGAGAGCCTCCTTTTTCCATTTAATCCTTTGGGCCCCCTTATCAAAGATTAGATGTCCATAGGTGTGGGGATTTATTTCTGGGCTTTCAATTCTGTTCCACTCGTCTGTGTGCCTATTTTTGTTTCAGTACCATGCTGTTTTGATGATGATGGCTTTATAATATAGTTTAAGGTCTGGGAGTGTGATGCCTCCATTTCTGTTTCTTTTCCTGAAGATGGTTTTGGCAATTCTAGATGTTTTCAGGTTCCAGATAAATGATTGCAGTGTTTGTTCTATTCTCTTAAAGAAGCTTGATGGCACTTTGATGGGTATTGCATTAAATTTGTATATGGCTCTGAGGAGAATATTCATTTTGACGATATTTATCTTCCAACCCAGGAGCATGGGATATCTGCTGAGTAGTCTGCCAGCTCCCCCTGGCTTCTGCTTAACCAAGCACCGGTATCCCTGTATAGGGATTGGTTTGATCCCATTCAAAGCGACCTATTTACATAAATCACTTTTACATTTACATAAAGCACCACACTCCCTCCAAGGCATTAGTGGTTCAGTGGTAGAATTCTTGCTTGCTCCACCCCCTGTCCTTGTCACACCCTGATTTCACCAGTCACTTTTCTCTCCACCCTCTCTGCATCACATCCCGTTCCCACCCTACTGGGCTTGTATATTTATAAGGAGAAGATTATAGTTTTTAGTTTAGCTTAGCTCAGCTGAGATTGTGCTGCATCCTGCATGAATAAAGAGATACTGCGTACAACCCAGCCATGAGTGCCGGGTCGTCTGTTACCCGCCCGTGAAGCCAGCCCGGCGAAAACAACATATGGCACCTACAACATGGGACTGGACCTGCGCAACTCCCAGATAAGTGAAGACTTTGCCTACCTATGCAATATGGTCTTCTCTTCTACTTATGAAGAGGTTTTCCAAAGCCTCTACTGTTTCATCATGAGACAGTTACTCTGTCTCTGGAACATCTTCTCTGGGCCACACTTTGTTTCCCTGACCGGGAACTTTGGTTTCTTGTGACCCTAATCATAGAGCTTGGGAGATGCACTGAGATTTCTCCTTTGACTTTCTGGATTCCCTCTCCCATGTTTCCTGAGGAAAAGGACTACATTTTGCTCCGGGCCACAATTTGGTTCTTTATGACTGTCGTAGAGCTTGGGATATGCATGGAGATATCCACTGGGACTTTCTGGACTTCTTCTCACATTTCCCGCTGAGAAGGACTACTCTAATTTGAGGAGTGTTCTCCAGTACCCTGGCAGTCCCCAAGAATGGAGACACGTGGTTAGTTCTACTCTCCTGATTGGATTCTTTCTTCGATGGGAAGACACTTTTAAAAATGGGTGCCTGAAGCAATCCAGCAGGAACAGTCAGAAGCACCCTAAATGGAATTTCGAGGAACTTTTTGGACTAGGATGCCCTCCAGGGACTCTTGATGCTACATGGTGAGATCTGTTTTGTAAGAGAGTGATTTGAATGACTGAATTTTTGTTTGACATTGACTTAAAAAAAATGCTGGATGCAGCCATGATTTCTAGAGACATCCAGAAACAATCCAAAAAATTGTTTTTTCCCTCCTTTGATTTCTTTTTTACGTCTTGGCATAAATCTGAAATGTTTCATCCTGAAACGGTATGAGTTATGGGCGGGGCAGATAGTGCAATGATTATGTTAATTATTCTCATGCCTGAGGCTTCTACCATGGTTCTTCTGTTTACCTTTCCACATTTTATTGAGTTTAAACTGTTTAAACAAACCTTAAAATCATTCTAGAAACAACTTCCAATTATAATGGAGTTATCAATTATAGTAAACTTCTACTCTGCTCCAAGTTTTGTTTGACAAGTAAGTGAATTTCAGCTGTCAAGTCTTCACATGAAAAAGCATCTACTCAAATGGAATTCCTGGAAATCCATTTGGACCCCTGTTCTCTGACATCGCCCACAAGATGGAATGACTGCAACACACCCATGGAAACCAATGATGTGACCTGGCACGACCTGAAGAAACAGATTCACAGACTCCAAAGCTTACTCTCTAAAGAAAAGCAGAATTCTGGTGGCCGACATTCCCCATCGAGACAGACATGCATTTCATCCCCTGGCATTTTCTTCTGTGGTCATCTACTTTGGACTGACACCTCCATCGGACTTACTGGTACATGCTGCTGTGTTTCTCAAAGACTAACTTCAGCCAGTTGCCTTGAGACTTTATAGACTCTGTCCCCTCGCATGCAGGCTCTGTCCCCAGAGTCAGAAAACTCCCCTTCCTTAATAGGTTATGCCCACAGAGGCAGGAAACGCCCTTTGAGGCAACAGATGTCCACAGAGGCATGAAGCGCCCCCAGAGGTAATAGAATCCCCCAGAGGCAAGAAATGTATTTTCGCCTGCTAGGTCTTGCCCTTTGAGGTAGGAAATGCTCCCCTTGGCATCACACTGGTTCTTGCTGCTCTCCTATTTTGTTTTCCATGTCTTATGCCAGTTCTTTTGAAAATGCCTGTATGATATAGGTTTCTGTTCACCCCTACACTGCTATTCCCCTGACAGGGATGAAGCCTTTTACAGACATTGACCCAGTTATATATGGCCATAATGTAAGAGGGAGATGTTGGGGAATTGTGAGGATGTGGTTGAGCTTGGAAGGGCTTGACCTTGAGGGGTGTGAAAATCCTGTTAGTCTCTCTCTCTATGGAGAGCTTGAGCAAGGAGGGACAGTAGAACCCCAAAAGGTGTGCCTCTTATCAGTCTCCCTGCCTCAGAAAGTGCCCCGCACTCCTGATACTATGGCAAATATTTAAAAAGAAAGGGGGAGATGTTGGGTAGTATGCCAGCTCCCCCTGGCTTCTGCTTAACCAAGCACCAGTATGCCTGTATAGGGATTGGTTTGATACCATTCAAAGCGGTCTATTTACATAAATCACTTTGACATATACATAAAGCACCACACTCCCTCCAAGGCATTAGTGGTTCAGTGGTAGAATTCTTGCCTGCTCTGCCCCCTCTCCTTGTCACACTCTGATTTTCACCAGTCACTACTGTCTCCACCCTCTCTGCATTGCATCCTGTTCCCACTCTACTGGGCTAGTATATTTATAAGGACAAGATTATTTGTAGTTTTTAGTTTAGCTTAGCTTGGTATAGATTGTGCTGCGTCCTGCATGAATAAAGAGATACTGCGTACAGCTCAACCATGAGTCACTGGTCGTCTGTTACCCGCCTGTGAAGCCAGCCCGGTGAAAACAACAGATATCTTTCCATTTCTTGGTAACAGTTTCTATTTTCTTGAGTAGCGATTCATATTTTTCAGTATACAACTCTTTTACTTCTTTGGTCAACTTTATTCCTAGGTATTTGATTGATTTTGCTGAAACAGTCAATGGGAGCGATTTCTGGATGTCTTCTTCTTCAGATTTAGTGTTTGCATAAATAAATGCCACTGATTTTTGTACATTGATTTTTTAGCCTGATACCTTGCTATATTGCCTAATAACTTCCAGTAATTTTCTGCTGGATTCTTTAGGTCTTTCTATGTATACTATCATATCATCTGCAAATAGTGAGAGCTTGACTTCTTCCCTTCCAATCTGTATTCCTTTGATTTCTTTCTCTTGCCTTATTGCCTTGGCAAGAACTTCCAATACTACGTTGAAGAGTAATGGTGACAGTGGACAGCCCTGTCTAGTCCCTGATCTGAGGGGGAATGCTTTCAGCTTCTGTCCATTGACTATGATGTAGGCTGTAGCTTTGCTATATATAGACTCCACTATCTTGAGGAATTTCCCATCTATTACCATTTTTGTAGAGTTTTGAGCATGAATGGGTGTTGGATTTTGTCAAAGTCTTTCTCTGCATCTATTGAGATAATCATGTGGTTTTTGGCTTTGCTTTTACCGATGTGGTGAATGACATTTATTGACTTAAGGATGTTGAAACAACCATGCATTCCTGGGATGAATTCCACTTGGTCATGATGAACAATCTTTTTGATATGCTGCTGTATCCAGTTGGCCAAGATCTTGTTTAATATTTTGGCATCTATGTTCATCAGAGATATTGGTCTGTAGATTTTCTTTTTTGTTCTGTCCCTATCAGCTTTTGGTATTAGGGTGATGTTGGCTTCATGGAAGGTGGAAGGGAGTATTCCTGTTTCTTCAATCTTATGGAAAAGCTTAAGAAGTATGGGTATTAACTGTTTCCTGAAAGTTTTGTAGAGTTTGTTTGTGAAGCCATCTGGTCCAGGACTTTTGTTGTTGGGAAGATTCTTAATAACGGTTTCAATTTCTTTGTCTGTGATGGGTGAATTTAGATTTTGTAGTTCTTGGTTCAGTTTTGGAAGGGCATATGCTTCTAGGAATTGTTCCATTTCTTCAAGATTCTCGAGCTTGGTGGCATATAGTTCTTTATGGAAGTTTCACAGGATTCTCTGGATTTCTGTGGTGTCAGCTGTGATATCTCCTCCATCATTTACAATTCTATTAATTTGATTCTTCTCTCTTTTTTGTTTGGTGAGTCTGGCTAGGGGTTTGTGAATTTTGTTTAATCTTTCAAAGAACCAACATTTGGCTTCATTGATCTTTTGTATGGTTCTTTTATTTTTGATGTTGTTTATTTCTGCTCTATCTTTAGTGATTTCTGTCCTTCTGGATGCTTTAGGGTTCCTTTGTTCCTCTTCCTCTATGTCCTTGAGTTGTGCAGTAAGGTCGTTCATTTGAGCTTCTTCTTGGTGTTTAATATGTGATTGTATGGCTATAAGTTTCCCTCTGAGTACTGCTTTAGCTGTGTCCCAAATATTTTGACAGGTTGTGTCTTCATTTTCATTAGTTTCCAGTAACATTTGAATTTCCTGCTTGAGTGAATCTCTGACCCAGTGGTTCTTAAGGAGTATGATGTTTAGTTTCCAAATTCTGTGACTTTTAATAATTTTCTGTTTGTTGTTAAATGTTAGTTTTACTCCACTGTGGTCTGAGAAGATACTTGGGATGATTTCAATGTTCTTGAATTTATTGATGCTGTCTTTGTGGCCTAACATGTGGTCTATCCTTGAGTATGTGTTATGTGGATTTGAAAAGAAGGTGTATTCCAGTTTTTTTGGGTGAAGGACTCTGAAAATGTCCAAGAGGTCTAGTCTGTCAATCTCTTCATTCAGTTCTCTTGTATCTTTGTTGGTTCTCTGCTTTGTTGATCTGTCTAAGTGTGAGAGTGGGGTATTGAAGTCTCCCACTATTATTGTATTACTATTGATGTATTTTTGAAATTCTTTCAGTAAGTGCTTGATGTATTTAGATGGTCCCTCATTGGGTGCATAGATGTTAATGATTGTTAAGTCTTCTTGGCTGATTGATTCTCTTATCATTATTTAATGTCCTTGCCTATCTTTTATTATTTTATTTAATTTAAAATCTATCGTGTCTGAGATGAGAATGGCTGTTCCTGCCCTTTTTTGTGGTCTGTTAGCCTGTATGATAGTTTTCCATTCTTTCCCTTTAATTCTGTGTTTATCTTGTTGTGACAGATGGGATTCTTGCAAGCAGCATATGGTTGGATTATGTTTTCTGATCCATCCCCCAACTCTGTGCCTTTTGATTGGTGAGTTTAAGCCATTGACATTTATTGATATTATGGATTTAATGTATTGTAGTGCCATTGTTCAAAAAAAATTTTTTTTTGTTTCCTCTGATATAATGTCAGTATTGTAATGATGTTCTTGTTTATAAGAGGTCTTTTAGAACCTCTTTCAGGGCCAGTTTGTTGATGGTTGCCTCCTTTAACTGTTGTTTGTCTAAGAAGGTTTTGATCCCTGCATCTAGTTTGAATGAAAGTTTAGCAGGATATATTATCCTTAGTTGAAACCCTTTTTCATTCAGGGCTCGATAGATATCTTGCCACTCCCTTCTGGCTTTTAGAGTTTGAGTTGAGAAATCTGCAGAAAGTCTTATGGGTTTTCCCCTGTATGTGACTTTTTGTTTCTCTCTTGCAGCCTTTAGGATCCTTTCTTTATCCTTACTTCTTCTCATTGTGACTATGATGTGTCTTGGTGTTTTCAGGTCTGGGTTGATTCTGTTTGATACTCTCTGGGCCTCTTGCACCTTGATATCCTTTCTGTTATTCAGGTCGGGGAAATTTTCTTGTATTATTTCCTCTAGAAAGTTTGCTTCCCCTTCCTCTCTTTCTTCCTCTGGCAGGCCAATTATACGAATGTTACTTCTTTTGAGATCATCCCATATGTCTCTGTTGTTGTTTTCAGTGTCACTCAATCTCTTTTTAAGCTCTTTCACCTCTTTCTTAGTTTTCTCTAACTCATCCTCTGTCTGACTAATTCTGTTTTCTGCTTCTGTTAGTCTGCTTTCCCTTGCCTCAGCTTCTTTCTTCATTACAGCTATTTCAGCTTTCAGTTCTCTAATTGTCTCAAGATAATCAGTATTTTCCTTGGGGGTCTCAACTGTTGTTTCCCTAATACTGCCATTTCTTTCCTCCAATGTTGTTTTCATTTCTGTGATTAATAAGTTTATTATTGCTTGCATACTTTTCTTATCTATGGTTAGTTCTGGCTGATTTGTAGTTTCTTCTGGGCTCTTGTCTTCATTCATTGGAGTAGCAGTTTTATTTGTTTTTGATCTACCCATTTTTTTATTTATGTGTTTCTTTTTTTATGCTCTGTTGTTCCTCAGTTATTGTGTCTTGAGTACAAGCAACACTGTACTAAATACCTTTATGACAATTTCACTCACCAACCTCAGGAATTTCAGTAGCAACTGAAGCAAGTGTTGAAGCAGTTTAATCACTACCAGTTAGCCAAACAATTCTCCAATCCATGAAAAAATAGTAACCAAAACCTAGTGAATAAGTAAGAGAAAATAAAGAAGGGATAGCAAGAATAGACAGTTATGCAAATCTACTATCCTCTGTATCTTCTAGGGGTAACAAGAGGGGAAAGGGAAATAGAGCAGAGATACACACATATAGAGTCCACTCTGATTCAGATATCTTCCCCAAAATAATTCACAACTTCAGAAAGGCAAAGTAGAAGGTAGGAAGAAATGTATGACAAGATAAAAAAGAAAAAGAAAAAGAAAAAAAAGAAAAAGACAAGTGCGAGAAAAGGGAAAAGATAAGAAAAAGAGCTGTCATTAAAGAGCAGTGGGTTTTTTTTTTGATTACTTCTTTTTAAATTTAATTTAATTTAATTTTTTAATTAGCTAGGAGGAGGAGGAAGGGGGGAGTCTGTAGAGGAGGTAGGAGGAAGGAGACAAGTTACTCCCACAATAGATAAGATGCCCACTACCCTAGCAATGAAAGATACCCTAAGAGTTAATTCTGATCAACCTAAAAGTGGGGGAAGATATATGCCTTTATATAATATTAATAATAAAATAGAGCAGGATAAAAAAAAAAAAAACGTGTCCCAGATTACCTCAAACCTCGTGATCATTGGCAGCTGATTGTTAAGAGAAAAAAAAAATCTCAGGGCTAGACATGGATAGCTGAAATAGATAGTTATGCAAATCTACTGTCCACTGTATATTTAGGGGTGGCTAAAGGAGGAAGGGAAGTTGAGCAGAGACACTCGCAGTGAGAGTCCACACTGAGTCAGAATTCTTCCCCAAAATAATTCCCAAATGTGTATCAGTGAATTCAAAAAAGCACACTGTTTGGTGGTGTGGGGGCTGGGGCCTGTGGCTTTGGAAGCTGTAGGATTAAGGAAGAAAGGATGACAAGAATGAGAAAAAGAAAAAAAAAACAAGAAAGAGAGAGAGAAAAATGAAAAAGAAAACAAAAAGAACAGTCATAAAAGAGCGGTGAAAGGAAATAGTTTTATTTATTTATTTATTTTTAATTATTTAATTAGCTATGTGGGGTGAGGTGGAAGGGTTGGCTACTTAGAATGAAAAAAGGCCAGAGGTTTCAGAAGGGTATAGACTTAGAATGAATGATACTCCCTGGTGGGACAGGAATTTGGTAGACAGAAGCTCAGCAAGGGAACCTGCTAAGAGCTGGTCCCCAGGGACTGGTCAGGGGGGGGGAAGTGGAGGCAGTGTGCTTAATAATTAAAAGGAAAAAAAATGTTCCCCTTTTTTCCTACTCTATTTCTTAACCCAAATTAAGTTATAGTCACCTCCTTTGTGTCACCGCTAGGACCACTTATTGACTGGCCTACTAAAGGCAGAAAATCCTACCATTTCCAGAAGATGTGGTCAGAGCTCAAGCCACTAGCAGTTTCTCAGTCAGCCATCTTCGGGAACCCCCTTCTTGACAGTTTTAAACTAAGCCAGAAATTAAATTCTCCCTCCTTTTTGCCTGTCTATGTTTTGAGTTTTAATAAGTTCCTAACCACATAACTGGGTTCACACTCTGGGTATATGGGAATATATTTACACCTGTCTCAGTGTCATGATAAAATGTCACATCAAAGCACAACATCCAACAAACTCCACAATAGTTCTTATTGTCATTGTTATTGCAGATAGCTGGTTTTATAGTGTTGTTTAAAGATATCAAAGGAAAATATGAAACAACATCCTTGCCTTCCTGGTTGAATTATTCAGGATAGAATAACACTGAAAACAACACCAAGATGAAGCACCTTAGCACAATGAATAATTGATGTCTCTCACAGGACATATCTAATGCAGGCTGGTGCAGAGGAAGGAAAGTGCACAAAGTTGTTCACTTGAATCACTCTCCCCCTTACAGAATATCTCTTATTATTATAACATGAGAAGACATATTGTCTGCTCACAGCCCACTGTTTGTAATTAATTAGTTACTTGGCCACTGATGAACTTCAAGGGGAATATAACATTCTACACTGTGGACAAATTGCCTTGATGAAATTTACCATCTATACCTCACTAGAAATATGTTAATTTTAAGAGTAAATCTCCTCCTTTCAAAATATTTTGTGGTCAATCAAATCTATTTTCACTGAAAGCAGTGCAAACTTCACAGGATCATTCAGCATTTCTATTAAGAATACCATCATTGCTAAATATTACATTAGAATTACAAATTCTGCTTCACCACTGGCAACACTTTCCCCTTGCCGGTGGGGAGCAGGGGCTCAACCCAGGTCCTTGCACATTAAGGCATGTGTGCCCAACAAAATACACACCTCCTGGTCCCTCCCTGATCTATTCTCTCCCCCATACCCCCTCCTCTCCTCTTCCTCTACCTCCCTTACTCCCTCCCTCACTCAAAATAAATAAAATAAATCTTAAAAATTATATTTTAGGTAGTATGTTGTTTAAATTATATAGGAATGTTTCTGATTTTAATTAAAATGCCTGTCTTAAAGAGCCTAATAACTAGAATCTCAACAAGAAAACAAATAACCTCATCCAAAAATGGGGGGAGGACATGGACAGAATATTCCCCACAGAAGAGATCCAAAAGGGTGAGAAACACATGAAAAAATGCTCCAAGTCTCTGATTGTCAGAGAAATGCAAATAAAGACAAAAATGAGATATCACTTCACTCCTGTGAGAATGTCATACATCATTAAAGGTAACAGCAGCAAATGCTGGAGAGGTTGTGGGGTCAAAGGAACCCTCCTACACTGCTGGTGGGAATGTCAGTTGATCCAACCTCTGTGGAGAACAATCTGGAGAACTCTCAGGAGGCTAGAAATGGACCTACCCTATGATCCTGCAATTTCTCTCCTGGGGATATATCCTAAGGAGCCCAACACACTCATCCAAAAAGATCTGTGTACACATATGTTCTTGGCAACACAATTTGTAATAGCCAAAACCTGGAAGCAACCCAGCTGTCCAACAACAGATGAATGGATGAGCAAGTTGTGGCATATATACACAATGAAATACTACTCAGCTATAAAAATTAGTAACTTCACCGTTTTCAGCCAAACTTGGATGGACCTTGATAAAATCATATTAGAAGGATGAATATGGGATGATCAGGCAGAAGTTGAAAGACAAGATCAGAAAAGCAAACACAAGTAGAACCTGAACTGGAATTGGCATATTATACCAAAGTAAAAGACTCTGGGGTGGGTGGGTGGGGAGAATACAGATCCAAGCAGGATGACAGAGGACCTAGTGGGGGTTGTATTGTTATATGGAAAACTGGAAAATGTTATGCATGTACAAAATACTGTATTTACTGTAGAATGTAAAGCACTAATTCCCCAATAAAGAAATAAAAAACAAAACCTCACAGTCTCCCCAGTCTTTAAAAAAAATGCCTGTCTTAAATTGCCATTACATTTATGTTAGTAAATAGCAACATTGTCTGGTCAAATACAAAAAATTAAAATCATGGTATAAAATTTCAAAGTCAACAGTTATAAAATATTTCAAAAACATATTAGGTTATATTTCAAAAACGTATTAGGTGAATTGTTACCACGAATCACTTAAGAGGTGAGGTGAATAGACACACTCAATAGATGTAGCTTTTGGGCCAGGCAGTGATGCACCTGGCTAAGCAAACACTCACATTTCAATGCACAAGGACAAGTAGTGAAGCATGGATGCCGGATTCTCTCTCTCTATCTCACCATCCCCTCTCGATTTCTCTATCTCTATCCAATAATAAATAAAAAACTTATAAAATAAGAACACACACGTTATCATGTATGAGGACCTGGCTTTAAGCCTATGTCTACCTACAGCAGGAAAGCCTCACCAGTGGTGGGGGATTGGTGCAGTTTTCATTCCTGCTCTCCATCCCTTACTTTCTACTTGTGCTCTCACCCTCTACCTCCACACCTCCTTAAAAAAAAAAAAAAATTCCTCTCCTGGTGTTACACTCCAAGGACTCCATAACACCCAACAAAAAAGAGGTGTGTACTCCTATGTTCATAGCAGCACAATTCATAATAGCTAAAACCTGGAAGCAACCCAGGTGCCCAACAACAGATGAGTGGCTGAGAAAGCTGTGGTATATATACACAATGGAATACTATGCAGCTATCAAGAACAATGAACCCACCTTCTCTGATCCATCTTGGACAGAGCTAGAAGGAATTATGTTAAGTGAGCTAAGTCAGAAAGATAAAGATGAGTATGGAATGATCCCACTCATCAACAGAAGTTGAGTAAGAAGATCTGAAAGGGAAACTAAAAGCAGGAACTGACCAAATTGTAAGTAGGGCACCAAAGTAAAACCCCTGTGGTGGGGGGTAGACATGCAGTTTCCTGGACCAGTGCGGGGTGGGAGTGGGTGGGAGGGATGGGTCACAGTCTTTTGGTGGTGGGAATGGTGTATATGTACACTCCTAGCAAAATGTAGAGATATACATCACTAGTTAATTAGTATGAGAGGGGGAAAATCAATTATATGTCTCAAAGTTCTTCAAAACACAAACTGAATCATTTTAATATATAGGCTGTGTATTTGATATGCGGAGTCTCTCAAAAGCCTAGACCAAGTAGATTAGAAGCATCCAATAGCACAGCTATAAACAAGATATTGGGTACTGTACAGCAAACCATAAGAAAAGGACTTTTCAAAGTTAACCCAATTACCAAATAATGTGATGATAACATTAATTATCGATTGTCTTTTTGAACTCTAAGACAGCAGGAACCTCACATCTCCACTATAGAGCCCCTACTTCCCCCAGTCCTGGAACCCTTGGATAGGGCCCACTTTCCCGTATGCGTCTCCCAATCCATACCAAATAATATTGCATCCGCCAATCACAACCTAACCAATGCAACGATTGCCACCTCAACATGCTTCACCTCAGACTGTATCCAGAGACTTCACGTGTGGAATGACAACCCTTCAACTTCATTACTCGGGTGAGACCTTTCCTTTGATAGTACACTCTAATTTCATCTCAGGTGGTTCACTTTCTAACAAGGTCCCATAACGTAGATATACACCAGTTTCTGTGAGAGAGAGCCTTATGTTCACATGTATCCATAAACTACTGCAAAATATATACCTGAAAGCAGAAGTACACTAGAGTTTGTAGTGAGTACCTCCCTAACACTTCCTCTCCACTATTCCAAGCTTTGGGTCCATGATTGCTCAACAATTTGTTTGGCTTTGTATCTTAACTCTCTTTTCAATCACCAGGTTCCAGATGCCATAAGGATGCTAGCCAGGCTTCCCTGGATTGAAGACCCCACCAATGTGTCCTGGAGCTCTGCTTCCCCAGAGACCCACCCTACTAAGGAAAGAGAGAGGCAGACAGGGAGTATGACCGACCAGTCAACGCCCATGTTCAGCGGGGAAGCAATTACAGAAGCCAGACCTTCTACCTTCTGCAACCCTCGATGACCCTGGGTCCATGCTCCCAGAGGGATGGAGGGTGGGAAAGCTATCAGGGGAGGAGGTGGGATATGGAGATTGGGTGGTGGGAATTGTGTGGAGTTGTACCCCTCCTACCCTATGGTTTTGTTAATTAATCCTTTCTTAAATTAAAAAAAAAATAAAAAATATAGGGCTTAATATAATATGAAGTGGCCTATCCTAAAATATATATATATATATATATACACAGAGAGAGAGAGAGAGAGAGACAGCTAGGAGTAGTGGAGTTGTACAAATCCGGAGCACAAACATTCCCTTAAAATTGTAAATATTTAACATTTGAAAAATAATGAACGGGGTGGGGGTGGTGGAGGTAGCCCAGCTTCTTAAGCTCACGCGACATGAAGTGCAAGGAATGGCACAAGGATCCAGGTTCAAGTCCTTGGCTCTCCACATGCAGCAGGGGTTGCTTCACAAGCGGTGAAACAGGTCTGTAGGTGTCTTTCTCTCCTCCTGTCTTCCACTCCTCTCTCCATTTCTCTGTCCTATCCAACAACAACAGCAATAACAACAACAATAACAGCAATGATATGCTCATGTGTTCAACAACAAGGGCAACAAAAGGAAAAAAAATGGCCTCCAGGAGCAGTGGATTCGTAGTGCAGGCACCAAGCTTCAGAGATAACCCTGGAGGAAAAAATACATATATAAACACATAAAATGAAGCTTAATAAACTGTTCCCTTTATGATTTGATAATAAGAACAAGAAGAGGAGGTGATGGAATAATGAGAATGAGAAAAATCAGGGAAGGAGGAAGAGAAGGAGAAAATCTCTCAATCAAAAACTCTCATTTTTACTTGTTAATTTCCCTCTCCTAAAAAGACTTGTATTAACCAAACTGACTTATTATGAGAAGCAAAATGAAGAAAGAATAAAAATTATAAAAATAAACAGATTAAAAATGATTATCAGTACATAGAATATAGTTGATCATTAATACCACTATATAAAGGGATATGGTCCATGACATTCACAATTTTATGTATTGAACATAATTCCCATTAAACTAATTCAAATGTTAGTTATGCACAGTTAACTTCATTCATGGGTGGTTATGTAAATGAGAAAAATTTGTATGGGAAGAGTTTCCTTGCCTAACGGATATCAGAGATTGGACTTTCTATCCTCGTATATGTCCAGATCCTTAAATATCTTTTCTGCACAGTTTGCATAGTCATAAAATCCATCAAATAAAAGGTCAAGCTAGATATACTCTTAAGACCTATGTCACTTTTTACTAGTAACACATCAATTAGGTCAATGGATATTTATTACACAAATATTTTCTGGAGAGTACACTACTAAATGTGATAATAAATCAGATTTCTACAATATGCCGAAGAAGTTGATGTGCCATCTGCTTTGAGGAATCTGTCTTTTAATGCTAACAGAAGAGGAAAAATAGTCAAGCTTGGCAAACCCTCTCTGGGCAGATAGAAGCACTGTAATTGATAGACAATTATCTTGACTATGAATTCACATCACATAATTCATTATACAAAAGGCACATGCCAGGCATTGTAGGAATGCATGGGAAAATAAAAATTAAAAGGCCTCTCATACTCTGCTCTTCAAAAGGGTTTATCATTTATCTTTAAACAAATAAGATAAAATAATATACTCAATACAATAAAAAATCCTACTTAATATACTGATCACAAAGGAAAAAGGAATATTTATGTCACCAGGGAGTTCAAAAGCATATAGCTTCATACAGATGATAGCATTAAGAGTTGTAAAAATAAAAGGCTGTATTTATTTTCAAATGGAACAATGTGGTGTTGTGAAGTGATATGAAAGATTCTGATATATAGAAAAATCATATTTTTAAAATAATTTCAAAGAAGAAAAGATAATCAAAAGAATAAAATGCAAGATCCTGAAAGTTATATATGTACAAGTTCACATGCTGGGAATTCTTGGTACATGGGAAAGAAATGAATTGGCACTCCCCTCATGAACTATTCTTTGCTTGCTGGGCTTTTTATAACAACATTACTTGAGACAGGCAGAATGTTAAGTAGAGAGAGACAGAAAGAAAAAAGAGTTTTGTTTAATAGCTAAATGCTAAGGAATATTTAGTTGGAACTATAACAAGTCATGATACACAGGAATCAGTAATGTAGTAAACTGTGAACCAAAGATGGAAGTTGAATGTTGATTCAGTTTTTAGTTCTCTGTAAAGAAGACTACACTTTTTAAGGTTCATGCCAATACTTCACAAATTTTAAATTTCATTTGTCGTTTGTTACTTTTCAAGATTTATGTTATATATAATCACTAAAAATTGAAAAAAAAAGAAAAAGAGAATTTTAAGGCCTACCCAAGACTCTGTTCTATTTAAAGACAGTTGATATTGAAATTATAAATACACAATTCAAAATTTCTAAAACTCAGTGAACTTTGTGAAGTTTTTAAGAACTCTGTTCCAGTTTCATCATTGAAAAATAAATAGGGCAGTAGCACAACGGGTTAAGCGTACTTGGCATGAAGCACAAGGACCAGCTTAAGTATTCTTGGTCGAGCTCATGGCTCCCCAGCTGCAGGGGCAGGGGTCATTTCACAGGCAGTGAAGCAGATCTGCAGGTGTCTATCTTTATCTTCCCCTCCTCTCGTCATTTCTGCCTCTCGTATCTAGCAACTACAACATCAATAACAACAACAACTACAACAAGGGCAACAAAAGGGAAAATAAATAAATATAAAAAAATTTAAAAAAGAAAAAGAAATAAGGTTATCTAAGCCAATGGCTTATTTTGAAGATGAATTGATTTATGACACAGGAATGCTTTTATTGAAGTAATATCACATTATAACATTATGTATGTTTCAGGCGTGCATCACTATAAATCAAAGTCTATAAATCCTACAACAAGTTTACGAATCAAAGTCCAATTTCATCTCTCACCATAATATTGACCTCCTTCTCCTCATTTCCTATTCCCTTAAACTCTTCCATTTTGGTAACTACTTATTTGATCATATAGTCAGTTCATAAGTTTGATTTTTGTTTTATTTAGGTAAATTCTTTTGTGGTATTGTCTTTTTTTCTAAGTCACACGCACACCCATCACTACTTCCTTTTTCCTCTTTTCTCTCTGAATCCTAATGGAATTGGAGTTCAGAGCCCTCTGGTCATCTTCCCCTATTATGTATCCGATTTGGGGATTATGGACCAAAACTCTTTTTGGGATATAAAAGGTGGGAGTTCTGGCTTCTGTAATTGCTTCTCCACTGGGTATAGGTGTTGGTAGGTGATCCATACACCTAGCATTTTTCTGTCTTTCTCTGGGGCTCTGGAGAGGTGAGGTTCAAGTATATATTGGTGAGGTTATCTGCCCAGGAAGTCTTAATGGAATCTTGATAGCATCTGAAACTTGGTGGCTGAACGGTATTAAGATATAAAGGAGGATGAAATCATTAATGGACAGGAACTGAGAAGTAGGAATAGAGAAGGTGAGAATAAGGATCATAAGACTGGAGTGAGGAAATCTATTTTAGACACGTTTCTAGAGATCTATGACTATTGTAGCTTTCACTTGAGTTTAATAGCTAATTTGGAGGTGAACAAAAATTTTCTCTGGGAAGATGATGTCAGAGTTGAGAACAACAGGGCTAGAAAGTTGGATTAAGGAAGTTAGTATCTCTCAAACTTGAAGAAGAAAATATATGAATAAAATTAACATCAACCTGACCTTAGGCCCATATATATTCATATACATAGGATCCTGTGTAACCTCTGAATCCCTGTAGGTCAGAGCTATAGAGTATATTCATTTCAGGGCCAATCTTTCTCAAATAGCAGGGTAGTATGACCCAGCCTCTCTTCAAAGACTAGGGAAGTCCCTACCATTGCTACAAGTTCCTAGAGTGGCCCACACAAGTACTTATGATCTCATTTCTAAGGGTTGTGACTAGTGATGATGGAGAGAGGGATCTATTAGATCCCGTCT
Organism: Erinaceus europaeus; assembly: GCF_950295315.1. Lineage (NCBI taxonomy): Eukaryota > Metazoa > Chordata > Mammalia > Eulipotyphla > Erinaceidae > Erinaceus > Erinaceus europaeus. Next base: position 101,412,192 of record NC_080166.1, read on the forward strand.
ATTAGGCCCATCACATCTGTGTAGGAATGCCAGGATTCCTTAACATGATGGGCCTAGATGTTGTGTATGTTTACATATTATGGTAAATATATCATTTCCTAACATTATTCAACACTCAGTTTTGTTTAATCAGATGAAGAGATAGTGAGAGCACTCTTTGATTAGACAAGATAGTGATAATATGCTTTCTATTGTTAAATATCAATTCTAAAATCTATATAAAAGTAAGATTAATTTAAAAAACTACATTTTTTAGACAGAAAGAGAAGAGGAAGAGAATGAAAGATCGTAGCACAGCACGGGGGTCAGATGGTGGTGCACCGGGTTAAGCATACATAGTACAAAGCATCAAGACCCATGCAAGGATCTGGGTTCCAGCCCCCAGCTCCTCACGTGTGGGCGGGAGGTCACTTCACAAATGATGAAGCAGGTCTGCAGATGTCTATCTTTCTCTCTCTCTCTATATATATATATATTCCCCTCCCTTCTCAATTTCTCTCTGTCCTATTCAGTAAAATGGGGAAAATGGCTGCTAGTAGCAGAGAATTCTTAGTGCAGACACCGAGCCCAAGTGATAACCTTGAAGAGAGGAAGAAAGGAAGGAAGGAAGGAAGGAAGGAAGGAAGGAAGGAAGGAAGGAAGGAAGGGAGGGAGGAGGAAAGAAAGAAAGAAAGAAAGAAAGAAAGAAAGAAAGAAAGAAAGAAAGAAAGAAAGAAAGAGTATATAGCACTGAAGATTTTTTTTAAATTCAATGTGGGCTGGTACCACTTTTAGAAACTAGGTCTCACATGTAGCAAACAGCATACTATCCAAGTGACCTATTTCACTAGCCCCAGAAGTACTTTTTTAGAGAAACGAGAAAAATGTATTTCTCTTACTGAGGGACAATATATTTATTATAGTTAAGTTTGCTGACAGAATAAATACAAACACATGTATATATATGTATGAGATCAGATTTCATGAAATTCTAAATAGTATCAACATGTATCAATTTCTGTTATACTTTTTGAAATTTGCTTTGCTTACTGTTATTTCTAGTTTGTTATACTATGTTTTCTTTAATCAACATTTTTGACTCATGTCCAGAAAATGCCCTTCTATATTCCATGGAATTTGTTTCATTGATGTTTTTATTGAAATGGAATTCTTATAAACACCTACTTCGTATTAAGGAAAAATGTTACCAAGGTAAAACTCATACTCCATCGCTAGTTCAATATTGCTTTCAATTTCTCTTTTTAACATAAAAAACAAGATAATACCAGCTTTTGGGCATCTTCAGTGAAACACAAATTGTATACCTAATTTCCCATATTAATGTCATAATAAAACATTCAGGTATACAATAAAATAGATACAATGTTGTCAAAGATGTCTGTGCCTATGAAATTTCTGATTCAATTCGAATATAAATCCCTAGATATGAAATAGGGGGCTTATTGTGGACATGGAAGTTGAAATGATCATCCTAAGCAAAAAGCATTTTACTTTATTTTTTGGTGTAGATTTCTGAGATCAGTCATAAAATCAATTCACCTTTATTTGGTAATAAATGACACTATAAACAGCTCCTTTCACTTGGGAAATTACATAGAAAACACCAAAATAAATTTGATATATTCAGAAAGTTTAATTCAGAACAAGACCTAAGAGAAGCTATCTAGAGTTTTCTATTGTACATAAATTGTACGCAATTATGTACACACAAAATTATGTACATACACAAAGGCACCGGTGATCTCAGAAATAGCACATAAAATTAGACATTAGCAATTTATTGTTAACCATTGGAAGAAAGTATAATGTCCTATATGTTAGAACGTGTGATACTAGAAATTAGTGAACATCAATGATAGAATTACAGAAATTAAGAGAACTGAATCACAAAAAATAAGTAAAATAAAAGGCAATATAAAGAATGCTATTATATACCCAAAAGGCAGTATTATCAGCAAAATAACATTGAAATAGCTTCTGATACATTTTATAATATGGATGATTCTCATTATAAGTGAAAGAAACAATGCAAAAAAGACAACATGCTGCATTATGATAATTGTATGAAACTTTCTAATAAAGGAAGATACATAAACATAAAAAAAATACATTGGGATTACCTTTATCCACTGATAAGGGAGTGAGAGGCTGCAAAATGTCATGAAGTCACTTTTATAAACAATAAAAATAGTTCTAAAATTGGTTTATACTGATAGTTGTATGATCTATATATTTTCTGAAAAACACTAAATTACATGTTCAGTGAAACTGATTACAGGTAAAACACATCTTAGTTAAGCTGTTAAAAAGCTGTAAGATACAAGTATTATCTTAAAGAATTTTTCATATTATCAACATGGTATTTAGCTAAAAATTCAAATAACTTTTTTGTAAAAAATATTGTTTGCTATATTAATTAGTTGGATAGTCCTAGATAGTTATTGAAATCTCAGTGGTTGAAAACAACATAATTTTTTCTCAAATTTCTGTTTGCTATGCTTATGAAATGGGAAATTGATGAACTGCTTCCTCAGAAAAGTAACCTTACTTGACTAGATCTAAATGCAAATAATCCCAAGTACTCTTAGTCCTGCAATAAAGGATATGAAAATCTTGTGCTCTAACACTGAGATGTCTCCTTGGCTTCTTTTGATTAAGTTATTTATTTTTAGAGAGAAAGAGTTTTATAGATACATATATATGTATATATATATTATTTATTTAAAGAAGGAAACACTGACAAAACCATAGGGTAAGAGGGGTACAAGTCCACACAATTCCCACTGCCAGAACTACATGTCCCATCCCCTACCCTTCCCTCCCCTGATAGTTTTCCTATTCTTTAACCTTCTGGAAGTATGGACCCAAGGTCATTGTGGGATACAGAAGGTGAAGGTCTGGCTTCTGTAATTGCTTCCCCGCTGAACATGGGCGTTGACAGGTTGATCCATACTCCTAGCCTGCCTCTCTTTTTCCCTAGTGGGGGGGGGGAGGCGGTATGGGGAATTGGAGCTCCAGGACACATTGATGGGTTCCTCTACTCAGGGAAGTCTGGTTGGCATCATGTTAGCCTCTGGCACCTGGTGGCTGAAAAGAGAGTTAACATACAAAGCCAAATAAGTTGTTGATTAATCATAAACCTAAAGGTTGGAGTAGTGCAGATGAGGAGTTCTGTAGATAGCTAGTAGGTATATTTTAGTTGTTTTCTAAATGGCCTGTGGCTATACTAGTTTGTTTTTTGTTGTTGTTTTTTCCCTGAGCCTGAAATCTATATGCAGGTGGATCCTGGTTATTGCCTGGGGAGATGATGTCATGACTGGAAAAAGGACTAGAAAGTTGGATCGGAGAAGAGAGTAGCTCCCAAATATGGGAAAGGTGTATAAATATTGTGGACTGTAAACCCCATTGATTTGATTTGATCTGGGGCCCATATTCAGCTTATGAGCCCATGTGACCTCTGCATCTCTATAGATCTGAGCTCATATTCTGTGGTCATGAGTAGGAACGTTCCAAGCTGCCCCAATATCACCACCCATCTTCGTCAGATGTCGCATAGAGTAGGTTGTCCAGTCTCCATTCAGAGGATGGAACATTCTCTACCATTTTTAATGCTGCTCAGGTCTGGCATGCACCAGTGCTGAGGAATGACGCTGGTGTCTTGAAGCTTCAGGCATGTGGATCATGTTGACAAATCTCTAACTCCAACTCTAAATCATTGTTTACATAGTGTCTTTTCCTATTATAAAGCCATTTTTTTTATTTCGAGTCTATTCTAATCTAATACAAGCTCATCTAAACTAATATATGCCAATACTATATTCCAAAAAAAAAACTTGATATTCTGAGCAGACATGACTTTGGAGTGGGAAGTAAGGGACTGCATTGTTCCACCATTACTGACATGTTACTGATTTTGCCTCTTTAAAATTACAGAGTATTATATAAAGTTACCCAATAAGATATCAAAACTATTTTGCAAAACTATTTAAAAAAATATGTTTTGTATTTTATGTCATTGCCAGGGCTTCACTGAGCCAGGCTGACATTTTTAGATAGAAAGACAAAGGGAGAAACAAAGGAAGAGAGAGGAAGACACCACAACACTGAAACTTCCTCCAGTGTGGTAGAGCCTTGACTCAAACTTGATTCAGATGCATGACATAGTGAAATGCTAGCCAGGTGAGCTATTTTTCTGGCCTTTTGTTAAATTTTTAAGTAGATAGTTTCAGTTGTTTTTTACTGTGTCAATTGCTTGGCTATTTAAACAACGTTGTTCCTAATGATGCATTTGCATTCTCAGACATATTTAAATCATCAAGAATAAAATTTAGAGAGCTCCAGTGGATCAACACCAACATATTAAATTATTGACTCACCTTGCTTTCTGACCAGTTTAATTTGTCAACAACTTCAGTCAATTCATTGGTGCTTACTGTCCCAGCCTCATCTTTTGCTTTAGAAAAGCATTTCTCACCAATTCCATGGGAAATTAATAGACATGCTGTGAGTAGTATGTCCTTTAATTAAATATAGTCAGAGAAAAGTGGCTTCAACAAAGCAAGTTTTCTTATTATCAAAATTAAAATAGTTTTTTTAATTTATGTTATAACACTCCTAGAGTGAGATCTGTTAGATAGTGCTTTATAAATTTATTTGGAAATAAACTCTCATTAGATGGACTGTCTCACAGAAATAGGCATAACCTTTGCACATTTACGTCTATATTTTCCTTTAGGCAGGAGGTAAATAGAACATTTCTATGGTGTGTGCAGCTCCAAACTCATCATCAAAGTTTACTTACTGATCTCTTTTCTTACTTACAAGCTCTACTTTACTTACAATGTTAATTATTTAGCTATCTATCTAGAATTCATATCTTGAAGATTCAATCTTGATAAAGTAACAAATCAATTAGGATGTGAGTTTTGACATGAATTTGTCCTTCTTTAACCAATGTAATACTTTAAATCAAAGACTAGCTTCTTAATATCTTGTTGCAGATTGTGATGGTTAATTCTTTATATCAACCTGATTATATTAAGACATGTTCTACCAATTTATAAAATAAAATTTCTGAGTGAGTCTTCAGTTTTCTGGATGACATTATTGTTTGAATTAGACTGAGGGGGGCAAGGCAGTCAGTGGTATACTTGGTAAAACAAATACAGTGCCATGTTTAAGGACAAGGGTTCAAGCCCCAGCTCCACATTTGCAGAGGGAAAGCTTTATAAATGGTAAAGTACTGCAGATGTCTTTCTGACCTCCCTTTCTTTTTCTATTCCCCCTCTCAATTTCTCTCTACCCTACTCCCCCCCAAAATAAAGGGAATTTTTAGATTGAGTAAAACAGATTGTTGTCATCAATATTTGTATATATCATTCAATCAGTAAAAATCTGTAAGATAAGGGAAGTGCAAATATATTCTCTACTTGAACTGAAAAATCAATCTTCTCCAGTTCATGACTTTCTTGTGTTTCTATTTATTGTTCTCTGTACTCACAGGATGTATTAAAGCATAGGGCCTTTGTCTGTAGATATTTAAATTTTGAGTTAGACTTATACAACTAGTTCCTTTGATTCTCAGGTCTTTCTGAATTTGTATTGGAACAATGCTTTTAACTCCCCTTGACCTATAATTTGAATTAGAAAGAACCTCTCAGCCTTCATATCTGCATGAGTGAATCCTTCACAATGAATTATTTTTATGGATATATATATATATATATATATATATATATATATATATTCCCATTCCCCCTGACAATTAGAAAGGTAGCATGTTTTTAACATTATACATTTATTGTGTAGGGACTAGATCTTTCTCAATATAATTACTCTCAAGATTTATCAAAACATTATAGGTGTTCCTGTTCATGAGTCTCATTACCACCTCATACAATTCTCTCTGTTTTTTTAAAATTATCTTTTTATTTATCAGATAGAGACAGTCAGAAATTGAGAGGAAGGGCAAGATAGAGAAAGACAGAGAGACACCTTGGAGCCCTGCTTCACCACTCGCAAAGCTTTCCTTCTGCAGGTGGGGACCAACAGCTTGAACCTGGGTCCTTGCACACTGTAATGTGTGCACTTAACTAGGTGCACCACCACCTGGCCCCCTCTGTCTCTGGTTTTATTCAATTATTCAATTCCTTCTCTTTTTACCCTTCTAGAAAAATTATCATCATGCTCAGACCTCATTTATTGTCTTATTATACCAGATCCGACACCTTTTTTTCTAAGAACTGTTTCAACTATCCAAATAAATAAATAAGTAAATAAATAAATAAATAAATAAACAACCTTGCTTTAAAAAATGGACTGGAGGGTCAGTGAAATTACTCATTTAAATAGTGTGCTACTTCATTAAGTCTGTGACCCAGGTTCAACACACTATATTGAAGAAAGCTTTGGTGCTTCCTTCTCTTTCACTCTTTCTTTGCCTTTCTGCCTTCTATGTCTCTATCTTTTAAAAAAAATGTATTAGACAAAAAAAACAACAAAATAAAATAGTAGTTACTTTTACATTTCTTCACATCAGCTATTATTTTTTGAATAATATGAATTAAATAATTAAAGTGAGTCAATTGCTACCCTAGCCTCTAAGAATATAGTCATAAGATGATGGCCCTTTTGGCCACTATCAGGTCACCTCATAATCTGGGGCCCTAGTCAGAGGATACTGGGATTCTCACACAAATATGATAGGACTAGAACTCAAATAATTCCCCTCATTCCACCAACACTAGTAATTTTTATCAGGAACAATATCATAAACCCTCTTGTGGGTCTCTACAGAAAATTGCCCTAAATGGAAAACAACAATGGTGGAAACTGCCATATTCTCCAAAGGGAGAAAGTGGGTCAACATATTCTGCAAGTCCAGGAAGACTAGTCCTGAAATTATTGCAGCCTAGAGTGTACCTAGCTATGAGCTCACACCAGTCGGGATGCAGCGGTTACACAGGCTCCTGTGCTAAAAATGTATAGATATGAGCTCTATGTCTGATGAGATATACAGTTAATTGTATTTATATACTTTACCCATATTTGGGAGCTACTCTCTGCCCTGATACAGATTTCTAGTCCTATTCTCAACTCTGATACCATCATCCCAAACAGTACTCTTAGCCTTACTTCATGTTAGCTGTTGGGCTCAGGAAAAAATTATTAAAGTCATGGGCCCTTTGGTATATACCTAAAATAGACTTCTTCCTCCAACATGAAGACCCCAAATTTCACCTGTTATACTCTTATCTTTAGATTCCTGATTATTCAACAATTTGGTCTGTTTTATATCTTAAAACTTTTCAACCAACAAGTTGCAGATGCTACCATGACACCAACTTGACTTCCCTGAGCAGATGAGCTCATCAATGTGTCCTGGAACCCCACTTCCCCAGAGCCCTACCCCACTAGGGAAAGATAGAAACAGGCTGGGAGTATAGATCTACCTGCCAATGTCCATGTCTAGCAGAGAAGCAATTACAGAAACCTTCCATATTCTTCTCCCCATAAAGATTTTTGGTCCATACTCCCAGAGGTATAAAGAATAGGGGAATTTCTAAGCAGGGTGGGAGGTATGGAACTCTGGTGATTGGAGTTGGATTGTATAGAATTTTACCCTTCTTATCCCACAATCTTATCAATCATCATTAAATCACTAATAAAAATAAAATTAAAAAAGAAAAAAAAAGATATGAATACTTTTGCATTTCCAGTGTTGATATTATTTTGAAGAAGGAAGAAAATAAGTAAGAAAAATGTGAAATATCAAGAAGCTGTGTGTTTTCACAGATCGATGGAATAGAACTGAAATCCTAGAAATTAGTCCCCATAGCTATGATACCTAATTTTGGGGACGATAGCTAAAAGTATCAAATAGAGAAAGGAGAAGTATTTTCAACAAATGACAATGGGGAAACTGGGTTGAAACATACAGAATAATGAAAATTAACCACTGCATTTCATCATATACAAAAGTAAAATCTATATGAGTCAAATATTTAGACAGTAAGCCAGAAGCTATCAAAGACTTAGAAGAAATCATTGCCAGAACTATCTTCCATATACATTTTAGAAACATTTTCAGTTATTTAATTTCAATTTCAAAGAAAATGAAACAAAAATAAATAAATTGGACTATATAAAACTGAAAAGCTTCTGCATGGCAAAAAGAATTGTCACTGTAACAGATACTTCCCAGAGTGGAATAAAATTTTTATATGTCATATATGGGACCTAATAACCAAAATACACAAAGAACCCAGTAAAGTCAACAACAAAAACAACAGAATACATAAACATGGGAAGAGATCATGGGTAGAGTCTCTCTCAAGAAGAGATCCAAAGGGTCAATAATAGAAACAGGCTGGCAGTACCCATGTTCAGCGGAGAAGTAATTACAGAAGCCAGACTTCCCACCTTCTGCACCCCATAATAATCCTGGGTCCATACTCTCAGAGTAATAAAGAATAGGAAACCTTCCAATGAAGGGGATGGAATGTGGAACCCTGGTAGTGGGCATTGTGTGGACTGTACCCTTCATATCCAATGGACTTGTTGAATATAATTAAATCAATATAAAATAAAAAACAAACAAAAATGGTCAACAGATATAACAAAAAATGTTCAAAGTCACTGATGATCAAGAAAATGCAAATAAAAATGAAATACCACTTTACACCTTTGTGAATGCCACATCAGAAAACTCAGAAACACCACTGCTAGAGAGGGAGTGGGGGAAGAGGAATTCTCCTACATTTATCATGGGAATTAAATTGGTCTAACATCTGTTAAAGACAATCTGAAGATGCATCAGAAAGTTAGAAATGGACCTATCATACGAATCAGCAGTTTCTCTCCTAGAGATATACCCAGGAATAACAAAATTCACCTATCTGAAGGAACTATGTTCATATCAGCACACTTTGAAATAGCCAAAATTTGGAAGCAACTTAGATGCCCAAGAGCAGGTAAGTGGCTAATAATTGTGATTTATATAAGTACTATCCAGCTGTTAAAAATAATGAGGTCAACTCCTTTCCAATATATTGGTTAGAACTTGAAGGTATCATGTTGAGTGAGATAAGCTGGAAATATAAGGACCAGTACTAAATGATTTCACTCATATTTGGAACTTAGGAATAAAGGACAGTAAAGGAAAAGATAAGGTGAACCTTAAGCTAGATGTGGCATATTGCAACAAAGCAAATGATTCTCCAGAGACTAAAGAAAATATGGGGTGAAGAAACAACGTGGTACAGATATATTATAGGTAAAGAGGGCCCTAGGTTAGGGAAGTGAGTATCTTCCATACACCTCTCAAGGTAAGTTGACAAGTTGTGACTATGTGTTAACAACTGTACTATAAACCACTAACCCCCTAATAATAATAATAATAATAATAATAATAATAATAATAATAATAATAAAGTAATGTGTTTTAAAGAAAATAAACTACATAAAGAAATAGACTCTAAATTGATCAGTAGAAAGGCTCAAATTTTAAGGTATCCAGGCAACACTATGGAAAGTAGGTAAATTTATTTAAGAATGTGAAAGCAGTGAGAAAAACTGCTATACCCAGTAGACAAAAATCAGTGAGAAAACTAGGAACAACTAGTGACTAGAGTGTCTTGATTTTCAAAGATGCCTATCAGCTTATAGAAAAAAATTCAGTGTAACAATGATACAAAGAAATTCCTGAGGGAAAAATGGCTTGTTCAGTATAGAATGATTAAATAAAATTAAGTAATTAAAAACAATACTTTTATGAATAGTCACTGTTCATTTTCTTTGTCTTTGATTTTTGTTGTTGTTTTGGTTTGCTTTTTATTTAACCTTTTTCTTTTACCTAGTTTTTCCTGAGACCCTGGACATCTTTATAAAATGTTTTCCTCTGATGCTATGAGCTAACTTTAAGAACTATATACTTTCTCTTGAACTGATGCATCTTAAGATAACAGGAATAAACAATCGGGTTACCTCTACTACATCTACTCTATTGCCACATAAAGATCCTAGTTACCAAGGAACTTCTACAAAGAAATACAGTACAATCTATGAAAATTTATCAGGAACCAAAGACTCCTAGCATTGTCAAAGCAATCTTTAGGAAAAGGAACAAGACTGGAGGCATCATAGTACCTGAACTTAAACTATACTACAGAGCTCCTGCAATATAAAATGTCTGGTACTGGAACCAAAATACACAGACCAGTGGAATAAGATTAAAAACCCAGAAATAAGCCCCCACATCTATGGCCGACTAATATTTAACAAGGGGACCCAGATGATTATATAGTCAAAGGAGAGTTTCTTCAGCAGATAGTTTTGGTAAGATTGGACTGAAACAAGCAATATGATGAAATTAAACCATCACTTATCACTGTGCACAAAAGTTAGCGCAAGGTGAATCTAGGACATGGGCATCAAGTTAGAAACTATCAAATACAGAAAAAAGGTTAGACACCTTATGCCATATGTTCAAAAGCCTTCAACAGCAAAAACATGTATATATATATATATATATATATATCAACGGGACTACATCAAAAAAAAAAAATCTGTGCAGCAAAGGGTATCACCCCCTAAACAGAAAGACACCCTACAGAATGGGAGATCTTTACATAACACACTTCAGACAATGGGATAATAAAAAGCTCAGTAAACTTAGCACCAGAAAAACAAGCAACCTGAGTAGAAAATGGAGCCAGTACATGGATAGAAATTTCACCAAGGAAGAGATCCAGAGGACAAACAGATATAGGAGAAGGTGCTCAAAGTCACTGATCATCAGAAAAAATGCAAATAAAGACAACAGTAAGATATCACTTTACATCTGTGAGAATGTCATACATTAGAAAAGACAGAAATGACAAACGTTGGAGAGCATATGGGCAAAAGGGAACACTTTTGCACTGCTGGAGGGAGTGTAAAATGCTGCAACCATTGTGGCAAACGTAAATTTATCAGAACACTAGATATGGACCTACCCTACAACCCAGCAATTCCATCCCTGGAATTTCTCAAAAGAAACAGAAACATCTATCAGAGGATATATATATATGTGTGTGTGTGTGTGTGTGTGTGTGTGTGTGTGTGTGTGTGTGTGTGTGTGTGTGTGCTGTTATAAACATAAGCATATATATATATATATGCTAATAACAGCATAATTTGTAATTGATAAAACCTGGAAGCAACCTAGATCACCAACATCAGATAAATGGCTAAAAATACTGTGGTATATTTACAGGATGGAACACTACTCAAGTGTTAAAAATGATGATGTTATTGTCTGGGGAGAGCCACCTACATATCAGATGTTAGACTCAGGAAAAAAAAAAAACTAGTATAGCCACGAGCTCTTCGGAATATACCTAAAGTAGGCCTACTAACTATCTACAAAATGCAGACTCCCCTAACACTTCATCTGAACTATTCCAGTCTTTAGGTTCATGATTAGTCAACAATTTATTTAGCTTTATATGAGGAAATCACATTGACTGAGATAAGCCAAAAGAAGAAGGATTAAAACCAAATTATTCCACTTACTAGTGGGACATAATCAATAAGGACAGAGAGAAAGAACACAAAGTGAAACATAGAATGGGCACAGTGTATAATAGCAAAAGCAAAGAGCTTTGGGGAGGGAGAAATAAGTGGAGGAAGAAAGCTTTGGGGACTGGAGTATAATGAAATTGTGTGCATATGTCAATGACTGCAATGTAAAGCATTAACACTCACAATAAAAAAGAATGTATGAATTTAGAAAAGAAGATCCTATTCCTTAAATCCACCAAGGTAGAAAAATAGAAACTATTCCCCCAAAATATCAATACATGGATTTTAGATATGTTTCTCTATATCCAGACATATAAAGCCAAATGATGCAAATCCCAGGTGAGTGAAAATGTATTTAAGTGTCTCTGTGTGTGCCTATTTGTGTGTTCCTGAGTGTGCATTTCAAAAGAGGATGATAATGGTCTATAGGAAAGTAATTTCACAATATAATATGTAATGTTATGACCTGTTTCTCTCTGGGGGGAATTTCTCAGAAAGAATTACTCCTACAATTTCTCCTTTGTTTCTGAGACCTGGCTATGTCATCCTGCTCTGATCATATATAATTTGTCTGCTCCAAATGCTTATTAGACACTAGTAAGTGATCAAGCCCTGTTCACCGGGCTTCATAAATTCTGTATATACACTTCCCCAGAGACCCACCCTACTAGGGAAAGAGAGAGGCAGACTGGGAGTATGGACCGACCAGTCAACGTCCATGTTCAGCGGGGAAACAATTACAGAAGCCAGACCTTCCACCTTCTGCAACCCACAATGACCCTGGGTCCATGCTCCCAGAGGGATAGAAAATGGGATAGCTATCAGGGGAGGGGATGGAATATGGAGGTTGGGTGGCGGGAATTGTGTGGAGTTGTACCCCTCCTATCCTATGGTTTTGTTAATGTCTCCTTTCTTAAATAAAAAATAAAATTTAAAAATTCTGTATATTAAATCTTTTCCTCCAAGCACTTCAAGTATGACCTAATTCCAGTCCACTCCTCATGTTTGATCATCTGGCTCTCTGAATGTTTGATGTTAAATGTTATCAAAATAAATCCGTACATCATCCTTCTTCAGTGCATTGTGGTAACAAGTTGAAAATGCTACATCCAGGGCCATGTGGTGGCACACCTGGTTGAGCTCACATGTTACAGTGCTCAAGTTCGAGTCCCTGGTCCCCACCTGCAGGGGAAAAGCTTTGCAAGTGGTGAAACAGTGAAGGTGTCTCTCTGTCTCTCTCCTTCTCTATCATTCCCTTCCCTCTCAATTTCTGGCTGTCTCTATCCAATAAATAAATAAAGATAATGCAAATTTTTTCAGTGCTACATACACCATCATCCTTTGCCACCACTCAAATGACTGCAATTGGCTAAAATATTCACTTATGGCTATGGATCCGACACTTTCACAGTCTCATAACTCATCAAACTCTTTCATTAATTTTATTATCTAGCACTATAAAGCATTATAACCATAATAAAGTCTATATGTTGTTATATATCTCAGTGGCCTGCTGATCCCATTGCTTGTAATGCCTAACTCCTTTATCAAAAAAGAAAAAAATTATATATTCCTGCAAGAAAATTGCATTATTATGTGCGTATTGTGTGTGTGTGTGTGTGTGTGTGTGTGTGTGTGTTCATGTCTGTGTTAAGCAAACCAGTATAATAATCAGCAGAGATACTGATGTTGCAAAGTGTAGAGATATTGGAGCAAATTTCAGAAGCTACTAGAAGGTAGAAATACTCGGGACAGATTTTCTCATTTATGGCCCTAGAGAAAATGTAGCTAGGCTGCCTCACACTTTGAAATTTATTTTGAACTTCTGGATGCTGAACCGTGCAAGAATAAATTTCTGCTATATTTATTCTACCATGTTGGTAGTGATTGTTATGATGACAATGGGAAAACAACACAGATTTTTTTTTTTTTTTACCAAATTCTAGAAACTTGTTTGATTCTGAACAGCTAGCAAGCTAAAATGTTTATTGTACAATTTTACATGGTTGGGCTATACAATAAAATGAATACTAATCTTTAAAACATATAAAATTTCATAAAAATTAACTGAGTTTGTATATTAATTACATTGTCATGTCTTCATAGTCATATATTGTCTTCAATTATTTTTGTGTCACTGAAAACAGAAAAGCTGAAAGAACTTTGTGTGATCTAGGCTTTGGTAGACAATATATACTGCCTGCTTATACTGAGAATTTTTAAATTTATTATTTATTAGATTCTACATTAAATTATTAATCAGTGAGTACAAGGATTTTGCATTTAGACTAAGTGGAATATTTAGAGACTCAATAACAAGTAAGCCTTATAATCTTTTCATTAAAACAATGCATAATAACTATTCAGGCACCTAAATGTTCCTTACAATTACTATATATTTTTTCTAATTTCAAGCCATTGCAATTTCTACTTTTGCATAGAAGATGGAGGATATTAAAATGATGAAATTGAGAGCTGGGTGGTAGCACAGCAGGTTAAGCACAAGTGGCTAAAAGCTGGCTTAAGGATCTGGGTTCAACCCCCCCCCTGCTCCCCACCTGCAGGGGACTCACTCCACAAGCAGTGAAGCAGGTCTGCAGGTGTCTTTCTCTCCCCTTGTCTTCCCCTTTTTCTCTCCATTTCTCTCTGTCTAATCCAACAACGACGACAATAGTAACTACAACAATAAAAAATAATAGTGGCAAAAAAGGGGAATAATAATAAAAAAATCTTTTAAAAAATGATGAAATCATTTGGGTTAACTATCTCATAATATAATGTATAATAAAATTAAGATCCTTGCATAGGTGAATTTTGAATTATCAATTATGGCATCGTGCTCAGGATAATGAAATAAAGGAAGTATAAAACATATATTCAAAATACAATGTCAGTAATAAAAAGACATTGTTTCAATAAGGGAAATACTATTTTAAGTATAAATAAGTTGTGTTTAAATACCACTATTTTTAATAAAATAGTATTTTTTTACCATCAGTTTAATTACTGGGGTGTTTGCCTCCTGCATACATCTACCATACCCACTGACCACCCTTTTTGGATAGACAGTAAAATACAGAGTGGAGGGTAAAAGGCAGAAAGGAAGAGTGAGAGTGAGAGTGAGAGAGGGGGGAGAGAGAGAGAGAGAAAGAGAGAGAGAGAGAGGGCAGTTATAGCACAGCTTCACTGCTCATGAAGCTTTCGCTATGTAGGTGGGAACCAGGAGCTTGAAATCAGATATTCACACATGGTAATGTGTGCATTCTACCACCCATATTGCTGTCTGATGGGCCCCTGAAATACTGATTTTTAAATTTTGAATTCAAAATATTTGAGAGTTAAATATTTATATTTTAAAATACGGAGAGATACAAGCTGTTAAAGATGAAAGTGCATGAAATTCCATGCAAAATATGTTAAGATTTAATATGATTGAATAGTACAAAGTTTGCATTATTCAGCTATACATGTTGTATTGTTAATTGACTTTTCCTAAATGACAAACTTGTAACTGGTAGTTACTGAAGCATACATTCTCAAAGGCTGTGAAACCCTAGAGAATGCTGAGTAAGAATACTTTCTCATAAGATATAATTCTTTCTGAAGTCAGCATAAAACCAAGCTTTGTACTTTATCAACTTATGAAGTTTAAAGGTAATGCTAATATAAAATGGATATTCATTTTTATAAAAGACTTCTGAGGAGAAAATATATAAAACCCTAAATATATAAAATCCTTTGTTATTTCTTTGACATAACAAAGAATTGAGAACTTTAAAATTATCATAGTAGTTTCAAAGTTTAAAATTAACATTAAAATTGAATTAAAAAGCTATAGAAATATTTTTTAATTTGCTTTATTTATTTTGTATTCATCTACTCATATGGCTAAGTGGCTTGGGGAGACACTCCATAGGGGATAATGCATTGAATTATCAATTCATTTCTATAATTTGTGGACCTTTTCTTAAAAAAAAAAAGCAAAAGTCTTTTTTGTTGTTATTATTGTTACTGGAAAAGTAATTTTAGTTGTATTAGAAAAGAGAAGGGGGTACATTTTTCTTGAATCAAGAAATACCCATATTGGGCTGGGTGGTGGCACATCTGGCTGAGCGTGCATGTCACAATGTGCAAGGATCTGAATTCAAGCCCCTAGTCCCCGCCTGCAGGGGGACAGCTTCATGAGTCATAAAGCAGGGCTTAGGGTATCTCTGTCTCTCTCCCACTCTGTAAACCTTCCTTCTCAATTACTGGCTCTCTCTATCCTATAAATAAATAAAGATAATGAATTTTTTTAAAAAAAAGAAGTACCCTAGTAGCAATGCAATGTTAGCATTGAATAAGCTGTAAAATCACTAGTGGTAGCCTATGCTTATTTTAAAAATCTCATTGATTTATCACATTGTATTACTTCACAGTTAATTTACACAAAACTAAATCGGTTCATCTCTCTCTCAAAAAGCATGTTCTGTCATTATCCAGTTTCTACAATAATGTTAAGACTACAAATATAGTCAAAGTTTATTGTGAGGAATAAATCCACAGCAAATATTTAGAATATAATGAAATTTTGACAAAAACTGTATATATTTATATGCTCTATGATATAAAGGATTGTGATTATAATTACCATACATTCTTTGAGTTGTGCATTGTGGTTAAAAATCCCAGTTTAAGCTATGTGATTTGAGATAAAAGCTGTAAAACAGAATCTTCAAGGGAGTCAGGTGGTAGCGCAGCGGGTTAAGCGCACATCGCGCAAAGCGCATGGACCGGCTTAAAGATCCCGGTTTGAGCCCCCAGCTCCCCACAGGCGGTGAAGCAGGTCTGCAGGTGTCTGTCTTTCTCTACCCCCTGTCTTACCCTCCTCCCTCCATTTCTCTCTGTCCTATCTAACTACGACAACAGTAAAACAATAAGAGCAACAAAAGGGAATAAATAAATAAATAAAATCTTAAAAAAAAACAAACCAGGATCTTCAAGTATTTATACCTTCCCTTCTCCTCCTCCTCCTTTTCATCTTCCTTTTCCTCGCCCCTTTCCTCTTCTCCTTTACTTTTTGTTTGTTTTGTTTTGTTTTTTTGTCAGCACTTGGGCTTCAACTCCTGTTTGACTCCCTCAGATAGAAACACAGAGACTGAAGAAAGAAAGAAAGAAAGAAAGAAAGAAAGAAAGAAAGAAAGAAAGAAAGAAAGAAAGAAAGAAAGAAAGAAAGGAAGGAAGGCACCATAGTATGAAAGTTTCTTCCTCAGTGCAGTGGGGTCCAGAGTAACCTTCATAGCAAAGCAAACAAACTATTTTTAAAATTTTATTAGTGATTTCATAAGGATTAACAATATTATCAGTTAACAGGGATGAAATTCCATACAGTTCCTACCACCAGAGTTTAATGCCCCCCCCCCCCATTGGGAGCTTCTCTATTCTTTATCCCTCTGGGAGTATGGACAAAAATTCTTTATGGGGTGCAGAAGGTAGAAGGTCTGGCTTCTGTGAATGCTTCTCCATTTGACACAGACTTAGGCAGGTCGCTCCATAAGAAAACTATTGTGCCAGCCTTTCACAGAGTTCTTAATCCATTGCACAAGAATATGTTTTCATTTTTTATTTATTTTATTTAGAAAGGAGACATTATCAAAACCATAGAATAAGAGGGGACCAATTCTGCACAATTCCCATAACCCAGTCTCCATATCCCATCCCCTCCCCTCATAGCCTTCCCATTCTCTATCTCTCTGGGAGTATGGATCCAGGGTCGTTGTGGGTTGCAGAAGGTAGAAGGTCTGGCTTCTGTAATTGCTTCCCCGCTGAACATGGGCGTTGACTGCTTGGTCCATACTCCCAGTCTGCCTCTCTCTTTCCCTAGTAGGGTGGGGCTCTGAGGAAGTGGAGCTCCAATACACACTGATGGGGTCGTCTGTCCAGGGAAGTCTGGTCAGCATTTTGCTGGCATCCGGAACCTGGTAGCTGAAAAGAGAGTTAACATACAAAGCCAAACAAATTGTTGAACAATTATTGACCTAAAGATTGGAATAGTGCAGATGAAGTGTTGGGGGGTATTCCCTGCATGCTCTTGTGTACTTCTGCTTTCAGGTATATATTTTTCCTCTAGTTTATGGGCACGGGTGAACCTATTCTCTATCTCAGGGGACCTGGACTATATCTAGGTTTGGGGACTTTATTGGGGAGTGGAACACCTAGAATGGAATTAGAGAATACTATGAAAGGAAAGGTCTCACCCAAGTAATGAAGCTGAAGAGTTGTCATTCCACACCTGAAGTCTCTGGTCACAGTCTGAAGTGAAGCATGCTGGGGTGGCACTCGTTGCATTGATTAGGTTGCGATCCGCGGATGCAATATTATTTGATTTGAATTGAGAGCAGCATGCAGAAAAGTGGGCCCCCACCCTAAGGTTCCAGGACTGGGGGAAATATAGGCTCTCTAGTGGAAATGTGAGGTTCCTGTTGTCTTAGGGTTCAAGAAGACAATGGATAGTTATTGTTATCGTCACATTATTTGGTGTTAGGGTTAACTTTGGAAAGTCCCTTTGATAGGGTTTGGGGTATAATACCCAACATCTTACATATAGCTGTGCTACCGGTTGCTTCTGTTCTCCCTGGTCTAGGCTTTTGGGAGAGACAACATATCAAAGACAGCCTATGTATTAAAAAGACTCAGTCTGTGTTTTAAGAAGTTCTAGACATATTATCAGTTTTTCGCCTCTCATATTAATTAAATAGTGGTTTATATGTTTGCACTTTAATAGGATTGTACATAAACACCACTCACACCACCAAAAGACTGTGTCCCATCCCCAACACCCACACCCATCACCCCATCACCTGCCATGCCGGGAAGCCCAATGGCCACCCTCCCCTTCACCACAGGGTTTTTACTTTGATGCCCTGCTCTCTATTTAATCAGATCCTGCTTTTAGTTTCCCTTTCTGTTCTTCTTTCTCAACTTCTGTTTATGAGTGGGGACATCCCATACTCATCTTTATCTTTCTGACTTAGCTGACTTAACATAATTCCTTCTAGCTCTGTCCAAGATGGGTCAGATAAGGTGAGATCATTGTTCTTAATAGCTGCATAGTATTCCATTGTGTATATGTACCACAGCTTTCTCAGCCACTCATCTGTTGTTGGGCATCTGGGTTGCTTCCAGGTTTTAGCTATTATGAATTGTGCTGCTATGAACATAGATGTACACACATCTTTTTGGTTGGGCATTATGGAATCATTGGGGTATATCCCCAGGAGAGGAATTACTGGGTCATATGGAAGGTCTATATCTAGCCTTGTGAGAGTTCTCCAGACTGCTCTCCAGAGAGGCTATACCAGTTTATATTCCCAACAGCAGTGTAGAAGGGTTCCTCTGTCCACAAAGCCTCTCCAACATTTGTTGCTGCTGTCCTTTTTGATGTATGCCATTATCACAGGAGTGAGGTGGTATCTCAATGTTGTCTTTATTTGCATCTCTCTGACAATCAGCGACCTGGAACAGTTTTTCATATATTTGTTAGCCTTTTGGACCTCCTCTGAAGGGAATGTCTTGTTTATATCCTCTGCCCATTTTTGGATGGGGTCATTTGCTTTTTTGGTGCTAAGTTTGCTGAGTTCTCTGTATATTTTGGTGATTAGTCTCTTGTCTGATGTATGGCATGTGAAGATCTTCTCCCATTCTGTGAGGGGTCACTTTGTTTGTGTGATAGTTTCTTTGACTGTGCAGAAGCTTTTCAATTTGATGTAGTCCCATTGGTTTGTTTCTGTTTTAGTCTTCCTTGCAATAAGGTTTGATTCATCAAAGATGTCCTTGAGGTTTAGGTGGGAAAGTGTTTCACCAATGTTTTCCTCTATGTATTTGATAGTTTCCGGTCTGACATCCAAGTCTTTGATCCATTTGGAGTTGATTTTTGTTTCTGGTGAGATAAAGTGGTTCAATTTCATTCTTCTGCATGTTACAACCCAGTTTTCCCAGCACCATTTATTGAAGAGAGCCTCCTTCTTCCATTTAATACTTTGGGTCCCCTTATCAAAGATTAGATGTCCATAGGTGTGGGGGTTTAGATCTGGGCTTTCAATTCTGTTCCACTGGTCTGTGTGCCTATTTTTGTTCCAGTACCAGGCTGTTTTGATGATGATGGCATTAAAGTATAGTTTGAGATCTGGTAGTGTGATGCCTCTGTTTCTGTTTCTTTTCCTCAAGATGGTTTTGGCAATTCTAGGTGTTTTCTGGCTCCAGATAAATAAATGTAGTTTTTGTTCTATTTTCTTAAAGAAGCTTGGTGGAACTTTGATGGGTATCGCATTAAATTTGTATATGGCTCTGGGGAGAACATTCATTTTGATGATATTTATTCTTCCAATTCATGAGCATGGGATATCTTTCCATTTCTTGGTATCAGCTTCTATTTCCTTGAGTAGCAACTCATAGTTTTCAGTATACAAGTCTTTCACTTCTTTGGTCAGCTTTACTCCCAGCTTTTTTATTGATTTTGTTGCAACAGTGAATGGGAGTGATTTCTGGATGTCTTCTTCTTCAGTTTTAGTATTTGCATAGAGAAATGCCACTGATTTTTGTACACTGATTTTGTAGCCTGATACCTTGCTATATTGCCTAATAACTTCCAGTAGTTTTCTACTGGATTCTTTTTCTATGTATACTATCATGTCATCTGCAAATAGTGAGAGCTTGACTTCTTCCCTTCCAATCTGTATTCCTTTGATTTCTTTCTCTTGCCTGATTGCTATGGCAAGAACTTCTAATACTATGTTGAAGAGTAATGGTGATAGTGGACAGCCCTGTCTAGTCCCTGATCTGAGGAGAAATGCTTTCAACTTCTATCCATGGAGTATGATGTTGTCTGTTCATTTACTATATATAGATTCCACTATCTTTAGGAATTTCCCATCTATTCCCATTTTTTTTGTAGAGTTTTGAGCATGAATGGGTGTTGGATTTTGTCAACGACTTTCTCTGTATCTATTGAGATAATTATGTGGTTTTTGGCTTTGCTTTTATTGATGTGGTGAATGACATTGATTGACTTACGTATGTTAAGCCAGCCTTGCATTCCTGGGATGAATCCCACTTGGTCATGATGAACAAACAATCTTTTTGATATGCTGCTGTATCTGGTTGGCCAAGATCTTGTTTAACATTTTGGCATCAATGTTCATCAGAGCTATTGGTCTGTAGTTTTCCTTTTTGTGTGTGTATCTCTATCTGCTTTTGGTATCAGAGTGATGTTGGCTTCATAGAAGGTGCAAGGGAGTGTCCCTGTTTCTTGGATCTTATGGAAAAGCTTTAGGAGTATGGGTATTAACTGTTACCTGAAGGTTTTGTAGAATTCATTTGTGAAGCCATGTGTTCCAGGACTTTAGTTGTTGGGGAGACTCTTAATAATGGTTTCAATTTCTTTGTCTGTGATTGGTGCATTTAAATTTTGTAGTTCTTCTTGGTTCAGTTTTGGAAGGGCATATGCTTCTAGGAATTGTTCCATTTATTCCAGATTTTCTAGCTTGGTGGCGTATAGTTCTTCATAGAAGCCTCACATGATTTTCTGGATTTCTGTGATATCAGTTGTGATATCTCCTCTATCGTTTACAATTCTATGAATTTGAGTTTTCTCCCTTTTTTGTTTAATGAGTCTGGCTAGGCGTTTGTCAATCTTGTTTAATCTTTCAAAGAACCAACATTTGGCTTCATTGATCTTCTGTATGGTTCTTTTATTTTCAATGTTGTTTATTTCTGCTCTAATTTTAGTGATTTCTGTCTTTCTGGTTGCTTTAGGGTTCCTTTGTTCCTCTTCCTCTAAGTCCTTGAGGTGTGCTGTAAGGTTGTTTATTTGCGTTTTTTCTTGTTATTTAATATGTGAGTGTATGGCTATGCATTTCCCTCTCAGTACTGCTTTAGCTGTGTTCCCAATATTTTGATAGGTTGTGTCTTCATTTTCATTAGTTTCCAGGAACATTTGAATTTCCTGCTTGAGTGAATCTCTGACCCAGTAGTTCTTAAGGAGTATGTTGTTTAGTTTCCAATTTCTGTGACTTTTAATAATTTTCTGTTTGTTGTTAAATGTTAGTTTTACTCCACTGTGGTCTGAGAAGATACTTGGGATGATTTCAATGCTCTTGAATTTATTGATGCTGTCTTTGTGGCCTAACATGTGGTCTATCCTTGAGTATGTGTTGTGTGGATTTGAAAAGAATGTGTATTCCAATTTTGGGGGGTGAAGAGCTCTGAACATGTCCAACAGGTCTAGTCTGTCCATCTCTTCATTTAATTCTCTTGTTTCTTTGCTGATTCTGTGTTTTGTTGATCTGTCTAAGTGTGAGATTGGGGTGTTAAACTCTCCCACTATCATTGTTTTACTATTGATGTATTTTTGAAGTTCTTTGAGAAGGTGTCTGATGTATTTAGATGGTCCCTCATTGGGTGCATAGATGTTAATTGTTATATCTTCTTGGCTGATTGATCCTTTAATCATTATGTAATGACCTTGCCTATCTTTTATTACTTTATTTAATTGAAAATCTATTGTGTCTGAGATGAGAATGGCTGTTCCTGCCTTTTTTTTTTTTTTTGTGGTCCATTAGCCTGCAGGATAGTTTTCCATCCTTTTCACTTTAAGTCTGTGTTTATCTTGTTTGGTCAAATGGGATTCTTGCAAGCAGCATATGGTTGGGTTATGTTTCTGATCCATCCCCACACTCTGTGCCTTTTGATGTGTGAGTTTAAGCCACTGACATTTACTGATATTATGGATTTAATGTGTTGTAGTGCCATTGTTCAACACGTTTTTATTTGATATGTTACAAGTGTTATAGTGATGTTCTTGTTTATAAGAGGTCTTTTAGAACCTCTTTCAGGCCCGATTTGGGGATAGTTGCTTCCTTTAACTGTTGTTTGTCTGAGAAGTTTTGATGACTCCATCTCGTTTGAATGAAAGTCTAGTGGGATATATTATCCTTGGTTGAAACCCTTTTTCATTCAGGGCTCGATAGATTTCTTTCCATTCTCTTCTGGCCTTTAGAGTTTGGGTAGAGAAGTCTGCTGATAGTCTTAGGGTTTTTCCCCTGTAAGTGACTTTTTGTTTTTTCTTGCAGCCTTTAGGATCCTTTCTTTATCTTTACTTCTTTTCATTGTGACTATGATGTGTCTTGGTATCTTCAGGTCTGGGTTTATTCTGTTTGGGACTCTCTGAGCCTCTTGGATCTTAATGTACTTTCTGTTGTTCAGGTCTGAGAAGTTTTCTTCTATAATTTCCTCTAGAATGTTTGCTTCCCCTTCCTCTCTTTCTTCCTCTGGCAGGCCAATTATACGAATGTTACTTCTTTTGAGATCATCCCATATGTCTCTGTTGTTGTTTTCAGTGTCTCTCAATCTCTTTTTGAGCTCTTTCACCTGTTTCTTAGTTTTCTCTAGCTCATTCTCTGTCTGGCTAATTCTGCTTTCTGCTTCTGCTAGTCTGCTTTCCCTTCCCTCGGCTGCTTTCCTCATTACAGCTATTTCATCTTTCAGTTCTCTAATTGCCTCAAGGTAGTTAGTATTTCCCTTGAGGGTCTCATCTGTTGTTTCCCTAATACTGCTATTCCTTTCCTCCAAAGTTGTTTTCATTTCTCCCTGGTCTACCTTTAGGATGCTTCCTTGCTTGTCCTGCTGAAGGCCAGGATTTCAAGGTTTTCTAGTAGTTGATGTCAGAGCCCACTGGTGCTGTTACTTTCCAGTCACCATCTTGGCTCCGCCACAAACATATATTTTAAAAATATTTACATGGACAATAATTGTCACATTATTATACTTTGTACTTTTTTGACAGATAGAACTATCATGATTTCATTGTTTTGCCTATCCTGTTGTAATCTATGGTACACCACATTACCAAACTTATAATAAGTAGACTTGTGCATTGTTTTGTCTTTTAGTAATAACTGTTGTCTAATACTGAATGCTTATACTAATGAAATGTTTTAACACAGCATTATTAACTTCTCGGCTATTGAGTCATTTATTAAAATTAAACTTACCATTAAAATATTTCAAAAAGTTTTGGCAAGATAATCAATAAGAGGATTCCTACTTTGTCAGGGGCACAATCCCTATTTTAATCTCCTTTAGATACATGTGATTAACAATGACAGTGATGGAAGCTTTAGGACTGTGGTGACTTTCCTTCTCTCTCAGTCTCCTTTGTTCTCTTCCTATCTATCACAGAGGAGTGATTTGAAAGACTTATTTCACAACTGTGTGCCCTGTGCTTGGGCAAATTTTAAAAGCACAGGATTGAAATTTTCACTTTTTAGAAATAAGAAAGATGAAATACTGTATTCTAGGTCATGGGGAGACAATCAACCTCCTTCTAGAGCTGTTGCCCATTTTATTACAAAGGAGTTTCTGAATAAAACACAAAATCAGTCGTGTATTTTACATATTTTTATACTTTGTGCAAATAATTTACACATGATCACATATATGTTTGTATGTTTATATAATATAGAAAGTATGTTAGATTGTGTTTAATTATTTAAAGGTTTTAATAAAGATTTTATTAATTAATGAGAAAGATAGGAGGAGAGTGGAAGAACAAGACATCACTCTGGAACATGTGCTGTCAGGGACTGAATGCAGGGCTTCATGCTTAAGAGTCTAATGCTCTATCCTCTGTGCTGCATCCTGCACCACTATTTCAAGTTTTCTTAACAAAGCACAAAAACATTTTAAATTTCTCAGTGAGGTAGCTAGGATAGGGTAGTTTAAAGAACAGACATTAAAATTAGCCACAAACATACTGACTTCAAACTCCTATGATCACTTTGAGTTTGACATAATCTTACATAAATTATTTAATATCCTTTGCCTTTATTTCCTATTCCATCAAGTGGAAATTGCAATATTCACCCATGATTTTTTTATATTTATTTATTTATTTCCCCTTTCCTTGCCCCTTTTTTATTGTTGTAGTTGTTATTGTTATTGATGTCATTGTTGGATAGGACAGAGAGAACTGGAGAGAGGAGGGGAAGTTAGAGAGGGTGAGAGAAAGATAGACACCTGAAGACCTGCTTCACTGCCTGAGAAGCAACTCCCCTGCAGGTGGGGAGCTGGGAGCTCAAATTGCACTTAACCCGCTGTGATACTGCCTGACTCCCTCACCCATGATTTTTAATTTATTTATTTAATTTATTTCTTATTTAAGAAAGGATAAATTAACAAAACCATAGGGTAGGAGGGGTACAACTCCACACAATTCCCACCACCCAATATCCATATCCCATCCCCTCCCCTGATAGCTTTCCCATTCTCTATCCCTCTGGGAGCATGGACCCAGGGTCATTGTGGGTTGCAGAAGGTGGAAGGACTGGCTTCTGTAATTGCTTCCCTGCTGAACATGGGCGTTGACTGGTCGTTCCATACTCCCAGTCTGCCTCTGGTCGTTCCATACTCCCAGTAGGGTGTGTCTCTGGGGAAGCGGAGCTCCAGGATTTTTTAAATTAAATCCCATGATGAAATGTAAAAGCAACTGAAACAAAGTAAGAATGCCAGAACAACAATGTGTGTATCAAATGTGTATGCTATGATAAAGTGGCAATAAATGCTCAGACAAGAAATCTATGTAGCATAGATTAAGGATAAATCATCAAAGTTATCTAGGAGGGTTTTAAAAAATGTGTTTTAAATCCCGAAAAATCTTTGAGCATGGTATTGTTAACAAAGAGTGAATAAGAAGGTGGCAAATAGGCAGCAAAATTTAGGCTATCCATTTTATTTTTATTATGAAATTTATGGTAGCTAAGAATTTGTCAGCTGCACCCTAAGGAGCAGAAATGAAAATATTGCCAAGAAAGCATCACTCAGATTTCGTTCTAGTTGCTATGGCAATGGGACCCCCATACTCCTTAGAATTTTATTTCTTACTTTTGGCATTCCATTGCTCAAGGCTGAAGTTTTCAGATAGAAAGAGAAAGACAGAGACAAAGGTATACATTCAGAATGAAAGATAAGAGAGAGAGAAAGAGAGAGAGAGAGAGAGAGAGAGAGAGAGAGAGAGGGAAGACACCATGCCACTAAAGCTTCTCTCCCAGTCCTATAGGGGCCATGTTCAGTGTCTGAACATATATAGCAAAATAATAGCATTATCCAGGTGATCTATTTTGCTGAACTCCCTCCATTTATTATGATATGGTAACTAAAAAAAAAAAATAGAACATACTAATCCACAATTAACCCCAATACTAATGCCACAATGAGGGAATTTCTGGGACAAGAGTTTAAGGTTTTTGTGTATGCAGACTGAGAATAAAACTAAAGCACTGATTCTGAATTAGGTATAAAAGGATGAGTCTAAACTTGGTTAAGTACTGCAATTCTGTAAATTCTGTGTTTGCACTTGATGACTCTTAACAATATGTATAGGTCATTTCTTTCTCTCTGTTTCCTGCTGTGTTTTAATTCCCACTATGGTTCTTCTGAGAGAGACATGAAGAAAAATAAATGTTAATTATTCTGATACACTGCTTAAGTGTGAGAAAGGAAACTCTTGAAACTGTGCTGTTCTGATAGATATCACCACCCTTTAAATTAACTATAGGGTCAGGCCCACCAAGTAGGGAGAAAACAAAAGACTGTTAAGTAATAATAATAACATCACCTCTCCAGGAGATAAACATTATCTATTCATTAACAAATACACTCATTAATGTGGGATATAGCCACTGGGACTTGGTTTAAAGAATCTAAATAATATGATAAAATTGCATATAGTAAATAATTATTTACAGTCAGATACACATTTTAGTTTAAACCATATTAATCTGTATGCATTATTATATCTGGTTGTGCTAAAAATTATTTATCATATTCAAAATTAACTAGCAAAATATACTTCATCAAAATAATCTAGTTAATTCTTACCCATAAAAGGCATTTATTTTTAATTTACCAGTCATGATGAAACTTGGATCTAATACATTCCAGACTTGAAGGATTTTTTTTTTTAATGTAGCACTAAGGAGTGAACCCAAGTTCAAGTGTTTGGCCTCCAGGCCTAATTTTTTTAAATATACTATTAACAGGGAGGGGAAATGAAGAAATAAAGGGAGGGTAGACACCTCAATATCACTCTAATATCTATGGAGTAACCTTAGTGACATATATTGTACTCAATGTGGTGGCAGTACTGGAACCCAGGACCTCTTGTATGGAAGACATATGTTCTAAGATGTGAATTAGCTCCTGACCCAAAGTAAATTTAAAATATGTGTTTCCTTCAACTCATTTGAATAGTATTTTAATTGTAAAAGTCACTTTTGGGGGGCAATATATTTAATTTACCACTGAAATCACAATTCTCATTTTCTTAAAAGTATCTTTCTTCTTTCAATCTATTTTGATATAAGCATTGGGTTTATAAAAATCCTCTAGGTAGACATCTAATTGCTTGTCATCCTCTTGTTCTACAATTAATGCCAATTTCCACTCAAGTGAAACATATCTGCAAGCAATGAATGTCATCAGGGAATTTTAATAATTACCCTACAGTTTTAGCTAAGTAAAAGGGCTTAGGGATTTTCTATAGACTGTAAGTTATTTGTATTAATTTCTTTCAACTTTGTCACTTTAAGATATATATCGTATCAATCCTACAATGATAATTTATTATCAAAACATCTATTGTATCCTTTTTGAAAGTCATTAGAATGCAAGTGATTACAGTATAGAGGTGATGGCTATATAAGTATAGTTATTATAAACGTGTTTTAAATTATGCCTACCAAGAAAACAGAACTAATTAGGTAAAGAAAATTTGCTTGTTACTTTTTGCTGTTTTGCTCAGTTCTTATTATAATGATTGGATATCAGAAAGCAG
This sequence comes from Erinaceus europaeus, assembly GCF_950295315.1. Taxonomy (NCBI): domain Eukaryota; kingdom Metazoa; phylum Chordata; class Mammalia; order Eulipotyphla; family Erinaceidae; genus Erinaceus; species Erinaceus europaeus. The sequence continues at coordinate 101,439,622 of NC_080166.1, forward strand.
TTGCAGTTTTATGAATGAATAAAAAAAAGTAAATTACTGTTACTTGTACAGTGGAAGGGTGGAATAATTGCTATTTGATTAGTGTATCTACACAACTGTATAAAGTGACTGTATGATTGTCAGAATTTGATGTTATATGGGATTGTTATATACAAAAGGAGAATCATATGAGTAGATTGATTTCTGATGCTAAAATCCTTTTTTTTTTGTCTTTTCACAGAAATTATAAAGATGGTAATGATCAGCCTATCACAATGACACTGGAAAGTGTTAAAATTTTTATATATGAAATGTTCATTCTTTTAAAAGATAAATAATTCCTCATTCCTCAGATAACTTGTGCATGCTTTTGAAAAATGATACAGTAAGATAAATTAACTAGAGAAAAATGTCATCAGAATTGCTGCTTCCTGGCAGACAAGACAGAAATCAAGGTAAAGTCAATTATATGTCTTTATTATATAAAGCAAGTTACCTTTTGTCTTCCCTTCCAGAATCACTCTTTATCTTTGTCTATAACATCTCATGTCACCAGAAGACAGAGTGATTATAACTGTCTTAGAGGATGGGTCTTATAAGAGGTCAGTTATGACAGACTATTTAACCATAATATCCTCAATATCCTGGGTTCTGATTTTTTTATTGGGGGGATTAATGGTTTACAGTAGATACAGTTGTTGGTATGTTTAAAATTTATCAGTTTTCTGCCAAATATGCTCACACCCAGCTGAGTTCATTCTCCTCCATCAAGCACCAGTAAATTAAATGCACCATGATACATGCACCAAGTACCCTCTTCAACCCCAGTCCTTTACTTTGGTGAAATACACTAAATCCAGTCCAAGATGTACTTAGTGTTTCCCCTTTATGTTCTTATTTCTCAATTTCTGTCTATGAATGAGATCATCCCATATTCATCCTTCACTTTCTGGCTTCTTCTTGTTCTAGCATTTGCCCTTCTTCCATAGCCAGTCAACAGCGTCAGGTTGAGCCTGATGTAAAGTTTCGAGACCTCCTTTGAATCTGGAGAGGTGGCAGTCGTTGACTATGTGGGTCATAGTCTGTCTGTAGCTGCAGGGGCAGTTCGAGTCGTCTCTGGCTCCCCAGCGATGGAACATAGCGGCGCACCGGCCATGGCCTGTTCGATACTGACTGAGGAGGGCCCAATCATAACATGCTAGGTCAAAGCCGGGTTGATGCTTGCAGGGGTCTGTGATGAGGTGTTTGTTCTTTACCTCAGCTGACTTCAAGAGTCTGGAACAGAGAAGTTCAGTGTAGGCGTAGGGGACCAGATTGGATGACGAGACATCCAGCGTTGGACAGGGTGGGCGAAGATATCCGCGTATATTGGCAGGTCCAGTTGAGCATAGACGTGGGAAATGAACTTAGATGATGCCGCATCCTGACGAATATCTGGTGGGGCGATGTTGCTAAGACTGGCAGCCATGGAACCGGGGTGGAACGGATGGTTCCAGAAATTATCCTCATGGAGAAATATAATTTGGAATCGACCAAGTGGACATGGGGGCTACGGAACCATACTGGGGCACAGTATTCTGCAGTGGAATAGCATAATGCCAGAGATGATGATCGTAGTGTGGAAGCGCTCATGCCCCATGAGGAGCTGGCCAGTCTTGCAATGATGTTATTCCTCGCGCCCACCTTTGCTGCAGTTTTTATGAGATGTTCGTGAAATGGCAGGGTGCGATCAAGAGTAGCACCAAGATAGACTGGCTGGGCTTCATGCCGGATTCTCGTATCGTCAAGCTGCACATTAAGCTCACGTGAGGCTGAGGCATGGTGTAGATGGAAAACAGATGATACCGTTTTTGCAGTGCTAGGGATTAGTCACCATTTTTTACAGTAATCAGGTATCAGAGACATGTCTTTCGTGAGTGTTTCCTTGAGGATGTCAAACTTGGATGCCTGAGTTGCACAGCAGATGTCATCGGCATAGATGAAATTCCTTGAAGAAGTTTCTGGAAGGTCATTGATGTAAATATTAAATAGCGTAGGAGCCAGAACAGAGCCCTGGGGGAGGCCACTTGAGACAAGTCTCCATCTGCTAGACTTGTCACCCAGATGCACCCGGAATCTTCTGTTTTGGAGAAGAAACGATATATTGTTGGCCACCCATGGAGGCAGGCATCTTGAGATCTTGTCTAGGAGACCACGGTGCCAAACCGTGTCATAGGCTGCTGTGAGATCAACAAAGACAGCACCCGTCTTTAAATTCTTCTGGAATCCATTTTCAATATAAATTGAGAGGGCCAGGGCTTGTTTGCAGGTAGATCTTCCTGGGCGGAAACTAGCTTGGGCAGGTGATAGGAATTTCTCTGTAAGAGGAGAAATACATGACAGAAGCAGCCTCTCAAGGAGTTTGTAACACATGGAGAGGAGAGAAATTGTTCTATAGCTGGTGGCCAGTGTTGGGTTTTTCTTTGGTTTCAAAACTGCTATTATCTTCGCACAACGCCAAATTTTGGGCATAGATTCGGATTCCAAGATGTGGGACAGGAATGTAGTGAGCCACTTCTTTGCCGCGGGACCCAAGTTAAGAATGAGTTCTGGGGTGATGTTATCATAGCCAGCAGCCGTTCCCGGTTTAACCCTCTTCAAAGCGTCTTCCAGTTCAGACAGTGTAAAGGGAGAGAGTTTTGGAGATGGACAAGATAAACGGAGGTGGGATGACCACTCATGGGAAATTTCTCTTTTCCAGACTGTGTCGATCTTAGCACGTCCAACTTGAGTTAGGTGACTGGCCACTGAGTTTGGAGATACGGGAGGGTGGGAGACGGGAGAGGGTTGGCTACTGGCACCCAGACTAAGAAGAAGCTTCCAGGCCTTCCTACTTGAGTGGGTTTAGTTCAGACTTTCCGTGAGTTGTTGCCAGCGGGCTTGGCGTGCCGCATCCAGGGAGGCAATGAGATGGTCAGCCACATCTGGGTCGCCCGACTCATCATACTGCTTTAGTAGTTGCTCGCATTCAGCATCAAGACAAGGTGTATAGTTAGCACGTCTCCCACGAGGAATAGCTTGGGAAGCTGCTTTGAAGATGGCTTGGCGGAAGCACCTGTAGGAATTTCAGGCTTATCTTTCTGGCTTATCTCACTTAACATGATTCCTTCAAGCTCTATCCAACATGAGGTAAAGAAGGTGAATTCTCCAGCTGGGGTCTTAATCGGGGAGTCCTGAGTCTCCCAAACCGACTTGATATGCCTAGACCTCAAATAAATCCCTCTCTCCATTGTTTCTGGTTATCTCTATCAGGAACAACAAAATAGACCCTTTGTGGGCCCCCATAGGACCTTGCCATTAACCTGGATCAACAATGGTAAAGAATGTTCCATCCTCCAACGGGAGGATGGACAATATACTCTATGCTACACCTGAGGAAGATGGGTGGTTACTGGGGCAGCATGGAATGTTCCTACTCATGACCACAGAATGTGAACTCAGATCTAGAGGGATGTAGATGTCACACAGGCTCTTAAGCTAATTATGGGCCCCAGATCACATCAAATTGATGGGGTTTACAGTAATATTTATACCCCTTTCCCATATTAGGGAGTTACTTTCTTGCCTGATCCAGCTTTCTGGTCCTTTTCCCAGCCATGACATCATTTCCCCAGACAATAATTAGGATTCACCTGCATATCAGATTTCAGGCTTAGCAGAAAAAAAAAGTATAGCTATAGGCCCTTTGAAATATAACTAAATATGCCTACTAACTATCTACAAAATGGAGGGACCCCCCCCCCACTTCCAGCACTTCACCTGCACTATTCCAGCCTTTAAGTCCATAATTGGTCAACAATTTGTTTGGCTTTGTATGTTAAGTCTCTATTCAGCCACTAGGTTCCAGATGCTAGCAGGATGCAACCAGACTTCCCTGGACAGACAACCCCACCAATGTGCCTTGGAGCTCTGCTTCCCCAGAGCCCTTCCCCACTAGGGAAAGAGAGAGACAGGATGGGAGTATGGATTGACCTGTTAAGACCCATGTCAGTGGGAAGCAATTACAGAAGCCAGACCTTCAACTTTCTGCATCCCACAATGATCCTGTGTCCATACTCCCAGAGGCTTAAAGAGTAGGAAAGCTATCAGGGGAGGGGTTGGTATACGGGGGTCTGGTGGTGGGAATTGTGTGAAGCTGCACCCCTCTTATCTTATGGTTTTGTCAATGTTTCTTTTTCATTAAATAAAAAAATTTTAAAAGAAGGTGAATTCTTCATTCTTAATAGCTGAGCTGCATTCCATTATGTATATATAAAACAACTTTCTCAGCCACTCATCAGTTGTTGGACACCTAGGTTGCTTCCAAGTTATGGCTATTGCACATTGAGTTGCTATGAGCACAGGTATAGACATATCTATTTGGATAGGTGTGTTTGACTCCTTAGGATATGTCCTCAGGAAAGGAATTGCCTGGCCAGAGTGGGCAGTTTCTACCATTGTTGTTCTACATTGAGGGTAAGATCCTGTAGAGGGCCACAAAACAGTGATGTTGTTCCTGATGGAGATGACCAGTGATGTGGAGAAAGGGACTCATGTTCATTTTCATTCACTATGCTAAATATATCACTAAAGTTTTATACATATACATGTATTTTTTTTATTATTTATTTTCCTTTTTGTTGCTCTTGTTTTTTTATTGTTGTAGTTATTATCATTGCTGATGATGTCATCATTGTTGGATATAACAGACAGAAATGGAGAGAAGAGGGGAACACAGAAAGGGGTAGAGAAGTAGAGAATGATAGACACCTGTAGACTTGCTTCATCATCTGTGAAGCAACTCCCCTGCAGGTGGGGAGCCGGGACTCAAACCCGGACCTTAAACCGGTCCTTGTGAGTTTTACCATGTGTGCTTAACCCGCTGTGCTACCGCCTGACCCCCACATGTATAAATTTTTAACCAAAGCACTGCTCAACTTTTTTTTTGTGGTGGTGCCAGGGATTGAACCTGGGATAACAAAGAGTGAAGAGTCAGGCATGAAAGTTGTTTTTTTTTTTTTTTTCATAACCACTATGGTATCTCCTTAGTACCCAATATTTTCAACAATATGGAAGATACAAGTGCTTGTGAAATTAATATTTTAAACTTATTTCTAATTTAAATGCCTATTACAATGTATACTAGCATATGTAATAGGTAATATTAGATATATGCATGTCAAGTGTATGTTTTCACTTTTTCCTGAAACAATAATGGGTCTTATGCTAAATATGCATAAATAATCAACTCTATTTTACCTATGTGTCAGGAAAAAAATTATACATGATGGTCTGCCTAGAGGAGTTCTAGTTTATATCTGTACCTTTCTCTTCTAGATCATCATTGGTCAAATATGTTTGTATTTTTGCAAATTATTCTATTTTTACTGGAATTAAGGTAAGTTCAGAAGATTTGTCTCACCTTCCATTGGTTCTTCAGTCTCTAGTATAATGTCATTAATTAGTGGGTGTGATGAGTGTGCAGCAAAAATGCTCTAATAATATATCACTAAATCTGGAGCAAAGGAACCAAAACCTGTCTCTCTCTTTCATTGACCTTCCCAGAAGCATCATAGATCACATCTCTTTGCATGGAGAGAGTGCAGGGTACTTGCTGTTAAAACATTACATAGAGAAAAACTAGCCAGTAGGGAAAGCTAACTATTCTCAGCAGGTGATGGGGATTGCTGACTTGTCAGGAATTGGTGTCAAGGCCTGTATGCTGGATGCAAGAACAGCTGCCAGATCGCCAGTCTGTGAGATCATTTAGAAACCAAGAAAATGATAGGTTACTTACATGAAGAATTGTGCAAGGAAGATGAAGAAGACGAAGATGAAAATGGAGGAGGAGGAGGAGGAGAAGGAGGAGGAGGAGGAGGAGGAGGAGGAGAAGGAGAAGAAGAAAAAGAAGAAAAGAGCATCATAATGTAGAATACCCCATGGATAGATAGATTAAAGTCTTACAATAGGATTTTTTTGTCTTGTTGATAAAGTGAACTAAAGGCTTTAAATAAACTTCATTAAATTGTGCTCCTTTAGGCAGTAAAGATTTTGGATGCAAAAAGCCCCCAAACTTTAAAAGACAGTGAAAAATTAATGGCATACTAAAGTATTGCTTTCTATTTACTTCAGACATTTTTCAGAGTGTGGAAATAGAAATAAAATATTTGAGAAAGTTATCATTCACTCTGGGGGCTCTAATAATAATCCTGACAAGATGAAAGCCAGGTGACATTAAATGAATTAAGAAATATCATCATCTACTACAAAAATAAAATTTATTTTGAGAAAAATATATGCCAAAGGTGATGATTTAACATATTCTGTTGCAGATGTAGCATTTCATTACTTGGTGAGTCACACCTTTTCATCTAACTCTGATGATCTGTTCTACAAGTGTTGCTCATTTTCATATATTATCTTTCACAAGTGTAAAAGTGAAGCTAACATTCATGCTTTATTTTTGTACATTCTTGTTAATAAGTTGGTTTTATTATTACCACACCTACACAAATAGTAAAATAATTTTCTTCTATATTAATATTATCAGACTTCAAAGTGAAAAATTAGTGAGAAAACCCATCAGAATGCTTTGAACTTTCAGTCTGATTGCCTAAATTAAACTGCAATTGCTGAAAAATCACTTATCGAAATTTGCAAGCTTCATTAAGAATGTACTTTAAATCAGTTAACATTTTAATAAAATGTGTAAATTATTATTTCATTTGATGATAGGAATACAAAATTTAATTTGCACAATATAAACTCCAACAACCCTGTTTGTTTGTTTGCCACAGGCTTCTTACCTGGACTCATTTGCTGGCACTACAAATCCATTCCCAGTGGCCAGGCCAATTTTCCTTTTTATTTTTTTTTAATATAGATTATTTTATTTTACTAGATTAGACAGATAGGAATTGGGGGGTTAGAGATAGATAAAGAGCCTGCAGGCCTGTTTCAAAGATCATGAAGCTTCTCCCCTATAATGGGGGAAGGGGGTTCGAACTTTGTTCCTTGAGCTTGTAACACCTGCACTCAACTGGGTGAGACCCTGTCTGACCTTGCCCCAACCTAGATTCTTATTACAATGACCAGGGCCAGGCAGTGGCACACCTGGTTAAGTGCAAAGACCTGTGTTTGAGCCCCACTCCCCACCTGCAGGGGGATCACTTCAGCAGTGGTATGGCAGGCCTGCAGGTGTCCTTATCTCCCCTTCTCTCTTAATTTCTATCTTGTCAAATAAAATAGAAAAACTAAAGAAAATAGGGAAAAAATGGCTGTCTGGAGTGGTGTATTTGTAGTACTGTCACTGAGCCCCAGTGATAACCCTGGTAGCAAATACATATATAAATAAATAAAATTTTAAAATGAAATAAAATGACTTATGTGGCAAAAATGTTTGTGGAAATGATTGTGAAGCTCTCTTAATACCTATACATATCCAAAAGTTATCAATCTATTGTGTGCTTCTCAAAATTTGAATTTTAATGATTCTCAAAATATATGCGTATACTTTACATACCATTCATAAGTACATAAAGTTGATAAATAGTACACACAAAATATATTTAGATATGCATATACATTCACACACCATCCTATGTAAATACAAATATAGAAATTAAAGTGCAAAAGCTATGTTGGCAACACCACCAGCAAGACTTAGCTAGCATGAGACTAAGCCTCAACTGAAAACAGCTACTAAAGATGAATAAAACATCTTGAAAAATCACTGAAGGCATTTATAAAATAACAAGGGTTATCAGTGCATAAGGGTCAAAACCCTAGCAGAAAGGTAAGCCACTGAAGAACCTATATTCCTTGTTGCATCTTTTGAGCCTTTCCCAATTCTAAGGGTAGGATTTCTGATCAACAAAGGGCTGCAACCTTGTATTTGTAGCACTTCCGGGCCAAGAAAACAATCAATACAATTTATGGCTTTCAAACAACCCAAAGTGCAAGGTAATATACTAGGAGAAAATAAAACTACAGAGAAATGACAAAAACATTCTGAGTGCAACACTGTTTGAAAACATTTATTTAATTTTACACTGTTCTAGCTCATGCTATGCCTCATCAAGAAAGTGGAAAACATCTGCTAATGAATTAAAATGTTAAGCAGAGATGCAAACATCTCAGAGTTCTGCAGAGACAAATACAATCATTAAGAACTAGCCAAGAGAGGGTCCTTTGTAAATACTCCTATCTTTCTGCTAGAGAACTTGGGAGAGTTTAATACTATATGTTAGTATGGATTAGACAGGTTCTCCAATCAACTAGGTCAAGGGTGTGTGTCTATTTCATTTTACTTTTTTGTTTGTTTTGTTTTCTGTTTTTCACAGGATGTGGAGGAGGGAGTAAAGTTTCGATAGAGAAAATTACTTTAAAGTTTTTCACAAACAATTTTTGGGAATTTAGTTAAAAACAAATAAATAAAAAAAGTCAAGAAAAAGGATCAAATAATCAAAAATCAGTAGATATTACTAAGAGAATTATCTATGTCCAAAATTAATGTAGATACTAAAATAATCAGATATAGATTTGAAAGTGACTGTGATTTCAATATTCAATTATATTACAAAAATGAATTTTATCAAAGGAAACATAAATCAAGTGAAATTTTGGAACTACATAGGCATATATATATATATATATATATATATATATATATATTCTTCTTCAGTGTTTGCCCTTCTTCCGTAGCCAGTTAACAGCATCAGGTTGAGCCTGATGTAAAGTTTCGAGACCTCCTACTGCATACATACATTCAATTCATTTCATTGTACTTATTCACAGAGTTTAGCTTACACTACCATTCGGTGCATATATATTCTTTTAATGCCTCATTTGAGTAAAAATAATGTAATATATATATGTATGCAGTAGAATTTTAGAGACAGTCTACCATGGCAAGATTTCAGCAAAAAAAAATTTTTTTTTAGATTCTATTTATTAACTAATGAGAAAAGGGGAGAGAGAAAGAGCCAGACATTACTCCTGTTCATGTGCTCATTGGGAATGAACTCAGGACCTGATGCCCTAGAGTCCAATGCTCCATCCACTGCGCAACCTCCCAGACCACGGGATATAAGCAAATTTAGGAAAAGTCAAAATGATTGGTTAAGTTGATAAAAATAGAAAGCAAGGACTGCGGGGGTTCCCAGAAGATGGTGGACTAAGAAGCTGCTAGTGGCTTGAGCTCTGATCACAAATTCTGGAAATGGTAGGATTTTCTGCCTTTAGTAGGCCAGTCAATAAGGGGTCCAAGCGGTGACACCAAGGAGGTGACTATAACTTAATTTGGGTTAAGAATTAGAGTAGAAAAAAAAGGGAACAAAAATTTTTTTCCTTTTAATTATTAAGCACACCATGTCCGCCCCCCCCACCCCTAACCAGTCCCTGGGGACCAGCTCCTAGCAGAATCCCCTGCTGAGCTTGTCTTTACCAAATTCCTGTCCCACCAGGGAGTATCATTCATTCTAAGTCTATACCCTTCTGAAACCTCTGGCCTATTTTTCTTTCTAAGTAGCCAACCCCACCACCTCACCCCACATAGCTAATTAAATAATTAAAAATAAGTAAATATATTTAAAAAACTCTTTCCTTTCACCACTCTTTTATGACTGTTCTTTTTCTTATCTTTTTCTTTTTTCTATCTATCTTTCTTTTTCTCATTCTTGTCATCCGTTCTTCCTTAATCCTACAGCTCCCAAAGCCACAGGCCCCAGCCCCCACACCACCAAACAGTGTGCTTTTTTGAATTCACTGATACATATATGGGAATTATTTTGGGGAAGAATTCTGACTCAGAGTGGACTCTCTATGTGTGTATCTCTGCTCTACTTCCCTTTCCCCTCTTGTTACCCCTAGAATATACAGTGGATAGTAGACTTGCATAACTATCTATTCTTGATATCCCTTCTTTTTTTTTTCTCTCTCTTTCTTCTTCACTGGGATTTGGTTACTATTCTTTCACGGACTGGAGAATTGTTTGGCTAACTGGTAGTGATTAAACTGCTTCAATACTTGCTTTAGTTGCTACTGTAATTCCTGAGGTTGGTGAGTGCAATTGTCATAAAGGTATTTAGTACAGTGTTGCTTGTACTCAAGATACAACAACTGAGGAACAACAGAGCATAAAAAAAAAAAGAAACACATAAATTTAAAAAATGGGTAGATCAAAAACAAATAAAACTGCTACTCCAATGAACGAAGACAAGAGCCCAGAAGAAACTACAAATCAGCCAGAAGTAACCATAGATAAGAAAAGTATGCAAGCAATAATAAACTTATTAATCACAGAAATGAAAACAACATTGGAGGAAATGAATGGCTGTATTAGGGAAACAACAGTTGAGAACCCCAAGGAAAATACTGATTATCTTGAGGCAATTAGAGAACTGAAAGCTGAAAGAGCTGTAATGAAGAAAGAAGCTGAGGCAAGGGAAAGCAGACTAACAGAAGCAGAAAACAGAATTAGTCAGACAAAGGATGAGTTAGAGAAAACTAAGAAAGAGGTGAAAGAGCTTAAAAAGAGATTGAGAGACATTGAAAACAACAACAGAGACATATGGGATGATCTCAAAAGAAGTAACATTCACATAATTGGCCGGCCAGAGGAAGAAAGAGAGGAAGGGGAAGCAAACATTCTAGAGGAAATAATAGAAGAAAACTTCCCAGACCTGAGTAACAGAAAGGACATCAAGATTCAAGAGGCCCAGAGAGTACCAAACAGAATCAACCCAGACCTGAAGACACAAAGACACATCATAGTCACAATGAGAAGAAGTAAGGATAAAGAAAGGATCCTAATGGCTGAAAGAGAGAAAAAGTCACATACAAGGAAAAACCCATAAGATTATCTGCAGACTTCTCCACTCAAACTCTAAAAGCCAGAAAAGAATGGCAAGATCTCCATCGAGCCCTGAATGAAAAAGGGTTTCAACCAAGGATAATATATCCCACTAGACTTTCATTCAAACTAGATGGAGTGATCAAAACCTTCTTAGACAAACAACCGTTAAAGGAGGCAACCATCACCAAACAGGCCCTGAAAGAGGTTTTAAAAGACCTCTTATAAACAAGAACATCACTACAATACTGGCAATATATCAGAGCAAACAAAAAAAATTTTTTTTGAACAATGGCACTATAATACACTAAATCCATAATATCAATAAATGTCAATGGCTTAAACTCACCCATCAAAAGGCACAGAGTTGGGGGATGGATCAGTAAACATAATCCAACCATATGCTGCTTGCAAGATTCCCATCTGTCACAACAAGATAAACACAGACTTAAAGTGAAAGGATGGAAAACTATCATACAGGCTAACGGACCACATAAAAAAGGCAGGAACAGCCATTCTTATCTCAGACAAGATAGATTTTAAATTACATAAAGTAATAAAAGATAGGCAAGGACATTACATAATGATTAAAGGATCAATCAGCCAAGAAGACTTAACAATCATTATGCACCAAACGAGGGACCATTTAAATACGCCAAACACTTACTGAAATAATTTCTAAAATACATCAATAGTAATACAATAATAGTGGGAGAGTTCAATACCCCACTCTCACACTTAGACAGATCAACAAAGCAGAGAACCAACAAAGATACAAGAGAACTGAATGAAGAGATTCACAGACTAGACCTCTTGGACATTTTCAGAGTCCTTCACCCCCCAAAACTGGAATACACCTTCTTTTCAAATCCACATAACACATACTCAAGGATAGACCACATGTTGGGCCACAAAGACGGCATCAATAAATTCAAGAACATTGAAATCATCCCTAGTATCTTCTCAGACGACAATGGAGTAAAACTAACATTTAACAACAGACAGACAATTATTAAAAGTCACAGAAATTGGAAACTAAACAACATACTTGTTAAAAACCACTGGGTCATAGATTCACTCAAGCAGGAAATTCAAATGTTCCTGGAAACTAATGAAAATGAAGACACAACCTATCAAAATATTTGGGACACAGCTAAAGCAGTACTCAGAGGGAAACCTATAGCCATACAATCACATATTAAACACCAAGAAGAAGCTCAAATGAACGACCTTACTGCACAACTCAAGGACTTAGAGGAAGAGGAACAAAGGAACCCTAAAGCAACCAGAAGTACAGAAATCACTAAAGATAGAGCAGAAATAAACAACATCGAAAATAAAAGAACCATACAAAAGATCAATGAAGCCAAATGTTGGTTCTTTAAAAGATTAAACAAAATTGACAAACCCCTAGCTAGACTCACCAAACAAAAAAGATAGAAGACTCATATTAATAGAATTGTAAACGATGGAGGAGATATCACAACTGACACCACAGAAATCCAGAGAATCCTGTGAAACTTCTATAAAGAACTATACGCTGTTGGGTAGTTGCCATCTCCCCCTGGCTTCTGCTTAACCATATGCCTATATAGGGATTTTACTGATCCAAAGCTTTGGTCTATTTACATAAATCACTTTTACATAAAGCACTCCAGGGCATTGGTGGTTCTATGATAGGATTATCTCCTGCTCCACCCCCTCCTTGTTACACACTGATCCCTTCTTTGTCACACTCTGATTTTCACCAGTCACTTTTCTCTCCACCCTCTCTATATCACATCCTGTTTCCACCCTACTTGGAGAGTATAAAAACAGCTGCTCTTCTGATTAAAGACACTTGGAAATTGTTTTCCGGCTCCGAGAGTTCCAGAGTGTATCTCCTGCGGAAGTTGGTGCAGCACGAGTTCCTGATCCCTCTCCCACACAGCGGCCTAGATCAGCTCCAGTTGAGTTCTCTCCAACCCAGAGAGCACTAGCTTGGGAAGAAGTACCCTCAGGCTATCCCGGCAATACGCCACCAAACTAGAGAATCTGTAAGAAATGGAACAATTCCTAGAAACCTATGCACTTCCAAAACTGAACCAAGAAGAACTACAGAATCTAAATGCACCAATCACAGACTAAGAAATTGAAAACGTTATTAAGTACCTCCCCAACAACTAAAGTCCTGGAACACATGGTTTCACAAATGAATTCTACAAAACTTTCAGGAAACAGTTAGTACCCATACTTCTTAAGCTTTTCCATAAGATTGAAGAAACAGGAATACTCCCTTCCACCTTCTATGAAGCCAACATCACCCTGATACCAAAAGCTGATAGGGACAGAACTAAAAAGGAAAACTACAGACCAATATCGCTGATGAACATAGATGCCAAAATATTAAACAAGATCTTGGCCAACCGGATACAGCAACATATAAAAAAGATTGTTCATCATGAACAAGTGGGATTCATCCCAGGAATGCAAGGCTGGTTGAACATCCGTAAGTCAATCAATGTCATTCACCACATCAATAAAAGCAAAGCCAAAAACCACATGATTATCTCAATAGATGCAGATAACGCCTTTGACAAAATCCAACACACATTCATGCTCAAAACTCTACAAAAAATGGGAATAGATGGAAAATTCCTCACAATAGTGGAGTCTATATATAGCAAACCTACAGCCAACATCATACACAATGGACAGAAACTGAAAGCATTCCCCCTCAGATCGGGGACTAGACAGGGCTGTCCACTGCCACCGTTACTCTTCAACATAGTATTGGAAGTTCTTGCCATAGCAATCAGGCAAGAGAAAGAAATCAAAGGAATACAGATTGGAAGGGAAGAAGTCAAGTTCTCACTATTTGCAGATGATATGATAGTATACATAGAAAAACCCAAGAATCCAGCAGAAAACTACTGGAAGTTATTAGGCAATATAGCAAGGTATCAGGCTACAATCAATGTAAAAAAATCAGTGGCATTTCTTTATGCAAACACTAAATCTGAAGAAGACATCCAGAAATCACTCCCATTTACTGTTTCAGCAAAATCAATCAAATACCTAGGAATAAAGTTGATCAAAGAAGTGAAAGACTTATATACTGAAAACTATGAGTCACTACTCAAGGAAATAGAAACTGATACCAAGAAATGGAAAGATATCCCATGCTCATGGATTGGAAGAATAAATATCATCAAAATGAATATTCTCCCCAGAGCCATATACAAATTTAATGCAATGCCAATCGAAGTTTCACCAAGCTTCTTTAAGAGAATAGAACAAACACAACAATCATTTATCTGGAACCTGAAAACACCTAGAATTGCCATAACCATCTTGAGGAAAAAAAAAACAGAAATGGAGGCATCACACTCCCAGATCTTAAACTATATTATAAAGCATTCATCATCAAAACAGCCTGGTACTGGAACAAAATAGGCACACAGACCAGTGGAACAGAATTGAAAGCCCAGACATAAATCCCCACACCTATGGATATCTAATCTTTGATAAGGGGGCCAAAAGGATTAAATGGAAAAAGGAGGCTCTCTTCAATAAATGGTGTTGGGAAAACTGGGTTGTAACATGCAGAAGAATGAAATTGAACCACTTTATCTCACCAGAAACAAAAATCAACTCCAAATGGATCAAAGACCTAGATGTCAGACCAGAAACAATCAAATACTTAGAGGAAAACATTGGTAGAACAGTTTTCCACCTACACCTCAAGAACATCTTTGATGAATCAAACCCAATTGCAAGGAAGACTAAAGCAGAAACAAACCAATGGGACTACATCAAATTGAAAAGCTTCTGCACATCAAAAGAAACTGTTAAACAAGCAAAGAGACCCCTCACAGAATGGAAGAAGATCTTCACATGCCATACATCAGACAAGAAACTAATCACCAAAATATATAAAGAGCTCAGCAAACTTAGCATCAAAAAAGCAAATGACCCCATCCAAAAATGGGCAGAGGAAATGAACAAAACATTCACCTCAGAGGAGATCCAAAAGGCTAACAAACATATGAAAAACTGCTCTTGGTCACTGATTGTCAGAGAAATGCAAATTAAGACAACACTAAGATACCATCTCACTCCTGTAAGAATGGCATACATCAAAAAGGACAGCAGCAACAAATGCTGGAGAGGTTGTGGGGACAGAGGAACCCTTTTACATTGCTGGTGGGAATGTAAATTGATACAGCCTCTGTGGAGAGCAGTCTGGAAAACTCTCAGAAGACTAGACATGGACCTTCCATATGATCCAGTAATTCCTCTCCTGGGGATATACCCCAATGACTCCATAACACCCAACCAAAAAGAGGTGTGTACTCCTATGTTCATAGCAGCACAATTCATAATAGCTAAAACCTGGAAGCAACCCAGGTGCCCAACAACAGATGAGTGGCTGAGAAAGCTGTGGTATATATACACAATGGAATACTATGCAGCTACCAAGAACAATGAACCCACCTTCTCTGACCCATCTTGGACGGAGCTAGAAGGGATTATGTCAAGTGAGCTAGTCAGAAAGATAAAGATGAGTATGGGATGATCCCACCCATCAACAGAAGTTGAGGAAGAAGATCTGAAATGAAAACTAAAAGTAGGACCTGACCAAATTGTAAGTAGGGCACCAAAATAATAACCCTGAGGTAAGGGGTAGACCTGCAGCTTCCTGGGCCAGTGGGGGGTGGGAGTGGGTGGGAGGGATGGGTCACAGTCTTTTGGTGGTGGGAATGGTGTTTATGTATACTCCTAGTAAAATGTAGTCATATACATCAGTAGTTAATTAATACGAGAGCTGGAAAATTAATTGTATGTCTCGAAGTTTTTCAAAACAAAAACTGAATCTTTTTAATATATAGGCTGTGTAATTGACATGCACACTCTCTCAAAAGCCTAGACCAAGTAGATCAGAAGCAACCAATGACACAGCTATATACAAGATACTGGGTACTGTACAGCAAACCCTAACAAAAGGACTTTTCAAAGTTAACCCGATTACCAATTTATGTGATGATAACATTAACCATCGATTGTCTTTTTGAACCCTGAGACAGTAGGAACCTCACATCTCCAATATAGAGCCTCTACTTCCCCCAGTCCCGGAACCCTTGGATAGGGCCCACTTTCTTGTATGCCTCTCCCAGTCCATATCAAATAATATTGCATCTGCCGATCACAACCTAATGAACACAATGCTTGCCATCTCAACATGCTTCACTTCAGACTGTGTCCAGAGACTTCATGTGTGGAATGACAACCCTTCAGCTTCATTACTCGGGTGAGACCTTTCCTTTCATAGTATACTCTAATTCCATCTCAGGTGGTTCACTTTCTAACAAAGTCCCAAAACCTAGATATACACCAGTTTCTGTGAGAGAGAGCATATGTTCACATGTATCCATAAACTACTACAAAATATATACCTGAAAGCAGAAGTACACTAGAGTTTGCAGTGAGTATCCCCCTAACACTCCCTCTCCACTTTTCTAAGTTTTGGGTCCATGATTGCTCAACAACTTGTTTGGCTTTGTATGTTAACTCTCTTTTCTGTAACCAGGTTCCAGATGTCATCAGGATGCCAGCCAGGCTTCCCTGGACTGAAGACCCCACCAATGTGTCCTGGAGCACTGCTTCCCCAGAGACCCACCCTACTAGGGAAAGAGAGAGGCAGATTGGGAGTATGGACCAACCAGTCAACGCCCATGTTCAGTGGGGAAGCTATTCCAGAAGCCAGACCTTCTACCTTCTGCAACCCACAATGACCCTGGGTCCATGCTCCCAGAGGATAGAGAATGGGAAAGCTATCAGCGGAGAGGGTGGGATATGGAGAATGGGTGGTGGGAATTGTGTGGAATTGTACCCCTCCTACCCTATGGTTTTGTTAATTAATACTTTCTTAAATCAATTTAAAAAAATAAAATAATAAAATACATAAAAAATAAAATAAAAAAATAATGCAAGGACTGCAAAAGCTGAATAAGGGCAAGAGATTGGCATGCTTTAAAGATGACTCTTTAGAACACCCCATCAGTTCTCTGTGAACTTTAAAAGAAATTTTAACTGAGGGAGTCGTGCAGTAGCACAGCAGGTTAAGTGCATGTGGCGAGAAGCACAAGAACCAGCATAAGCATCCAGGTTCAAGTCCCTCGCTCTCTACGTGCAGGGGAGTTGCTTCACAGGTGGTTAAGCAGGTCTGCAGGTGTCTATCTTTCTCTCCCCCTCTGTCTTCCCCTCCTCTCTCCATTTCTCTCTGTCCTATTTAGCAATGACAGAATCAACAACAACGATAACGACAACAACAATAAAAAACAAGGGCAACAAAAGGGAAAGTAAATAAATATAAAAATAAAAATAAAGAAAGAAATTTTAATTGAGTAGTTTAACAGAGAGGAATGAAGGAAAACTGATTATATCATGAAAAAAATTAAAGAGATAAAGAATAGTGATAAATGAGTATCAAGCTAATATATTAAAACCAAAACCGCCAGGATTCCATAAAATATACACAATTTGAATCCTTCAATAAAAGTAAAACTTTTCAAACTTACTTAGAAATAAAGCAGAAAGCTAGTCATGTGTTAGTCATATAACTCTATTAAATGTAAAGAGCAAGGTTAACTGACAAAAGATAGAAGCACATTTATTCTGTGACTACTTCAAAAAGTAGGTAGGTATAGCTAAATTAGCATAAAATTCAAAATGAAAAATTGAGTTACTATATTTACATAATGGTACACAATATTCATCCCAAGGTCATGCAAAGTAGCAGTAAATTATCAAAGACAAAATTAAAAATTATTACTACTACAAATCATCATAGGTGAAGCATATGCAAGTTTTTTTTCTGTTATTCTACAGGTTGCATATTCACTCTGTTATTTCCTTTCCTACGAAGATTTTTACTTTGATATAATTCCATTTTCTACTATTCCTTGATATCAAGAATATTCAAGTTTTATGAGTGTGTTAGTATGCATTTGAACAGTGCTTTTCTTTCTTAATCTATGCATAGTTTCTGTGGAGTTTTACCATCAGCTCATTTTTCTCTTTTTTATATCTATTTATTTATTTTCCCTTGTTTTTATTGTTGTTGCGGTTATTATTGCTGTTACTGATGCCTTCTTGTTGGATAGGACAGAGAGAAATGGAGAGAGGAGGGGAAGACAGAGAGGGGGAGAGAAAGATAGACAACTGAAAACCTGCTTCACAGCCTGTGAAGTGACTCCGCTGAGGTGGGGAACTGTGGGCTCGAACCGGGATCCTTATGCTGGTCATTGCACTTAGCACCACCTCAGCTTAACCCACTGTGCTACCGCCTGACTCCCCATCAGCTCGTTTTCAAGAAAACCTGCTATGATAAATGTAGTTGGCAAGAAACTCTCAGACAATTCACACCTCGAGACCCTTCTCATTCAGGCTGAACTGACTTCTGCCCTGACTACTTCTAGGCAAATTAACTCAGATTCATTCTATTTTTTCTTTCATCTAATATGATGAAATAAATTTAAGGACATAGTGGGGGTTGTACCATTATGTGGAAAGCTGAGAAATGTTATGCATGTACAAACTATTGTATTTACTGTCGACTATAAAACATTAATCCCCCAATAAAGAAATAAAAAAAAAGAAATTTAACACTTTGGTCTAAAAATTTATTTTCAAAAGTCCAAATATCAACTGTGGATATAAATGTACTTGTACTAGAATTAAGAGAATACACTTCATCTGGGGAAATGACTCAGTTTTATAATACAAAAATATGAATGGATGAGGTCCTAGGTATGATTTCTGGTACAGCATTTGCCAGAGCTATAGTATTTTTAATAAAAGTAGGAAGACATTTTTAATGTACAATAATGTTGACCTTTTATTTTTGTTGAATTCCTTTATACTATATTCAGCTAAAAGGTGGTGTCAAATAGCTTACTTAATTATGTAAATTTACTATAAAATTCATGTATACAAGACCATTCTCACAATAGTCTGTGACATTACTGTTTAACTGAGCACTTTCAGGCAGCATTTTTATTTTTTTATTTTATTATTTTTTAATATTTATTTTATTTATTTATTCCCTTTTGTTGCCCTTGTTGTTTTTTATTGTTGTAGTTATTATTGTTGTTGTCGTTGTTGGATAGGACAGAGAGAAATGGAGAGAGGAGGGGAAGACAGAGAGGAGGAGAGAAAGATAGACACCTGCAGACCTGCTTCACCGCCTGTGAAGCGACTCCCCTGCAGGTGGGGAGCCGGGGTTTGAACCGGGATCCTTATGCCGGTCCTTGTGCTTTGCACCACCTGTGCTTAACCCGCTGCGCTACAACCCGACTCCCTGCATTTTTATTTTTAAAAATCAGTATTAAAATGAAATCAAATATATTGAAATCCTTGATTTTATGAACACGTGAAAATTTAGGTTAACAACACCTAAACTTTGTATTTAGAACTGAAATAAAAAAAATACATATTTATTTTTCAATTTGTTCTTTCTTTTTTTTTTTACCTGCACTAAGAATCCACTGCTCCTGGAGGCCATTTTTCCCCTTTTGTTGCCCTTATTGTTATTGTTGTCATTGCTGTTGGATACAAGAGAGGAGGAGAAGACAGAGAGGGGAAGAGAAAGATGGTCACCTGCAGACCTGCTTCACTGCTTGTGAAGTGACCCCCCCCACCCCCAAGGAGGGAAGCTCTATCCAGGTTCCTTGAGCTGGTCCTTGAGCTTCGTGCCCCGTGTGCTTTACCCGCTGCGCTACTGCCCGGCCCCCTTCCATTTGTTCTCTACTGAAGCATTAAAGATAATCAAGTAGTTGATTAGGATCATTTGTATTTATTTAATATTATTATTTTTTTAATTTATTGCCTTTATTTATTGGATAGAGAAAGCCATAAATCAAGAGGGAAGGGGCAGATATAGAGGGAGGCACCTGCAGTCCTGCTTCACCACTTGTGAAGCTTTCTCCCTTAGGAGGGGCTTGGGGCTCAAACCCGGGTCCTTGTGCAATGTAACGTGTGCTCAAACAAGTGCACCACCACCCAGCCCCGGATCATTGGTCTTTATAGAAGAATTATAAACATTAAATACAGAAAAGAGTGATCGAGTTAGGACCTCACCACTTTGTATTTCAAAATGAAATGATAAGTGATAAATTTTGGTAATAAAATGTGCTAATGTCATGTTCTAAAAAAATAATGTCAGTTACACTAGTTATTGCATGCACATATACCTTTTTCCAAATTTCAATCGAGCTAAAAATTGGACATCATAAATATCTAACAAAACAGCTATTACATGCTTCCTAGATGATGGAATACGGATTACATACTTAGGAAATAATTTTCATTTTCCCCAAAGTGAGACTGAACCTAATTGCTCTTTTATATGTGACTGTTACAGCACAGCAAATACATAGAATAGATTAAACTAACAGACAGTATTACAGTGAGTATAAGCAGTGAAACCAGAGGTGCTTCTTAGGTCCATAAAACCACTACATAACAGTTTATTTATCAAATATTGACTTAAGGAAAAGTAAAGCCAAGATAATGTGTGAAAGAGGAAAGAGATTAAGAGACATAAACCAAACAGAGTATAGCTATGAATAAATGCTGATTTGAAACATTTTAAAAGTATAAAGGCATTATTAAATTGAAGAAAACTAAACACATTGGTAATTATATGGTACTGATAAAATCTTAATTTACCATTGTAGCTAATAGTACTGTAAGTTGAAAGTAATATCTATGAAAATACTGAATTTGTGTAAAATGTTAGGTGATCTTAGACTTTCATTAGAAATATTTCTTCTATTTATCCCACCTCAAAAAGAATGTCCTCATAGGGTAAGGACCGTAAGAATGAAAAAACAAACAAACAAACAAACAGAAAGTAGCATATATTTAGGTCCACTATTTTATTTTTCTATACTCTTACATATGTTTTAATTTTTCTATGACAAGAATATCTGAGTGGGTTTTTATTATCCAAAATATTTTGTGAGAGAATTCACTGCTGAGTGCAGACTCCAGCTCCTCCAGTCTCTCCTTCCCTGTGGGATCTCACTGTGTTAGGGTTGATGGGTGCTGACAACAGCTATAGCCTGTTCATTCAGAGGAGGCACAGTGGCCTCTCCTTCCATACCCCCCACCAGCCCCCTGCCCAAGGCTTCCTTGTATTCAGGGGAGTGCAAATCTGAACATCTGCCTGTATCCACTGGAGCCAGAATAGCCCCTCCTTACCCTGCTCCCAAGTTTTATTATGTTAGGGTCAGTGTGGATCCTAGCTCCCCCTGTGTGTGCCTAACAGAGCCAGAACAGAACTACCACCAGCTCACTGACATGCCCCACTGGGTCCCACTAGAGTCCTTGAATCTTCTCTTGAACAACCAGACTCTGAATACCAGGCCCAAACACTTCTAAAGAAAAAACAATGAAATTACACTATTGTAATGAATAGGGCAGTCTATAAGAATAAGCTTTGTTATATATGTTTTTGAAGAAAATTCAAGGTTAAATGCTCTTAATGTCCTTTTGCTTATCGCTGACTTAGCTTTTAAGTGTACTGAGAACAAAGATTAAATTTTATTTACTGTTGTAGCATGAACATTTATTTAAAATCTGCAATCAACTGTTTTTTATGTATATCATCAAGAGTTTCCTTGTGGCATAGGAATTTATTGATTACAAATATTAAAGATTTCCCCCAGGCTCGTGAATATGAATGTGCTCCATTTATTTTTAATTAAAATTTGACAGCATGGGTCTTATACATTTTCTTCCTTAATTAATTGGGAACGCACAAGTAAATAATAAAATTCAGTTGAAAATGTGTTTAATGTTTATTTTGTTTCTTTGATATTTAACAACTGAAGCTAAAGTATATATAAAAAAAAACTGGATAGCCTTTAGCAGTAGATCAACTTCTTAGCAAAATAAACTTAAACTCTAACCTTCATATGACCCAGAAGGACATTATTACATGACTTTTAGCTTTACTAAGCAAAAAAAAAAAAAAAAAAGAATTTAATTGACAAAATATGCAACCATATTTCTCTGTCAGCATAATTTACATTAGTACAGAAAGAAAAGCAAGTTAATTGTTTTTACCCTATGGCATAGTTGATCGCAGTCAGCATTTTCTAATTGTGCTTCTTTTGTTACAACACAATGATGCAGTTTTAGTTAATGGTCACTCTGAACAATACATTGTGAGGACACTACAGAAGATTTTGTATTGAAAGTAAGGACTTTCAATTAAAATTTCATGATGCAGACGGCATGATCAGCATACCTAGTTAGCATTTTTTTTAAATCTTGCTACCCAATAATATGTAAAATGATTAAGTTTTATGAATTGTGAACATTAAAATGTCCAATACTGTATCTAATACTAACCTATCAAAAGTATATCAAAATAGGATGAATATATAAAGTTTATATTCATTAGCATATGTAGGCATTAGGAACCTATATAGTACTTTTAAAGTTTTATTAGTCATTTCCATATTTCTAGGATCCAGCCTGTTTTTAAATTACAGTTTTATAAACAATATTATGATTCATTTACATGTTTGTAGCAACACTAAATAATTGAAGAAGTTTACTCACCAGAATAGTTTCAAAGAAAGAGAAAGTGTCATATAAAAACATATATAATAAATGTGACAAACTTTCCACATTCACAATTATGATTGACTGGAATGTAGTACTAAAATTATCTTCCCATAATTAAATATATTTGAGTTTAAGCAAAAATATTTTTAGTGAGTCCTAAATTCTGTCTGGTATGGTCAAATCTATGCGAAAAAAAAATCCACAAATCTTTATTTTCAGACAAAGTTAAAATTAATAACATGTCTTCAAATAAATAGAAAAAATAAGAAACAAAGATAAATTATTCACCATCCAATGCAATAAAAAAATAAAACAGTGTTGGCATCACATTTATTTAGACTCTTTTCCACATTTAATTAGACTCTTTTCCACTTTAAAAACTTTGTACTTGTGGGAGTCGGGCGGTGGCGCAGTGGGTTAAGCGCATGTGGCGCAAAGCACAAGGACCGACGTAAGGATCCCGGTTCGAGCCCCCGGCTCCCCACCTGCAGGGGAGTTGCTTCACAGGCGGTGAAGCAACAAGCCTGCAGGTGTCTATCTTTCTCTCTCCCTCTGTCTTCCCCTCCTCTCTCCATTTCTGTCTGTCCTATCCAACAACAATGACATCAATTACCACAACAATGTTAAATAACAAGGGCAACAAAAGGGAAAATAAATAAATAAATATTTAAAAAAAAAAAAAAAAAACTTTGTACTTGTTTCTTTCCCTGCTTGGAATTTTCCCTACAACTATCCTGAGTCTTACATGTCAGTCCTCACAAATCTGTCAATGAATACTTCTTTTTTTTTTAATTTTCTTACCTCACAACAGGGTTTTTACTTTGGTGCCCTACTCTAGATTTAGTCAGAACCTGCTTTTAGTTTCCCTTTCTGTTCTTCTTTCATACACCTTTCATACAACTTTTCTTTCTATTTTGTTAATTGACAATTATTCATTAAGGCTCATCATGTCCTTCATACTTTGCCAATCAGATCTCTAATTATCTGATTATTCTATTTATTTAGTGGCCTGTGCATGTTCCTAGTTAATTATTTTAGCGTATATTGATAAAATATTACCAAGTACCCAAGAAATAGATGAGTATTTTCAGAAAGTTGAGGTATATATGCAAAATGGTCTCCTTTCCATATCTTGGCTAGAACTTGAAGGCGTCTTATTAAGCAAGATAAACCAGAGAGTAACATATGATCTCCATTACAGGGGGCACTTCAGAGGCAAAACAGGGATGCATTGAGCATACAGGCCACAGTGCACAAGGACCCAGATTCAAGTCCTTGGTCTGCTCTTCCAGGGGGAAATCTTCACAAGTGGTAAAATAATTTTGCAGGCATTACTCTTTTTCTCTCTTAGGTGCACTTATCACCAATCTCAAGGATCCGAATTTGAGTCCCCACTCTCTATCTGGAAGGAGTCTGTTTCACAAGCAGTAAAGTAAGTCTGAAGGTGTCTGTATCATTCTCTATCTTCCCGTTTTTTCTCAATATCTCTCAGTCCTATCTAATAAAAATAATTTTAAAAGAACAGTAAAAAATAGTTACTAGGAACAGTGAATTCATAGTTCAATGCAGGCACAAAGCCTCAGAGATAACCTTGGTGGCAAAAAAAAAAAAAAGGAAAAAATATATACAGATCCTATTACTTTAGAAGAAGCAATGGGGATGAAAAAGAGGAAGTGAGAGGTGAAAACAACACCTAGTATGATGCATAACAAAATACTTAAGAATATATTTAAGAATTTAAGCAAGCAGACTCAAGGTCAACATAAATTATCAACTTGTGTTTAAATAGCGTACACATACAACTAAACAAGTCAATAATTAAACAATTTAATCTTCAATAGTAATTTTGATTCACTAAGACATAAATCCTTGTGTAAATATTTCTATAGACAATCTTTCACAAGATTATACAGCTTATAAACAATAAAGTATATCCCTGCAATTTGCATTCTAAATAAGTTTCTATGTAATATATGCATTTCTAAGTTGTGAATTCAGAAACTATACAATTCTTACACAAAACTAAAGACAAAATGCACATACAAATCTGCTTATATCCTTTACACTATTTCAAAAAGAAATACTAATCTAAGGACAGCAGAATTTCAGTTTTAGAAATGAATTAATCACTTGTGAATTGTTTTAGTTACTTAATTTATTAAAGACATTGATGTATATAATTTTGTTGTATATTTACTTCTTTAGTGTTAGTGATTTACAAAATTACAAAAATAACAGAGATACAATTCTACACTGTTCCCACCACCAGATTTCCGCTTCCCCACTCCCTTAGTTGGAAACTGCCAGTGGATCTCCCAAGATAACTGATAAAGGTTGAATATTATTTCTGTAACTGTCTGTCTATCTATCTATCTATCTATCCATCTATATTTTTTCCCATTTTTTTTCCTATGGCCCCATCTTCTCTTCATTTTTTAAGTATCACATACACCTATTGATAATGCCGAGTTTCCTTCCTTTTTTCCTCTTCTCTGTCTGGGTCTTGATGGAGTTGGAGTTCAAAGTCCTCTAGTAATCTTCCCTTAACATTTTTTCCTCCACTGGGAAAATGGACCAAAATTCTTTTAGGGGTGCAGAAGGTTAGAGCTTTGGCTTCTGTAATTGTTTCTCCACTGGACTTGGGCATTGACAAGTTATCCTATACCCCTCAGCCTGTCCTCTTTCCATAGTGAGGTAGGGCTCTGGAAAGGTGAAATTCTGACATATCAGTAAAATCATTTGCCCAGGGAGTTCCTGGTGGAATCATAGTAGGATCTGCCAATTGGTGGTTAAAAGGCAGTAAATTATGAGACAGGACAAAATTTTTAATAAATAATAGAAATAATGTAGGACTAGAACAAATGAAGATAGAGATTTTAGGGTGATAAGAAGCTAGGAAGTCTATTTTAGGTATGTTCCTAGGATCCTATGACTTTAGTAATTTTTTATTTGAGCTTAATAGTTATTATGGAGGTAAGCTGAAAATATTGTGTGGGAAAACATAGTCAGAGTTGAGAACAGAACTAGAAAGCTGGATTAGGGCTGAGAGTATATCCCAAAATTGAAGAAAATGTGTAAATACAATTAACTTTTTTACCATATCAATCAGACCTAGAGCCCATGTATATTCACATTTAATATAGGCGCTTGTAGCAACTCCATGTCCCTGTCAGTCTGAGCACACAGTCCATGGTCACAGCTGGGAACATTTTAGGCTGCACTCATTTCAGGACCAGTCTTCAAGTGACAGAGAGCATGGCCTAGCCTCCCTTTGGAAACTGGGGCAGTCCCTACCATTGCTACTTTATAATAAAGGTAAGGTCCTGGAGAGGCCCTTGAAAGGGCTTGTGATGATATTCCTGTTGGAAGTGATTTGTGATGGTGGAGACTGGGGTCTGCTAGAAGTTCAGATATATCATATTTATAAGAGAATTCCAGGATTTCTTGACTAGGGCCTCCGGTAATGGGGTGGCCTGGTAGTGGTAAAAAAGATCACCATTAAGTGAGCCAGTCTCTTGCCCTTTTCCAGGTTTTACAGTCCCTTATTTATCTAAAAAGCTTGAATTTTTCTGTCAACAGTTAAAAGTGTTGAGTGCCATTTGTGGTATTCAAGTTGATCTATGAAGTCTGACCACAAGTTGGGGAGCAGATACTCCTAGGATTTTAGTGGGGTCTAAGCTTCAAGTTTTACTGCACTTATTTCTTTGATGATTCTACTAATGACTGGCATAAGGATATTAATTGTCCATTAATTGATAACTACTTTTAGCCAGTATATTTCTTGGCCAATTGTATACCTTTTTTTCTTCTAAAGATTATTGGGGTGACAATAATACTGATGGTGTCAGGAGAGATTAGGAAATATATCTTTCTTTCTTTTGTGTAGTTAGTTGATTAGAGATGTGAGGTAAGGGATGTGACAGGAGGTATCTAATACTAAATGATAAATATATATTTTAATTTGTGTTTATAAAATGGAAATATTGACAAGACTATGGAGTAAGAGGGGTATAGTTCCACAAAATTCCCACCACCAGAACTCCGTATCCCATCCCCTCCCTTGAAATATTTAATCACTTATAATCTTAGACCAAGAAGACCAGAAGCAACCACTCTTGTCTGTATGTAAGATATAGTTACTTGTAAATAGCATTAAATAACACAAATCATGGTAAAATCTTATATGATACAATAAATTCTAACCATGGGATTCTCAAAGTAAACCAAGTTCCCAAATATTTTGGTTATAATAATAACTATATATAACTATACATTGCCTTCTTAAACTCTAAGACAGCAAGGAACCTTCCTCAGTCTCTATAAAAACCCCTATTTCTCCCACTACTGGAACCTCTGGGGCGTGGCTCATTTTCCTTCATGCTTCTCTCCATCCATACCATTTCACATTGCATCTGCTGATCTCAATCAAAGCAATGCACCAGTACCACCTTGAAATGTTTCACTTTGGACTGTGTCCATAGATGCCACGCATGGGATGTCAACCCTTCAGCTCCATTACTCTGATGAGACTTTTCCTAGTTTATGGGACTCCTTAACTCCATTTCAGGTAGCACACTTTCTAACAAAGCCACAGAACCTAGATAAGACCTGGGCCCATGAGCTAGAACACAGGTACATGTATATTCATAAATTTGGGGAGAAGTATATCCCTTAAAGTAAAAGTGCACAACAGTTTACAGTGACTCAATACATGCAACAAGAAAATAGAAAGACCAAAAAAAAAAAAGACAATCAATATTCTTAACCCACCTTCATGCTAGCTGTCGGGCTCAGACAAAAATTAGTAAGCTCATGAGCTCATGGGCCCCTTGGAATATACCTAAAATAGACTATCTAGCTTCTTCTCAAATTTCACCTGCTATACCATTACCTTTAGGTTCCTGATTATTAAAAAATGTGTTCTGATTTACATCTTGATGTTTGTCAGCCACCAAGTTGCAGATATTACCGTGATGCCAACCTCACTTCCCTGGAAAGAAGACCTCACCAAAATTTTCTGGGACCCCACCTCCGAAGAGCCCTGCCCCACTAGGGAAAGAAAGAAACAGGCTGGGTGTATGTCCAGTGGAGAAGCGAGTATGGAAGTCTGACCTTTCACCTTCTGCTCCCCATAAATTTCTTTGGTCCATACTCCTAGAGGGATAAAGATTAGAGAAACTTTAAAATTTTTTAAAATATTTATTTACCCTTTTTATTGCCTTTGTTGTTTTATTGTTGTAGTTACTATTGTTGTTATTGATATCATCATTGTTACATAGGACAGAGAGAAATGGAGAGAGGAAGGGAAGACAGAAAGGGGGAGAGAAAGATAGACACCTGCAGACCTGCTTCACTGCCTTTGAAGTGACTCTCCTGCAGGTGGGGAGCCGGGGGCTCGAACCAGGATCCTTACACTGGTCCTTGCTCTTGGCACTAGAGAAGCTTCTAATGGGTAGAAGGAGACATGGAACGCTGGTGATGTGAATTGAATTGAATGGAACTGTACCCCTATTATACAGCAATATGCCAATCATTATTAAATCACTAATAAAAATGACTTAAGGCTTATCTGAACTCAGACAATATTTTCTTTGTTCTCTGTAAAATTTAACTATGTTTTCCTATCTTAATCTTATTCTTGTGGTCAAGGAAATAGCTCAAGTTAAAACCACAAAACCCATATGCTTGAATCTTCTAGTTTGATCCTAAAGGCATATATGCTAGCTTCCTTTTTTACTTTTTCTATTTATAGGCCAACATTTCCATGTATTTCAGATAAAAAAATATTAGAGGGTTTTACCCAGAGTTTTATGCATGTCTGTATTTCATTTCAGTCTATAGTTTCTATAAAAACTTTACTATGCAGTTGTTTAAATCACTTGGCTTCTGAAAAATCTATTCTTTTATCTTTCCAATTCTCAGAATCACTCTACTTATGTGTTATAGTCATGGTATTTTAATTGCAAAAAAAAAAGAAGAAGAAGAAGAAAGTAGGAGGAACGAAGCTAATCTGTCTTGATTAGAACTAGATGTTTGTGTCTGAATTTTAATCATTTATTATACTGAATGCAATTTTCCAACTAAGTGTAGTTGACAAAATATTTTGAATAAGAGTTTTGTTTTACTTTTTTG
The DNA here is from genome assembly GCF_950295315.1 of Erinaceus europaeus. Classification (NCBI taxonomy): domain Eukaryota; kingdom Metazoa; phylum Chordata; class Mammalia; order Eulipotyphla; family Erinaceidae; genus Erinaceus; species Erinaceus europaeus. The sequence goes on from NC_080166.1 coordinate 101,468,222, forward strand.
AAACTCTGTAATGTTCCACATATTTTGCAAAGCTAAAACAAATTCCTTCAAAATCCCAAGCTTGCAGTTTTGACATCTTTTCTAGCCTTGCCCAAATAGACATATTACATGTGGGACTCTGAGAACATTAATTATGCCATTTTCTTCATTAATATTCTTGAGATCTACTCCTGCTGTGTTCTATGATTGCTTTTCTGGAATTTAATATCATCGTTGTGAACTGATTAGACATTTACATTAAATTTTTGTGTTGCCTTACAGGTTTTGATATCTCATGGTGTAGAAATATTAACACTACAAAGAATGTGTAGTTACTTCTTATGTTTCAAAGCTTTCCGAATAATCATGAAAATGATTCATATCAAGTTCAAAATATGCTCATGTAATTTTTTCTATGATTTCATAGCATCTTAGAAAGTACATTTATAAATGTCACACAATTTTATTATAATTTGCATACATTTTATATAAAAGTTAGCTAATTTCTATAGTCTCAATTATAGAAATATAATACAATACTTTACTTATAACAAAAAGATCCTAGTATTTCTATATTTTCGAACCTAGAATTCAACTATAATCATTTAAAGCAAGATGTGATGAATATATGTATATATCTTTACTCTGTATGATTACTTGCCGTTTTATGGAATTAGATATTTCTTATATAGCACCAAAAAGGACATGAGAAGAGCATGCTATACATCTTTTCTTTTTATCAAAGAAGTCACAGGAATAATTATATAAAAGCTAGGAAATTTATTGGATTGAAAAAAATCTAAATCTAGTATTTTGTTTATCATTAGATTGCTTAATAATATCTTCCATTTGAAACCACACTTCATGTTCTAATTGTATCTAAATAGATTCATACTTCAGTGCAACTAGAGAAGCAGTTATAAAACTGATGTAAAACCCAATTATAGGTAAGCATTCAAACTGAACTTATAATTTCACATTTGACTCATCAGTTTTGATATTTTTGCACTTTCGTGTTACTTTTTAGCCTACAAATTCCTTATAGTGGTTATAATTTTTATCTGCATTTATATGAAGCACACAGTCTGATTCTAGTAAAGGAAAAGTTTTAATGAAAATAATTTTACTTAGAGAGTAGAAATCAGTTTCTTGTGGCCAGAAAAATAGCTCGACTAGCTAGCTGGTAAAACATCAGAGTTGAGTTGTCTTGTTCAGTTTCTAAAAATTCTTGTACTAGAGTGGTGATCTTGTTTGTATTATTCACTGTTTCCTATAAAAATTTCTTTCATGTGTAATATTTTTAAAAAGTGTCTTTAATGACTAAGGAGATGGTTCAGTGAGTAAAGCATTGGCCTGCAGGAATGAGTTCCTAAGTTTGAACCCTGGTATTGCATATGTCAAAATGATGTTATGGTTCTCTCTCTCTCTTATTTATAAAGATAAGGCCTTTATAATAATAATAATAATAATTAATTGAATAAGTACATTTTTAGAACTTCTTTCAGTGGTTGTCAACAGTAAGGAATCCCTTTCTAGAAGACAGATTTAAAAAGAAAAGAAAGTAAATTAAAGCTGGAAAGAAGTAGAATCTAGTTTTTTTTTTTTTTTTTCCTCCAGGGTTATTGCTGGGTTTGGTGCCTGCACCATGAATCCATCGCTCCTGGAGGCCATTTTTTCCACCTTTTTGTTCCCTTTGTTGTGGTTATTATTATTGCCATTGTTGATGTTGTTCGCTGTTGGATACAACAGAGAGAAATGGAGAGAGGAGGGGAAGACAGAGAGGGGGAGAGAAAGACAGACACCTGCAGACCTGCTTCCCCGCCTGTGAAGCGACTCCCTGAAGGTGGGGAGCCGGGGACTCGAACCGGGATCCTTACGCCTGTCCTTGTGCTTTGTGCTACATGCGCTTAATCCACTGTGCCACCGCCCGACGCCCAGAATCTAGTTTTATACTAAGCACATTAAAGGTAATGTAACAGACGATATATATTTTCCCCCAGGGAACACCATAAATATTTATGAAGGTGAAATATGGGCATGTTTAGTAGAGAAATAAAATTAAACATCATCAGGGCCTGTACCATAGATCGAAGAGGATTCCATTGTTCCAGTGACAGTGCTTCCTTGCTCAAGAGCATAGGGTCTTTATCAAAAAGGTTCTGCCTTGGTCTAATCAAAAGAATCTAATAGGGGCGGTAGTGCAACGGGTTAAGCACAAGTGGTCCAAAGTGAAAGGACCCGCCTAAGTTCGAGCCTCGGGCTCCCCACCTGTAGGGGAGACGCTTCACAGGCGGTGAAGCAGGTCTACAGGTATCTTTCTCTTCCCATCTGTCTTCTCCTCCCGTTCCCATTTCTGTCTGTCCTATCCAACAACGATGGCATATTTTTATGGAACTAAATTGTTTTTATTTTCCTCTCATACATACAAATAAAAACAAAATGGTGTTACTTAGTAACATAGGAACATAGTGCATGTGGGAGAGAGTTCAGTTTTGTGATGTTATCCTTGACTGAGAGTTGCCCCATAATGCCAATAGGCTTGGCAAAAATAGAAATTCTTCGTATATCTTTATTGTGAAAACCAAAGATTTAGAGAGTAATACAGTGGAGCTTATTGTACAATAAATTGTTCAATTTTTTGATTTATTATGCAGTTCTTAGAAGCTTATTGAGTGTCCCTTTTGTCACACTTCATGAATTACTGAGTAATACAGAAGAGCTTAGTCTATAACTAGATAGTGAAATTTTGATTTACTATGAAATAGTTGTTCCAATCTGTTTCTACAATGGGAAGAGTTTAATGTTTCTTAATTATAGACAAGCCTCATCAGCCACTTCATTTTCAAAGCAAGTAATATCTCTAAGAAAGCTTTGAATATATCTTTTGCAAGAGGAAAATTTGTGCTTTTAAAATGATCATTTATCCTAATTTCTGGAAGCCAGCAAGTCTGTAAGTCGTACCTAAGAAATAAAAGACTGTTTCTATTTTATTTAATAATGTACCATGATAGCACATCAATTGATGATAGTTATTTTTCAAAAGACCAAATCTCAATTTTTCTAAAGACAATGAAGTCCTTATCTTTTAAAAAAATCATTTCTAATTACTTTTATAGTATTAGTTCAGTCTATTCCTTGTTCACTTACCATTAATCAAAATCTTGAGTTATTTCTACGCTAAGAAGAGTTGCACATTTACAAATTATTACTAAAAAGTGCTACCGAGACTCTGATATGCTCTGGTAATTTGTGTATTGGTAATTTGTACATTTTGTTTCTTCTTTTTGTATTATGCCGTAGATACATGAGAAAAAGCATTAGTATGGAATGTTTTACTGACCTGTAAACTATTTCTTGTTGTAGTTACTTATGTTTTTGGTTTTGTTTTTGAACTTCACTTAAGCTTACTATCAACTAGCTTTACTTAAGAGTCATGTGAAAACCATTCATCAAACAATGTTTACACTCACCTTGCAGAACAATTTGACCTATTTTGTATAATCTGTGTATATGTTCTAATGTAAAGGTTATAAAATATAGGAAGTATCTAATGTGTGGGCCAAATACAAAGTTACTCATAGCTTGTTGAATGCCTCACAGGAACTTTTCAAGATAATGATTTAACTTTTTAATATTAACTTACCTAATAAATAGTATTAGATCTTTCAGCATTAAGGAGTAAAAAGAAAGGAAACAGTCACTATGGAAAGTTAGTATCTAGAAAAAATGTAAAATAACTAAACAGAACAGATAATAGCAATAGAAAAGATAATTGATAAGGTGTAGTGTCTTTTATCACTCTAAAACTAGTATGTATTTAGCTGTGTTATATCACATGACACATTTGTACTTTTCTACTAGTCAGTCAATGAAATACTCAAAAATTATAATGAAAATGATTCATAGGTAAATTACAAAATTAAAAATCAAATCCAAAACAACATGATTCAATGAATGGTGTTAGTAGCAACTACTAAAATAGTTTCCTCTAAAATTTAGTCAAGTATGGGTTGGGCAGTGGCATACCTGGTTGAGCACACATATTACAGTTTGCAAGGACCAAGGTTCAAGCCCCCAGTCCTTACTTACAGAGGGAAAGCGTTGAGAGGGGTGAAGCAGTGCTGCAGGTGTCTCCCTGTCTTGCTTCCTCTCTACTTCTGTTTCTCTTGATTGCTGGCTGTCTCTATCCAATAAATAAAGATAATTTGAAAAATTTAGTCAAGTAGACTTATTAGATCAGATGTAAAAGCTATTTATTAACCATGATATAGAAAATATGAAGTAGATTATGTAGAAGAATGAGTTAGTACATACAACAACAACAAAATGAATACACTGAAAACAAAGATAACATTTACTCTGATTTTAAGAAATTTCTGGCTAGGGAGACAGCTCACTGTTGAGCATAAGAATCACATGAGTGAAATTCTATCATTATGACAGGACTGTGGTTATCTGATTTATCTAGCTACTAAAAATAAAAATTAAATTTAAAATAGTATTTGAAGTTTGGTCGGGGAGGTTTTCAGAGTAGATAGAGTACCTGGCTTCCATGCTTGAGGTCCTAAGATGGATCCTTAGCATCATGTGAGAATACCAAGGATAGATAAGAATTAATGGGTAGGAAAGGGTGGTGGTATTTTGATGTTAATGTTTCTCTCTTCAAATCCTACAGATACATTGATTTTGGGTAGCAGTAAAGCACATGAAGAATACCCTGGGTTCATTTTTCAGAAATGTGTGTGTGTGTGTGTGTGTGTGTGTGTGTGTGTGTGAATCTGATGGTCTAATACCAGAACTCTAATTATAGAAACTGAAATGAGACTGAATTAAAAATAAAAACAGCCAAAAATTCCTTAAAATTAAATACTTTATGGGACAGGAAAATAATTAGTAAATAATTCAACAAGTACGGGAAAAAATACTGACAAGTAACATGACAATGGTATTTTATGAATTCCCTAATGGACATTTTTGTGATAATAACTCTATTATGATCATATAACATATGTAGAATGATTTTTACTAAATACTGACAAGATATACATATAATGCCTACATAATACTATTTTGAAACTGTAGTTTTTTTAATTTACATACCAATTAAAGAAAACTCCAATTCCCACATGAACACATTTATACACATATATTAGTTTGCACTTTCAAACACATGATTATATACACTTTTCAAAAATGGTTGAACAGATGCTTACATATTCAATTCTCTAAATTGCCTAGTGATCAAAGACTAAAAAAAGATGATTTACAGAGTACCTCTCTATATTTTTTGTTACTTTTTTTTTTCTCGCATTGTTATCGATCCTTTGGGGATTATTTAATACAGAATCAAAGAATAATTTTAGAAGTGTTTTGAGTAAAGGCCAATTACTTTAATCCCTTCTGAAAGAAACTTGAGAACTAGTACTAAGTCCCCATCCTACTGATTAGTTCATTGACATAATATTCACCGTGGATTCTGTCTTATCACTTGGTGGCAGATACAAAGACTTAGATAAGTTTTAAGTTAGTGTGCACTGGTTCTTTTGTTGTTTGTTCTACTTTATATCTTAATGCTTTTCAGCCATCAACTGGCAGATGATGCCAACCTGACTTCCCTGAGATGACTTCACCAAAGAGTTTTAGAACTCCACCTCCCCAGAGCCCTATTCTACTAGAAAAAGATAGAAATGGGCCAGGGCTATGGATCATCAGTGAACACCTGTGCCCAGCAAAGAAGCAATTGCAGGGACAGGACCTCCCACTTTCTGCACCCCCTGAGGTCCCTGCTCCCAGAGAGATAAACAGTAAGGAGGCTTCCAATAAAGGGGACAGGATACAGAACTTTGGTGCTGGGAATTGTATGGAGTTGTACTCCTTTTATCCCACAAATTTGTTGATTATTATTAAATCAATAAAATAAAATTTAAAAAGTCTTTTCTTAAAATTTTTATTGGAGGGAGTCGGGCTGTAGCACAGCGGGTTAAGCGCAGGTGGTGCAAAGCACAAGGACCGGCATAAGGATCCCGGTTCGAACCCCGGCTCCCCACCTGCAGGGGAGTCGCTTCACAGGCTGTGAAGCAAGTCTGCAGGTGTCTATCTTTCTCTCCTCCTCTCTGTCTTCCCCTCCTCTCTCCATTTCTCTCTGTCCTACCCAACAACGACAACAACAATAATAACTACAACAATAAAACAACAAGGGCAACAAAAGGGAATAAATAAATAAAATAAATATTTAAAAAATTAAAAACAATTTATTGGAGAAGTTAATAGTTTACAGTATAGACATTGACATATAGATACAATTTCATTATTTTCCAGGACCCCAGAGTTCTCTTCCATACCTCCCTTATGCTCAGTGGTTCACTTTGTGATCTCTTCTCCTTCCCTGTCCTTATTTATTAAATCCCACTTATAAATGAGGTCATTTGGTAATTGAATTTTTAAAATTTATCTCATCTAACATGATGTCTTCAAGTTTCAAAATCTGGAAGTGACCAAGATATCCAAGGACAGATGAGTGATTAAAAAGATGTGGTATATACTATGGAACAATACTCAGCTGTTAAAAAATGATGAATTTATCTAATTTTGTTATTTTTTCCTTTTCATGAACATGGAATGTCTTTCTGTTTCTTTGTATCTCTTTCTATTCTCTTGGAGAATGACTCATAGTTTTTGGTTTACAAGTCGTTTACCTCCTGTAACTTTACTTCTAAGCATTTTATTGTTTTTACTTCTGTAGTAAAGAAATTGATTTCTGGATGTCTTCTTTCAGTTCCATTATTTGCACTGAGGAATGCCACTGATTTTTTATATTGATTTTGTAGCCTTCCACCTTACTATATTTTTAAGTTATTTCCAGGAGTTTTCATTGGACCCTTTAGGATTGTTTATATCATATCACCTGCAAATAATGGAAATTTAACCTTTTTGCCCAACTGAATTCCTTCAATTCTTTTCTCTTGACTAATTAATATGGGTAGGGTCTTAATACTACTTCCTTTTTTGGATAGGACAGAGAGAAATGGAGAGAGGAAGGGAAGACAGAGAGGGGGAGAGAAAGACAGACACCTGCAGACCTGCTTCACCACCTGTGAAGCAACTCCCCTGCAGGTGGGGAGCTGGGACTCAAACACGGATCCTTAGCTGGCCCTTGCGCTTTACACCATGTGCACTTAACCCACTGTGCTTAACCCGCTGGGCTACCGACCGACTCTCCTCAATACTATGTTTAATAATACCAGTGATAGTGGTCACCCTGTTGGCTACTTGACCAGAAAGTGAAAGTTTCGATTTCTCACCACTGAGTATGAATTTGGGCATATAGGTTTTGTGTATATAGTCTTGAGTGTGAAGAATTTATCATCTATCCCAATTTTTAATGTTTTGATTTTGAAAGGACACTGGGCCTTGTCAGATGCTTTCTCTGAATTTATTGTTTACACAGACTTTGGTTTTCCTTTTATTGATATGGTGGGTTATATTTATTGATTTATGTATACTGAGCCAGAATTGAATCCGTAGGATAGAGCCTATATGGTCATGGTGTACAATCTTCTTAATGCACTGCTGTATTTTATTAGCTAGAATTTTTTTGAATATCTTAGCACTGAAATTTTCTTTTTTATTTATGTCTCTGTCTGCATTTGGTATAAGGGTGTTGGCTGGTGACAAACCTGGTTGAGCTCACACATTACTGGGTCTTTAATAAAGCCTTCAGGAATTGTTTTTATCATGTCAAATTGTTATGAATATAAATGTAGGTTCAGTGGTAGTCTGTTTATAATGACAATGAAGGTCTCAGGGGAATCATATATAAAATAGCACTCAAGTGGATTACTGAAAAAAATAACTTCATTATTGTAAGAGCAAACATAGTCAACTGCTCAAATACCTTCTTATCCCATTTGAAATGTGTTCACGATTCTATGGCATAGATTTTACAAGACCACCAATTTCTCTCACGGAGAAACTATGTAAAAGGCTAAAACTTTAAAACCTTGTTATGCTTTATTGGTAGATTGTGCATTATTGGATGTGTATTACAAAAGCAAGTTCTTGTGAAAAGAAATAAGCATTCCATTCAGCAGAAATGTACCCCTACTTTTCAGACTGTATAAGATGTTTGGCTTCCTGTGGTAGGTTTTTTTAGGCAATTTGTTGGAGTCTTTCCAAGGACAGTCAAAATGAAATTCGAGGTTGTAGCACTTTAATATCTCTTTGATCCTAAGCAGTGCTGAAGTACTCAGAAATGTGCAAATTCACTAGCTCTCTTGTGGGCCTTTGTGGAGTGCTGGTAGTTAATTAATTATTCCCTAGTAATCAACTTTGCAGTGTAATGACAACTGTTTGTTTTACTAACTTTATCAAATCTTGAGTGAAAAGTTAATTTGCATATATGTTGGGTTCAGTTTTAATGCTCTGTCTAGTTTTATAAGAAATATGTAGACAAATTATTATGAAATATTATCTGAATATGGATCAGAGATAAAGGACAATTTAACTAACAGGATAGCCACAAGTACATTTAAAACTTAAAAAATACCAGTTTAGTTTTTCTATTTAAAATGTCCATTTTATTTTATTTGATAGGACAAAGAGAAATTTAGAGGGGAGGGGTAGTAAAGTGGGAGAGAGAGAGAGAAAGAGAGAGAGAGAGAGAGAGGCCAGTAGGACAGCTTCTCAGTTGCCAAAGTTTCGCTCCTGTAGATGGCAACTAGGGGCTTGAACCCAGGTCTTCAAGCTTGGTAACATGTAGTCTCAATCAGATGCATCACCACCTAGCCTCCAACAGTTTTTTTTTTTATCTTCATATATTATTTCAAAATTAGTGTTAGACTATGTAATTAAATCATTTTACTAATGACATAAGATACCAGCATGCACCTACAATTATGTGAAGGCATGCATTCACTCATAAAACTATGTTTTTCTTTGGAGCATAACAAATGAAACTCAATTGTAATGAAGTGTACTATCACATTGCTCCTTTTCAGTAAATTATATATGTTGTCCATAATAAAATCGGTAGATAAATAGGATTTTCATCCAAAATCAAATCTTAGGAGAAACATATACTGTTAGATAATTATTAAAAATTTTAATTTAAAATATGCCTACTAGCTAGCTACAAAACGGAGACCCCCCCCCCCAGCTCTTCATCTACACTATTGCAACCTTTAGGTTCATGATTAGTCAACAGCTTGTTTAGCTTTGTATGTTAACTCTCTTTTCAGCCACCAGGTTCCAGATGCTACCATAATGCTGAACAGACTTCCCTTGACAGACAATACCACCAATGTGTCTTGGAGCTCCAATTCCCCAGAACCCTTCCCCACCAGGGAAAGAGAGAGGCAGGCTGGGAGTATGGATAGACCAGTCAATGCCCATGTTCAGCAGGGAAGCAATTACAGAAGCCAGACCTTCCACCTTCTGCATCCCATAATGACCTTGGGTCCATACTCCCAGAGGGTTAAAGAATAGGAAAGCTATCAGGGGATGGGATAGGATACAGAGTTCTGGTGGTGGGAATTGTGTGGGGTTGTACCCCTCTTATCCTATGGTTCCATCAGTGTTTTGTTTTTAGAAATAAATAAATAAATAATAAAATTAAAATAAAGTAAAATAATAAAAAATTTAAATGAAAGTAATTTCACTCAGCTGTAAGGAATAAAACAGAGATAATCTATAAAAAATTATTTTACTAATCTTATGTTTAATATTCATGTTTTCTACTACAGTTAAAATGATAGTTCCCAATGCAGTTTTTTTCCTTTTCTGTTTTACTAATCCATTTAAAGAATAAGTAAATATATTAAAAATAGAATATTTTCGTAAATATATTTGTGAATGAAGAAATACATTTTGCATTATTTACAACAGAACATAAAGTAAAATATTTCTTTACAAATACTATAAATAAATATAGCAGAGCTAAATAGTTTGCTTGGGGTTACTTCTACAATATATTTCAATACAGGTTATAGATTATTAATACTAAATTTAGTAATAATGATGTTTTTTTATTCAAACACACTTTTGTCACTCTTTTTTACCCATGGTGTATGAATATATTCTCTTTCACAAATATTCATAGAAATAGCTATAGTTTGTCTCACAACCATTTTTATTCCTAGCGCTGCTCATATTTATCAGTCATACAAAACCTTCATGCCATAAAAAAGTTTTCTTGTCAATTCTAATGAAAAATAAAGACATTCTAATGGAAAAGCAAATGTTCTACACATTTTTCAAGGTTACTATATTATGAAACAGTCAATTTAATATTGTAATTTATGAAACATGTTTAGAATTTCTGATTTTATGCACTTTGGTCATTATACTTTACTAACTCTCTGTGAAGTAAAATTCCAATAAGGTTTTATAGCACTAATGCAATGTTAACATATCAATAAGAAAATAAAAGAGGAATCCATGATTAAAATACACAAAAGTAGGTTCTGACAAAAATTTAAAATTTATATTACAATTTAAAAAAAATTGAACCTGTTACCTTTCTGCATGAAAGCCTCTTTGCATAACCATTGTGCTGTCCCCTTAGCCCTTAAATAACATTTTTATTTACTTACTTTTCCTTCTAGCATCTCTTCACATACAAAAACACAACATATTCAGAAATGCAAAGAGAAATATACTTTCAAATCAAAAGTGACTGATTGCTTTGCTTCTCTTTCCAATTAAGAGGGCACACTTTAATAGATCTTTTTGCATGCATAAAATAAAAATCAACCAGCAAAATTATTTAATAAAAGTTGTAGTGGTTACAGAAACATTAAACAGAGAATTATTAATTCAAGTGGGAGAAAAATTAACACAAATCACTCAGTGTAATACTGTAACATGGAAACACCTTTTTATTGTGAAAAATCTATTTTCAAGTTTTGGATAGAACAAATAAAAGTATAGTTACAAATACTCAATTACTGCCAATATTTTGTGCTGGAGACACATAACTAAGGTCACCTAAAAGCAACAATATGTAAGCAACATAGAATAAATGTGCCATAAGAGTGACTTTTTAAAAATCTTTTAAATTTTATTTATTATTATTGGATAGAGACAGAGAAAAATTGAGAGGAGAATGAGACAGAGGGAAAGAAGCAGAGAAATACTTGCAGCCCTGCTTCAACACTCATGAATCTTTCCCCCTACAGATGGGGACCAGGGGCATGAACCTGGGTCCATTTGTACTGTAGAGTGTGCACTTAACCAAGTGAGCCACTGCCTAGCCCCTCAAAAGTAGCTTTTTACTTTTCTACATTTGTACCTTATCATCAGCAATAAAGTAAACCTTATATGAATGAATGTCTAATATGTAGAAGGGGGGAGTCAGGGAAACATGCTACCAAATTGTTGAATAACTGTAGCATTCATGGAATTATGAATATTCCAACCATAAACACTGATCTAATCTTCTATTTCAGTTTATATAGTTATTTAAGTTTATATAGTTTATAGAAAAAATTAGTCTAATAGTCCATAAATTTGTTCTTATTAATCTTAAATGCCCCAAATATCTTCCTTTTTCTCTCTAAAGCTGTAGTTTCTAATTTTGTTCTCTATATGTTCTTATTTGCAAATCAATGATGAAAACTTTGACATTTATTGAGCATACATAGACACAAAAATCACATGTTATGTATACATACTGTACATGAGGACCACTTACTTCAGCAGGAGAATAATACAAAGGAGAATGGGTATCCCTTTTCTTATTGGAAAAATGCCTCCTATTTTAGAAAGTGCTCACTTAATTTGTGATGGAGAAGGAAAAATAAAAACAATGGTTACAGCAGTAAGATGAAAAATAAATTTGCATTGTCTAGTGTCATAGTTGTATTTTTGTTAATAACATTAAATGAAACAAGAAATTTCAGAATTACTTATGATAGGAGAATGTCAGAGATACATTAGAAAACAAACTTTATTATAAATAAAATGAATGTCTTAGAAAAAGGGAAATTGGAGCATGCTAATTAAGAAATTGAATTAGTCAGTAATATTTTGGGTACAAAGGAAAGGATCCAGACTTGAAATGCCTTAGAAAATAACAGAAAATCTAATGGAGGTATGATGATCAAATCACAAGATGATGTAAATCAGTACAAAGTGAGGGAATGCAGCTTGGCTCTATGAGAAAACTGAACTAGGAAAATAATAAATATTATCCTCATTTATGCATTTATTCATCTACACTTCCCCTCTTTTTCTCTTTCTTGATTTTTTCAACTTCACTATTGCTCTATTGTGGAGCTGTTGATTTACATATTCCTACTGTTACAAAGTGCATTTCCACATTTCTTTAAAATGAGTGCTAGACCATTTTGTCCTTCTCCAAATCATCACCCTGTCTTTCTAAGTCCCTACCAGATGGCTTTAGATCCACAGCTTTCCTTGGTGCTCTTCCCTTATTCCTGTGAGTTCCCAAATCTGCTGTTCTTTGCTTTTTTTCTTAGATTCCATCTATAAGTGAGATCATCCAGGATTCATCTCTCTTGACTTACTTCACTTAGCATGATTCCCTACACTTGAATCATGCTGTAGCATGGGCTAATTAGTATGCCGTTATTTCTTATAATGGGTTTTTTTTTTCCACTGTGTGTGTATATATGCCATAATCTCTTTATTTATTTATTAATGTATTGTTGGACATCTAGGTTGTTTCCAAATATTGACTATTACAAGCAACACTGACACAAACATGGATATCACAGATCTTTTTCAAACTTCGACATATTTGATAATACTAAGAAAAATAAGTGACCTTCCTCCTAATACTATGGAGACAGTGTCTCAAAAGATTTGTTTTCTTATCTTGGGATTTTTAGAAAGAGTTAGTATCTAAGCTTTACCTTGTTCACATGTTAAGAAAAAAATTATTGGGCTAATGAGATAGCTTATCTATGAAGATGCCTGCTTTACCATTAGTATGGCCAAGGTTTCAGCTCCTGTCCCATACATTGGTGGGGAGAATTTTATGCTTTTTCTTACTTTGTCTTTCTCTTGTATCTGAAAATATCAGCCTGAAGATATGAAGCACGCATGACAACAAACATTTCACAAAAGTGATATTGGTTGGTCAATACCATGTGCTATTCAATTACCTATCATTGGAACACCTAAGCCACCTGGTGACTATACTAGTTTTATAAAGTTCAAACATCTATAAAGCAACAGTTTATACAGTATAATCATAATTTGTAAGTCTCTTATTCTGAGAAGCCCTCTCTGTCATTACCCCACAAAAACAATCACTGGTTTGATTTACATTACAGTAGAAAACTAGATACAATAAAATTATAATATCAATAACAAATAGTAAATTAAAATATTTATTATAATTTGATTATAATATGTGAATGTGTTGACTATCTCCTGGCCTCTCAAAACATGCTATGATGCTAATATATATATATTGTGATTTATTGCTAATGACTGAAACCTCAGAAAGTGAAATTGTGGAGAAAAGGAATAGTGTATTTCTAATTAAAACATACTAATATTCTGTTTCAGAATATCAATTGGTGTGAGACTAAAATAAAATATTGTACTGGATAATATAATAAAGAAGGAAGTAAAGCTTTCATAGTAGAGCTGAAAAATATCCATTCAATGGCTAGAACAAACATTGGTTATGACCTAAGCATTGTATGTGTGACTCTGAGAAATCTTATTTTTATATGTAGTAGCTTTTAACATTTCACAATTATTACAAAAGGCCAATAATTCCTTCATCTTATAAGTCAAGATGCATATTCAGAAGGTGAAAAATAATGTGAGTCTTGTGAAATTGAAAACAAAAGAAGTAGAAATTAAGCCCAGGCTTACAAGTCTGCTTTCATGCTGCCCTTTATTGCAGATGATATAATATTCTTTAAAAGTGTATCAAAATAATGGGTCTTTAAAATATATATAATCCATTGACTTATGAGTTAATGTACTTTTACCACCACTGTGTTTTCTTAAATCTTGAATCTTAATCCCTCTGGTACTAAAACTTGGGTCTTCTTCCGAGAATATAGACTTGGCAGCTGTTGTTTATCCTGGGCTATTCACTTTGAGTTCTAACAGTCCATGCACAGCTGTGCAGTTGAAGGGATTAAAAAGTTAGAATATTGTTTTGTAGAAACTTATGCACTGACTACAGAAAGAATAAGAGTTTTAAATACTTCTGAGTTTACAAATGCTAACTTCTATCTCCTGAGGTAATCCTGCTCCCATTATATATTCCTGGACTCGTAAAATGAGTAACATCTTACTTATTTTTGATGTTAGAAATAAAGTATTTCTTGCCTTTAGCAATAATAAAGTCTCTACAGAGAATGTTTCGTCTCATAGACTCAAAGCAGCATTACAAAATATAATTTTTTAACCATGATCTAGTGCCGGTAGCATTGAAAATACTTTAGCACTAATATATAAATTTGCAAAAGGAGAGACAGGAAAGAACATAGAGAAAGGTTTGTACTCTTGTTTTAGTTTTTGAACAGTATTTCTGTATGTAGAAAAAAAGATAGTTCAGCAATCAAAACCTTAATGAGTTTGTCATTAAACATTCTGTTTTACTCTTTACAGGGAACCATGAAAAATTAGTAGAAATAGCACTACCTGTGATTCCCAAAGACTATATTAAAACCAGGTAATAGAAATGGAGAGCCATTTAGAAAAGAGACTTTTTATAGTCATATTGGAACTACCTTTTAGTCATACTCCTGAATTGCTAAATAATAAAAATAAATACATAAATGGAGCTGGAAAGATAGCTTAACCATGGAATGCAGGACTTGTAAGAGATTTTATGCACAGCACTGCATACACCAGAGGTAAGCACTGCCCTGGTCTCTTTCTTTCTTTCCCTCTTACTTTAACTCTTGTAGTAAAAATAAATAAAATATTTGACTAAATAAATACATAAATATATCATCTAACATGTTTATGCCATAAACGGTTATGTAAATATATAAGAATAAATAAATGGATACAAATATTGATAATTCAGATTTAGTATTGGTGAATATTGTAGGAATATCCCACTCATTGATTGCCTTATTTTCTTGCTTGCTTGCTTCTTTTCCTTATTATTGGGGGCAGAGGGGTTAATGGTTTATAATTTAGTTATTAACACATGGGTAATATTTCTTTTCTTTCTCTCTTTTCTTTTCTTCCCTTTTCTTCTCTTTTCTTCCCTTCCCCTCCCCTCCCTTCCCTTCCCTTCCCTTCCCTTCCCTTCCCTTCCCTTCCCTTCCCTTCCCTTCCCTTCCCTTCCCTTCCCTTCCCTTCCCTTCCCTTCCTCTCCCTATCCCTCTCCCTCTCCCTCTCCCTCTCCCTCTCCCTCTCCCTCCCCTCCTCCTCTCCCTTCCTCTCCCTCTCCTTCTCCTTCTCTCTCCCTCTCCTTCTCCCTCTCTCTTCCTTTCCTTTCCTTTCCTTTCCTTTCCTTTCCTTTCCTTTCCTTTCCTTTCCTTTCCTTTCCTTTCCTTTCCTCTTCCAGAGTTATCTCTGGGGCTTCCTGCCTGCACTATGAATCCATAGGTCCTGGCAGCCATTTTTCATTTTTACTGGATGGTACAGAGAGAAATTGAGAGGACAGTGGGAGACAGAGAGGAAGAAAGAGACCTGTAGACATGCTTCACTGCTTGTGAAGTCACATCCCTGCATGTGGGGACTGGGAGCTGGAAATGGGATCCTTGATTTGGATCCTAGTGCACCACTGCCCACCCCTGCAATGGGTAATATTCTCATTTAATCATAAAAACAGGGGGCTTGCAAAATATTATCACCCCCACTGTAGGTCTTTGTTCAACATCATAAAACCATGACCTCAAAGCCTCTCCCATCTGACTCCCTACCCTTCTTCACCAGAATATTTTGCTTTGCTGCAATACACCAAATACAGACCAGGATAACAACACAATTTGGAATAGTTTAAGCCATTTCTTATGGGTATAACCTCATTCTCTAACCAAATGTGCTCAATTAATTCTGTTGGTGTCCAGATGTGTGCGTCATGGTGAAGACATTGGGCAATTATTATACTTACCATTTTAAGATAATATGCAAAGGAACACTTAGACCCAAAGTAGTCACTATCAAACCCCCCACCCCATCAGCTGAGGCCCCATCAGTCAGGGAGTCCTGAGATTCCCAAACAGACATGATGGGTCTAGACCTCCAATAGATCCCTCTCTCCATTGTTACTGGTCATCTCTATCAGGAACAACAAAATAGATGCCTTTGTGAACCCCCATAGGAACTTTCCCTCAACTTGGATCAACAATGGTAGAGAATGTTCCATCCTCCAAAGGGAGGCTGGACAACATACACTATGCTACAACTGAGGAAAATGGGCCCTGATATTGGGGCAGCTGGGAATGTTCCTACTCATGACCATAGAATTTGAGCTCAGATCTAAAGGGATGCAGAGGTCACATAGGCTCCTAAGCTGAATAGGGGCCCCAGATCACATCAAATATATGGGGTTAATAGTCAACAATATTTATACCCCTTTCCCATATGCAGAAGCTACTCTCTTCCCTTATCCAGCTTTTTGGTTCTTTTCCCAGCTATGACATCATCTGCCCAGACAATAGCTTGGATCCACTTGCATATCAGATTTCTGGCTCAGGGAAAAAAAAAAAAAAAAAAAAACCTAGTATAGCCACAGGCCCTTTGGAACATAACTAAAATATGTCTACTATCTATCTACAAAATGGAGGACCCCCCCCAACTCTTCATCTGCACTATTCCAGCCTTTAGGTCTATAATTGGTCAACAGCTTGTTTGGCTTTGTATGTTAACTCTCTTTTCAGCCACCAGGTTCCAGATGCTACCATGATGCCTACCAGACTTCCCTGGACAGACAATCCCACCAATGTGTCCTGGAGTTTTGATTCCCCAGAAGCCCACCCCACTAGGGAATGTGAGAGGCAGGCTAGGAGTATGGATCAACCAGTCAACACCCATGTTCAGCAGGGAAGCAATTACAGATGACAGACCTTCCACCTTCTGCATCCCACAATGACCTTGGGTCTATACTCCCAGAAGGTTAAAGAATAGGAAAGCTATCAAGGGAGGTGTGGGGGTGAGATACAGAGATATGGTGATAGGAATCCTGTGGAGTTGTACCCCTCTTATCCTATGGTTTTGTCAGTGTTTCCTTTTTATAAATAAAATTATAAATAAATAAATAGACAGTAATTAAGACATTATGGTTTGGAAAAGATAGACAAATAGTTCAATGGAATGAAGTGAGTATTTCTTAAAGAGACCCTGGAATAACTGTAAACTAATATCCAATGTCTGTATCACTGCATAGCAGTGAAGGAAACACTGATTTAGACATACCCATTCTATAATTAGCTGTTAAACAGAACAGAAAAGAAATTGTAACAAATTTTAGATAATGAAAAATAAATTCTTGGAGTTAGTGGCAGCACAACAGGTTAAGGGCAGGTGGTGCAAACTGGCGTAAGAATTCTGGTACAAGCCTCGACTCCCCAGCTGCAGGGGAGTCGCTTCACAAGTGGTGAAGCAGGTCTACTGGTGTCTATCTTTCTCTTTCCCTCTCTGTCTTCCCCTTCTCTCTTGATTTCTCTCTGTCTTATCTAACAACAAGGACATTAATAACAACAATAATAACTAAAACAGTAAAACAAGGGCAACAAAAGGGGATAAATAAATATAAAAAAAGTAAAATATATTCTAGGTTAGTTAAATATCAGTGTGTGAAAAAAAGCATATCTCTAAACAATACAAAAATAAAAAAACAAAATATTATCATAATATGGGTATAGTGAAAAGGTTTTCCACATATTAATAATGGAAAAGAATAATAATTTGGAGGGTCAGGCAAAGGCAAACTTGGCAGAGTAAACATATTATAATGTACAAGTACCCAGCATCAAGCCCTGGTGCCCACTTTCAGGAAAACAGAAAACATTTTTGAAGAAACACAGTATTTGTGGTCTGCACCTTGGAATAAAAGCAACTTCTCTCATGAGATGTTGTCATTGGCCAATTTCCAAAGATCTTAATTCTAAACATTTTACTATAGGGACTAATAAATAAATGCAGTAATCCTTTCAGATGTGAATATTTCCTAAGTCCCTTATAGATTTTTTTTACCTGCAATTTTCTTTCTTTTTTTTATTTATAAAAAGGAAACATTGATAAACCATAGGATAAGAGGGTACAACTCCACAGGATCCCCACCACAAGATCTCCATATCCCCTCCCCTTGCCTGATAGCTTTTCTATTCTTTATCCTTCTGGGAGTATGAACCCAAGGTCATTGTGGGATGCAGAAGGTGGAAGGTCTGTCTTCTGTAATTGTTTCCTCACTGAACATGGGCATTGACTTGTCAATCCATACTCCCAGCCTGCCTCTCTCTTTCCCTAGTGGGTTGGGCTTCTGGGGAATCAGAACTCCAGGAAACATTGGTGGGATTGTCTATCCAGGGAAGTCTGGTTGGCATCATGGTGTCGGCGTTCACGCGGGGTGATGTCCAGCAGGAAAGCATAACCGACCGGCTCTCTCTCGCTGGTTCAATGGACAATACAAAGCAGAGACACCGGGAAGAAATGATGTGTTCTCAAATCTCATTTATTGGCTGGTGGACATGAGTTTAAATAGAAAACCAAACAAAGGGCATTATTGAAATATGTCAGAAATTACAGGTTTCTTAAAGGTCAGCAGGCCCCTATGGTAGGGGGCTGGTATGACAGGAATTGATGAGATACAAGACAGTTATTCTCCATGACACAAGCAACTTAATTATCCAAAGGTATTTGAGAGAAGCATAGGGGTTAAACCAGTAGGGTGAGACAGAGAGAAGATGGATATCAAAGGCCATACAGTTTGGAATTTCTCTTGTCTGGGGTCTGAGGTGTATGATGGAGTGTGCGATAAGGTGTGTTCTCCTCTGTGATCAGAAGGTGAGGTGAACTTGAGTAAATGAATCTTAAAGTAGACAGCCATGTGGCCTGCAGTTAATGGAGAGAGGTAGTGAGGTTTCTGTGGGCTTGAGAGTCAAGAAGGGAAGAACTAAGTCTGAGACATTTTTTCCCCTTTGCTTTCCTTAGCAAGAGAGACTTTAAAGGGGGTATGGTCTCAGACCTCCATCCAAGTATGGGGGGAGGTCTCCCTAAGCTCTATCAAGCTTACACATATCCCAATATCATGGTAGCATCTGGAACCTGGTGGCTGAAAAGAGAGTTAACATACAAAGCCAAACAAATTGTTGACCAATCATGGACCTAAAGGCTGGAATAGTGCAACCTGCAATTGTCTTTTGAAAAGTTCTTCACTACGGATATATAAGTTGAAATCTACTTTATAAGTTTTTAGAACCCAATATATCTCACAATGTGTCTATTAACTTGAATATTGGAAGAGAAAATTATCATAAAATGGGCAGCCATATCATATTAAGGATGAGCATTTCTCAAGATCTGTGTGGATGATTTTTAACATTATTTCTCTGGATTCAGTTTTCCATTTGCCTGAAGTACAAGTACTTTGTTTATGAATATATATATATATATATATATATATACATATACATATACATATATATGTATACTTTCTAAAAATACTGCCTAAGCAAAAAAAATATTATTTACACTGTGATTTCAGGAATGTGTAGGAAAAAAATCAGGTATAAGACTACCTAGCAGCCCTAGTCACTACAGTAATCAGATAATATAATGTAATGAAAGAACAGAAAATTACAATGTCAAACTGAAAAGGTATAGAACTGTATTCACTCCAATTCCATTTCAGGTTCGACTTTTGTTTTCTTTTCTAATCTTGTTTTTCAACTTCGGCCTGAGAGTGAGATCATCCCATATTCATCCTTCTGTTTCTGACTTATTTCACTTAACATGATTTTTTCAAGGTCCATCCAAGATCGGCTGAAAACGGTGAAGTCACCATTTTTTACAGCTGAGTAGTATTCCATTTTGTATATACATCACAACTTGGAATTGGAGTATTGTACCAAAGTGAAAGACTCTGGGGTGGGTGGGTGGGTGGGGAGAATACAGGTCCATGAAAGATGATGAATGACGTAGTGGGGGTTGTATTGTTAAATGGGAATCTGGGGAATGTTATGCATGTACAAACTATTGTATTTACTGTTGAATGTAAAACATTAATTCCCCAATAAAGAAATAAATTATTTAAAAAAAAAGAACTGTATTCACTGAAAACACTATTGTTCTTTACTTTCCAATGATTCTCGAGCTTGCTGTGTCTAGTATATCTGGCATGTATTCTTTGTGTACAAACCAATCTTGTAAAAACATTTAAAAATATTCAAGAATTCTCTTCAAACAATGTCCAGCCACCTTAAGAATGGGTTTATTTATCTAGCGAATATTATGCAAATAAAAATAGAGAGACACTCATTTGTTATTAGGAAGTGTCTATTAAAATAAGTTTCAACTTTTTCAACAGTGGGGAGAAAAATAATACAGGGTAATATAAAAATTGACGTGTTTATAAAACAAAAATAAATCTAGTATTTTATATCCCATGTTCATATCTTTATAAAAGGAAAGCCAAATAAAGCAATATCAAGTGGATGGAAGCTGAAAGAATTACCTTACAACTGACTTACATAGTAAGACATACGAGAAGAAATATTTCTCATTGATGGGATTTAACATACACTGGAACTTTAGATTATGATTAGGAATAACACACTACAAAGAGCAAATATAATAGTATAGACAAGATAACATGAACACCCTAATTTTCCAAAAATGTGACTCAACAGGTAAAATTATGCTATATTAATGTCGTGATCTGGTCTCAATTGATCTCTCTCCCATAAAATAAGTAGATAAATAAGTCATGAAATAGTATTCTGACAATACTTTGTGACATTTTAAAATAAGAATTGCAAAATACTATGACATATATAGCATGTTTCGAAATAAAATGCATGATGCTAACTGCAAACAGCTTGGGGAAAGATGTGATCATATTGATTTTTATGAATAAGTACTAAGGTAAGATAGTGCCATTTAATAATGTATAATTTCTATGGTAATTAAAAATTACCAAGAAAGTTAAAATTTCAGAATTAAATCTTAGATAATATTAAATCTTATAATATTTAGTGCAAAGATGCTCAATATATACCAAAATGGGTAAAAAATAAGAAATAAAAGAAAATAGAGTGACATAATAGACAATAAACTTTCTCAATGGACAGGAAATATATAATTATATTGAACTTAAACATATTAAGCATACTTATCACAAATAAGAGATATTCCAGAGGGATAGGAGAGTTAGCAATAATGGTAGGTTAATTATCAAAATATTTAAAACATAAACTATTGAAAGATACCAAAAATATCAGTGCAAATACTAGTTGGAAAAAACATAAATGCAATTAAGTCATGGGGCTGAGTAGTAGCATACGTGGTAAAGTTCATGTATAAAACACACATGGGCCCGGGTTCAAACCCCTGATACCCACCTGCAGGAAGAAAGCTTCATGAGAGCTGAAGGAGTGCTACAGGTCTCTCTCCCCACCCCTCTTTATATTTATCTATCTTCCTCTCCCTCTCAATTTCTCTTTTCTAGCAAATTAAATAAAGTTTTTTAATTAATTAATTAATTTATTTTTGTTGCCCTTGTTGCTTTATTGTTGTAGTTATTATTGTTGTTGTTGTTGGATACGACAGAGAGAAATTGTTGTAGGGCTCCTTACGCTGGTCCTTGCGCTTTGCGCCACCTGTGCTCAACCTGCTGCGCTACTGCCCGACTCCCTAAATAAAGTTTTTAAAAATGCAATTAAGTCAGTAAAAGACACATTTCAGTATAGATTAATAGCAGAGTTAAGGAGAGGCAGTTCATAGATATATAAAGCTGAATTACGGGACTTGGGCGGTATCACAGCGGGTTAAGCACAGGTGGCGCGAAGCGAAAAAGGATCCCGGTTCAATCCCCTGGCACCTCACCTGCAGAGGAGTCGCTTCACAAGCAGTGAAGCAGGTCTTCAGGAGTCTATCTTTCTCTGTCCCTCTCTGTCTCACCCTCCTCTCTCCATTACTATCTGTCCTATTTAACAACATCAATAACAACAATAATAACTACAACAATAAAGCAACAAGGGCAACAATAGAGAATAAATAAATAAATATTTTTAAAAAGAAAGTTGAATTACTCTGGAAACATGTAAAAAGATAATTGCCTGTCTTTTACACTGTGGAAGAACAAATTCATGGGACTACTTTCTTTCTAAAAGACGTAATCCTGCATCACAGTGCAAAGATGCCCAATAAAGAGAGAGAGAGAGAGAGAAAAGAGAGAGAGAGAGAATTTCTATGGATGACGTATGGTGTGGTTTGTTATCCTTACACACAATGAGGTTTTTGCAGACTTAAATATGATGGAATGTATTCAGGCCAACCATATCACAAAACACATGAAAGGCAGAAGTGTACATTCAGGTTTCTATCTGCATCATCACTATTGCATCTCAAAAAATACTTCAGAGATACTGAATACTCTATATTTCACATTAGGAGGGTAGGGGAAACAAACATAGCTCTGTGTGAAGTGATACCTGGAATGGAATCTGGGGTCTCATACACACATGCTACTTGCTTTGTAAACTCTAGGCCCCGTACATTTTCTTTTCTGATACCAAAGTAAATTGGGTCATATTATATACATAGTTTTACCAGGAAGTAGTTTATAGTCCCTGATTCTAAGTAAGTCCCATATAGTTAGATATAGTGTTCCCCCCCCCCCCTCTTTATGTGGAATTCACAAGGACCCAAGACTCAACTATCTCGATGAGCTAAAACAAAAATGTTGGCACTGGGCTGAGTGGTGGTGTACCCGGATGAGTGCACACACATTATCACCCACAAGAAGCCCAATTTAAGCCCACCCCCTATCTCTACCTGCACAGTGAGGGGGAGTTTCACAGGTGGTGAAGGTGTTTCTCTCTTTCTAGCTCCCTTCCCTGCTTTATTTCTCTCTATTCACTAAAAAATAAACCAATGTTTATAAGCCAAATGTAATGCTTTTAACTATAGTAACTTAGCATATAATATATTATATGTATTGATAAGCAATTATATTTTATTTTGCTAAACTATAACTGTAACATTTAAACAATGGTGTTTATTTAACTTAACAGCTACAGTATACTCTATCTCAGGTGTTCTTTTAAAAATGTATAAATAAGTTTATTCTAATATTGTACTGAGAAGTGTTTACAAATTACAACAGTCATAATAATTTCAAAATATATATTTTACTAAGATACACTCTTTCAATCTAGGAAGCATACATTAATACCCAATTTAAACTTTTATTTTTATACACTGGCTTTTCTTTATTAGAAATGGAATGAGAGCTCTAGTCTTTTCCCCAGTGTCTCAGTGAAAAAGCTCTGTTCTAAATCCTACCATAACTGAGAAACAGGAAGATCCCATAGGGCACATAGAAGGATTTTGGTTTTTCTAAAACCATTTCCAAGCAATAAGCCTAGAATAATACAAATTCTTCTTCCCGAAGATGTTCTGATGGCTTTATTTTTTCCTAACTGCAGAATTATTATATTAAGAAATGTAGTGAAAAGAGGCATTAAAATGGTTACAAAAGTTATCTTAATATTCACTTCCCTCATTCCTATTTATTAGCTAGAACATCTAGTTCTTAAGAAGCTTTCAAAGTTGTAAAAGCCTGAGAAGTGAGTGAAATGAGGAAGGCAAAGCCTGACTTGGGCTAGTTATTATTGTTTGCTAGCTGGCAGAGGGAGATGATCCTCTGTGATAGCTTTACCCTGCACTTTACCTTGTACAATATAAAAAAGGAAGAATACATTTACCCTCTATTACTGTACTATGAACCAAAGGTCCAAAAATATTTTTAAAATGTAACTCAAGATTACCAATCATCTCTATATTCTGAAATTAGTATAGGCTTGAACTGAGTTGACTATGATTGCCGAAACTAAAATAAAACCTTAGTAGAAAATTATTAAGTACTCTCCTCAAAAAATTTCCCAGTGAATAAGTGGGCATTGCCTTGACTTTTCACATACTTCACATAAATTTATATTCTAATTTTATGTGACAGTAACTATATTTTTCTTTTGTTACAAAAATAAGTAAATTCCTTTAATATTCCTTCTTTTTGGTCAGCTTTTTGTTTTCTTCCTTACAGGTTACATCTACCATTTTAGTGATGGCACTATTATCTGAAATATTTATTTATTTATTATTGGATAGAGATTGAGGAAAATTGAGAGTGGAATGGAAGTAGAGAGGTAGAAAGACAGAGGGATACCTACAGCCCTGCTTCAGCACTTGTGAAGGTTTCCCCTGCTGCAGGTAGGGGCCAAGGGCTTGAATCTGTGTCCTTGTGCATTGCAATGTGTGCACTTAACCAGGTGTCCCACCACCTGGTCCCACCTATGCTTTTTTTTTTTTTTTTTTTACTTTTTAAAATTTATTTTAAAAAGGAGACATTGACAAAACCGTAGGATAAGAGGGGTACAACTTCACACAATTCCCACCACCAGATCTCCATATTCCATCTCGTCCCCTGATAGCTTTCCTATTCTTTATCCCTCAGGGAGTATGGACCCAAGGTCATTGTAGGATGCAGAAGGTGGAAGGTCTGTCTTATGTAATTGCTTCTCCGCTGAACATGGGCATTGACTGGTTGATCTCTACTCCAGCCTGTCTCTCTCTTTCCCTAGAAGGGTGGAGCTCTGGAGAAGCTGAGCTCCAGGGCACATTCCACCTATGCTCTTTATACATGCATCATCTACTCAACTTTCTACTTGGGCTTGGGTTCTAAGTTTTATATTTTGTGTTCTTTGATGCTTCTTTTTAAAAAAATTTTATTGGTAAAAAGGAAACATTGACAAAACCATAGGATGAATCGACCTATGATGCTTTTATCCTTCAAAACTAAGGTGCTATGATCATAGGTTAGTGCTCAGAAAGCAGAATGTCACATCTTTTAAAAATGTTCATTTACATAGCACATTGTGAAACAATTTCATTTTATAGATATACCCTTTTTATATATATCTACTGCACTACTCCTCAACATAATTATTTTACCTTCTTCATTCAAGATAACTTATGCTCTTACTGTAGACAACAACTTACAGAAGAGGAAATAATAGAAATAATAGTAAATTTTGCAAAATTAAAAAAAATTGCATGAGAAAAAATAATCTAGACAAAGCAAAATGTGATTTAAAAACTAAAATGTGCAACTGCTAACAAGTATAGGTAATAGCCTAATAGTGCAAACCATAGTTTTTGTTTGTATGTTTGTTATTAACAGAATATTGATCAGCTCTGGCATATGGTGATGCAGGGGATTGAACCTGGGCTTTAGAGCCTCAGGTATGATAGTCTTTGCATATACCTCATGCTTTCTACTCCCACCCCCTATAGATTCATTATAAAGATTTTTTTTAATTGGTCAAAACAACCAAAGTGTGTAGAAAAAGTTTTGTAAAAGAAATGATAATGTACAGATGAAGAAATAGCATGTGGATATTTAAAATGCTTTCATGCCTGAGGCTCTGAGTTCCTAAATTCAATCTCAGCACTACCATAACTCAAAGCCCTCCCCTCATTTCCTCTCTCTTTCTCCCTGTACCTTTCTATTTATTATGTCCCTCATTAAGTTAAATTAAGTTTTTTTGTTTAAATATAAAATTTCCAAAAGAGAAAAATAAAATCTACAATGTATGCAAATATGATTAATCCATACTACCCACAGTTTCTGCACCTACTAACTCAATCAATATCTAAAAATATATTCAATGTCATGATGATTACATTTATAATGAGCATGTAAAGACTTTTAAAAATTAATTAGCCGGGGATTCCCGGAAGATAGCGGACTGAGAAGCTGCTAGTATCTTGAGCTCTGACCACATCTTCTGGAAACAGTAGGATTTTCTGCCTTTAGTAGGACAGTCAATAAGGGGTCCTAGCAGTAACACCAAGGAGGTGACTATAACTTAATTTGGGTTAAAAAAGAGTAGAAAAAAAAGGGGAACATTTTTTTCTTTCTTATAAATTATTAAGATCACCTCTGCCCCCTCCCCCCCCATAACCAGTCCCTGGGGACCAGCTCCTAGCAGGCTCCCCTGCTGAGCCTCTTTCTTTACCAAGATTCCTGTCCCACCAGGGAGTATCATTCATTCTAAGTCTATACCCTTCTGAAACCTCTGGCCTTTTTTCTTTCTAAGTAGCCAACCAACCCCCACCTCACCCCACAAGCTAATTAAATAATTAAAAATAAGTAAATTAAAAAAAACTCTCCTTTCACCACTCTTTTATGACTGTTCTTTTTCTTATCTTTTTTCTTTTCTCTCTCTCTCTTCTTTTTTCTTTTTCTCATTCTTGTCATCTTTTCTTCCTTAATCCTAGAGCTTCCAAAGCCACAAGCCCCAGCCCCCACACCACCAAACAGTGTGCTTTTATGAATTCACTGATACACATTTGGGAATTATTTTGGGGAAGAATTCAGACTCAGAGTTGGACTCTCACTACGAGTATCTCTGCTCAACTTCCCTTCCTCCTTTAGCTACCCATAGAATATACAGTGGATAGCAGATTTGCATAAGTGTCTATTTCAGCTATCCTTGTCTAGTCCTGAGATTTTTTTTTTTTTTTCTTAACAATCAACTGCCTCTGATCACAAGGTTAGATGTAATCTGGGACAGGTTTTTTTTTTTTTACCCTGCTCTATTTTATTATTAACATTATATAAAGGCATATATCTTCCCCACTTTTAGGTTGATCACAATTAACTCTTAGGGTATCTTTCATTGCTAGGGTAGTGGGCATCTTCTCTGTTGTGGGAGGAACTTGTCTACTTACCGCTACCTCCTCTACAGACTCTCCCCTTCCTCCTCCTGCTAGCTGATTAAAAAAATTAAATTAAATTAAACTAAAAATTAAGTAGTCAAAAAAACCTTTCCTTTCACTGCTCTTTAATTACAGCTGTTTTTCTTATCTTTTCTCTTTTCTCTCTCTAAAAAAGAAACACATAAATCAAAAAAATGGGTAGATCAAAAACAAATGAAACTGCTACTCCAATGAATGAAGACAATAGGCCAGAAGAAACTACAAATCAGCCAGAAGTAACCATAGATAAGAAAAGTATGCAAGCAATAATAAACTTAATAATCACAGAAATGAAAACAACATTGGAGGAAAGGAATGGCAGTATTAGGGAAACAACAGTTGAGACCCCAAGGAAAATACTGATTATCTTGAGGCAATTAGAGAACTGAAAGCTGAAATAGCTGTAATGAAGAAAGAAGCTGAGGCAAGGGAAAGCAGACTAACAGAAGCAGAAAACAGAATTAGTCAGACATAGGATGAGATAGAGAAAACAAAGAAAGACGTGAAAGAGCTTAAAAAGAGATTTAGAGACACTGAAAACAACAACAAAGACATATGGAATGATCTCAAAAGAAGTAACATTCACATAATTGGCCTGCCAGAGGAAGAAAGAGATGAAGGGGAAGCAAACATTCTAGAGGAAATAATACAAGAAAACTTCCCAGACCAGAATAACAGAAAGGATATCAAGGTTCAAGAGGCCCAGAGAGTACCAAAAGAGAATCAACCCAGACCTGAAGACACCAAGACACATCAAAGTCACAATGAGAAGTAGTAAGGATAAAGAAAGGATCCTAAAGGCTGCAAGAGAGAAACAAAAAGTCACATACAAGGGAAAACCCACAAGATTATCTGCAGACTTCTCCACTCAAACTCTAAAAGCCAGAAGAGAATGGCAAGATCTCTATCGAGCCCTGAATGAAAAAGGGTTTCAACCAAGGATAATATATCCTGCTAGACTTTCATTCAAACTAGATGGAGGGATCAAAACTTTCTTAGACAAACAATAGTTAAAGGAGGCAACCATCACCAAGCCGGCCCTGAAAGAGGTTCTAAAAGACCTCTTATAAACAAGAACATCACTATGATACTTGCAGTATATAAGAGCAAACCAAAAAGAATATTTTTTATGAACAATGGTACTACAATACATTAAATTCATAATATCAATAAATGTCAGTGGCTTAAAATCACCCATCAAAAGGCACAGAGTGGAGGGATGGATCAGAAAACATAACCCAACCATATGCTGCTTGCAAGAATCCCATCTGTCACAACAAGATAAACACAGAATTAAAGGGAAAGGATGAAAAACTATCATACAAGCTAACGGACCACAAAAAAGGGCAGGAACAGCCATTCTCATCTCAGACACGATAGATTTTAAATTAAATAAAATAATAAAAGATAGGCAAGGACATTAAATAATGATAAGAGAATCAATCAGCCAAGAAGACTTAACAATAATTAACATCTATGCACCCAATGAGGGACCATCTAAATACGTCAAGCACTTACTGAAAGAATTTCAAAAATACATCAATAGTAATACATTAATAGTGGGAGACTTCAATATCCCACTCTCACACTTACACAGATCAACAAAGCAGAGAACCAACAAAGATACAAGAGAATTGAATGAAGAGATTGACAGACTAGACCTCTGGGACATTTTCAGAGTCCTTCACCACAAAAAACTGGAATACACCTTCTTTTCAAATCCAGATAACACATACTCAAGGATAGACCACATGTTAGGCCACAAAGACAGCATCTGTAAATTCAAGAGCATCGAAATCATCCCAAGTATCTTCTCAGACCACAGTGGAGTAAAACTAACATTTATCAACAAACAGACAATTATCAAAAGTCACAGAATTTGGAAACTAAACAAGAGACTCCTTAGAACCACTAGGTCAGAGATTCACTCAGCAGGAAATTCAAATGTTCCTGGAAACAAATGAAAATGAAGAAACAACCTATCAAAATATTTGGGACATAGCAAAAGCAGTACTGAGTGGGAAACTTATAGCCATACAATCACATATTAAACACCAAGAAGAAGCTCAAATGAACGACCTTACTGCACAACTCAAGGACTTAGAGGAAGAGGAACAAAGGAACCCTAAAGCATCCAGAAGGACAGAAATCACTAAAGAATAGAATTGTAAACGATGCAGGAGATATCACAGCTGACACCACAGAAATCCAGAGAATCCTGCGAAACTTCTATAAAGAACTATATGCCACCAAGCTAGAGAATCTTGAAGAAATGGAACAATTCCTAGAGGCAGATGCCCTTTCAAAACTGAACCAAGAAGAACTACAAAATCTAAATGCAACAATCACAGAAAAGAAACTGAAACCTTTATTAAGAATCTCCTCAACAACAAAAGTCCTGGACCAGATAGCTTCACAAATGAATTCTACAAAACTTTCAGGAAACAGTTAGTACCCATACTTATGAAGCTTTTCCATAAGATTGAAGAAACAGGAATACTCCCTTCCACCTTCCATGAAGCCAACATCACCCTGATACCAAAAGCTGATAGGGACAGAACAAAAAAGGAAAACTACAGACCAATATCTCTGATTAACTTAGAGGCCAAAATATTAAACAAGATCTTGGCCAACCGTATATAGCAACATATCAAAAAGATTGTTCATCATGACCAAGTGGTATTCATCCCAGGAATGCAAGGCTGGTTCAACATCCGTAAGTCAATCAATGTCATTCACTACATCAATAAAAACAAAGCCAAAAACCACATGATTATCTCAATAGATGCAGAGAAAGCCTTTGACAAAATCCAACACCCATTCATGCTCAAAAGTCTACAAAAAATTGGAATAGATGGGAAATTCCTCAGGATAGTGGAGTCTATATCTAGCAAACCTAGAGCCAACATCATACTCAATGGACAGAAGCTGAAAGCATTCCCCCTCAGATCGGGGACTAGACAGGGCTGTCCACTGTCACCATTACTCTTCAACATAGTATTGGAAGTTCTTGCCATAGCAATCAGGCAAGAGAATGAAATCAAAAGAATATAGGAATACAGATTGGAAGGGAAGAAGTCAAGCTCTCACTATTTGCAGATGATATGATAGTATACATAGAAAAACCTAAAGAATACAGCAGAAAATTACTGGATGTTATTAGGCAATACAGCAAAGCATCAGGCTACAAAATCAATGTACAAAAACCAGTGGCATTTCTTTATGCAAACACTAAATCAGAAGAAGAAGAAGACATCCAGAAATCACTCCCCTTTACTGTTTCAGCAAAATCAATCAAATACCTAGGAATAAAGTTGACCAAAGAAGAGAAAGAATTGTATGCTGAAAATTATAAGTTGCTACTCAAGGAATTAGAAACTGATACCAAGAAATGGAAAGATATCCCATGCTCATGGATTTGAAGAATAAATATCATCAAAATGAATATTCTCCCCAGAGCCATATACAAATTTAATGTAATACCCACCAAAGTTCCACCAAGCTTCTTTAAGGAAATAGAATAAACACTACAAATATTTATCTGGAACCTGAAACACCTAGAATTGCCAAAACCATCTTGAGGAAAAGAAACAGAAATGGAGGCATCACACTCCCAGACCTTAAACTATATTATAAAGCCATCATCATCAAAACAGCATGACACTGGAACAAAAATAGGTACACGACTAGTGGAACAGAAATGAAGGCCCAGAAATAAATCGCCACACCTATGGACATCTAATCTTTGATAAGGGGGCCCAAAGAATTAAATGGAAGAAGTAGGCTCTCTTCAATAAATGGAGCTGGGAAAACTGTGTTGTAACATGCAAAATGAAATTGAACCACTTTATCTCACCAGAAACAAAAATCAACTCCAAATGGATCAAATACCTAGATGTCAGACCAGAAACAATCAAATACTTAGAGGAAAACATTGGTAAATCACTTTCCCACCTACCCATCAAGGAAATCTTTGATGAATCAAACCCAATTGCATGGAAGACTAAAGCAGAAATAAACCAATGGGAATACATCAAATTGAAAAGCTTCTGCACATCCAAAGAAACTATTAAACAGACAAAGAGACCCCTCACAGAATGGGAGAAGATCTTCACATGCCATACATCAGACAAGAAACTAATCACCAAAATATATAAAGAGTTCAGCAAACTTAGCACCAAAAAAGCAAATGACCCCATCCAAAAATGGGCAGAGGATATGAACAAAACATTCACCTCAGAGGAGATCCAAAAGGCTAACAAACATATGAAAAACTGCTCTAGGTCACTGATTGTCAGAGAAAGGCAAATTAAGACAACACTAAGATACCTTCTCACTCCTGTAAGAATGGCATACATCAAAAAGGACAGCAGCAACAAATACTGGAGAGGTTGTGGGGACAGAGGAACACTTTTACATTGCTGGTGGGAATGTAAATTGGTACAACCTCTGTGGATAGCAGTCTGGAAAACTCTCAGAAGGCTAGACATGGACCTTCCATATGACCCAGTAATTCCTCTCCTGGGGTTATACCCCAAGGACTCCATAACACCCAACCAAAAAGAGGTGTGTACTCCTATGTTCATAGCAGCACAATTCATAATAGCTAAAACCTGGAAGCAACCCAGGTGCCCAACAACAGATGAGTGGCTGAGAAAGCTATGGTATATATACACAATGGAATACTATGCAGCTATCAAGAACAATGGACCCACCTTCTCTGACATATCTTGGACAGAGATAGAAGGAATTACGTTAAGTGAACTAAGTCAGAAAGATAAAGATGAGTATGGGATGATCTCACTCATCAACAGAAGTTGAGGAAGAAGATCTGAAATGGAAACTAAAAGCAGGACCTGACCAAATTGTAAGTAGGGCACCATAGTAAAAATCCTGTGATGGGGGGTAGACATGCAGCTTCCTGGGCCAGTGGGGTGTGGGAGTTGGTGGGAGGGATGAGTCACAGTCTTTTGGTGGTGGGAATGGTGTTTATGTACACTCCTAGTAAAATGTAGTCATATAAATCACTAGTTAATTAACACGAGAGGGGGAAAATTAATTGTATGTCTCGAAGTTTTTCAAAACACAAACTGAATCTTTTTAATATATAGGCTGTGTAATTGATATGCAGACTCTCTCAAAAGCCTATACCAAGTAGATCAGAAGCAACCTATAGCACAGCTATATACAAGATACTGGGTACTGTACAGTAAACTCTAACAAAAGGACTTCTCAAAGTTAACCCAATTACCAAATAATGTGATGATAACATTAACTATCGATTGTCTTTTGAACCCTAAGACAGCAGGAACCTCACATCTCCATTATAGAGCCTCTACTTCCCCCAGTCCCAGAACCCTTGGATAGGGCCCGCTTTCCTATATGCCTCTCCCAATCCATATCAAATAATATTGCATCTGCTGATCACAACCTAACCAACACAACGATTGCCACCTCAACATGCTTCACTTCAGAATGTGTCCAAAGACTTCACATATGGAATGACAACCCTTCAGCTTCATTACTCGGGTGAGACCTTTCCTTTCATAGTATACTCTAATTCCATTTCAGGTGGTTCACTTTCTAATAAAGTCCCAAAACCTAGATATGCACCAGTTTCTGTGAGAGAGAGCATATGTTCACACGTATCCATAAACTACTGCAAAATATATACCTGAAAGCAGAAGTACACTAGAGTTTGCAGTTAGTACCCACCTAACACTTCCTCTCCACTATTCCAAACTTTGGGTTCATGATTGCTCAACAACTTGTTTGGCTTCGTATGTTAACTCTCTTTTCAGTCATCAGGTTCCAGATGTCATCAGGATGCCAGCCAGGCTTCCCTGGATTGAAGACCCCACCTATGTGTCCTGGAGCTCTGCTTCCCAAGAGACCCACCCTACTAGGGAAAGAGAGGCAGACTGGGAATATGGACTGACCAGTCAACGCCCATGTTCAGCGGGAAGCAATTACAGAAGCCAGACCTTCTACCTTCTGCAACCCTCAATGACCCTGGGTCCATGCTCCCAGAGGGATAGAGAATGGGGAAGCTATCAGGGGAGGGGGTGGGATATGGAGATTGGGTGGTGGGAATTGTGTGGATTTGTACCTCTCCTACCCTATGGTTTTGTTAATTAATCCTTTCTTAAATAAAAAAGAAAAAAAAAGAAAAATCATTGCATCAACTTGGAAAAAAATTAAGTCTATACTATAAACCATTAACTCTTTAATAAAATATAAAAAAGTATTTAGTATTTCTAAATCCCCATATACTCAAATATTTCAAAAGAATGACAGAAGTACTTATTTTTTATGAAGGCTGCAGAAAAGAAGTCAGAAGAACTATGCAACTCTTAAAGGCATGACAAACAGACTGGAATAAAATGATTTTGAGGCCTGTGGTTTACACAGATTAATATCTACAGGACTTTAAGATCTTTTTACACACCAATAGTCTGCTATTGAGATTTCCTGTGAAAAAAAAACTAGTGTTGTTGTTGTTGTTGTTATCATTTTTACTATAGTAGTTCTTAACTCTGATTTATGGTATTGTCAGGAATTTAACCTGGGGCATTGGAATCTTAGGTACAAAAATCTTTTTGCATTATTGTATCTCTCCACACCCATATGCATACGTAAATCTTCTGTAATTATCAGGTTCTTTCTTGAGATTTCTTTTCTGTCTACTTTATCAATTTAGAAAATTTGTCATAACATTAAGATGTCAAATGTTAACTGACACTGAATGAATGAATGGATATTCTGCTCATTAATACAAAAGACTAAACAAAAGTTTTACAGAGATTTGAAAAAAAAAACTTTCCTTGAGAATATTCTGACAAGAGCATCTCTAAATATCTCATTATACTACAATGCTGTACATATAAGATGTTTCTATTATAAGAGGAATAAGTTTAACTTGTTTTCATTTTTCAGTACCTTTTGTGTGACCTTAGAAAAAGTATTTAACCAATTCAAATATTAGTTTAATTATCTGTAACTCACATTTATAGTGAGGAGTATACTGAAAATGCATGCAAAACTACTGAACATATTATGTAGTTGCATGCTAGCATTTGGTATTGTCATTTAAATTGGTTATTCTAAAGGCTAGTGTGCATTTTTTCAGTGCATAAACATAAACAAAACTTTAAATAATACATTATGGAAACAATGCATAGAATTAAGTGCTCTTATTTAGTGCGGACATGACAATTATTTTATAACAAAAATGCTTTTTTTTCCTCTTTAATTTTAAAATATACAAAAGCTAAGAGAAAAAGAAAGAGTAGAAGAGAGCACAGAACAAAAGCTTCTTTCAGTGTAGTGTGTGCCAGGCTTAATCCTAGATATCACACATGGCAAAATTGTACATGATCTAAGTGAGCTATTCTGTTGGCTCCAAAAATCCCATTTTAAAATGGTACTTTAAAAAATAGACATTGGGGCCTTGGGCAATAGCAGATTGGGTTAGGCGCATGTGGCACAAAGTGTAAGGATTGATGTAAAGATCCTGGTTTGTGCCCTAGGCTCCCCACCTACAGGGGAGTCACTTCACAGGTAGTGAAGCAGGTCTGCAGGTGTCTATCTTTCTCTCCCCTGCTCTGTCTTCCCAACTTCTCCCCATTTTTTTCTATCCTATCCAACAATGAAGACAGACAACAATAATAACTACAACAATAAAACAAGGGCAACAAAAAGGGAATAAATAAAAAAATATATTAAAAAATAGACATTAGATTAATACCAAAAGTTTTCATACTTGATAAAATTAAACATAAACAACATTTATTAAATGTGACAAGCAGACATGATAGGAAATTAACAACAAAAGCAACAGCAAATATTAATTCATGTCTTCCAGATTCTTGCATTATTTAATTACTTACTTTGTTATTATTCTCTTTTTAAAAAAATAGGAGAGTACAGAGAGAAATTGAGAGGGGAGGGAAAGTTAGAGAGGGGGAGACATAAAAAGATTCCTGCAGACCTGCTTACCACTTGTGAGGTGAGTCCCCCACACACGTGTGTAGGATGCTGTTGGTATGCATGAGACCCCTTCTGTTTCATTTGGTTTAAATCCCCCCTGCTTAACACTATTCTATTTACCTAACCACTTCATTCTATTTACATAACCACTGTTAACAAGTTCAGTGATAGGATTCTCACCTGTTCCACCCCCTCTTTGTCACACTCTGATTTTCACCAGTCACTTTTCTCTCCACCCTCTCTATGTCACATCCTGTTTCCACCTTACTTGGCAAGTATATATAAAGACAGCATTGTGAGTTTTACAGTACTTTACCTTGAGTTTCGCTTAGCTCGGCTTAGATTGTGCTGCATCCTGCATGAATAAAGAGATACTGCCTACAGCTCAACTATGAGTCCCTGGTCGTCTGTTACCCGCTCATGAAGCCAGCCCTGCGAAAACAACATAACCTGTCGAAAACAACATATGGCGCCTGAACAGGGACTGAAATAAGCCCTGAAACATGGACCGGCATCAACCTGGGACCCTACCCACCCATCGTCCAGATAAGTAAACTTGGCTACCCATCCACCATGGGTTGCCTTTCTACTTATGAAGAGGTTTGCCAAAGCCTCTACTGTTTCATCATGAGACAGTCTGTCTCTGGAACATTTTACTCTGGGCCACATTTCGGTTCCCTGACCAGGAACTTTGGTTTCTTGTGACCCTAATCATAGAGCTTGGGAAATGCACTGAGATTTCTCCTTGGACTTTCTGGATTCCCTCTCCCATGTTTCCTGAGGAAAAGAACTACATTTTGCTCTGGGCCACAGTTTGGTTCTTTATGACTGTGATCGTAGACCTTGGGATATGCATGGGGATTTCCACTGGGACTTTCTGGACTTCTTCTCGAATGTTTCCCATGGAGAAGGACTACTCTAATTTGAAGAACATTCTCGAGTACCGTGGCAGTTCCCAAGTATGGCGACACGTGGTTAGTTCTACCCTCCTGATTAGATTCTTTCTTCGATGGGAAGATGCTTTTAAAAATGGGTGCCCGAAGCAATCCAGCAGGAACAGTCAGAAGCACCCTAAATGGAATTTCGAGGAGCTTTTTGTACTAGGACGCCCTCCGGGGACTCTTAATCCTACATGGTGAGATCTTGATAATCTGGTTCAAGTTGCATTTCATAAGAGAATGATTTGAATGACTGAATTTTTGTTTGACATTGACTTAAAAAAAAATGCTAGACACAGCTAAGATTTCTAGAGACATCCAGAAACAATCCAAAAAGTTGTTTTTTCCCTCCTATGATTTCTCTTTTACGTCTTGACATGAATCTGAAATGTTTAATCCTGAAAACTGTATGAGTTATGGGTGGGTCAGATAGTGCAATGATTATGTTGATTATTCTCATGCCTGAGGCTTTTAACCGTGGTTCTTCTGTTTACCTTTCCACATTTTATTGAGTTTAAACTGTTTAAACAACCTTAAAATCATACTAGAAAGGACTTCCAATTTTAATGAAGTTATTAATTATAGTAAACTTCTAATCTGCTACAAGTTTTGTTTGACAAGTAAGTGAATTTCAGCTGTCAAAGTCTTCACATGAAAAAGCATCTACTCAAATGAAAATTTCTGGAAACCCATTTGGACGCCTGTTCTCTGACATTGCCCACAAGATGGAATGACTACAACACACCCCCGGAAACCAATAAGGTGACCTGGCACGACCTGAAGAAACAGATTCACAGACTCCAAAGATGACTCTCTACAGAAAAGCAGAATTCTGGTGGCCGACATTCCCCATCGAGACAGACGTGCAGCATTTCATCCTCTGGCATTTTCTTCTGTGGTCAGCTACTTTGGACTGACACCTCCATCGGATTTACTGGTACACACTGCTGTGTTTCTCAAAGACTAACTTCAGCCAGTTGCCTTGAGACTTTATAGACCCTGTCCCCTTGCCTGCAGGCTCTTCCCCAGAGGTAGAAAACTCCCCCTCCTTATTAGGTTATGCCCACAGAGGCATGAAGCGCCCCAAGAGGCAAGAGATGCCCACAGAGGCAGGAAACGCCCTTTGAGGCAAGAGTTGCCCCCAGAGGCATGAAGCGTTCCCAGAGGCAAGAAATGTCCTTTCGCCTGCTAGGCCTTGCTCTTTGAGGCAAGAAAGGTTCCCCTTGGCATCACACTGGTTATTGCTGCTCGCCTATTTTGTTTTCCATGTCTTATGCCAGTTCTTTTGAAAACGCCTGTACAATATAGGTTTCTGTTCACCCCGCAATGGCCATTAGTTAAAAAGAAAGGGGGAATTGTTGGTATGCATAAGACCCCTTCTGTTTCATTTGGTTTAAATCCCCCCTGCTTAACACTATTCTATTTACCTAACCACTTCATTCTATTTACATAACCACTGTTGACAAGTTCCACCCTCCCTCCATGGAATTTGTGGTTCAGTGATAGGATTCTCACCTGTTCCACCCCCTCTTTGTCACACTCTGATTTTCACCAGTCACTTTTCTCTCCACCCTCTCTATGTCACATCCTGTTTCCACCTTACTTGGCAAGTATATATAAAGACAGCATTGTGAGTTTTACAGTACTTTACCTTGAGTTTCGCTTAGCTCGGCTTAGATTGTGCTGCGTCCTGCATGAATAAAGAGATACTGCCTACAGCTCAACTATGAGTCCCTGGTCGTCTGTTACCCGCTCGTGAAGCCAGCCCGGCGAAAACAACATAACCCGTCTAAAACAACAGGATGCATGGGGCTCAAACCCAGATCATTGTCAGGTCCTTGCTCTTGCTCTTTGTACTATGTGAGTTTAATCCAGTGCACCACACCAGACCTCATTTGTTATTATTCTCTATGTGGATAAACATGCACCTTTCAAATGTTTCCTCTTTAACGTTTTTATGTTGTGACCTTCCAGAAATTAAAAAAAAAAAAAACTTGAAATGTTTACCATAAATTCACGTGGTCATAAGAGTTAGCTATGGTACAAATTTTTCCTATGAAGGCAAATAAATTATATTTATTGGAGTGTGTCATAAAATTATTATATTTAATAAAGGAAAAGATAATATACAAACATAATAATAATTTTAAGCTATTAAATCTTTATTACTATTCTTTATTCAATTTTCTAGTCTAATTTAGTTTTTCAACTACAGAAATGATCCTTGGACTTAAAAAGCTTTTATTCTTTTTTTTTTTTTAATTTTTAATAATTTATTTATTAGAGAAAGAGAGAGAGATTAGAGCACTACTCAGCTCTGGTTTATGATGATGCTGTGGATTAAACCTAAGATTTCAGAGCTCCAGGCATGGGATTCTTTTTTTTTTTTTTTTTTTTAATTTAAATTTTTAATTTAAGAAAGGATTAGTGAACAAAAGCATAAGGTAGGAGGGGTACAACTCCACACAATTCCCACCACCCAATCCCCATAACCCACCCTCTCCCATGATAGCCTTCCCATTCTCTAGCCCTCTGGGAGCATGGACCCAGGGTCGTTGAGGGTTGCAGAAGGTAGAGGGTCTGGCTTCTGTAATTGCTTCCCCGCTGAACATGGGCGTTGACTGGTCGGTCCATACTCCCAGTCTGCCTCTCTCTTTCCCTAGTAAGGTGTGTCTCTGGGGAAGCTGAGCTCCAGGACACATTGGTGGGGTCTTCAATCCAGGGAAGCCTAGCCAGCATCCTGGTGGCATCTGGAACCTGGTGATTGAAAAGAGAGTTAACATACAAAGCCAAACAATTTGTTAAAGATGAGTATGGGATGATCCCACTCATCAACAGAAGCTGACTTAGAAGATCTGAAAGGGAAACTAAAAGCAGGACCTGATCAAATTGTAAGTAGGGCACCAAAGTAAAAACCCAGTGGTGAGGGGTAGACATGTAGCTTCCTGGGCCAGTGGGGGGTGGGAATGAGTGGGAGGGATGGGTCACGGTCCTTTGGTGATGGGAATGGTGTTTATGTACACTCCTAGCAAAATGTAGACATATAAATCAGTAGTTAATTAATATGAGAGGGGGAAATCAATTGTATGTCTCAAAGGTTCTCAAAAGACAAACTGAATCTTTTTAATAGATAGGCTACGTGTTTGATATGCGGACTCTCTCAAAAGCCTAGACCAAGTAGATCAGAAGCTTCCAATAGCACAGCTATATACAAGATACTGGGTACTGTACAGCAAACCATAACAAAGGGACTTTTCAAAGTTAACCCAATTAACAAATAATGTGATGATAATATTAACTATTGATTGTCTTTTTGAACCCTAAGACAGCAGGAACCTCACATCTTCACTATAGAGCCCCTACTTCCCCCAGTCCTGGCACCCTTGGATAGGGCTCACTTTCCCCTATGCTTCTCCCAATCCATACCAAATAATATTGCATCCGCCGATCACAACCTAACCAAAGCAACGATTGCCATCTCAACATGCTTCACCTCAGTGTGTATCCAGAGACTTCACGTGTGGAATGACAACCCTTCAGCTTCATTACTCGGGTGAGA
Source organism: Erinaceus europaeus (assembly GCF_950295315.1). Classification (NCBI taxonomy): domain Eukaryota; kingdom Metazoa; phylum Chordata; class Mammalia; order Eulipotyphla; family Erinaceidae; genus Erinaceus; species Erinaceus europaeus. The sequence goes on from NC_080166.1 coordinate 101,507,615, forward strand.
CCTTTCCTTTTATAGTACACTCTAATTTCATCTCAGGTAGTTCACTTTCTAACAAAGTCCCATAATCTAGACATACACCAGTTTCTGTGAGAGAGAGCGTATGTGCACACGTATCCATAAACTACTGCAAAATATATACCTGAAAGCAGGATTACACTAGAGTTTGCAGTGAGTATCTCCCTAACACTTCCTCTCCACTATTCCAATCTTGGGATCCATGATTGCTCAAAAAGCTTTTATTCTAAATCAAAGTACAGAGAAAGGAATCACAATGGGAAACCAGAGACTTCTAGAGGCGGGCTATGAAGCAGCAGCAGCTGTTTCTCTACTGTCCTATCCTGGGTCAACTAGGCATACCAAAGGAGACCACCTGGGACTGCAACAAGACAGAACTAGAAAGACTTCAGGAACCCACCAAATCACCAGTGAAGGCAAACATGTGTGGCTCATGGACAAAGAGGAGCCTAGGGAGAGATTAAGTGGATGGAAACAGTCCAGCAGTTTACCAGTTGAGACTCCAACTCCAGTCTGTTTCATCAACAAAAAGACAGTTGAAGGGCAGAGAGGACTCCCCTAAGAATTCGTCAAACACAACTGTGAGTCTACATTGTTACTGCCCTCAGAAGCTGGAACAGAAGGGAGGAGGCCCTGTGCTGACACCAGGGAACTAACTAGGAAACTCAGGAGAAGATCTATAACTCAGTGGCCTACCCATGGGGCTTTAAGAGTCTCTTGCATAACCACTGGATTATCTCTGCTGCACCCTGCTTCATCTCCTGGTTAGGAGTGAGGGATTAAGGTAAGAAGTCTACTTACAGTTTACAAGTCCTCAGACTCCCATAGCCTATAGAGAAGAAAGAGAACAAAAGAGGCTTTTAAGCCACTGTGCTCCAACTCAGGGAGTAAAATAATATTGAAACAACTGTTAATTTCCACAACTGTGAACTCTTTAAGTACCTTACTTAGACACAAGTTAATCCAGGCAAGAATGATCAGTACATTGAAATGTATTGAGAGAGGGACTTCATAGCATACTATATAGAATGGCTAAACCAACAAGAAAAAATATTGGAGAAATCAACCAGGACAAGAGTCCAGCTAAAAGCCCCCCAAAGGTTGAACCACAAAATAATGAGGTCAATATCCAAATGCTTGTTATGGAAATAATCACAGGAGTGAGTAAGGAGTTTTAAGGAATTGTCATCAGAAATTCAGAAACAACAATGAGACTCTGGAAAAAATCACTAATTATCTCATGGTTATTAGAGAACTGAAAGCTGAAATAGCTGAGCTAAGAAAACAACTAGATGAACAAGCTAAAACAGTATCAGAACAGGGTAACAAAATAGATGAACTCTAGAAAACAGTGCAGGGGAGAGAGAATAGAATAAATGAGGCTGAAGACAAAATTAGCAAAATCGAGGAGAAATTAGAGACAACTAAAAAAGAAGTAAGAGATCTCAAAAAGAGATTAAGAGATACTGAAAACAACAACAGAGGCCTATGGGATGACTTCAAAAGAAATAATATACACATTATTGGCTTACCAGAGAAAGAAAGAGAGGGAGGGGAAGAAAGAATTCTTCAGGCCATAATAGCTGAGAAATTCTCTAGACTAGACCACATAAAATACATAAAGGGTCAAGAAGTCCAGAATATCCCAAAAAGAATTAACCCAGACTTAAAGACATCAAGACACATCATATTTAGAATGGAAAGGAATAAGGATAAAGAAAGGATCCTGAAGGTTGCAAGAGAAAAACAAAGAGTAACATACACAGGAAAACCCATAAGATTAGTACCAGACTTCTCCACAAAACACTACAGGCCAGAGGAGATTGGCAAGATAACTATCGAGTGATCAATGAGAAAGGCTTACAACCAAGACTACTGTATCCTGTTAGACTGTCATTCAGACTAGATGGAGACATGAAAACCCTCTCAGAAAAGCACAATTGAATCAACTGTCACCAAGCCTGCCCTGAAAGAAGTTCTGAAAGGTCTCCTATAAACAATAAGACCACCATAAATATTCAGAACATTCCAAAAATCTGTAAGAATGGCATTGAAATATCTTCAATCATTGATATCAATAAATGTCCATGGTCTGAATTCACCTATTAAAAGGCACATAGTAGGAAGATGGATCAGAAAACACAACCTAACATTATGATGTCTACACGAAACCACCTAACTCAACAATAATAACACAGACTCCTAGTGAAATGATGGAAAACTATCATACAAACCAGTGGCCCACAAAAAAGGGCAGGAACAGCTATTCTCATATCTGATACAAGACTTTAAAATCAATACAATTAAAAAAAAGATAGAGATGAACACTATTTAATGCTCAGAGGATCAGTAAATAAAGAGGACTTAACAATTATTAACATCTATGCACCCAATGAGAAGCCATCTAAATACATCAAACATCTACTGAAAGAGCTACAGCAATATTTTAAGAGCAACACATAGTAGGGGACTTCAACATACTACTCTCTCAACTTGGCAGATCATTCAGGCAGAAAATCAATAGAAACGAGGGAGCTAAATAAGGAAATAGATAAACAATAACTATTGGACATTTTCAGAGTCATTCATCCCAAGAAACTGGAATACAAATTTTACTCAAGTCCACATAGGTCATTCTCAAGGATAGACCATATGTTAGGCCACAAAGACAGCATCGGCAAATTCAAAAACATTGAAATCATCTCAAGCATCTTCTCAGACCACAGTGGAATTAAACTAACACTTAACAATCAACAAAATATTAGTAATAGTTCCAAAATGTGGAAGCTCAACAGTACACTACTTAATAACTACTGGGTCAAAGAGGAAATAAAGGAAGAAATCAAAATTTTTAGAGAGTTCAATAAAAATGAAGATTCAGTAATTCCTCTCCTGGGGATATACCCCAAGGACTCCATAACACCCAACCAAAAAGATGTGTGTACTCCTATGTTCATAGCAGCACAATTCATAATAGCTAAAACCTGGAAGCAACCCAGGCGCGCAACAACAGATGAGTGGCTGAGAAAGTTGTGGTATATATACAAAATGGACTACTATGCAGCTACTAAGAACAATGAACTCAACTTCTCTGACCCATCTTGGTCAGAGCTAGAAGGAATTATGTTAAGTGAGCTAAGTCAGAAAGATGAAGATGAGTATGTAATGATCCCACTCATCAACAGAAGTTGAGAAAGATCAGAAAGGGAAACTAAAGGCAGGATATGACTAAATTGAAAGTAGGGCATCAAAGTACAAACCCTGTGGTGAGCAGGAGGGTAGACATGAGTCTTCCTGGGCCTGCAGGGGTTGGGGGTGGGGACAGGTGGGTGGGATGGGACACAATCTTTTGGTGATGGGAATGGTGCTTATGTACACACCTATTAAACTGTAGTAATATAAATCACTATTTAATTAATATGAGAGGGGGGAAATTGATTGTATGTCCAACAAAGGGACTTTTCAAAGCTAACCCATTACCAAATAATGTGATGATAACAGTAACTATCCATTGTCTTCTCGAACCCTAAGACAGCAGGAACCTCACATTTCCACTATAGAGCCTCTACTTCCCCCAGTCCTGGGACCCTAGGGTAGGGTCCACTTTCCCATATGCTTCTCTCAATTCTTATCAAATAATATTGCATCCGCTGATCGCAACCTAATCAACGAAACGAGTGCCACCCCAGCATCTTCATTTCAGACTGTGTCCAGAGACTTCAGGTGTGGAATGACAACCCTTCAGCTTCATCACTCGGGTGAGACTTTCCTTTTCATAGTATTCTCTAATTCCATCACAGGTGGTTCACTTCCTAACAAAGTCCCAAAACCTAGATATAGACCAGGTTCTAGAAGATAGAGCATATGTTCATAGGTATCCATAAACTAGGGCAAATATATACCTGAAAGCACAAGTACACTAGAGTGAGTACCCCCCCCAACACTTCATCTCCACAATTCTAACCTTTGGGTCCATGATTCTCAATAATTTGTTTGGCTTTGTATGTTAACTCTCTTTTCAGCCACCAGGTTCCAGATGCCATCAGGATGCCAGCCAGGCTTCCTGGACTGAAGACCCCACCAATGCGTCCTGGAGCTCAGCTTCCCCAGAGACTCACCATTCTAGGGAAAGAGAGAAGCAGACTGGGAGTATGGATCAACCAGTCAACACCCATGTTCAGCAGGGAAGCAATTACAGAAACCAGACCTCCCACCTTCTGCAACCCACAAGGACCCTGGGTCCATGCTCCCAGAGGGATAGAGAATGGGAAAGCTATTGGAGAGGGGATGGGATATGGAGATTGGGTGGCGGGAATTGTGTGGAGTTGTACCCCTCCGTCCTATGATTTTGTTAATGTCTCCCTTCTTAAATAAATTAATTAATTAATTTAAAAAAAATTAAAAAAAGGTAATGGTAGCAAATGCTGGAGAGATTGTAGGGTCAAAGGAACCCTCTACACTGCTGGTGGGAATGTCAATTGGTCTAACCTCTGTTGAGAACAGTCTGGAGAACACTCAGAAGGCTAGAAATGGACCTACCCTATGATCCTGCAATTCCTCTCCTGGGGATCTATCCTAAGAAACCCAAGCACACCCATCCAAAAAGATATTTTCGTGCATATATGTTCTTAGCAGCACAATTTGTAATAGCCAAAACCTGGAAGCAACCCAGGTGTCCAACAATGGATGAGAGGCTGACCAAGTTGTGACTTCATTTTTAATAGCTGATTAGTATTCTATTCTGTATATATACCACAATGTGACTTCATGCAACAATTAGGGCAACAAAAAGGGGGAAAAAATGGTCTCCAGGAGCTGTGGATTCATGGTGCAGGTACCGAGCCCAGCAATAACCCTGGAGGAAAAAAAAAATAGTGACTTCATTTTCATCTGATCTTGGATCGACCTTGAATAAATCATGTTAAGTGAAATAAGTCAGAAACAGAAGGATGAATATGGGATGATCTCACTCTCAGGCAGAAGTTGAAAAACAAGATCAGAATAGAAAACACAGTAGAACCTGAACTGGAATTGGTGTATTGCACCAAAGTAAAAGACTCTGGGGTGGATGAGGGGGAGAACACAGATCCAAGAAGGAGGGCAGAGGATCTAGTGGGAGTTGTATTGTTATATGGAAAACTGGGAAATGTCATGCATTTACGAACTATTGTATACTGTTGAATGTAAAATACTAATTCACCAATAAAGAAATAAAAATAAGAAGTAATGAAATAAAAAAGAAACTAAGTAGTTTCTTTTTTTATTTACTTCTGCCATTATTTCAAGGTGAATACTGAGAAAATATAAAATGACTATTTTTATTAAGATCGGACAATAATTATATAAGCAAAAAAAGGCCATTCTTTAGTTATAAATGTAGGCTATAGATCTAATGTATTTTCTTCTAGCTCTCACATATAGTGTGTATACACATTTATCTTTCTATTTTCATTGTATGAAAAAAGGCCAATAAAACTAAGGTTCTTTTCTTATTGTCTGTGTATTTTACTCTCCATATAATTTCTCACAGAATTATAGCTCACTAAAGTAGAAGTAACATTCTTTCTCTATGTATCAGCTTGAAGGAAAATGCTGTTCAGATACATATAGAAAAGGAAGCTGTTATTATAGATTTCTATTTAAGTTTGTTAGAATGATTGAGAAAGCAAATGCTATGTTTTGAAATATGATAAATTAGAGTCCAAGTAGCATTATGATGACAATATGAGATATTGTTTTGAGTGCCCCAAAGAAAGACTATTTACAATGATCCCCATATCATAAAAATATGATGAACAAATCAAATGATAGATATATAGATATAGATATAGATATAGATATAGATATAGATATAGATATAGATATAGATATAGAGATATAGATAGCTAACCTTGATCATGACACACAGCTAAGTGAAATACATTTTTGTGAACTATTGATTTTTATTTTTTTTTATTTATCTATTATTGGGTAGAGATTGAAAGTGGTGAAGGAAATAGAGTGGAGAGAGATACCTGCCAGCCTTGCTTCACCATTCATGAAAATTTCCCTCAGCAGGTGGTAACCAGGGCCTTGAACCTGGGTGCTGGTGCACTGTAATGTAGCACTTAACCAGGTGCGCCACCACCTGGCTCTTGAACTATTACATTTTTTAAAATTATTTTTTATTATATTTATTGGATAGAAATAGTAAAAAAAAAATCAAGAGGGAAGGGGGGTATAGAAAGGAAGAGAGACACCACTTGTGAAGCTTTCCCCCTGCAGGTAGGGACTGGGGACTCAAACCCAGGTCCTTGCACATGGTAACATGTGTGCTCAACTAGAAGCACCACAACCCGGCTCTCCAACTATTACATTTTCCAACAGTTCTCAAATTGATTGCTGCTCCCAGAATTAATGCTGAAAGACAAATGTAAAAGCACTAATAGTTAAGCTCATATTTTTCATGAAGCCTGTAGTTTAATGAGGAAATGAGAGTCAAAAATAAATCATTAATTTATGTGATTTTTGAAAAGTAAGCTTTATTGAAAATATTGGGAAGAATCAAATGTAAGTATTTGAAAAGAGGAATCAAGTGAGAATAAAATGTGCCAACTGACACGCATGCTAATACAGGTAAAGAAAAGTGCAGGATTGGAAATCTTTTTTTTTTTTTAAATAAACTAGAAGATGGAACCTTAATAAGTAGAACACAAAGAAAGAAGTAATTTGTAATTTAGAGGAACAAAATATTGTGGAGATTCATTTGCTTAGGTTTTTATTTACTTAGTTTAAGATTGCTTTGAGAATAGACATATGATATGGGCAACTGGAGGAGCAGGGAGATAGAGCATCTGCAAAGGTGCCTGCCTTGCTATATTGCAGCTAAGATTCCAGTCATTAGCTTACCACATGGTATCACTAGGGCACTGGGGTAAGCTGCAGTAGCTCCCTCTCTCTCTCTTTCTCTCTCTCTTTCTCTGTCTGTCCTGATGAAATAAGTTTGAAGTAGTGAAGTCTTGTGATAGTTTAAAGGTAAATACCTGGAGTGAGGGGTATAGATATAGATATAGATTTAAGGGGGTGAAGAGAGATCACTTGGAGAAAAAATTAAATAAATAAATATTCGTGTTCAAGTTTAAACATGACTCATTATTTTTAGTGGAGAAATCTCAGTTTGAAAAGGAGGGATGAAGTGACTAGTGAGGTACTAACGACAGGTGGTCTAATATATATTGTCTCGGGAAAAAAGAAACTGCTAAGCAAAGTATATTTAGGGGCTGGGTAGTGGCATACTTAGTTGACAGTACATGTGACAATGTGCAAGGACCTGGGCTAGAGCCCTGGGTCCCCAACTACAGGTAAAAAGCTTTCCTAGTGGTAAAGCACTGTTGCAGGTCTCTCTCTCTCTCTCTCTTTCTCTCTCTCTCCCTTTCTACCACCCCCTGCCCTCTCAATTTCTGGCTTTCTCTAGTCAATAAGTAAATAAATATTAAAAAATCTTTAAAAATAAAAAGAAATAAAACCACGCCTATAATAATAATTTAAGAATAATACAACTGATTCATGAAAGATAGGATAGAAAAGATAAAAAAGGAACAGGTAAAGAATTAAGGTGAGTTGAAAGCATAGGATAATAAGAAACAACAAACCACTTCTGAACTTCAGTACAGTATGAGAAGTGAGAATAAACCATAAGAAATTATTTAAAGTAAGTAAGTATATGTCAATGCTAGCAATAATGTAGAGGACCACTAGAACAACTACAAAAGTTAAGAATAGCTATATAATTTATTTTAATGTTTGAACAATTTTATTCAGTCAATAGACTTATTTTGAAATATACTTCACTGAGAAAAGTGAAAAAAAAGATGCATCCAATGTTACATGCTAGTGGAAATTTACAGAAAGTATTTGATATTTAAGAATTAATATTTATTTTTATCCATTTGATAGAGATGGAAAAAATTGGAGGGAAGGGGACATAAGGGGAGAGATATGGAGAGACACCTGCAGCACTGCCTCATTGCCTACAAAGATTTTCCCCTGCATGTGGGGACCAGGGACTTGAACCCAGGTCCTTGTTCACAGTAATATGGGCACTCAACAGTGTATACCACCTCCAGTCCCAAATAATTGTTTGTATGATATTTAATAATATGTGTAAATCTCTGGTATCTGACATGTGATCAATCAAAATTTCTCTAAGTAAAAGGGATAGAATAGAATAGCTTGTTTATACATAATGGTCAAAAAATGTCCCTCAGTACAGCTGGCAATTAAAAAGTAATAAGTGAAATGAGAAATTATACCTTATGGCTCCTAGGGGTACGAGACCAAATTGTAAGTGTAGCAAAGGCAATGAGAAAGCTTATGGGTTAATAAAGAAAATATTGCAGTGTGCCCACGGTAAATGTAGAGTGGAAATGATTGACAGGACATGAGATTAAAGAGATGAAAAACAGGAAAATGCATTCAATGCTTTTCAGTCACACAAATAAATGTTGATTTTAGTGAAATAGAAATGGGCTGCTTAGAAGAATTTTGAGTGTTGTAGGGTGACAGTATGATGTGCATGATCCATGATTGAGAGTACTCATAAAAAGGGAAAATCTGTTCAGATGAGTGAGAAGAATTAATACTTGTTATGTTTTACAGAAGGGACAACTAAATATGATTTCCAGAAATGTAAGTAAGGATTGGGTCATATATGTTTGTAGGGTTTTATGTGTGACTACCATGTGCCAGTTTTACACATGTAATACTGCATCTCTGTCTTAAATATTTCTTTATTTGAAAATTCTGTAGCCATTAAAAGTAGTAGTAGTAGCAGTAAGTGCAGCTAAAGAAGTGATAAAGTGAAGTGTATAAAGATGCTGCATTGTCCCTGCACTGTTTATGCCAATTTAGATGCCAGAGTGATGCTCTGGCCTCTACTTTCGGTCCTCTAATGAATAAGCAAATTAAAATAATTTGACTTCCCTGGGCAGACAACCTCACCAATGTGTCCCAGAACCCCACCTCACCAGAGCCCTACCCCAGTTGAAAAAAACAGAAACAGGTTGGGAGTCAACCTATCAAGTCCCAAGTGCAGTGGAGAAGTAATCATAGAGGGCAGACCTTCCACCTTCTGCACCCCATAAAGGTCTTTGGTCCATACTCTCAGAGGGGTAGACTAGGAAGCCTTCCAGTGGAGGGGAGGGTATATGGAACTCTAGTGGTGGGAATTGTATGAAATTATACACCTCTTATCCCAAAATTTTGTCAATTATTATTAAATATCTAATACAAATACTAAAAAGTAACTTAAACACATTTAATAGTCTGATAGCATTGATGAGGGGTTCATTATTAGTCATAAAAATCTTATATATATATTTATAAATTACATGTTTTTATGGATCCTGAACTTGTATCTACATACCTCTTTGTAATTAAAAGTATGCAAAAAAAACCTCTCAATTTTCAATTCAGGAAGATTCTTTATGGTTTGACCAGTTTATCTCCTATGCTTACAATCAACATTAATTCCAACACTAAAATATATCAGGAGATGAAATACTCTCTGCCATTTAAATTAGTATGCCTGCATATATGTGGTTGCACTTAACACTTACTTTAGGAGAGAAAGCAAATGTGGTAATATTTAACAGCATTTTTTGAGGTAGACAAGTTTAGATCCATCACCATTCTTCAGTTCATAGTGTTGGCATCTGTTGGTACATATATAATTAATTTTATGATTGCAGTGAAGTAGCTGGAAGGAAAGAATCTGCAAACTCAACTATGCTGTAAAAGTACATTATAAATATCAAAGACAGAAGTTAAATTCAAATGAAGAAAAAATAAGCCTCTTCCATAATTGACAACACAAAAGTGTTTCATCTTGAGGTAAATTTTCTTAAGAATAGTTTGATTTTTTTTTAGTCTGTTTGCCCAGATCTACAGTGTATCATAACACTGAGAATCACAAGAACAGCTTTTATTAAAATGGAGAAAGGCAAGTGGTACAAAATAAAAATTACTCTTGGAAACAAATTAAGTATAGTATACATAATGAAAAGAAGAGTAGGTCTGGAAACATATTAAATTTGTAGATGATAAATTATTATATCAATAATTTCTCATTGTGATTATATATATTTTTTGATGCACTAGAATATTGGAAAATGAATTTGAAAATAGGAAAAAATTCCATAGCATATGCTTTTTAAGTTTCTGGTTACAATATTTTACTTTCATATCACAATAAACAAAATAAAAAATTAGTACCCATAAGAGATGACTAACAACATGCTGAAGTTAATGTACTTTTATCCATAGTGGAAAATATATGACTTTTGAAATTATAAGATTGCAAAAAGGCATAACTTAGCTCTTATGCCTGCAATAAATTGATAATCAAATGAAAGGATCTCATTTTATAATAACTATATTCAAAAGATGCAGAAGCAAAGTAGATAAACCATTTACTTTAGCCAGAGTCAATTACTGACTGTTATTTCTTTCTATGAATTATATAGAAAGCAACTTAGCCTGTAGACTTATCATTACAATGAAAGAAAATATCCACTTCCGAGCATGACTGTAGCTCAGACTATTATTGGGAGATGTTAAGAACAAGCTTAGACTTTGATAGTAAACAAAATTATTAATTTAAAACAGAAAAAAGTGAGAAGTGAGAAAATTACTGTGTAAGGAAACAACAGTGGAATAACAACTTCCTAAGATCCACTCCTCTCTCTTTTTTTTTTAATTTCTTTATTGGGGAATTAACGTTTTACATTCCACAGTAAATAGTAAATACAATATTTTTTGCATGAATAACATTTCTCAGTTTTCCATATAACAATACAACCCCAATTAGGTCCTCTGTCACCCTTTTTGGACCTATACTCTCCCCCCTCACCCATCCCAGAGTCTTCTGCTTTAGTGCAATACTTCAATTCCAGTTCAGATTCTACTTGTGTTTGCTTTTCTGATCTTGTTTTAATCATCTGCCTGAGAGTGAGATCATCCCATATTCATCCTTCTGCTTCTGACTTGTTTCACATAACATGATTTTTTCTTTTATATTTTATTTTATTTATTTATTCCTTTTTGTTGCCCTTGTTGTTTTATTGTTGTAGTTATTATTGTTGTTGTCGTTGTTGGATAGAGCAGAGAGAAATGGAGAGAGGAGGGGAAGACAGAGAGGAGGAGAGAAAGATAGACACCTGCAGACCTGCTTCACCGCCTGTGAAGCGACTCCCCTGCAGGTGGGGAGCCGGGGTTCGAACCGGGGTCCTTATGCCGGTCCTTGTGCTTTGCACCACCTGCGCTTAACCCGCTGTGCTACAGCCCGACTCCCAACATGATTTTTTTCAAGGTCCATCCAAGATTGGCTGAAAACGGTGAAGTTACCATTCTTAATAGCTGAGTAATACTCCATTGTGTGTATATATACCACAACTTGCTCAACCACTCATCTATTGTTGGATACCTGGGTTGCTTGCAGGTTTTGGCTATTAAAAATTGTGCTGCAGGGAGCTGGGTGGTAGTGCAGTGGGTTAAGCGCACGTGGCACAAAGTACAAGGACTGACATAGGGATCCCACTTCTAGCCCCTGGCTCCCCACCTGCAGGGGAGTTGCTTCAAAGGTGGTGAAGCAGGTCTGCAGGTGTCTATCTTTCTCTCCCCGTCTCTGTCTTCCCCTCCTCTCTCGATTTCTGTCTGTCCTATACAACAATGACGTCAATAACAACAATAATAACTACAAAAATAAAAACAATTGTGCTAAGAACATATTGTACACAGATCTTTTTGGATGGATGTTTTGGGTTCCTTAGGATATATCTCCAGGAGAGGAATTGCAGGATCATAGTGTAAGTCATTTTTAGCCTTCTGAGAGTTCTCCAGACTATTCTCCACAGAGGTTGCACCAATTGACATTCCCACCAGCAATGCAGGAGGGTTCCTTTGACCCCACAACCTCTCCAGCATTTGCTGCTGTTACCTTTTCTGATGTATGACATTCTCACAGGAGTGAAGTGGTATCTCATTGTTGTCTTTATTTGCATTTCTCTGACAATCAGAGACTTGGAGCCTTTTTTCATGTGTTTCTCGGCCTTGTGAGATGCATTCCTCTTTACAAACAAGGAAAGTTTAAACAATTAATCTAAATAAGTTTTTTCATAAATTTGAAATTAACAAAAAAGCTTGCATGATCAAAGGGAACTTTACTCCAGAAGGAAAAAAAAGTGAATTTTTTCAGCAACAATGAGCTTCATGACTTTCTAACTTACTTATTTCCAGTCTCCTCTTTCCAATTCCACTGCATATTTGACAACTAAAACAATCATACATATGAAAAACAGCAGCCTAGAAGCCTTTCAGGAAAGCTGTGTACAGAACAGTTCTGGAGTTCTCTGAAATGTCACACTACCAAAGAAAAGTCAATGCTCTCTGTAAGAGTCACTTCATAGAATCTGTTGCTTGACTTGAAAGAGAGATTGCTTAGTAAAAAAAAAAAGAAAAGAAAAAAAAGCTCTGCACCACAAATGTGTGTTATACTAACAATTTTAATACTGCAGTTGACTTGGACTGAGATACCACTTAGAATGAAAATGAAAATGAAGCTAGCCAAAATTGTGAAAGGAAAACCTGAAAACCCTATACTTATAGATAGTATTGAGAAGTACCTATAGGAGAGTCAGGCAGTAGTGCAGCGGGTTAAGCACATAGTGGAGCAAAGCGCAAAGACCGGCTTAAGGATCCCAGTTCGACCCTCAGGCTCCCTACCTGCAGGGGAGTCACATCACAGGCAGTGAAGCAGGTCTGCAGGTGTCTATCTTTCTCTCCCCCTTTCTGTCTTCCCCTCCTCTCTCCATTTCTCTCTGTCCTATCCAACAACAATGACACCAATAACAACTACAACAATAAAACAAGGGCAACAAAAAGGGAATAAATAAATAATAAAACAATTTTTAAAAAAGTAAAGTACTTATAGGGGCTAGGAATTAATGAAACTGTTAAAACATACACATTACCATATATGAATATCTGAGTTCAAGCCCCTGGTCTGCATCTGTTGGGGAAAGCTACACAAACAATGAAGCAGTGTGGCAGGTGTCTATCTCCCTTTCTTCTTCACTCTCAATTTCTCTCTGTCTCTACCCAAAAAAAGACAGAGAGAGAGGGAAAGAAAGAGAGAGTAAAGAAAAAAGAAAAGAAAAGTGGCTGCCAAGAGCAGTGAATTTACTGTGAGAGTACCAGAGATAACCCTGGTGGCAATAAAATAATAGTAACTAATAATAATAATAGCACTGGCATATTCTTTAGTATCTAGAAGGTCAGGTGGCTGTGTAAGATTCTGCAAATGGTCAAAATTCTAGAAGTCCTACTTTAAATCTCTGGCAGACTTATGGTTCTGTGAAAGAGCAGTACAAAATAAGTAGAATTTTAAGGTGCTAAAGATTTAAAACATGCCCCAATACCTCTCTCCCCCCAACACACACTTTCTTACTAAGTGAGGAGTAGGAGACTTAGTGGTTGAAGACTCTAAAAAAATAAACTGACTACTCTCCTAACTTGAAGAGAGACATAATGACTTCACTCAATGAACAACAGAGATATAGTCTATGAGATTTGTAACATACAGCAACAATAAACCTCTTTAGAATCTAAGAGAGAGAGAGAGAAAGAGAGATGGAGAAAGAAGTTTTAGTGCTGTAGGATATTTTTCACTATGTTTCTCTACCTATGCTTTTCTATCTGAAAGTAATATAATATTAGGTTGTTGGAACAGTCATGACAGATAATATAGAAGAAATACATCATGACTTTTCCAGCAATCCAAAAGTTGACTTGGAGAGGAGAAGCCCCAGTAATTGTAATCTATCAGACCTTAGAGGAAAATTTGGTGCTTGTGTGCATAAAGATAGAAAATATAAAAATAACTCAATAGATTTTCTCTGAATGAGGAAGCCTACATGTTTAATTTATGAAATAAAACTTTCAATCAGTTCTAAAATTTGTTCAAAGAAGCAAATTAAAGCAAGTCTTAAAAGTAAAAAAATGTTTTATGAGAATATCGAGTAAATAAAGAAAAACAAGAAAAGAGGTAAGAAGGATGGAAGAAAATGCGCATATTCCTCTCAATACTTAGAACAAATAACTCAAAATGAACCTTGTAACCATAAGAATCAGTAGAGAAACTTTAGAATAAATTACAGGACTAAATTTTAATGACTTTGAATCAGAAAGATTTACTTACATATAGAAGTATTGGTAACAAAAGAAAAAAGTAATAAATTATATTTTATTAAATTTCATAAATTTTGCTCCAAAGGAAGCCAGCAAGAAAGAAAAAAAAGAGAGAAAAAAGAAAGTGAAATATCAGAATACAGAGTGTTAGAAAAATTTACAAATTTTGTCTCTGATAATAATAAGTAGTAAGATTTAGCTTAATGAAAAGGATGCATCCTAAAATTGAATAACAGAGAAAGCCATGTGACAGAAGACAGAAATGTGTTGTTTTTTTTTTCATGGGACATTACTCTACAACTGCATAATATTTACACCTTACTTCTGTAAGTAAAAGATAGTGGAAAGATAGTGGCCCTGTGAGGGTGACTCTTTGCCATGATTGTAACCTAAACCCAAGCCTGGCCCCCACTACACTGAAAGATGCTGTGTTGTCTTGTTTATTCTTGGAATTTTTTTTAATGTGTCAAATCCTTTAAGAAAATGTTAAACCCTAGCAACTGGTGTCAATAAGACACAGCTATATACAGATAATGTCAAATGACATAAATTACAATGTTGCTGTGTATGATACAGCAAATCCTAACAAAGGGATTTTGAAAGTCAACCGAATTACCACCTCAGTATGCTGCACTTCAAACTCTATCCAGAGGCATCAAGCATGGAGTATCAGCTCTTCAGCCTCATTACTCTGGTGAGACCTTTCCTTTCATAAGATTCTCTAATTCCATTTTAGGTGGCTCACTTCCTAACAAGGTCCCAAAACCTTAGAACAGGTCCCATAAGATAGGGCATATGTTCACATGTATACATAAATTAAGGCAAAATAATATACCTGAAAGCAAAAGTGCACAATAGTCTGCAGTGACTCAATATATGCAGCAAGCAAGTAGAAAGACCTAAAAAGACACCATAAAGCTCACAATGAAATAGTGTTTACTTAGACTTAGACACCCTCCTTACCTACTTCCTATTACACTTCTCTCACTCACTCCAATGCTAACCTTATCAAAGTAAGGACAGCAAAAGCTGAATAAGGGCAATAGACTGGCAAACTTTAATGATGACTCTAGTCACTATAAGGCCATGTCATCAGCTGGGGCCCAAGTCAGGGAGTCCTGAGATTCCCAAAAAGACATGATGGCCCTAGACTTCAATAGATCTTTCTCTCCACTGTTACTGGTCATCTCTATCAGGAACAACACAATAGGCCCCTTGTGGGCCCCCATAGGACCTTAACCTCAACTTGGATCAACAATAGTAGAGAATGTTCCATCTTCCAAAGGGAGGCTGGACAACATACTCTATGTTCCACCCGAGGAAGATGGTTCCTGAAATTGAGGCAGCTGAGAACATTCTTACTCATGACCACAGAATGTGAGCTCATATCTACAGGGATGCAGAGGTCATGTAGGCTCCTAAGCTGAATATGGGTCCCAGACCAGATCAAATCAATGAGGTCTGCAATCAAAATTTTTATACACCTTTCCCATATTTAGGAGTTACTCTTCCCTGGTCCAACTTTTTGGTCCTTTTACAGCTATAACATCATCTCACCAGACAATAACTTGGATCCAGCTGCATATCAGATGTCAGGCTCAGGAAAACAAACAAATAAACAAGCAGACAAAAAACACCTAGTATAGCCATGGGCTCTTTGGAATATAACTAAAATAGGCCTACTAGTTATCAACCAAACAGAGACTCCCAACTCATCATCTGAACTATTCCAGCTTTTAGGTTCATGATTAGTCAACATTTTTTTGGCTTTGTATGTTAACTCTTTTTTCAGCCACCAGGTTCCAGATGCTAACATGATGTCAACCTGACTTCACCAGAACTTTACCAGAGCCCTGCCCCACTAGGGAAAGAGAGAGGCCGGCTGGGAGTATGGATCGACCTGTCAATGCCCATGTTCAGAAGGGAAGCAATTACAGAAGCAAGACCTTCCACCCTCTGCACCCCATAATGACCCTGGCTCCATACTCCCAGAGGGATAAAGAATAGGAAAGCTATCAGGGGAAGGAATGGGATACAGAGTTCTGCTGGTGGGAACTGTGTGGAGTTGTTACCCTCTTATCCTATGTTTTTTTTTTTTTTTCAGTTGTTCCTTTTTATAAATAAAAATTAAAATAAAAAAAGAAAATGTTAAATCCTTAGAGCTGAAGTATTCATTAGGAGAAGAGAGGTTTATGGTTATAAATTAATAGCAAGAACAAATAAGATTATAGCTGATAGCAAAGAAGAATGTAAGTAGATTTTAATTTTGTGACAGAATTTAATTACTTTCACAGAATTGATTTAGAACCAGAAAGTGAAGGTCTTAAGTCTCAGGTTGAGTGCTGACATGTCCTAATATATGTCCCTGAAGACAGAAGATGTTATCCTTACTAAGATGAAAGATATTTCCCCTCCTTTATTTCTGCCTCTCTCCTCCTTGTGAACAATCTTGTGAAAACAAGTGATAGGACATTCTTTGATAGCTCAATTTACAGCTAGTCAACTATAGCTATCACTCAGTATTAAATTTATAAGCTGCTTTCTATTGTGACTTTTTTCCTCACATGTCCAAAGAGAATTATTACCAATTAATTGGATATGGCATTAAAATAGCAAATGGCATACTTTAACGTTATTTGTGAAAATAAGTTAAGGTGACATTGTTAAGAGAACATCTTGTATGTGATATAAAACAGATGATGGCTCTTAGATCCCTTATTTTACAGCTTACACATTCCTTTGTGTAATATGCATGTGTATAGAAAAAATTAGAGAAATGAGGTACTGAACTCAGTTACCCTTGAGTGGATTTGATATGCAACTAGGTTGCCTATATATTATATATTAATCAGTTTAGAAGGATATAAAAGACAGTAATGTGAAGTTTATGGCACAAGAGTTAATAGTACTTAAATAAAGTACACTTAAGTGTAGAATATATTAAACTTATAGGATATATATATATATATATATATATATATATATATGTATCTGGGTACAGCATAGTACCCTAATGACATGCTTTTCATTAACCTTTAATGACAATGACATAGAATGTGACCTGAACAGTATTAACCCAAATTGCAAATGATGTTTTGGAAATTAGAAAGTAACCTTGAAAGGTTAAGTCAGGCAAAGAAATAATTAAAACAACTTGACATTGGATGAAAAAAACAAAGGAAGATAAAAAAGATGTAGACTAAGGGCAGGGTGGTTGCTCACAAGGCATAGTAAACTCTTTGTCTAGTGAAAGAAGCCAGGTTCAAATTCCTGGTTCCTACCTACAGCAGGGGAGCTTCATGAGCATTCCAGTGCTGCACATTGCAGATTTAAGACCTCTTTTCTCTCTCTCTCTCTCTCTCTTTCTCTCTCTCTCTCTCTCTCTTTCTCTCTCTCTCTCTCTCTGTCTCAAAGAAAAGGGAAAATGGTCTAGCAGGTGGTGCAGTGGATAGAACATAAGACTCTCAAGAATGAGGTCCTGAGTTCAATCCTCAGCAGCACATTTACCAAAGTGACGTCTTTCCTCTCTGTCTGTCTTCATTAATAAATAAATAAAATCTTTTTTACAAAAGGAAAAAAAAAAAAAACAAATGAAAGCATTCTTATAAAGCGCATACATAAAAATATTCCGGAGGAGAAAAATAGTTATCATTGAATAAGTAATTGACTAAGAATTATACCAGAAACAATGTAGAGAGCAGACACACTCTCATCCAAAGATGCCTATTAAATACTAAAATTAGTTTAGAATATCATGTCATTAAAGATCAGAAATTCCTTAGTTAACTTGAAAATGACTATAACTGAGTAAGTCCACTTATATTAGAAAAATATCAAATGCCATTTGTATACAAATGAATATTCCTGAGTATATATTATTAGTACATTTGTAATATTAAATAAGATTTTGGGGGTGATAGAAGTAGGTTGCCAGTAGAACTCTGCTTGTGTGCAATAGGTCCTTGGTTTGCTGCCTGGCTCCAAACAGGGCCATTATGGAGAGCATCATGTAACTGCATAGTGAACTTGTGCTATTATACAACTCTTTTGTCTTTGTCTTGCTCTCCACCCCTTTATTTTCCTCTTGCTATGACACAATGGTGAAGTTATTGCTCTTTCTTCTTTATTTTTCTAAATGCAATTAAAAATATATAAACCCAGTCTTGTTATTAAAAATTTTTGAAAAATGTAAAATAATACTTCAACAGTTTAGAGAATGGAATCATGCAGTATACTCAAATTGTTAAAAGTCAAATTTAGAATTATGCATTAAGCTGACTAGCTCCCACTATAGAAAAATTTATAAATTGTTCACATGCATTACTGCTAAAAGAATTAACAGAGAATAGAAATTAAGGATACTACTGAAAATCACAATATATATATATATATATATATATTTGAAGAAAAATATCAGAAAATATGTCAACTATTTAAAATTATGAAACCTGAACATATTATTGACTATTGATGAATTAGGCAAAAGTATTTACTAAGAATAACAAATATAATTAATTTACATTAAACATGTGTTTAGTGTTTTAAAAAACATCTCAGTCTCTGAGGGAGGATAATGAACTTTCTAGCTACAGAATTATCCTTTCTGTAGATGCTTTCACATGTCACAAAACATAAACACCCATCAAGGAAGCAAAACAGAAAACCAATAGTCAGAGACCCGGTACTAGTGCACCTGGATAAATACATGCTATTATGCACAAGGACCCAGGTTTGAACTCCCAGTCCCCACCTGCAGGGGGAAAGCTTTGTGAAATGATGACTCTCTCTCTCGTTCTATTTGTTATTGTTGTTAATGTTTTGTTTTTGATACCAGAGCAATAGTCTTCTCTGTTTTACGTCAATTCCAGTTCAATAGTTTCAGGCATGAAATCCCTTACATAACCATGATGCCATCTCCCCAGCCTTAATGCCATCTAACATCAGTTATAGGTAACAATAATTCTTGGGGTATATTTAAATTCTTTCTATCTTGAAATCCATAGATTCAACATATTTGAAAAACAGAACACACATGTATGTGTATATATATATTACTAGAACACATAAACATGATTGATTTTTCTAAATGTCAACTCACACAAGTACAGCTCACCAGAATAAAGCCACAAATTTCACAATTTTTTTTCTAAATTCTCTACTAATTTAGGTAGGACTATAACAATATACTGTGGTACTGTACAATAAATAGAGTGTCTTTTGTAAAAGAGAGTAGACTGTTTTAGCTTTCACGTATCTCTTCCTGGTTTTGACAACTACTGTTGGCATATAATGAGATTCAATAGACCATGAGAAGACTCCACTTTGCTTGTCATAGAAAACCTCTTGACATATATTAACTTTTTCTCGACACTGAATGATCTGATGATATGTACAAGGCACCAAGCTTTTCCACTTTACCATTTCTTCACACATTTTTATGCTTTTCTCAGATAGCCCTGACATCAGCACTATATTATAGGAGAACAGATATCTTAATCATGGAATTGTTGCTTCACTTTAGCATTTCAGAATCAATTAAAACGTGAAAAAAATTGCTTTAGAGTACACAAAGCAGTAGTTACTTATCTTCTAATCAATAAAGATTAAATGACTTGGGGACTAGGTGGTCACCCACCAGGTTAAGTGCAAATAGTAAAGCACAACGATCTAAGCAAATTTCCGGGTTCATATTCTGTTCTCCACCCAAAAGGGCTCTGCTTCACAACCAGTGAATTAGGTCTGTAGTTCTCTTTCTCTCTCCCTCTCTGTCTCCCCCTCCTCTCTCAATTTCTCTCTGTTCTATCCAAAAAATGGAAAAACAAAAAAAGCCACCAGGAGCAGCGGATTCGCAGAGCCCTAGCAATAACCTTAGAGGGAGAAGAAAGAGAAAAAAAAAAGTTTAAATCATTTCTAGGACATGTCCATGGAGTAGCAGGTGCCAAAATATCACTCCCATGATGAACCAGATAATGCAACCAAATAAATCAGTTAAAACAACCAAATAAACCACCTGAATCCTTGCCATATTACATCTGGGATCGCTAAAGAAATTCACTGGAGCTATAGGTGGCTGCAGGCATTTGTAGAAAGGGGTGAGGGAGAAATTCTCAAGATAAAAGAAACAGCTTCATTTGGAAGCTGATGGCATTTTAGTAGTTATGCAGCAGAGCATAGGGTTGGCCCCAAGAAGTGAGAGAATGTCTCATAGGGAAACCCACTTGAACACTAAAGCCATGTTGTCTACCCAGCAGGCTTCCAGAGGCCAGAGTACAGAGTAAAACAAGGCAGTGAGACCTTATTTTGTTGTCACAAGTACTAAATCTTCCAAGGGAAGTATGCTAAAACACCTCGCCCCCCCAACACACATGCACACACACACACATATGTACACATACACACTATGATGATCTACATAGCATGACCACAGTAGCAACTCCTGGCTGAACAACAGAAACCATGCTTAAAACATGAACAAAGAAACGACCAAACCCTGAAAAATTCAATCAAACACAAAAAGACCTTAAAAAAAAAAAACAGAAATAGTACTCAGAATACTCATTAAACTCAGAATCTCAGAATACTCATTATGAAGGGAATACAAGAATCTAAACAACTTACAGAAAAAGTTTAAGTAACTCAGAGATAATTTCATGAAAGTGTTAGGAAATGCACAAAGAAAACTAAAACAGAGCTACAGAATGTGAAGGATATTTAGGATAGAGTTAATGGTTACAAAGCAGGCCTAATGAGTAGTCTAAACTAGGCTGAGGAGAGAATTTCAAGGCTAGAAGTTTAAAATCACCACACTCCATGGGTTCAAAGCCGTTGGAAAGGGAGTCGGGCGGTAGCACAGTGGGTTAAGCACATATGGCGCAAAATGTAAGGAATGGCGTAAGGATCCCGGTTTGAGCCCCCCAGACCCCCACTTGCAGGGGAGTCACTTCACAGTTGGTGAAGCAGGTCTGCAGGTGTCTTTCTCTCCCCCTCTCTGTCTTATGCTCCTCTCTCTATTTCTCTCTGTCCTATCCAACAACAATAGTAACTACAACAATAAAACAACAAGGGCAACAAAAGGGAATAAATATTTACAAAAAAAATATTTTTAAAAAAAGCTGTTGGAAAACAAAGGGTTAGGAAATTTGAAGTAATTCTTTGTGAAATGGAGAACTTCATCCATCAGGAAAGTAATGTGAGTGTTATTAGGATACTGAAAGAAGTCAGAGGTGTAGGGAGCCCAAGATTTTTGCTACCCTTCCCACCTGCTATGCAAAATTAGATCCAATTAGTGTGCAACAATATTAGGTTATCAGAAAAGTCATATCTTGTTTATTTTTATAATAAATTAAAATTTTTATTTATTTAATTTTTGTAGAGACAGAGAGACATTGAGAAGGGAAGAGGAACTAGGGAGAGAGACAGAGAGACACCTGCAGCCAGCCCATCTTCACCACTCATGAAGCTTTCCCCCTGCAGGTGGGGAACAGGGGTTTGAACCTGAGTCCTTGTGCACTGTAATGTGAGCACTTAACCAGGTGTGCCATCACCTGGCCCTTGTTTTTCTATGCCAAAAAATTTTTTTTAAAAAGCTCCATGATTTTTCTGATAACTCAATAGAACCTGTTATCTAGTAGACATTAAATAAATGTCTGTTAAATAATAACTTTACTGAGAAACGTGTCTGGCATGAACTCATGACATGTTAGGAAATATTTTTTAACTTATAAGTTGCTTAAGTTCACCCATCTGGGGCAGAGTGATGACACACCTGGTTGAGTACACACATTGCAGTACACAATGACCCAGGTTCAAGCCTCATGACACTATCTATGGGATTTGGGTAGGGGTGGAGAGGGAAGTTTCACTAAGTGATAAAGTAGTGCATCAGGTGTCTCTCTATCTTTATCCCTCTCTACCTCCCCCACCCTTCTTAGTTTTTTTCTTCTATATAAAATAAAAATTTAAAAAATAAATGATTCATGATACAATTATTTTAAGATATATTTAACAAAAATGATAAAGCTTACTAAGTTAAACACACATACACACACACACACGTGAATCTTTATAAACCATATGAATGCACTTCAGTTCAAGCCTCACAGTCATGCCATGTCCTTGATTCTAATCATATGTCTCCTCTTATCCCTTCTTAGAGAGAATGGGGTCATCTATGTTAGTGGCATTTGTTATTAATCCAGTGTCTCTTGACTGACAATGTAATATAAAAATAAGAGAGTAATACAAGTAGAAAAGTATCTTGTAATTCAGATAAGATAAAGAGAAAAATCAGTCCTGGAAAGAGAAATTTTAACTCAAGTCATATTGCAACCTTTAATAATTTAAATACATAATTAAACACCATAAAATATCTCTTATATAAGAGATCTGACAAAATATTTTCTAAGATATTATGTTTCAAGTAAAGTTTATAATAATTTAAAATATCTTTCAGATGTCTATGAGATATTAGAGCAGTATATTTTCTCCTAAATCTAAGAAAATCATCCCCCAAATTTAGTCATCCTACCCAGAAATTTATTTATAAGGCAAAAAGGAAAATTCAAGCTCTTTGCTAAATGCTTAGTTATGTCTAATTGACATGTTTTCAAAACTCTGTAGTATTAAATAGCCTTTCTTTTTTCTCCAATTAAAAAATCTCTAATTGCTCATTATTATTTTCAAGGATTTTTCTATAATTCTATAATTTCAAAGATTCCTGTCAGATTCTACATTCACCTTCCAACACAGATCACCTATGGTCATGAGTATATAAGACTCAAGGACCCCGCTTATCCTCTGTAGTTTTATAGAAAATTGCTTTTGTTACTACAAAATAGGAATAAGAATGTAAGCTCTGTCATTTTGGTAATCTAAACAGTATGAGATAAGATTACAGTGCTTGAGGAGATTTTTCTTTTTTAATTTTTTATATTTATTCCCTTTTGTTCTTGTTTTTTTATTGTTGTAGTTATTATTGCAGTTGTTGTTGTTGGATAGGACAGAGAGAAATGGAGGGAGGAGGAGAAGACAGAGAGGGGGAGAGAAAGATAGACACCTGCAGACCTGCTTCACTGCCTGTGAAGCAACTCTCCTTCAGGCCTAGAGCCAGTGGCTCAAACCAGGATCCTTATGCTGGTCCTTGCGTTTTGCACCACCTGCGCTTAACCCACTGCGATACTGCCCTACTCCCCTTGAAGAGATTTTTGTTTTTTAACCAGTCACTGTCAAAATGATCTTGCCCAGTGTTTTGCCTCAAGAATATAAAAATTCTATCTTAGAAAATAGACACTTCAGTATATGGAATGATCAGAGGCCTGCTTTGGGAGAGTTGCTAGCTATGCAGACATTCATGGTATAGAAGCTAATGGAATATGTTTTTTCCTACCTTGGGTCCTGGAGAAATTCCATGGACTGCTGAATTGAACTTCTGGACAAAGTCTTGAAGCCAGTTCATTCATGGGAGGGAATTGGCCTGATCTTTTCCCAGAACCATGGGGATCAGAAAGATCTATTGCTATATCTGAGTTTGAGGCTTCTGTGCACTCTACCAGGTTATTGGCATAATGTCTACTTAAAAAAAAGCAGAAATGTATAGACCCAGTTCTGAGTATATATTCCTTTAATATAAAAACCTAAGGTTTCAAATTGATAACCTGACTGGATTTTAACAGTGGGCTTAAATTATTAATACACTTCTTTCTAATAACAAAATTTTCTTTGAAATATTAAATCACCTATAATCTTAGACCAGGTTGACTAGAAGCAACTGGTTAAGTCAATATATAAGATATAGCCAAGGGGGCCAGGTGGTAGCATACCTGGTTGAGCACACATGTTACAATGCATAAGGATCTGGGTTTAAGCCCTCAGTCCCCACCTGCAGGAGGAAAGCTTTCTGAATGGTGAGGCAGGGCCGCAGGTATATCTCTGTCTCTCTCCCTCTCTAACTCCCCCTCCCTCTCAATTTACAGTTTTCTCTAGCCAACAAAAAATATATAACAAAAAATTTAAAACTATTTTTCAAAAAATTCTAAAAAGGATACAGCTATATGTAAATAGTATTAAATGTCAATAGTATTAAATAGTATAAAATATGATGTCTTGCATAACACAGCAAATCCTAACCATGTGATTTTCAAAGCCAGCCAAGTTCCCAAATAACTTGGTTACAGTAATAACTATCTACTGCCTTCTTAAACTCCAAGACAGCAGGAACCTTTCTCATTCTCTATAAAACCCATATTTCTGGGAGTCGGGCTGTAGCGCAGCGGGTTAAGCGCAGGTGGCACAAAGCACAAGGACTGGAGTAAGGATCCCGGTTCGAACTCCGGCTCCCCACCTGCAGGGGAGTCGCTTCACAGGCGGTGAAGCAGGTCTGCAGGTGTCTATCTTTCTCTCCTCCTCTCTGTCTTCCCCTCCCTCTCTCCATTTCTCTCTGTCCTATCCAACAACAACAATAATAACTACAACAATAAAACAACAAGGGCAACAAAAGGGAATAAATAAATAAAATAAAAATATTTTTAAAAAAACCATATTTCTCCCAGTCCTTGAAACTCGGAGGCATGGCTCATGTTCTTGCACACTTCCTTCAATCCATACCATTTAATACTGCATATACTGATCTCAACCAAATCAATGCAACCAGTACCACCTGGACATATTTCACTCTGGATTCTGTCCAGAGACAATAGGCATGGAATGTCAACCCTTCAGCCCCAATACTCTGGTGAGATCATTCCTAGCTCATAAGACTTCTTAATTTCATTTTGGGTGATGCACTTCCTAACAAAATTACAGAACCTAGATATAGCCCAGGGCCCATGAGATACAGCACCTGTGCACATGTATCCATATGTTAGGGGAAAATATAAACCTTAAAGTAAAAGTACACAATAGATTTCAGTGACTCAATAAGTGAAGCAAGAAAATAGAAAAACCTAAAAAAGGCATAATAAAGTACTTACTCAAATAGTTTATCCTTAGACCTAGATACCCTCCTTACCTACTTCCTATTTTACTTCCCTTAATCACTCCAAGGCTAATCTAGTCAGACAAAGTAAGGGCTAAAAAAGTTAGATAAGGGCAATAGAGCTTACTTTAATGATGGCTCTTTTGGTCACTACCAGGTTACCCCATCATCTGGGGCCCTAGTCAGGGATCCTGGGATTTTCAAACAGGTATGATGGTCCTAGACCTCTAATAGATCACTCTTGCCACTGTCACTGGACATCTCCATTAGGAACAACATAGTGAATCCTCTTGTGGGCCTCTAAAGGACCTTCCCTCAATGTGGGTCAATAATAGGAGGTCTGCCCCAATTTCTGAAGGGAGGCTGGGTCAGCATACTTTGCCACTCGAGGAAAATGGGACCTGTGATGAGTGTAGCCTGGAATGTTACTAGCTGTGACAATAGAATGTGAGCTCAGATCTTCAGGATGCAGAGGTTACATAGGTTCCTGTGATGAATATGGGTCCCAGATCAATTGATGGGGTTTATAGTTAACAATATTTATATAGTTTTCCCATACTACACTTGATCTTAGCTAAAAGGCCAAGAAACTATTACTTTTTCCATATTTGGAGCTATTCTCTTCCCTGATCCAGCTTTCTAGTCCTATTTCCAACTCTGACACCATCTAGCCAGACAATACATTTGACCTATCTGCATGTTAGTGTTGGACTCAGGCAAAAATTAGTAAAGTCGTGGGTTTCTTGGAATATGCCTAAAGTCTACTTTCTACCTTTCTTCAAAAAGAAGAACCCCGAATCTTA
Organism: Erinaceus europaeus; assembly: GCF_950295315.1. NCBI lineage: Eukaryota > Metazoa > Chordata > Mammalia > Eulipotyphla > Erinaceidae > Erinaceus > Erinaceus europaeus. The sequence continues at coordinate 101,533,628 of NC_080166.1, forward strand.
TCTGCTCTATTCTTACCTTTAGGGTTCTGATTATTAAACATTTTGTTCTGCTTTGAATCTTAATGCTTTTCAGCTACCAATTTTCAGATGCTACCATGACACCAATGTGAATTTCCTGAGCAGACTACCACAACATTGTGTCCTGGAACTCTGCCTCTCTAGAGCACTGCCCCACTAGAGAAAGATACAGAAACAGGCTGAGAGTATGGATCGACTTGCCAATGCTCATCATGTCCAGCTGAGAAGCAATTACAGATACCAGACTTTCCACCCTTCTACACCATATAATGACCCTGGGTTCATACTTCAGAGGGAGAAAAAAAACAGAAAAGCTTTCAAGGGAGGGATAGGATATGAAACTCTGATGGTGGGAATTGTGTAGAATTGTACCTTCATGCTATGGTCTTGTCGATCATTAATAATAATAACAAAAACATAAATGCATGAGATTAATATTTGTAGGTTACAAGTTCTAGGTTGGTCTCTCCAATCTTAATAGTAATTTGTAACCCACAATTTATAACCTCATCTGTCTGCAAAGCAAGTTATCCTATAGTGACTTATCTCTGTAACTGTACCCTGCAAGTCATGATTTCCTACATTTATAAACTGTCATCATGGAACATATTCTGAAAGTTTCAGCTCAAGGTCCATAATGGCAATCACATTTTCAAAGACATTGTGTGTTCCACATACAGTATCCTACTAGTAGGTTCTAGTATGTACATATCTTAAGAGGAGGGGGGGGACTTGATCTAATTTATCAAACTCTAATAATATCATCCATGGAAAAACAGTTCCTTTACAAAAACTAATAAGATAATTCACTTCATAAAATGTTAATTTAATGAGAGCAAGAAAGATCAGAGCAGTGTCCTGGCATATGCAATAATAAAAATTGAACCTAAAGCTTCATTCAAGTTTATCCTTTACCCACTTAACAACTTCCCCAGGCATATAAATTAACTTTTTAACATTAAAAGTTAGTGATGGGACTTTTGGAGGCATGGCTATGAAGTAGCAGCAGCTGTGTTTTGCTCTCCCCAGACAGCTAGGAAAAGCGACAAAAATCACCTGAAAATCAACAAAATATGACCAAGATTTTTGGGGAAACTTAGAAAGTCGCAGGTGCCCTACTCCAGACTCAGTCAGATCCTGCTTTGAATTTCCCTGTCTGTTCTTCTTTCTCAACTTCTGTTTATGAGTGGGATCATCCCATACTCATCCTTGTCTTTCTGACTTAGGCATGGAATGTCAACCCTTCAGCATCATTACTCAGGTGAGACCTTTACTTTCTCATAGGACTCCTTAATTCCATTTCAGGTGGTCCACTTCCTAATAAAGCCTCAAAACCTAGATATAGACCAGGTTCCATGAGACAGGGCAGATGTACACATGTATTCATAAATTAGGGCAAAATATATACCTTAAAGCAAGAGTCACAATAGTTTTCAGTGAGTCAATAAATGAAGCAAACAAGTAGAAATAGCTAAAAAGACACCTTAAAGTACCTAATGTAATAGTTCTCAGACCTAGATACCCTTTTCACCTACTTCCTATTATACTTCTCTTACTCACTCCAAAGCTAATTTTAGCAATGCAAGGACTACAAAAGATGAATAAGGGCAAGAGACTGGTATACTTTAACAATGACTCTTTAGTCACTATCAGGCCACCCCATCAGCTGGAGCCCTAGTCCGGGAGTCCTGGGATTCCCACACAAACACAATGAGCCTAGACCTTGAATAGATCCCTCTCTCAATTATCACTGGTCATATCCATCAGGAACAATATAATGGACCCCTTTGGGGGTCCCTATAGGACCTTGCCCTCAATGTGGATCAACAATGGTAGAAAATGTTCCCTCATCCTCTGAAGGGGGATTGGATAACATACTCTATCTACCACCTGAAGAAGATGGGTCCTGAAATCTGTGCAACTCAGAATGTTCCTATTGATGACCACAGAATGCAAGTTAGGACCTATAAGGATTCATAGGTTTCATAGGCCCCTATGCTGAATATGGGCCCCAGATCAAATCAATGGGTGTTTACAGCCAACAATATTTATACACTTTTCCCATATTTGGGAGCTACTCTCTTTCCTGATCCAGCGTTCTAGCCCTTTTTCCAAACATAACATCATCTTCCCAGACAATAATTTGGGTCCACCTGCATAACTTGGGTCCACCTGCACATCAGATGTCAGGCTCAAGCAAAAACTAATAAAGTCATGGGCCCTTAGAAATATACATAAAATAGGCCTACTAGTCTTTCCCAAAACAGAGACCCCCCCAAATCTTCATCTGCACTATTCCAGCGTTTAGGTTCATTATTACTCAACAATTTTTTTGGCTTTATATGTTAACTCTTTTATCAGCCACCAGTTTCCAGATGCTACCATGATGCCAACCGGAAATCCCTGGACAGATGGCTCCACTGATGTGTCCTAGAGCCCTGCTTCACCAGAGACCTGCCCCACTAGGGAAAGAGAGAGACAGGTTGGGAGTATGGACCTATCAATGCCCATGTTCAGTGGGGAAGCAATTACAGAATCCAGACCTTCCACCTTCTGCACCCCATAATGATCCTGGGTCCATACTCCCAGAGGGATAAAGAATAGGAAAGCTATCAGGGGATGGGATGGGATGGGATACGGAGCTCTGGTGATGAGAATTATATCCCTCATCTCTTATGTTCTTTTCAGTGTTTCTATTTTATGAATAAATAAATAAAAATAAAAGAAAGTTACAGGTGAATACAGACAGGTGTGGCTTATGGATGGAAAGGGGTTAAGTGAGTGATTGTTAGGAATAAAAACCATTGCTCAGAGAATGCAGACATCAAATTGGGAAACTGGCAGCTGAGCCACACCACTTCTGGGTCCAAGTTTAAGCAACAAAGAATTGTTAAAAAACAAACAAACAAACAAACAAAAAAACCTCACCATCTTACAACTGTGACTTCTTGAGTTTCCAATGCTGATCTCCCACAGAGGCTGAAACAACAACAGGGAGACCCTATGTTGACATCAGGGACATTGATCAGGCCTGGTGAGTCAGGATAAAACGTCCTCTCCTACATCAATATATAATAAACAAGAAAATTGAACACCTTAGCCACAGCACCTCCTGCTGGCACAATAAAAGAACACTAAATGTTGAAACTGAAAATCCACAGACAGCAATGATTGAAACCCAGGTAACCAGACAGACACAGATCTTGAAAAAAATGACAGAGGTAGAGTTCAGAAAAACAAAATTACTTCAAGAAACTAAAGTTAAGATTAAAGAACTTAGTTATCATTATATAATAATGATGAAAATTATTATATTACTACTATTATTTTGTGCCTCAAGGGTTATTGCTGGGTCTTGGTGCCTGGACTATGAATCCACTGCTCCTGGAGGCTATTTTTTCCCTTTTGTTGCCCTTGTTGTTTATCATTGTTGTTGTTATTATTATTGCTTATCATTGTTGTTGGACAGGACAGAGAGAAATTGAGAGTGGAGGGGAAGACAGAGAGGGAGAGATAAAGACATCTGCAGACTTGCTTCGCCACTTGTGAATTGACCCCTCTGTAGGTGGGGAGCCAGGTGCTCAAACCAGGATCCTTGTGTGGGTCCTTGAGCTTTGTACCACATGTACTTAACCCACTGTACTATCACCTGGCACCTTGGTGGTCATTTTATAAAATAATTACAAAGTACAGAAAAACAACTAACAAAAACTCCAAACATAGCTTCAGGGGCTAAAGGATACATTGAATGCAGGTTGGATTGAGGTAGGAGGCCTCCAGGCCTATATTAACAAATAGCAAAGGTCTCAAGTAAGGTACCTAAGATCACAACTAAGCCAACTATAAAAAGAGACCAAAAACTATAAAAAGAGACCAAAAGACCCAAAAGTCAGCAGGAGAAAGGAAATAGTCAAAATAAGAGCATAAATTAATGAAACATAATCCATAAATAAAATCCAAAAGATTAATGAAACCAAGAGCTGGTTCTTTGAAAGGATAAATAAAATAGACAAATCACTGAATAGACTCACAAAACAAAGAGAGAGAGAGAGAGAGAGAGAGAGAGCTATGATTAAAACAAGCAGGAATGAGAGAGATGAAATTACAATTTAAGGGAGTCAGGAGGCAGCACAGTGGGTCAAGCGCACCTGGAGCAAAGCGCAAAGACAGGCATAAGGATCCGGGTTCGAGCCCCCAGCTCCCTAACTGTAGGGGAGTCACTTCACAAGCAGTGAATCAGGTCTGTAGGTGTTTGTCTTTCTCTCCCCCCTCTCTGTCTTCCCCTCCTCTCTCCATTTCTCTCTCTCCTATCCAACAACAACAACAATAATAACTACCAATAAAACAACAAGGACAACAAAAGGGAATAAACAAATAAATAACAAAAATAATGGAAATTACAACTGAAGACAGGGAGTTACAAGAATCATATGTGAATATTATGAACATATCTATGGGAATAAATTGGACAGTACAGACAAAATGGATGCATTCCTAGAATCATACCACCTGCTGAACCTAACTCAAGAGAAAGTAAATAACTTAAACATACCAATAATTAGTTTAGAAATTGAATGTCATGAGATATTCCCAATAATAAAAGCACCGACCCAGATGTTTTTTTAATATTTATTTATGTATTCCCTTTTGTTATCCTTGTTGTTTTATTGTTGTAGCTATTATTGCTGTTATTGATGTCATCATTGTTGGATAGGACAGAGAAAAATTGAAAGAGGAGGTTAAGACAGAGAGGAGAAAAAGATAGACACCTGCAGACCTGCTTCACCACCAGGGGCTTGAACCAGGATTCTTGTGCTGGTCCTTGTGCTTTTCACCATCTGTGCTTACTCTGCTGTGCTACCACACAACTCCCAGACCCAGATGGTTTTACTAACAAATTCTATAAGACTTTCAAAAAAGAAATAACACCTATTAGAAGAATTAACAGCTATTCCAGAAAATCACAGAAGGGCAAATACTACTAAACTCAATCTATGAAGCAAACATCATTTTGATCCCCAAACCAGGAAAGGACTCTGCCAGAAAAAACAAAAACAAAAACAAACAAATATATATATATACATATACATGTATATGTATATTTGTCTATATTCCTGATGAATGCTGATGCAAAGATCCTGAACAAAATCTTGGCAAATTGAATCAAACAGCTTTTCAAGAGAAGAATTCGCCAAATGAGAATTCATCCTTTGGAAAGAGGGATGGTTAAACATCTGCAAATCAATCAATAGACTTCATCACATCAACATACAGAAAGATAAAAATCAACTGTTTATATCAACTGATGCTGAGAAGACATTTGACAAGAGCTAACACCCAACTTATGATAAAGACTCTTCAGAAACTGAAAATAGAAGGACCATTACTCAACACAATAAAGAACATTTCAAACAAATCCACAGATAACACCATTATCTTTTTAAAATATTTTAATAACTTTTTATTTATTTATTTTATAGAGACAGTCAGAAATCAAAAGCAAAGGGGGAGACAGAGAGGAAGAGAAAGAGATAGACACCTGCAGCCCTGCCTCACCACTTACAAAGTTTTCCCTTTGCATGTGGGGACTGGAGGCTCGAATCAGTGTCCTTGAACATTGTAATAGGCATGCTCAACCAGGTATGCCACTACCTGGCCCCCATGTAACATCATTCTCAGTGGGGAAAAATGGAATTATTCTCTCTAAAATCAGGAACCAGACAAGGAGGTCTACTATCTCTAATGATATTCAACTTAGTTCTTGTGGTCCTTACCACTACAATCAGACAAAAATGAGATATGAAAGACATACAGATTGCAAAAGAAGAAATCAAACTATCATTATTTGATAACATGATATTATACCTAGAGAACCCCTAAAACTCCACCAAAATTATTGGAAATAATTAATAAATTCAATAGAGTAGCAGGATACAAAACAACATACAGAAATATGTGACATCTCTATATCCAAACAAGGAATCAGAGGAAAGGAAGATAAAAGTCTCAATCCCATTTACAACTGAACTTAAAAAGATAAAATACCTTGGGGTGAGACTCACAAGAAAAAGATGAAGGACACTTACAATGAAAACTGTAAGACATCGCTAAAGGAAATAGAAAAGGGGATACACAGAAATGGAAGAACACTCCTTGTTCCTAGAGTATAAGAATAAAGATTATTAAAATGGCCATTCTGCCAAAAGAAATTTGCAATTTCAATGCAACAAAGGAACAAGGGAACCCTAAAACAACTAGAAGGATTGAAATAACTAAACTTAGAGCATAAATAAATAATGTTGAAAATAAAAGAACCATACAAAATATCAACATGGTGTTTTCTTTGAAAGAGTAAACAGAATTGACAAGCCCTTAATCAGACTAACAAAATAATTTTAAAAAAGGGATAAGATTAAAATAAGTAGGATTGTAAATGAAAGAGGAGATATCACAACAGGCACCACAGAAATACAACATAACATGCGAAGCTTCTATGAACAACTTTATGTCACCAAGCTAGAGAAACTGGAAGAAATGGATGAGTTCCTAGATACCTTAAAAACTTTCAAAATTAAACAAATAAGGAATAGAAAATATGAGCAGGCCAATCACAGCCAAAGAAATTGAAACAGGTATCAAAAACTTTCGCAACAACAAAGTCATTGACTAGATGGTTTTACAAATGAATTTTACAAAAAATTCAAGGAAGAGTTAATCCCTCTACATTTATTTATTTTTAAATAAAATTATTTATTTATTTATTTATTGTATTGTTGCCCTTGTTGTTTAACATTGTTGTGGTTATTGATATTGTTATTGGCTAGGAGAGAGAGAAATGGAGAAAGGAGGGGAAAACAGAGATGGGGAGAGAAATACAGACACCTGTAGACCTGCTTCACCACTTGTGAAGTGACTCCCTTGCAGTTGGGTAGCCAGGGGCTCGAACTGGGATCCTTACACTGGTCCTTGTGCTTTGTGCCACGTGCGCTTAACCCGCTGCACCACTTCCCGACTCCCTTATTCATTTTTTAAATCTCTCTACTTGTAAAACTCTTCCAAAAGACTGAAGACACAGAAATACTCCCTTTCAGCTTCTTTTAAAAATATATTTTATTTATTTATTATTGGGTAGATACAGAGACAAATTGAGAGGAAAGGAAGAAACAGAAAGGGAGAGAGGTAGAGAGACACCTGTAGACCTACTTCACCACTTGTGAAGCTTTTCCCCTGTAGGTGGGGACCAGCAGCTTGAACCCAAGTCCTTTTGCATTGCAATATGTGCACTTAACCAGGTGCACCTCCACCTGCCTCCCCCCTTTTAGCTTCTATGAAGCCACCATCTCCCTGATACTAAAAGCAGACAGGGATACAACAAATAAAGACAACTAAAGACTGATATCTCTGATGAACACTGATGCTAAAATGTGTGTGTGTGTGTGTGTGTGTGTGTGTGTGTGTGTGTGTGTGTGTGTATTTTTCAGGGAATATGTAAAAAGCTCCTGGAACTATCTCTGAAAAATCATTATATACAGTAAGTGTCATGTTAAAGTTTTAAATATAATCTTAGAATGTATGGGGAAAAAAAATTCTAACCAACCAGATATAGCAGTATGTTAAACATACTGTTCATCATGACCAAGTTGGTTTTATCCCAGGGATGCAAGGTTGGTTTTATAAACATAAATCAATCAACATGATCCACCAGATCAATAAAAGTGAGACCAAAAACCACATGGTTGTATCAATAGATGTAGAGAAAGCCTTTGACAAAATCCAACAAAATGGAAGTACCATATGACCCAGCAATGCCACTCTTGGGCATTTATCCAGTGATCACCCAAACACTAATTAGAAGAGACATATATTCCTATGTTCAGAGCTCCATTATTCACAATAGCCAGAGTGGAAGCAGCCTAAATACCTACCAACAGATGACTGGCTAAAGAAGTTATGGGAAATATATCTCATGCAATATTAATATGCTTTCAAAAAAGATGACATTGTATACTTTGGGACAAAACAGATGGAACTGGAGCTGATTATGTTGATTTCACTCATAGGTGGAATCTAGAGATCTAATTTATATGAACTTGCAAAAGAAAAATACAAACAAAACAGAAGCAAGAAAAATGCTTGTAAGACCTGTGACAACTATGGTGGTTATCTTTGGGAGTGGTAAGCAACCACACATTATAATCTTATAATCTTGTAACAAAGTATTAATAACAAGAAATTATTTTTAAAAAATTAGTGATATAACTTAAATTACTTCAAGTATATCTATAAAATAGAAAAATGGTTTTACTTTTTTTCTGTTTACTATTGCTATTTTAGTTGAAAATATGAATTGGAAATACAATAATGAAAGTTTACAATATGAATGTATGGGAAAAAAGAATGTCTAGGCTTATCCCTAATGGGAATATAAATGATTTTCATAAGGTGAAATTGCATAATTGCTCTATTATATATAAATATAATAAAAACACAGCATATAACATATGTGACATTACTGTTGGGCTATTAGGAAAAAATGTCTAAAAATCCTTGAGAAACATTGACTTAATCTATACAACAATGGCTTGAAAGAGTCATTTTGCTTGAAGAGCAAAACAATTGAGATAAATCTTCTCCAGAGAATTCAAGAGCCTTTATTGATTGAGGTGAAAGAGAAGAAAGTATGACAAGTTACACTTGCATTTTCAATTATATTTTCCTGAATATCATGTAGCTGTAAACTGAAGTCAGGAAAGAGCACTAGGAGAAATGTCCCTGAGGTGTACCAGCCTTTCTATGATTACTAAGCAGTGAGAAAAATCACTGTTAGAGTTTCCCAGGACATATAGTCTTAGACAAGTCAATTTTATAAGAGAAAAAAAATTCTAGGAGTATAGAAAGTCACTGGGATAAAGCTTGGGATCCGTCATAATCTAAAAGTAGATGTTGGAATCCAAAGCCAGTCTCTTATATCCAAGATGCTTGATGTCTGACTGAAAACATCCTCCACTTTGCAAATTTGTACTGTATAGATGGTGAGCTAAATTTAATTAAAATTGCAACAGAGACCATATTCATTTTTAATTCTGCATGACATACATTATCATAGCTTAGCAACTTCTAGCAATAGAACTTTATCTCTGAGCATTTGATCCAGGAGTCTGTACTTGTTGAATACTATTTAACAGGATCTCACAAGGCTATAGTCAAATTGTTTACCAGGTCTGAGTTCTCATCTGAGACTCAGAGTCATCATTCAAACTCATACGGATTGCTGTTGAGTTCAGATACTTGCACATGTAGGATTGAGAAATCTCTGTTATGTCACCAGGTGGTGGAACACCCTGTTTTTTAAATATTTTATTTATTTACTTCTGTATAGAGACAGGGAAAAATAGAGGAGGGGAGGAGGACGTAGAGAAGAGACAGAGAGACACCTACAGCCCTGCTTCACCATTTGTGAGGTTATCCCCCTGCAGGTGGGGACAGGGGCTTGAACATGCAACTGTGATGTGTTAATTTAACCAGATGTCTCACTGTCTGGCTCTGGAGGCACACTCTGTTAAACACACATAATACTATGTGCAAGGACCCAGGTTGGAACCCTACTCCCCACCTGCAGGGGAGGTTGCTTCACGAGCAGTGAGGTGTCTCTCTCTTTTTCTCTATCTCTCCCTCCCCTCAATTTCTCTTTTCTCTATCAAATAAGGAGAGTGAGGGAGGGTTGGAGGGAGAGGGTGAGGGAGAAGGAGGGAGGGAGAGAGAGAAAAGAAAGAGAGAGAGAGAGAGAGAGACATGTTATTGCTGGTGGTCAACCACCACTGTTGAAAGCTATCATAGAGTCTCCCTTATGGTCACAGCATTGCAAATCATGTCATCAAATGCGCTGGAGATTCTCCTGTTTCAATCTTTCACTCACTATAAAGGTTTCCATTTGAAATAAATAAGCCCCACTTAGCGCATAGTTTTTTAACTATTTACTTCAAAATCAATTGTCTTTTTTTTCTTTTTCTTTTCACCTTAATCTTTTATAATTTAAATTAACTATAGGAATGGCTGCTCATTATATTCACAGTTCCATCCTCACTCCAGAGGAATATTCAGAGTCAATGAGACACTGAGGGGACAATAGTGTCTGTCCTAAAACTCTGTCCATCAGTTCTTAGCACAAGTCATTAACAGCATAATTAGTGATTTCCCTCACTATCAGCAGATGGCTCCTTTCTAAGAATATAATTTCTTACATCAGATTAACCTCTTGTTATATACAAAGCATCTATAGTATAAAAACAAAACTAAGTTAAAACAACAAAATTGGAGCATTATGGTACATAATCAATGGATAGATCATACACACACACACACACACACACACACACACACACACACACACACACACACACACACACCAAACATTTTTAAAAAGTGAGGAGGTCAAAGGAACATTCACTTTTGGCCCGTCACTGAGATAGAAGAGGATTTGGAGAATGCCTAAAGATTCTGGCATTATTTCCTTTACCTGAATGGGAAGAGAAAAAAAGAAAGACACCTGGAATAGAAAAGAAACTTTAGTTTCTACTTAGATCTAGATACCCTACCCTCCTCACCTACCTACTGACTTCATACATCACTATTCTCTTGCTCTCTTCACTCAACTTCTGTGGCCTCCTTACTGTTCCTTTAACCATTCATAATAGGTTGGGTAGAACTAGAGGTGATCATGCTTAGTGAAGAAAGTATGGAAGTGAAGGAAGTCTACTGGACCATTTCTTTCACATGTGGAGTACAGGTCATTGAAACATTAACAGAAAAAGTGTTAACTCATATCTAAGACTTTGGGAGAACTATAGTGGTTATCACTGGCTGTGGGCTGGGGGTATGAGATCACAGAACTCTGGCAGTAGGAGTAGTATAGAACTATATCCTTATTATCTTATAATCTTGTAAATAACTAGTAAAATAATAAATCTGAAAAGACATACAATCATGGCAACAGATAACCTAGAAGTTGAAATTCAAAGATAATAACATAAAAATAGCATTTAATATTTTAAAGGAGTTATGATTGAAAGTGGATAATTTCTAAAAAATGGGGGCAGGGAACTCCAAAAAGAAGTGGAAAGTAAACTAACAATAAAATCATTATCAGAGTGAGGTGACCTCTGTTTGCCACACTGTAAGAATGAAAACTATTGCTCATGTTCAGGAAGATTTCCTTTATATACTATTAGTGTAAAAAATAAATCTCATTAATTTATTATACAACAGTCTTGCTGACAAAATCTGATATATTGTTTCCCATTTTACATATCTTAAACAGATTTCTGTGCATTCATGTTCCATATATAATTCATCCAAGCCTTGTCATATTTTACAAGTTCTACACTCATTTCTAAAAAATTTTCAATGTGGAGGTTTCATATCCAAGAGTTCTTTATTGTCTCACTTTCCAAAGCTATACAGATCCACATACACAAAATTTAGAAAGCATGAATAAAATATAGTTCTGAATAAAATATAGTTCTAATTAAAACTGTTTTCACAGGTTATATTCTAAGTATCAATTTCTTACATGTTTCTGTTTTCAAGTGAACTGACACTTCAAAAACTCAAAGCTAGTTAAGGCTAGGTGGTGGCGCACCTGTGTGAGTGTATGTGTTACAACGCACAAGGACCCAGGTTCAAGCCCCTGGTCCCCACCTGTAGGGGGAAAGCTGCATGAGAGGTGAAGCAGTGCTGTAGGTGTCTTTCTCTCTTTCTCCCTCTCTTCCTTCCCCCTTCCTTCTCAAATTCTGACTGTCTCTATCCAATAAAAAATGATTTTAAAAAGTCTAAAAAAATGAAACTTAACACTAGTGACATAATCTATACTTTTTGTTGAGAACTCAGTTGTAAACTCCTCTGGGGGGAGAATGTAATAGTCTCTTGGAGGTGAAAGAGGGCTAAAGAGAAAGAAAGAGGGGCTGGATGATAGCACACTGGTTGAGCACATATGTTACAACGTGCAAGGACCAGATTCCAGTTCCCACCTGTAGGGGGAAAGCTTTGAGAGTGGTGAAGCAGTGTTGCAGGTATCTCTATTTCTCCCCTTCTCTATCACCCTTTTCCCTCCCAATTTCTGGCTGTCTCTATCAAATAAATAAAATAAAGATAAGACCAAAAAGATTTTTAAAAATAAAAAAGAGGAAGAATGAAAAAAAGAACTGTTGCTTTAGATCATGGAAATGTGAATTAATTCATAGCAGTTTTCAGACTCCTAATAACTATGATGTCAATTAGGAGAAATTATCTTCTTTTCAGAGCTTAATTTTGCTTTTGCTTCTAGGTTATTATTTCCAAATCAAAAATTAATGATGGTAAACACTCGAGGACACTGTAGCTGTATTGTGTGATATCTATGCTGTGTGCTCTCAGAGAAGCAGTAAGATTAACTGTGATAATAATAAAAACCTGTCCAAAAGGTAGTTTACCCATATTAAATAACCAAGCTAAAGGTGGGGGTGGGAATCATTGAAAACTCTGTGTTATAGCAGCCTTGCAGGTAATGCAGTAATCCTTCACCCACATGTGCCAGATTGATGCTGTTTCTTTCTCCCCCTCTTTCTAAAACTTAAACATGTACATCCTAAATCACATAAAGGAACTGTTTCATGATAAAGAAATCCTCCAACTTCTCTAAGATCATACAATTAGTAAGTAAAGATACATGTGTCTCAACCAACAAACCATTTTATTGTTTTCCATGGACCACTCTCTTCTCTTAATGTTAAATAGATATGAATGTGTCTCTGTCCAGTCTTTGAAGAGCTATGGAAGTAGATAAAGGAGTTTTGCCCAGCCATAGGGGAGTACTATGTTATAAAATTGCTTATTTCAACAAGTTATTATTAAGTGCTTGTAATTTAGCAGATGTTGGGAATGCATTCGTGAACAAGACAAAACGTAATGGCCTTCATTTGTAATTATTAGAAGATATATTGAAAAATAAGTAAAAATATATTAAGTTATAGAATATGAGAGAATATTAAACTTTCTATGTAAAAATATGTAATGGAATAAAAACCCTGATTTCTGAAAAATATATATATATAAATTATAAAACATATGTGTGTGTGTGTGTGTGTGTGTGTATGAGAGAGATGGGTCAGGTCAGGTCCAACCCAAAAGGTAATAGATAATAAGAAAAGAACTTTCATTATGACTCCATTTAATAGCTTGACCCTTTCCTGACTCAGAGAAGGGAGTAATAGCTTATTTTTATCAGCAACCACAATAAAACTTGCCACAGTTGGAAAATATCTAGAGGGAAGGGAAAGATAACAGGATTTTATTTCATTATATTCATCCCACCTATTCTACTAGCTTTCTCATTGTGAAAAAAAAAAATATATATATATATATATATATCTGAAATCAGCCAGAGAACTTCTCCATAGGCCCTAGGAGTAAAAGGGTTAGTCATCACAGCTTGAGCCTGGTAACAAGTCAAAAGAATGTGAGAGTCACTATCTTCTGTGTTAGAGTGCTCCCAGAGCAGAGATGTAATAATTTATAGAAATCACATCAGGAAGCAAGGGGTGAATGCTTTCGATCACACTTTCTAAAGTAAATACATTTTCTCCTTATCACTGTCTCAAGCTGAGTCATTGATGGCACTGCCCCCATGCATCATTTTTTTTCTACATATGTCCTCCAGGATGTAGTATCAAAATTGAATTGAGCATTATTACAAATGTTAAAAAATGTAATTATTCATCAAATGTATCTGTTAATTTCTCTTTAGCCAGAGACCCAATTATCTAAATTTGAAGATAAAAGATAGTGACATAATGTACTCAACATTTTTATCTAGACATATAGTACACGTTTGCTTAGTCTGCATGGGAAAACATAAATGAAAATAAGATTCAATGTGCCTTTATTCATTATACAGAAAACCAAAGTTTATAATGCTGAATTTTAACAAAGAAACACCCACATAAATCCTTTACCTTTTTAATTGATAAATGTGACTTTTTTGGTTAAGCATATAGTAGGGATTTGATTCACTCTTAATCTGGGATTAAATGATTGAGCAAATCTACCCAACATGTGCTGAATTCATCTCAGTTAAACTCAAATGAGAGAAGAGAAGAATTTCTGGTAATCTTAAATACTCTGGTATAAAACACAGATAGGAAGAAAAATGGACCTAATCCTGGAAGAATAAAATTTATTAGGACAACAAAAGTAAACATTACAGTGTTAGTTAATAAATAATGCTGTAGGTAGTGTGGTTTCAACTCATCTCAAGCAGCAGGGAACCTCAGGATTTCAAAACAAAACTTGGCAAAAGAAATTTACAAACATCCGTAGGTCCTCATATAAACTTTAATTGAACACATATACCTGGTGAAAGAAAGAAAAAAACATTTTAAAAGTTATGTTTGTTGGTCTGTGATAGATTTGTGATAACATTCATATAATCACCCCAGTGACAAAGTAAAATTAAGTAATATCGTTTCTTTGCCACGACGTGTATGCATGTAAGTACGTGCACATGTGTGTTTACTTATGAGGAATCATGGCAAGATATCATCATGAATTAATTCACTCCTATTTATTACTGAAGTTGTGGATATTATAACACCTTCACAATCACAAGAATACATTATAATTTGTCATTTTTTAAAAAATATTTTGTTACAAAGCCAAACAAATTGTTGAGCAATCATGGACCCAAAGCTTGGAATAGTGGAGAGGAAGTGTTGGGGAGGGTACTCACTGCAAACTCTAGTGTACTTCTGCTTTCAGGTATATATTTTGCACTTGTTAATGGATACATGTGAACATATGCTCTCTCTCACAGAACCTGGTGTATATCTAGGTTTTGGGACTTTGTTGGAAAGTGATCCACCTGGGATGGAATTAGAGAATGCTATAAAAGGAAAGGTCTCACCTGAGTAATGAAGCTGAAGGGTTGTCATTCCACACCTGAAGTCTCTGGACACAGTCTGAGCTGAAGCATGTTGAGGTGGTAATCCTTGCGTTGATTAGGTTGTGATCCACTGATACAATATTATTTGATATGGATTGGGAGAGGCATGCGGGAAAGTGGGCCCCACCCTAAGGTTCCAGGACTGGGGGAAATATAGGCTCTATAGTGGAGATGTGAGGTTCCTGCTGTCTTAGGGTTCAAAAAGACAATGGATTGTTAATATTATCATCACATTATTTGGTAATTGGCTTAACTTTGAAAAGTCCTTTTGTTAGGGTTTGCTGTACAGTACCCAGTATCTTGTAAATAGCTGTGCCACTGGTTGCCTCTGATCTATTTGGTCTAAGGCTTGAGAGAGTCCGCATATCAAATACACAGCCTATATATTAAGAAGACTCAGTCTGTGTTTTAAAAACTTTGAGACATACAATTAATTTCCCCCCTCTCATATTAATTAACTAGTGATTTATATGACTACATTTTACTAGGAGTGTACATAAACACCATTCCCACCACCAAAAGACTGTGACCATCCCTCCCACCCACCCCCACTCCCCACCAGCCCAGGAAGCCACATGTCTACTCCTCACCACAGGGTTTTTACTTTGGTGCCCTACTTTCAATTTACTCAGATCCTGCTTTTAGTTTCCCTTTCAGATCTTCTTTCTCAACCTCTGTTGATGAGTAGGATCATTCCATACTCATCTTTATCTTTCTGACTTAGCTCAATTAACATAATTCCTTCTAGCTCTGTCCAAGATGGGTCAGAGAAGGTGGGTTCATTGTTCTTGATAGCTGCATAGTATTCCATTGTGTATATATACCACAGCTTTCTCAGCCACTCATCTGTTGTTGGGCACCTGGGTTGCTTCCAGGTTTTAGCTATTATGAATTGTGCTGCTATGAACATAGGAGTACACACCTCTTTTTGGTTGGGTGTTATGGAGTCCTTGGGGTAAAACCACAGGAGAGGAATTACTGGATCATATGGAAGGTCCATGTCTAGCCTCGTGAGAGTTTTCCAGACTGCTCTCCACAGAGGCTGTACCAATTTACATTCCCACCAGCAATGCAAAAGGGTTCCTCTGTCCCCACAGCCTCTCCAGTATTTGTTGCTGCTATCCTTTTTGATGTATGCCATTCTTACAGGAGTGAGGTGGTATCTCAATGTTGTCTTAATTTGCATTTCTCTGACAATCAGTGACCTGGAGCAGTTTTTCATATGTTTGTTAGCAGTTTGGCTTTGTATGTTAACTTTCTTTTCAGCCACCAGGTTCCAGATGCCATCAGGATGCCGGCCAGGTTTCCCTGGACTGAAGACCCCACCAATGTGTTCTGGATCCCATCTTCCCCAGAGACCCACCCTACTAGGGAAAGAGAGGGGCAGACTGGGAGTATGGACCGACCAGTCAACGCCCATGTTCAGTGGGGAAGCAATTACAGAAGCCAGGCCTTCTACCTTCTGCAACCCACAATGACCCTGGGTCCATGCTCCCAGAGGGA
Organism: Erinaceus europaeus; assembly: GCF_950295315.1. Classification (NCBI taxonomy): domain Eukaryota; kingdom Metazoa; phylum Chordata; class Mammalia; order Eulipotyphla; family Erinaceidae; genus Erinaceus; species Erinaceus europaeus. The sequence goes on from NC_080166.1 coordinate 101,550,123, forward strand.
TAGAGAATGGGAAAGCTATCAGGGGAGGGGATGGGATATGGAGATTGGGTGGTGGGAATTGTGTGGAGTTGTACCCCACCTACCCTATGGTTTTGTTAATTTATCCTTTCTTAAATAAAAAATACATTAAAATATTTTATTTTATGAGAGAGTACAGAGAAAGAAAGAGAGATCAGAGCACTGCTCAACTTTGGCTTTTAGTGGTTCTAGGACCTCAGAGCTTCAGGCATGAACAATTTTTTGCATATTCATTTGTTATCTACCAAGCTCCAGAATTTCTCATTTAAAAAATTTAATCTTATAGACAAAAGCATGTACCAGGATCCTAATGTACTTATCATCTATTTGTCACAACTCTTTTTACTTAAAAGTCCAGATGTTGTCAGATTTTTGGGTGGGGAGGTCAGCACAACATTCTACATTTCACTAATCTTATAGCACTGAATGTTCTAAAGTGAGAGTAGATGATACACCACAGAAAAAGAGCATCTCTATCTTCCAAGCACATGCCAAATATCTAATGCCTTAAGCTGTTTTATTATTATTATTATTTGTTTTTTTCTCTGTCATGAATTCACATTTCTGGAATTTTTTTTTTCCAGTTATAAAGAGACAGACCAAGGCAGACAGGAAAAGGGACCACAGCCCTGAAGCTTTCCCCAGTATGGGGCAGGCTGAATTCAAACGTGTATCACAAGCATGACAGAGCAAGCAAGGTTTAGATAAACTACTTTACTAGCCCTAGACTATATTAGATGTATTATAATAACTTCCAAATAAATCCAAATGAAACATTAGTGTCATTTTCATATTCACAAAATCATTCATTCCATCCAAAAAAGTGCATAGTTTCCCAACACTTTTGATGGAGTAGAACAATCCTAAGAAAAATAATACCTGTTTGACATTAACTATATATCACACAATAACTGAGACGGTTTATCTTATGGTTTTAAATCTTAATTTTAGTCCAAACATTTCAGAATGTATTTTCTTTTCCTTCCTTCCTTCCTTCCTTCCTTCCTTCCTTCCTTCCTTCCTTCCTTCCTTCCTTCCCTCCCTCCCTCCCTTCCTTCCTTCCTTTATTTATTGTCAGGTTCTTAGGAGAGCCTATCTCAGGTCTAGATTCCCTGGCATCCCATTTCTATTGGCCACTGGAGCCAGACGCCAGCGAGAATCAGACCCTAGACAGCAGGAGTGAGTACACTGGGATCTCTCTCTCTCTCTCTCTCTCTCTCTGACACTCACTGCAAGAGAGGAGACCAGAGATCATCCAGGACATCAATGCATGAAAAAAGCATTTATTGTGCAGCAGAGCAGAGTTTTTAAAGGGTGGTAGGGGGTAGCAGCTTGTTTATACCTTATATGGTCAAGACAGCAGGGGCTAGAGAAATGGGGAGGGTCTTTCCAATAACCATTGGGTAAGTGGTTATAACCAGTTCAGGGGACAAGGAAGTGAAACCACCAGTTAGCACAGAGGGAGAAGGTGGGTCTTTGTGTAGGGGAGAGAGACTGACAGGGGGACTGAATCCTGTTAGGCTGGTTCCTTCTTGCTCAACTCATAGTGGCAAAAAGCCCCTGGAGAGTCTGACAGAAGGCCTGTGCCTCCCAGCCCTCCAGGGGTCCCCCCTTGGATGGTCCGTGCCATGATCGACCTCAGTTTATGCAAGGTCCTACAATTAATTAATTAATTAATTAATTAATTTATTTATTTATTTTCCAGAGCACTGCTCAGTGCTGGTTTATGGTGGTATGAGGGACTGAACCTGGCACTTTGGAGCCTCAGGCATGAAAGTCTCTTAGTCCATTATGCTATCTCCCCACTCCCACCCCTGATGCATTTTTAAGTCAACTACTTAATATCCTATTTCAGGAAAATTCTGCCAAAAATATTGTAAGTGCATTAATGTTACATGGGCATGTATTGTATAAGCTAATAATTAAAATGCCGCACAATTTTCCATTCAGAAACCTTAAAATGCCCATATCCGTTGTTCAATCTATTTTAGAAGTGTCCATAGGCAACTTTTAATATTTGATGGGTCTCCAATGTATGATGTCTCTCCACTGTAGTTCATTTATTGATAGATGGTGGCATTTATTTATACTTTATTACTTTTTAAATTTAAGTATTTTTATTATTTTACTATCTTTATTTATTAGATAGAAACATCCAGAAATCAAGAGGGAAGGGGAGAGAGAGAGGGAGAGAGACACCTGCAGCACTGCTTCACTATTTGCAAAGCTTTTCCCCTGCAGGTAGGAACTAGGGGCTTATACCCAGGTCCCTGGACATTGTATTGTATATGCTCAACTAGATGCACCATCACTGGCCCCTTTAGTTATACTTCAATGAAAAATAAATTATTCTAAACTTTGGCTTATTGCTAAGATTATTTTCAATTTGAATAGTATAGAATTGTGTTGCATACATGTATATCATAGTTTCTCATTCACAATCTCAAGTCTAGCAATGTACTTAAGTAGTAGTGTATGCTATAATATGAAATAACTAATCAGGACCATCTTGAATTACTGTGTAGAATATAGCTATTTCTAATCTTCTCCAAGACAAGATTGAGAAACTTTATAACCTTTGTAGAGAAAAAATATCTTATCAGGGACCTGGTGGTGGCACACCTGGTTGAGCATACATGTTACAATGTGTAAGGACCCAGGTTCAAGCTCCCAGTCCCCATCTATAGGGGGAAGCTTTATAAATGCTAAAGCATGGCTGAAGAGGTCCCTCTTCTCCCTCCCCACCTTTCCCCTTCCTCTCAATTTCTGGCTGTCTCTATCCAATAAATACAGATAGTAAAATTTTAAAAATAAATATTTTTAATAAAGGAAAAGTCTAATCATATTAATTTTTATATATGAACATTAATTTCTATAGTAAAATTCAATGTCACTACCCCCCTTGCTAGATATATGGAGAAATACAAGCACCATTATTAACAATGAGTTTATTTTCTAGCATATTAGGCATAAATGTAGCCCCTTGTAGGAAGATAAATCAAATTAAAATGGATTTGAGCCAGAACATTGCGAGATCAATATCTGGCAGTCATAGACCAGCTTAGCAAAGGTTCTATAACTATACAGCAATTCTACTACTCTACCAAATGACCAAATGCATATTTACTGAAAAGGCAAAAATTAAAATCAGAAAGGATAAAGACTAAGAACAATCTCAAAAACTGCTGCTATTAAATGAACTATCAAGAGAACCTACCTTACTTTCAATCAAAATTATAAATAAATATAAACTCCTTAAATTGTATATCTTAAATTAAATGATTTTTCAGGAGTTTTCAATTATACATCTCAAATAAATAATTTTTAATTATGAGGAGCCGTTCCTCTATTGCTCAGTTATATAGTTATAAAGCAATATAGAAGTAAATGGTAACATTTAGGCATCAAGTGGAAATATTGACTCCTTACAAAAAATATGTTATCTCATCCCATTTTCACAGTGATTGGTTCCACTGGGAACCTCAGGTTATAGTAACCTCCTGTTCACAGATAAAGGTTTAATACTATGTTTATGAAGAGGGAATCTTGCCTCTATTGAATGTTTTAAGAAATACAATAATTCTCCCCTCCTTTTGGAAATAGGTGATTTCACTGAATGAACAGACAAAGCCATATTTGTGATTTTCACTATCTTTGAACTTTTCAGTTATAATGCCAATTAATATGTTTTTATTCTTTCAACCAATTGATAGGAGTGAGGGAAAAATTACTAACAAATCTCAAAATCTGTGTGTTTTAGAATAAATTATCTTGGTTTACATAGTAGGTGAGTCTCTTCAATGTTTTAAGTACTTAGATATTCCAGCATTATTACTATTGTTGTTTAACCAGAACAGTGCTCACTTCTGGATTACGCTTGTGTTGAAGATTGAACCTGTGAAATCTCAGGTATGAGAGCCTGTTTATATAGCCATTGTACTATCTCCACCACCCCCATTTTATTATCACTAATCTTATTGGGTTGTAGAAAAAGTCATGAGCCATTTCTGCATTGAAAAGCATGGAAAAAATATATATATCATGACTTTTTTGATAACCAGTATTACAAGAATGTCATTGTGACTGCGGCATAGTTTCACATCTACCCAAAGCATGTCAGCACAGTTCACTCACAGAACTACATACATTGAGGTGTTACTACATGTGCCACATGTACACATTGTCTTTTAAAGTTTTACTTGGTGAGTGCAGCACTCTACATCAGAGGTTTCCCTTATCTTATTAATGTTGGCAGTAATTGTCATAGTCATCTGTCAATATGTCACAACTCTAAACCAATAAACAATATTATTTAATAAGTCAGGCTCCATATCTATACTAATAGGCGGGATTTTACATTAAAATTTTAAAATATGTTATTTAATTATTGCATATAGACCGAGAGAAATTGAAACAAACGTGTGAAACAGAGAGGCTGAGGAAAAGAGATATCTGCAGCACTGCTTCACTGCTTATAAAGCTTCTCCCCATCTGCAGGTGGGGACCAGGTGTTTGAATCCAGGTCTTTGCACACTGTAACATGTGCTCTCAACTGTGCACACACTACCAATGGGGAGTCTTACATTGAAATTAACTGAAATAGTGCCACAACATAATTTCCTCAGAGGGCAAGAAATGTGACAGATGTGGTTATATGTTAATTGTGCTGTCCATCTTTCAGAAATTTACATAAATCTACAGATTTCCTTCATCTGAGTTCCAAGCCTGAGATCTGATGTCATCTATAGCAAAGTGTCATAGTAGGGTTCAAAAAAAGTTTGTCAAAAATTATTATATTTTAATTTTTATATCATTGGATTTGTTAGTAGAAAGAAACATTGTAAGGGGGGATATAGTTGAGTTTCTGTCTGAATTTTAAAGACAAGGTTGACAATTCCAAATTGTTTGAAAATGTGATAGAAAATTAACTAAGCTGAAACTATAGAAATAAACTGAGATGAAAATTTACTGAAGAACCCCCACCGATTTACAAGCGGTAAAGCAGGTCTGCAGGTGTCTATCTCCCCCCCCCCCCGTCTTCCCCTCCTTTCTCGATTTCTCTCTGTCCTGTCCAACAGTGACGACAGCAATAATAATAAATGGGAAAAGATAGCCTGCAGGAGCAGTGTATTCATAGTGCAGGCACCAAGCCCCAGTAATAACCCTGGAGGCAAAAAACAAAAAAAAACCCTTACTGAAGAACATGAGGAAACAGGAAGATAGGTGGGGTACTTAGTCCCCTGGATTACTCAGTCAAGAAAGGAAGTAGATAACTATAAAGAGCCCCCTTCCCCCTTCAGGGAATGGGCTGCCTGATACCAAGTTCTGCTTCTGTATTCTGCTTGTTTGCTCTACGCTATATAAAGGTTGACCTGTATATAATCAGTGCACAGCCACTGCAGAGTGATCTAGGCTATTGCCCTACAGAACACTAAACTTCTAATGCCAATGTCTGGTTCTTGGTTTCATTCCTGGGTCAGTTCTGGTGGTCTTATCCCACAACAAAGGTACACTAGAGAAGATTTGAAAATCAGTTGATAGTAAACATCTATAAGGAACTCATGGGAGTTGGGCAGTAGTGCAGCGGGCTAAGCGCACGTGGCATGAAGCACAAGGACCAGCAGAAGGATTGGAGCCCCGGCTCCCCACTTGCAGGGGAGTCGCTTCACAGGCGGTGAAGCAGGTCTGCAGGTGTCTATCTTTCTCTCCCCCTCTCTGTCTTCCGCTCTTCCCTCTATTTCTCTCTGTCCTATCCAACAATGAAAACAACAATAACTACAACAATTAAACAACAAGGGCAACAAAACAGAATAAATAAATATTTTTTAAAAAAGAACTGATAAAGCTCAACAAAAAGAAAAAGAAGATATGAGTAGACAGTTGTTTAAAGAAGAGATACACATGACCCATATATAAGGCTCCATTCCACTCTGCATTAAATAAATGCAAATTAAAACTACACTGAGAATTCACTTCTCAGCTGTGGAGGTGCATTTATCAACAAAACAGGAAATTTTAATCATACATCAACACACAAACACTATGTTCTCTTGTCTGCATTACATTGAGTAGTTTTAAAATATTTTAAAGTGGTAATCACTAACTGGATGGTTTGTGGCATGGAACTATGATGTACAGCTACAAAGATTTTTATGATTACAACAATATTCTTCCCTAAGAATTTAGACTTGAATTTCTGATGATTTAAGAATGATAGAAACTGATTTCCTGAGTATATTTATTATAATTAATAATTTGAAGGAGAAATGACTAGAAAAAATATGAACAGTTGTATCTTCAATGTAGTGCCTAGCTTGCAATAAGAACTTAAAAGTATGTCAGGAAAAAAAATAACAGAATGAGAAATCACACAAATGCTGTAGAAAGTTATCCTTTAGGGGGTCAGGCGATAGTGCAGCTGGTTAAGCTCAGATGGCGCAAAGCACAATGACAGGGTAAAGATCCTGGTTTGAGCCCCAGGCTCCTCACCTGCAGGGGGGTCACTTCATATGCAATGAAGCAGGTCTGCAGGTGTCTGTCTTTCTTTCCCCCTGTCTTCTCCTCCTCTCTCAATTTCTCTCTGCCTTACCCAGCAACAACAATAACAACAACAAGGGCAACAAAAATGGGAAGATATGGCCTCCTGGAGTAGTGGATTCATAATGCAGGCATCGAGTCCAAGTGATAACCCTGGAAGCCATATATATCCTTTAGTTTGAATTAATTGAAAATATTTTGAAGAACTAGATGAGTCATAGGTAGTGTTTCAGGTTCAAGAATCAAAGCCAAAGATGGAGTTAAAAAGGAAGAACTCTATTAACAATAATAAGCCACAGAAAGAGTTCATGCTCTTACAAAATTCTGTTTGCTGAACAAATGGACAGTGCAAGCTTATATAGGAGGTGCAGGCTGAGAGTAGAATGTGTTACTACAGAAGCAGAGGCTGCGAGGTTAAGGGGGTGGGACTTGGGCCCTATAGCTCCGCTGTTGCCTTAGTTACTGTTATAGTTACTATTATCTTTTCCTGAATAGCTGTGTCCTGCAACATTTAGCTTCAGGATTTAGGAGTCAGCATAAGATACATAAGGGGAGTGGGGGGGGCAGGTGGGAGGAGGGAGGTGCACCTTTTTCAAGGCCCTGTTATCCACTATCCACTTCTCACATTTTTACATTTTCTTTCTTTCTTTCTTTCTTTCTTTCTTTCTTTCTTTCTTTCTTTCTTTCTTTCTTTCTTTCTTCCCCTTCCTTCCTTCCTTCCTTCCTTCCTTCCTTCCTTCCTTCTCTTCTTCTCCTCCTTCTCCTTCTCCTTCTCCTCCTCCTCCTCCTCCTCCTCCTCCTCCTTCTTCTTCTTCTTCTTCTTCTTTTTTTTTTTTTTTTTTACCAGAACACTGCTCAGTTCTGGCTTATGTTGGTGCTGGGGATTGAATTGAACCTGGGACCTCAGAGCCTCAGGCTTGAAAGGCTTTTTGTATAACCATTATGCTGTCTCCACAGCCCTAGTTAACTCTTTCTTTGGCTTGACATTCTCTTATCCACCTCAGTAGATTATGTTTTTAAAAGCAAACATTTCTCCAAAAAAAGTGAAATATTTCATTTCCCATAATGCTTAATTACAATTTTTGGATTAAACAAATTTCAATATAAGTATAATATACTATATGGAGAGATGAATTATTATTTATTCTCAAAAACAGAATGTAAATGATAATTTTTCTTTTATCACATTAGTATTTCACTGTACAAAAAATATACTATAAGTGATAAACATAATGGTGATATCTACAGCAGCTGAAGCTGTCCTATGTATTCTTACAATTAATCTTCTCTATAAAGTTATATAGAATTGGAAATCATAGGCAAGTAATTTCCCACTTAGTTAAAGGTCTTCCTTTTCATTTTATATCCTATCACAATTTAGCTTAATCTTAATGTGGAGATGTTTGACTCACACACTCCAGTTCCTTGTTCTCATCCCTAGTTGATTGTTCTTCCATTTACATGAGTATCCATTCCCATGATTTGTTGAGCCTTATCACCAACTGTTATTTGCTCTGTCCAAAATGACTACACTACATATCAAGGGGCTCGGTATGACATACTTGTTTGAGCACACACATTATAATGTGCAAAGACTCAGATTCATATGTTAGTCCTCACCTGCACAGCTGAGGCTTCACAAGCAGTGAAACATGTAAGTATCACTCTCTCTCTGTCTCTCTGTGTCTCTCTCTCTCTGTCTGTCTCTCTCTCTCATTTTTAATTTTTTTGTTATCTTTATTGGATAGAGGCAGCCAGAAATCATGAGGTAAGGGGGATATACAAAAGAAGAGAAGTAGAGAGATGTCTGCATCCCTTCTCTATCATGTATTTTTGGATCGAGGCAGAGAAATGGAGAAGGAGGACTCAGACAGAGAGGGAGAGAGAAAGGCAGGGTCCTGGTGCACTTTGGGGCAATGTGTCAATCTACATCCCTTTTTAAATCTGTATATTCTCATATTTAGTCTCTATTTTCCATTAATCTGCTAAAAAACACTGTTTGTCCATGTAAATTTTTATGCTAAATTCAAAGAATATTTTAAAGAATCCTTAAGACATTTCAACATAAATGAATACTCCTTCCTTAATTTTTGATAACACATTACAACCTAGGCTTACTTCTATCTCCCTGGCATTTTTTATTTTCTCATGCAAAGTAAACTGGTCATTAAATATTTAAGTAGTTCAGTGACCAAACTAGTTGGTATCCTTAGACATTTTATCAGACATTTATCTTAGTCAGTCTGCACCATCCTTATGGGATAAAGAAGTTAAAGACAGCATATGAGAATAAGAAGTTTGTGTTGAATTCTGTGACAAGCCTCATAAATAAGTCTTCTGCCTCTAACCTAGGAACCTCTGAATTCTTTCAATATCGATAATATTTTGATTTTACTAAGAAGCAGATTTTTGGTGTTTATTCCTATTTTTGGTACAGCTTCATAAAAGCCTTGGGACTCCTAACTGGTAGAAGCCAGCTGTTGCTTGCTATTTATAAAAATCCCTTTAAGCCACAACTTGCCATCATAAATATATCTTCCCTTTTCCAATTCAAGAAACTTTATTTTATGGGAACTCATGGCTTAAAGAATACTAATATCGGTGATTTTGTGCAAGAATGGACAGCCCTACTACATTAATAGATCAGGAACCATGCCAAGACAATGTTTCCTAGCTTGAATATAGAGTTAAAATGACAAGCCTCAGCTTGTTTTAATCACCTGATTGGTGATCAGGCTGATCTGTGCTAAATTTTAGATAATATCTATTTGCATGCTTATTGTGTGGTAGTACACTCATGGTTTCCTTTTAGTTTTTATTTCTTTGTTTTTTACTTTGTCCTACTGCTCTGCATGTTATATTGATAAAACATAACATGTTTGTTAAACTTGCATTGATTTTAAATCAACACTGATTTTGAACAGAGCTGCCCTCTCAAGATTCAACTTAATTTATATTGATTTTTTTGACTTGGTGATGTACAGCAACCTGTATCTCTCCTATTATAGACCAAAAACATAATATATACCTGCTATAATAATATAGCTCACAACTTAATTATAAGCAACTTTTGATTTTCCAAATTAATTCTTACAATTTATGCAAAATCATATTTCAGATAATCTCAAAATATTTATAAGTATTTTAATTATATTATGAGCACTGGACCTTTTCAAGAAGGGAGTCTGGCAGTCTGGCATTTAAAAGGAATATTGGTTTAAACAGAAACCCTATGTCATTACAGGTTTAAATTAAGCTTTGATCAAGTATTATGTTCTTAGTTTTCTTTTCCCCTGCACTTCCAATTCATAACTAATAATAGAAAATACACCAAAGAAAATCCATCCAATCCTTCTCTCCACAACTGAAAAACTAAAATCCAGTCACCTGTAAGTTTTTTTTTATTTAAGAAAGGATAAATTAACAAAACCATAGGGTAGGAGGGGTACAACTCCACACAATTCCCACCACCCAATCTCCATATCCCACCTCCCTCCCCTGATAGCTTTCCCATTCTCTGTCCCTCTGGGAGCATGGACCCAGGGTCATTGTGGGTTGCAGAAGGTGGGAGGTCTGGCTTCTGTAATTGCTTCCCTGCTGAACATGGGCGTTGACTGGTCGGTCCATACTCCCAGTCTGCCTCTCTCTTTCCCTAGTAGGGTAGGTCTCTGGGGAAGCAGAGCTCCAGGACACATTGGTGGGGTCTTCAATCCAGGGAAGCCTGGCCAGCATCCTGATGACATCTGGAACCTGTTGACTGAAAAGAGAGTTAACATACAAAGCCAAACAAATTGTTGAGCAATCATGAACCCAAAGCTTGGAATAGTGGAGAGGAAGTGTTAGGGGGATACTCACTGCAAACTCTAGTGTACTTCTGCTTTCAGGTATATATTTTGCAGTAGTTTATGGATATGTGTGAACATATGCTCTCTCTCACAGAAACTGGTGTATATCTAGGTTTTGGGACTTTGTTAGAAAGTGAACCAGCTGGGATAGAATTAGAGTATACTATGAAAGGAAAGTTCTCACCCGAGTAATGAAGCTGAAGGGTTGTCATTCCACACATGAAGTCTCTGGACACAGTCTGAAGTGAAGCATGTTGAGGTGGCAATCGTTGTGTTGATTAGGTTGCGATTGGCAGATGCAATATTATTTGATATGGATTGAGAGAGGCATAGGGGAAAGTGGGCCCTATCCAAGGTTTCTACTTTGTTGCTTTAAATGTCTGAGGTTGCCGATATAAATAACTGAGATAAAAATATCTAATTATAATGTGTCCTATATGTAAGAAATTTGTGTTATATACAATATTAATTAAGTTAAACAGGCATTCTGTAGTTTCTTGGTAGAGACAGATATTAAAACACTGTTTTAGGGAGTTGGGTGGCAGTACAGTGGGTTAAGTGCAGGTGGCACAAAGCGCAAGGACCAGCACAAGGATTCCGGTTTGAGCCCCTGCTCCCCACTTGCGGGGAGGTCGCTTCACAAACAGTGAAGCAGGTCTGCAGGTGTCTATCTTTCTCTCTACCTCTCTTTCGTCCTCTCCTTTCTCCATTTCTCTCTTTCCTATCCAACAACAATGACATCAGTAACAACAATAATAACTACAACAATAAAATAACAAGGGCAACAAAAGGGAATAAACAAATTTTAAACATGAAAAAAAACACTGTTTTATTTTATTAAATAAAACAAAAAAGATAAAATTGGACTTACGACAAGAACTGAGAATAAAGTAAACATGTTTTATAAAGAGATATCCCATAACATATGGTTTATGAATTAAATTCAATTAGTCAATCTCCTAAGCAACTTTTCAGATCTTTATACTGTTTCCTATTTTAAGTATATATTAGTGACGGGAGGATAGCTGTTGGTCCCAAGTAAAGAAAGGGTACATGTTAGATAGTGTCATAGTGTGTGTGTGTGTGTGTGTGTGTGTGTGTGTGTGTGTGTGTGTAAGAAAGTGCCTGTAGGTTATTATGAAATATTTTAATGTATGGAATCATGAGAGAGATATGACTTTATTGAAGATCAATTTAAGACTCTTTTGTAAATTGTTTATATAATATCGTTACTTGAACAAGGAAGTGGTGTTAGAATGGAATGAAACAGAATCTGATGTTGCATGTTTCTGTATGCACATTCATATGTATGTACAACATAAGTCTCTGTGAGCACGTATACTTATTAAAATAACACCAAAATATTGATCAAGTAGATATGAACTGTGGCAGTAAAAATAATACTTAATTGCAAAGTATATTGCTTGCTTGACTGGTGAGGCAAGCTGGTAAAAATAAGGTGGAGAAAGAAGATAAACTAGAAGAGGGAACATCTTAATTTTGCTTCTAGAAATTCTTGACATGAACTGTGTTATTATTATTTTGGTCAGATTTGGCATTTATGTTTTCGTTAAGATAAAATAATTTGCTGTTATAAATTTGTGGTAAGTCATCTGGCAGTAAAGCAATCTAAACTGATATGGGACTATACAAGGGTGTCTTATATTAAGCTCACAGCTTGCAAGCTTTCACAGATTTGGAGTATGTTGTAATATTCTATAATACCTAGTGTACAGGGATAACTGAAATCTGAAAGATATTTAATTTTAGCTTGCAGCACTTATGTTCACATATTCAGGGCACAGAGATGAAATTATGGAAATAGGAACAGGAGTGATAATTGTCTTGGTCAGGAGAGAGGTCATAGAGTAGAAAGGGAACAAGACCTAGTACCCAATTGTAGAATCACAAAAATTAAAAGAGGTATCCAGGGCTGTTAAAGGAAAGTGCATGTTAAAGACCAAGAACATTCAAGGAAAAAGGAATAGCTCATGCTAAAATAGGGTTATTAGTATGCTTGCTGCTGAGCTGTAAATTGAATGTTAACAAGTGACAGATGGTTTGCAAATATTTCCTCCCATTTGGTTGGTTCCCATTTTACTCTGCTAATTGTTTCTTTTCTTTTACAGAATCTTTGAAGTTTGACACAGTTCTACTTGTCCAGTTTTTCTTTTGTGCCACTGCTTTAGTGTTACATCTGAGAAAAAAAAAAAAAAAACTGCCAAGGATAATATCATGCAAGTCTTCCCCATGTGCATCAATAGGTATGTGAAAAGGTTCTCAGTATCACCTATCAAGGAAGGGGGGAAATAAACCACAGTGAAATAAGTGACACTTGTCTAGATGACTATTAAAAAAATAAATAAATAAGAGGCCTGGTTGAGTGCACATGTTAAGTGTGCAAGGACCCAGGTTCAAATCCCCAGTCCCCACCTGAAGGGGGAAAACTTCACAAGTGGTGAAGCAGGGCTACAGGTATGTTTATTTCTCTCTCCTTCTCTATCACCCTTTCCCTCTTGGTTTTTGGCCATCTCTATCCAATACACAAATAAAGGTAATACAATTTTTTTTTTAAAAAAAAGTTTTAAATAAAAAAATAAATAAAAGAGGGAAAGGAAAAGAGGAAGAGGAAGGGAATGAGGAGGAGGCAGAGCAAGAGAAGTAAGATACAAAAGAAAAGAAAAGAAAGAAAATGCAAATGTAGAGATAGTAGAAAATTCTGTCTATATGTTATGACCTAGATTCAAGTCTCCTATCCCCAGCTACAAGGAGGAAGTTTCACAAAAGGTGGAGTTCTACTGGTGTTTCCCCTTCTCTCTCCCTCTTTATTTCTCTCTGCATAATTCAGTAAAGAAAAAGAAAAAATATTAAAATGAAAAGAAAACTTTTCTGATGTTACTTAGACTTAAAAATAAATAAACCCATATAATTGGGGTACATGAATAAAATGTGAGAACACTGTGTTAAGTGGAATTAAAAAACAGATATAGACAGATAGAAGAGGGGCAGGCACACTTGGCTAATCACACATATTACAGTGCATAAGAATCCTAGTTCAAGGTCCTGGCCCCCACCTGCAAAGAAAAGCTTCGCACGTGGTAAAGCAGGGCTGCAGGTGTCTCTCTATCTCTTTCCCTGTCTCCCTCCCCTTTCTTAATTTCTCTCTATCTCTATTCAATAATAAATCAATAAAAATATTGGGGAAAGAATTGGACTTAAAAAGATATATTTTATTATGGTTCTGATATGAGGTATCTAAACTAGACACGGGAACTATTCACTAGTGACCACCAGAGGCCAAGATGGCAGGAAAAGAAATGGAAAATAGCTAATCAACAGGCATAACGAACAGTTCAGTTATGTAAGAGGGGCAAGCTATAAAAGTTGAGTGTACATTATTGGTTTATAGTTAATAACACTTAAACACTTAAAGGTGTTCAGAGTGTATGTCTTATGTTAATTGTTCTTGCCATTCACCCACCCAAGGCACTTTGGTATTGTGGGAATCCCCATTGCTATGGGCTCTCTCCTTCTCTTTATCTCTTTGTCTAAATAAAATAAAAGCACCTAGAGTGAGTCGGGCTGTAGCGCAGCGGGTTAAGCGCAGGTGGCGCAAAGCACAAGGACTGGCATAAGGATCCCGGTTCGAACCCCGGCTCCCCACCTGCAGGGGAGTCGCTTCACAGGCGGTGAAGCAGGTCTGCAGGTGTCTATCTTTCTCTCCTCCTCTCTGTCTTCCCCTCCTTTCTCCATTTCTCTCTGTCCTATCCAACAATGACGACAACAACAATAATAACTACAACAATAAAACAACAAGGGTAACAAAAGGGAATAAATAAATAAAATAAATATTAAAAAAATAACATAAAAAATAAAAGCACCTAGAGTGGTGAAATCACATGTTTGAAGAGTTGGTTACAAACAAAGAGCAAAACAGAGGGAAGGGAAGGGGAGGGGAGGGGAGGGGAGGGAAGGGAAGGGAAGGGAAGGGAAGGGAAGGGAAGGGAAGGGAAGGGAAAGGAAGGACATACTAGGTGCTATTTAATACTTCTAGGAACTGAAGGGACTGAGAATTTTATAATTTCCACTTGAAATATATGTTGAGAAAATAAGTCTGGTAAGACAGCCTGGTAAGACATAGGTCAGGAAAGTGATAAGAAATACATCTGACTGGAAACATGAAAGGCAAGAAAGCAATTCAGTATTTAAGATGAAGTAAATCCTTGGAAAACTTTCAAAATTCTTATTGCAGTTACATAAATGCTATGCTGGAAATTATTTATACCATAGTTAATATAGATAAACCAGCATTGGAAACAAGCATGTCTTGTGTAAGACCATTTTCTCATGTTATAAATTTTAATACCAGAAATAAAGGGATTAAGATTATGATCTCATTGCAACTAGCATTATGATGACAGTGAATATTCTTTTTTAAATTATTTATTTATTTATTGGATAAAGACAGAGAGAAGAGGAGGAGAGAAAGACTTCCTGCAGCACTGCTTCACCACTCAAAGTTTTCCAACTGTGGGTGGGGACTGGAGGCTTGACCTACCGAATGACCCTACAATTCCTCTCCTGAGCATATATCCTAAGGAACCAAATATACCCATCCAAATAGAATTGTGTATACCTATGTTCATAGCAGCATAATTTGTAATAGCCAAAACCTGGAAGCAACCCAGGTGTCTAACAACAGATGAGTGGCTGAAGATGTTGTACTCTATAAACACGATGGAATAAATACCCATCTTGGATGGAACTTGAAGGAATCATGTTAAGTGAAACAAGTCAGAAACAAAGGGTTGAATATGGGATGATCTAACTCATAGACAGAAGTTGAAAAATAAGATCAGAAGGGAAAAGACTAAGAAGAACTCAGGATGGTGTATTGCACCAAAGTAAAAGACAATGGGGTGGTGGGGACGGTTAAGGTCCTGGAACATGATGGCAAAAGAGGACCTAGTACGGGTTGAATTGCTATGTGGAAAACCAGGAAATGTTACACATGTACAAACTATTGTATTGTTCTGTCAGCTGTAAAACATTAATTCCCTGGGAGTCGGCAGTAGCGCAGCGGGTTAAGCACATGTGACATAAAGTGCAGGGACCTACAGTGGAGTCGCTTCACATGAGGTGAAGCAGGTCTGCAGGTGTCTATCTTTCTCTCCCCCTCTGTCTTCCCTTCTTTCTCCATTTCTCTCTGTCCTATCCAACAACAATAATAACTACAACAATAAGGGCAACAAAAGGAAATAAATGAATTTTTAAAAAATTAATTCCCCAATAAAGAAAAAAATCACAGTGTAAAAAGAAATGATAGCTTTGAGATTTTTTTTCAATTAGAGTCAATTATATTATAATCTACTATGGAGACATTTTATCCATAAAATTTATTATTTTTCTACTTAATATGGGTCCTCAATACTAATGGTAAATATGTTTTTCATATGTGTGTAGACATTTTTCCAATAGTTTCACCAAGATCTTTTTAATGTTATGACAGGAAACATATCTAGGGACTGTATTTGTTAGTATTAAAACTAATTTAATACTAATATATCCACTAGTAAACTTAACATAAGATGTGTTTCATTGATTTTAAATACTTTTTTATAATTCCATTATTTATTTTCAGTGTTCTATTTACTCACCTGTATGTGGAGTATAAAAATACTGAGCTTATGGACAGTAAATTTTTGCATATATTTAAAAATTTTGTATTATTTATTCATTTTGGATAGAGACAGAAACTGAAAGGGATAGAGGAGGTAAAGAATACCATGATGCCAACCGGACTTCCCTGGGCAGATGACCCCACCAATGTGTCCTGAAGCCCCGCTTATCCTGAGCCCTGCCCCACTAGGGAAAGAGAGAGACAGCTGGGAGTATGGATTGACCTGTCAACACCCATGTTCAGCAGGGGAACAGTTAAAGAAGACAGACCAACAGTTAAAGACTTCTGCACCCCATATTGTCCCTTGGTCCATGCTCCCAGAGGGATAAAGTATAGGAAAGCTATCAGGAGAGGGGATGGGATATGTAGTTCTGGTGATGGGAATTGTGTGGAGTTGTACCATTCTTATCCTATTTTTATTTTTTTAATATGTATTTATTCATTTTTCCTTTTTGTTGACCTTGTTGTTTTATTGTAGTTATTATTGTTGTTGTTATTGATGTCATCATTGTTGGATAGGACAGAGAGAAGTAGAGAGAGGAAGGGAAGACAGAGAGGGGGAGAGAAAGATAGACACCTGCAGACTTGCTTCACCTCCTGTGAAGCAATTCCCCTGCAGGTGGGGAGCTAGGGGCTGGAACCAGGATCCTTATGATGGTCCTAGTGCTTTGCACCACCTGCGCTTAACCACTGTGCTACCACCCGACTCCCTATCCTATGGTTTTTGTTACTGTTTACTTTTTATAAATAAAAATTAAAAAAATAATAAGAGGGAGAAGAGACAAGGAGAGAGAGAGGGGAGAGAGAGAGAGAGGGAGAGAGAGAGAGAGAGGTAGAGAGATATTAAGGGAATAAACTACTTGGAAAAATTCACTTTGCTGCAGGTAGGGACTGAGATCTTGAACTTGGATCCTTTAGCATTGTAACATAGAAACCACTTGAATTAGTATGGCAGAATGGAATTTAATTCAGTCTAATGAAATTGTCAACTCATTAGAAGGTCAGGGTGAGCAAAGGTAAAGTCTAAATAATTCTATAGACTTCAATCTCTATAATAACAAGGTATGACTAGGTACATTTCTGAAACTAGACACCACTTCCATTGTGTCAGATACCATGTGATTTGTTTTCATTATCAAAAAGGGCCAGAATATTTGTTTGTTTCTTTTTTATAGTAATGTACAATTATTTTCACTGGTGAATATTACTCACAAAATCAATAATAATGAAAAGAACCTATGAATCTTATCCTTTGTGGCTATATTTCATTAGTTTTCTTAGATTGGGGAACATGGAGATAGAGATAACTACTAGACATTCTGATATAGTTAAATCCTATGGGTACTAAGCATCTCTGAAATTCTAGCTTCAATAATTGTAATGATATTCTTCTAACTGAAACTATTCAACAATTCAATTCATTGAAAAGAAACAAGCAAACAAAAAAAAACCTCTCCATTTTCCCATGAATAAAGTTTAATTCTCATGTATAATTTCTTCCTCTCATACAGAATCCATATTTTATATTTTGTAACTTAATTATTTGGTCCTTGGATATCATATTAACTGGTATTACGTGATGAAATAAAAACACATAATAAGTACATTTCATATAGACATAACTATTCTATCTCTCCTCAGAAAGAAAAAAAATCAGCCACAGCATGACACTGTCATATGTGAGGTCATGGATTCATACACTAAACTCAAAATCAAGAAGAAATACCTCTATATCAGTAAAATCCACACTTTTAGGAAAGGAGACAAAGAATGCAAGTGTCTTATTAAATACAATAAGAAATATTCTTACTTAGTATTCAAAATAAAAAGTACTTTGAAAATTACTTATTCTAAGGGAACATCCGGTAGGGCAGTTGGTTAAGCACACATGGTGCAAAACACAAGGACCTACGTAAGGATCCCGGTTCAAGCCCCTGGCTCTCCACCTGCAGGGGAATTTGCTTCACAGGCAGTAAAGCACAGGCAGTAAAGCTGCAGGTGTCTATCTTTCTCTACCCCTCTCTGTCCCCCACCCCATTTCTTTTTTTTTAATTTTTTTAATTAATTTTATTTTTGAGAGAGATGAAGAGAGGAAAGAGAGAGAAACACCAGAGCACTGCTCAGCTCAGGCTTATGGTGGTGCAGGGGATTGAACCTGGGACTTAGGAGCCTCAGGAATGAGAGTCTGTTTGCATAACCATTATGCTGTCTCTCCCCCTCCCACCCCATTTCTTTCCGCTCTATTCTACAATAATGACAGCAATGACAAACAACAAGGGCAACCAAAGGGAAAAAAAATAGTCTATGGGAGGAGTAGGTTTGTAGTGCAGGCACTGAGCTCCAGCAATAACCCTGGAGACAAAAAAAAAAAAAAAAAAAAAAAACTTATTCTACTTCTTGATTCCTAATCTAAGAAATATTGACTCCATTGTTTTCTCTTCAAAGATGTATTACATCTTATAATAAAGTATAATAACCTTATAGAATATAATTTGCCAGCCTATGTCTTCAATAAGTTATTACTTATTGGTATATGTACCATTGGTGAAAGTCATTTCCTCAACATTCTTTACATATAAACAGTCCCAGAGTCAGGAGGATGTTTTGATATAACCATGAGCATGGTATAAGACTAATCTCTTAGTGGTAATACTCGCTGAATCACTATAAGCAAGAAAAGAAAATATAAAGTGTTTATTTCAAGTGAGAGATACCAGTTCCTCAGTCATGTTATAAAGGATTTAATGTTATCTGAATTAACATTACATTAACATTATGGTGACAAACCTTTGTCTTTGGCAGGTGGTACCTTTGAAATACCTCTATATCAGTAAAAATTCAATTTGGCAATTGTGATTGTTTACTCTGAAAGGTTTATAAACGCAAAGATAACTTTCACATGCTGGTCATAATTTTCTTTGGTCTATTTTGCATGTTCTAGAGTAGAATGCTGATATTAATTTCCATTATAATAAAACCATAAAGGATCACAAGCAAATAACAAAACCCTAGAAATGTTTGTCCTTGGCTTAGGCATTTGCATGATGTAATAAAAGGACTGAAAATAAAAAGATGCTGAGCTCTGTTATGTAGTAACATATTTTTCATTATATAATTTTGATTATCAATCTGAATACAGTCCAAATACCTACTGACTCTGTAGGTCTAAGTTTGAAAAACAAGCATATGTTTTCTTTTTTTATAGTTATAAAACTTGACAATGAATGTTAATATATAAGTACACATAAATATATAAATGTACATTTATATCAAATTCAAATATTACTATTTCTATATAAAACAATCACACATACAAGTAAACAAGGTACATTTGAAATGTTATGATAGCCATAAAAATAAAATATGTGTTAAAATGCATATTTGAAGGAGAAACCTATATACTAAAACATCGGCTTTAGTTTACATAGTACTTACTTTATTTCCATGTTTCATATATTTTTTAAATGTTGTTTTGCAAAAATAGTAAATTATACATTCCATGATACAAAGAAAGAGCTTACTAATGTAATATGAAATCCCTATGAATATTTGTATGTGTGTAGATTTGAATCTTGTATCAAAAACTCATTTACTTTGGTACAAAACTATAAATATCTCATGAGAGATTTCTCTGAAAAGCAACAAATTAATTTCCACTGCTCAACAAGTCAATGAAATGTGCATGAGTGAAAAGATAAGTGAAGTTTATCTTTATAAAGTAATCATGAGTAAACATATCTGATTTTTTATTTTTCTTCAATCAAATTTTCTCTTGAGTTACACTATATTCAACATAATCTAGTTTTTTCCATCTAACATAATTTTCTATCTGACTGTTACACTAAAATTATATAGCATAGCAACTAAATCAGAGTATAAACATATATTGAAATGTTCTGATATGCTATAGAAATCACATATTAATATTTTAAATACATTTAAAAATTATATAGCATAGCAACTAATTCAGAGTATAAACATATATTGAAAATTTATGATATTCTATAGAAATCACATATTAATATTTTAAAATAAATTTCCCTATAATGATACCAAAAGTCAGTAGGTAAAATAAAAATCAACATGTCTTATTATTTTCATGTGCTAGAGATCTAGTAATTCTTCATTACTTCATTTATATCCATACTTACTTTGATTCCCAAAATTTTATACTGTTGTTACTATTTTTGTCATTGTTATTTGTTTCTGCTTGTCTTAGCCTATAGATTCCCAAGTGTTCAAGCAATGCTAAGCTCAGGTTCAACATTCCCAGGTGGATAACAGTTCAGACTTTAAAATGTTTTCACATTTAAAATAATGAAAACATGTAGAAATTACTATTATGTCTATAAGACACACTTCATTCATGTCTTTATTAAGTATGTGTATCTAGAGTACTCTAAAATATACACTGTATTTGAAATATTAATTTATAAAATTAAAATATCAAATTACAATGATATTACTAAGACATAGACTAAGCAGGGAGATATTGAGAAGGAAATACCAATAACTCCATTTTGCTGCATATGTTAAAAGAGTAATGCTAAATTAAGAATGGATAAAATGTTAGTTTGACTGATGGTGACATTTTCAAGGCAGAAAACATATGGAAGATCATTATAAAAAAGAGAATTTATATGTGGTAATATCATTTGTATTGGACACTACCAAAATCTAAAAAAAAAAAATAATAATAATCATATTTAAATCAAATCAAGCCAGTGAAATTTAGCTAATCTATCAGACACAAATAGGGTTTATTTGTTTTAATAAATAAATATGTTTATGATTTTAAAATAAAATCATAAACACACTATGGGGAGACTGGACCCCTGAGTATGTTTTCCAGAAAGATAGACTTACTTTTCTCAGCAAGATACATGTGCTCTTCTTAACACTGTATCAGACATTTGCTAAGAGGTTTTTAAAAGAGTGACAGAAAAGTACAGAGCAGGCTTCCTCAAAACATAGTTTATGGATTATTTCAGCCTAGGTCAGTTTAGTTCCTTCTGGTTGGAACAGGAGAAAATATTACCTAAATTTCCTGGAAGAATGAAATGTAGATACATGTCTTTCTCCAGAATGATTATACTTTCTCCAGAATAATCTTTCTTTCAGAGAAACTGAAATCATGACTTCAAAGGGACAGAGCTACCAAAAGTGGCTCTGGAGGGAGAAACTGACTGAAATATAATAGATTTGGTTAAACAAACAAACAAAAAAAAAGTAGTGCTCCTTCACACTACCTGTAAGAATTGCTTTTGCAAGGAACAGTGAAGATGCTAAAACTGAATTTGGACAACAAAAGGACAATGTTCAGAGACTCAGTGTTTGACTTCCACCCCTCTCCTCCCTCTAATTTCTTAATTTGTTCCTTGAGAATAATGAAAATAGTTTAAACCTTACAGAAGCTTTGTTTTAGGAGAAAGCTCACCTAAGGCCTATCAGAATACAAGAGGTAATGGTCTTGGATGCAGGATTCCCTGAGAACTTCAAGGCCCCTTCCCGTTTGCCTTTGATCCCACCTCATGATTTTCTTCTAACTCAAACAAGGAAATGGGGAGGTTCAACTGAACCTTCCTCCATTGCATTAAAATATTGAGAAATATTTCCAGTTGTGCTCTCATTGGAGTGATAGTGTTTCACTTTTTTGGCACTGGACATCGAGCTTCAAAACTCATTGGGTGGGGAAAACAAATACCTAGTTAGCAAACAGTTTTGAGTCTTCATTTCCTCTCTCCTTTCACTAGGGAAAACTGAATCTTTATAATTTATGTAGATTGATATATAATTAATGTTTTTTTTTGTTATGTGACCAGCTCCAAAGCCCAGAGCTGCAAGGAGAATGTTTTCATCCACTATACAATTATAATTCTCAACACTGTAAATTACAAACTAGGTATAATAAGGAAATCTTGATGTTCTGGGAGAAATTGCAATTTATGATTTTTATCTCATAAATCACAATTAAAAAGCTTTCTGAAAGTGGAAAATCCCCATTGGGATGACAAAGAAAAACTATTAGTGTGTTCACAGAGGGTAGAGGCCAAATGAATGACCATTAAGCAAAATGACCTTATCTGACCCTTGGCTTCACTAAATTTCAAACACATACTTTCTGATTGTTGGTCTCTGACCTTCTTTTCTTCAGACCTTTTGCTGTGGATAACTAGCAACTGCACATTCATTCTCTAACCCTTTGAGATGGAAATCTTATCTCAACCTCTTTTTCAAGGACCTGGGAAACATTCCTTAGAAATCTAATCATCCTGGGGGCTCCGGAAGATGGTGGACTGTGAAGCTGCTAGTGGCTTGAGCTCTGATCACATCTTCTGGAAACGGTAGGATTTTCTGTCTTTAGTAGGCCAGTCAATAAGGGGTCCTAGTGGTGACACCAAGGAGGTGACTATAACTTAATTTGGGTCAAGAATTAGAGTAGAGGTGGCACAGACTAACAGGAGTGCTGCTTCAGACTTCCCAGGCGGTGGCGGGCAAGGCGGATGCGCTGGCACTCTCCTCAGCCGGGGAAGGCGGCTCCTCCACTGGTTGCAGAGTGCTGCAGGGCAGCCGGCAGAGGGCCGGGAGGGAGCACTGAAGCTCGGGGGCTTTCTCTTGGGAGTCTCTGGGGACCACCGCGACCCTGAGGGTGGATCCGAGGACATCCTTGAGTACAGCTCTCATTGGATCAAAAGGACTTGGAGCTAGATTTCATTTTTGAGAAATCCTTTAAAAAAGCTTGGGGGGGGGGGTTCTGAGAAGATGATGGACTGAGAAGCTGCTAGTGGCTGAGCTCTGACCACATCTCCTGGAAACAGTAGGATTTTCTGCCCTTAGCTGGCCAGCCAATAAGGGGTCCTAGAGGTCACACCAAGGAGGTGACTATAACTTAATTTGGGTTAAGAATTATAGTAGGGAAAAAAGGGGAAAAAATTTTTTTTTTCTTCCTTTTAATTTTCAAGCATACCTCCTTCCCGGTCCCCTACCCCCCATAACCAGTCCCTGGGGACCAGCTCATAGCAGGAGAGGGGAGCTCCTTTTCTTTACCAAATTCCTGCCCCACCAGGGAGTATCATTAATTCTCAGACTATACCCTTCTGAAACCTCTAGCATTTTTTCTTTCTAAGTAGCTAACCGCCCCCACCTCACCCTGCATAGCTAATTAAATAATTAGAAATATAAAAAAAAACCCTTTCCTTTCACTGTCCTTTTATGACTGTTCTTTTTTTTTAATTTTTATTTTTTATTTCTATGGTATTTATTTATTCCCTTTTGTTGCCCTTGTTTTTTTATTTTTATTGTTGTAGTTATTATTGATGTTGTTGTTGTGGGATAGGACAGAGAGAAATGGAGAGAGGAGGGGAAGACAGAGAGGGGGAGAGAAAGACAGACACCTGCAGACCTGCTTCACCGCCTCTAAAGGAAACTGCCTACAGGTGCGGAGCTGGGGGCTCGAACCAGGATCCTGACGCCGGTCCTTGAGCTTAGCACCACCTGCGCTACAGCCCAACTCCACGACTGTTCTTTTTCTTATCTTTTTCTTTTTTCTTTCTCTCTCTTTCTATTTTTTTCTTTTTCTCATTCTAGTCATCTCTTCTTCCTTAATCCTAAAGCTTCCAAAGTCACAGCCTCCAGCCCCCACACCACAGTGTCCTTTTTTGAATTCACTGATACACATTTGGGAATTTCCTTTCACTGCTCTTTAATTACAGCTCTTTTTTATCTTTTCCCTTTTCTCTCTCTCGTCTCACTCTCTCTCTCTCTTTTTAATCTTGTCATACACTTCTTCCTTCTTTTTCCCTTTCAGAATTTGTGAATTATTTCAAGGAAGAAATCTGACTCAGAGTGGACTCTCTATGTGTGTATCTCTGCTCTAGTTCCCTTTGCCCTCTTGTTACCACTAGAATATACAGTAGATAGTAGATTTGCATAACTGTCTATTCTTGCTATCCTTTCTTTTCTCTTTCTTCACTGGGATTTGGTGACTATTTTTTCATGGACTGGAGAAATTGTTTGGCTAACTAGTAACAATTAAACTACTTCAATACTTGCTTCAGTTGCTACTATAATTCCTGAGGTTGGTGAGTGCAATTGTCATAAAGGTATTTAGTACAGTGTTACTTGTACTCAAGACACAAGAACTGAGGAACAAAAGAGCATTAAAAAAAGAAACACATAAATCAAAAAAATGGGTAGATCAAAAACAAGTACAACTGCTACTCCAATGAATGAAGACAAGAGCCCAGAAGAAACTAAAAATCAGCCAGAAGTAACCATAGATAAGAAAAGTATGCAAGCAATAATAAACTTATTAATCACAAAAATGAAAACAACATTGGAGGAAAGGAATGACAGTATTAAGGAAACAACAGATGAGACCCCCAAGGAAAAGACTGATTATCTTGAGGCAATTAGAGAACTGAAAGCTGAAATAGCTGTAATGAAGAAAGAAGCTGAGGCAAGGGAAAGCAGACTAACAGAAGCAGAAAACAGAATTAGTTAGACAGAGGATGAGTTAGAGAAAACAAAGAAAGAGGTGAAAGAGCTTAAAAAGAGATTGAGAGACACTGAAAACAACAACAGATACATATGGGATGATATCAAAAGAAGTACATTCATATAATTGGCCTGCCAGAGGAAGAAAGAGAGGAAGGGGAAGCAAACATTCTAGAGGAAATAATAGAAGAAAACTTCCCTGACCTGAATAACAGAAAGGACATCAAGATTCAAGAGGCCCAGAGAGTACCAAACAGAATCAACCCAGACCTGAAGACACCAAGGCACATCATAGTCACAATGAGAAGAAGTAAGGATAAAGAAAGGATCCTAAAGACTGAAAGAGATAAACAAAAAGTCACATACAAGGGAAAACCCATAAGATTATCTGCAGACTTCACCACTCACACACTAAAAGCCAGAAGGGAGTGGCAAGATATCTATCGAGCCCTGAATGAAAAAGGGTTTCAACCAAGGATAATATATCCTGCTAGACTTTCATTCAAACTAGATGGAGGGATCAAAACCTTCTTAGATAAACAACAGTAAAAGGAGGCAACCATCACCAAGCCGGCCCTGAAAGAGGTTCTAAAAGACCTCTTATAAACAAGAACATCATTATAATACTTGCAATATATCAGAGCAAACAATTTTTTAACAATGGCACTACAATATATTAAATCCATAATATCAATAAATGTCAATGGCTCAAACTCACCCATCAAAAGGCACAGGGTGGAGGGATGGATCAGAAAACATAACCCAACCATATGCTACTTGCAAGAATCCCATCTATCACAACAAGATAAACACAGACTTAAAGTGAAAGGATGGAAAACTATCATACAGGCTAACAGACCACAAAAAAGGGCAGGAACAGCCATTCTCATCTCAGACATGATAGATTTTAAACTAAATAAAGTAATAAAAGATAGGCAAGGACATTACATAATGATTAGAGGATCAATCAGCCAAGAAGACTTAACAATTATTAACATCTATGCACCCAATGAGAGACCATCTAAATACATTAAGCACCTACTGAAAGAATTTGAAAAATACATCAATAGTAATACAATAATAGTGGGAGACTTCAATACCCCACTCTCACACTTAGACAGATCAACAAAGCAGAGAAACAACAAAGATACAAGAGAATTGAATGAAGAGATCGACAGACTAGACCTCTTGGACATTTTCAGACTCCTCCACCCCAAAAAACAGGAATACACCTTCTTTACAAATCCACATAACACATACTCAAGGATAGACCACATGTTAGGCCACAAAGACAGCATCAATAAATTCAAGAGCATTGAAATCATCCCAAGTATCTTCTCAGACCACAGTGGAGTAAAACTAACATTTAACAACAAACAGAAAATTATTAAAAGACACAGAATTCGGAAACTAAACAACATACTCCTTAAGAACCACTGGGTCAGAGACTCACTCAAACAGGAAATTCAAATGTTCCTGGAAACAAATGAAAATGAAGACACAACCTATCAAAATATTTGGGACACAGCTAAAGCAGTAATGAGAGGGAAACTTATAGCCATACAATCACATATTAAACACCAAGAAGAAGCTCAAATGAACGACCTTACTGCACAACTCAAGGACTTAGAGGAAGAGGAACAAAGGAACCCTAAAGCAACCAGAAGGACAGAAATCACTAAAGTTAGAGCAGAAATAAACAACATCGAAAATAAAAGAACCATACAAAAGATCAATGAAGCCAAATGTTGGTTCTTCGAAAGATTAAACAAAATTGACAAACCCCTAGCCACACTCACCAAACAAAAAAGAGAGAAGACTCAAATTAATAGAATTGTAAATGATGGAGGAGATATCACAACTGACACCACAGAAATCCAGAGAATCCTGCGAAACTTTTATAAAGAAGTATATGCCACCAAGCTAGAGAATCTGGAAGAAATGGAACAATTCCTAGAAACCTATGCACTCCCAAAACTGAACCAAGAAGAACTACAAAATCTAAATGCACCAATCACAGACAAATAAATTGAAACCGTTATTAAGAATCTTCCCAACAACAAAAGTCCTGGACCAGATGTCTTCACAAACGAATTCTACAAAACTTTCAGGAAACAGTTAATACCCATACTTCTTAAGCTAGTCCATAAGACTGAAGAAACAGGAATACTTCCTTCCATCTTGTATGAAGCCAACATCACCCTGATACCAAAACCTGATAGGGACAGAACAAAAAAGCAAAACTACAGACCAATATCGCTGATGAACATAGATGCCAAAATATTAAATAAGATCTTGGCCAACCGGATACAGCAACATATCAAAAAGATTGTTCATCACGACCATGTGGGATTCATCCCAGGAATGCAAAGCTGGTTCAACATCCTTAAGTCAATCAATGTCATTCACAACTGTTGTGGAACCATCCCGGGCCTCCCGGAACCCCGGGCTACCTGCCGAAACTGGGCACATGATATCTCCAGCCGCCGGTCCGGTCTGAAGGCAGACAAGCTGGAGTACGCAGAGATTTGTGCAGAGATCGCAACCTGCAATTCCTAAAAGTGAAGCTACGCAGGAAGCCACCTCCGGATGGTGAACCCCCGCCCCCCCGCAACAACTAAGACAGTATAGATTTAAATTTGTGTTTAAAATGACATGTCTTCGTAACAAAGGTTTCTCTCCTTGTGTATTAATGACCATGTTTATGTGTATGTTTAAAGTTTGGTAAAAGTAGCTTTAAGGCTAAATTCTTATTAGTCAAAGTTAAATGAAAAAGGTTTTCAACGTAATTCTCATAAAGATAAAATTAACTTACATTTAAAGTCTGAGGTAAAAATTAGTTAACAATTAATATATTTTAACTAAGTTAGGCTAAACAAAAGGTTAAATAGACTTGTTGATATGTAAAACTCTCCACTACCTTCTCTATTAGAAATGGTAGATCGCACAATGGCTATGCTAATTATTCTCATGCCTGAGGTTTCCTCTCCGGCCCACTCCTAGGGTGTGTCTCCATCTTGAATGGGTGTAACAAAAGGTTAAAAGACGTTGTTGATATGTAAAAGTCTCAAATTCCTTCTCTATTAGAAACGTTGGATCATGCAGTAGATATGCTAATAACAAGTTTTGTTTCATAGTAAGTAAGTTGCAGCCAGCTGCCTGTGGGACTCTAGGCCGTTCCCCGCCCCCATGCAAATGCCCGTCGAAGAAAGTACGCCCCCCAGAGGCAAGAAATGTTTTTTTTAAGCTGATAAAGTTTAGTTTGTGCCAGTTTCTTTTTTAAAAAATGCCTGTACGATATAGGTTTCTGTTCACTCCACACCCTTGATACTGTAGCCATTTAGTTAAAAGAAAAGGGGGAATTGTTGTATGCTTTACATTGGGTTCTAGTTCTCCCCCGCCAAGAGAATTGCATCAGTCCTGTTAATTTCGCGGGCCCGCTTGGCCCGCCCAAAGGAACCCCAGGAGAGGGTTCCTGAGTTCGAGAGTGCCAGAGTTTTCAGAGGGTTCCCGAGTACGAGAGTTCAAGAGTTCCAGAGTTAGAAAGAGAGTTTCAGAGGGTTCCCCAGTACGAGAGTTCCAGAGTTCCAGAGTTCCAGAGTGACAGAGTAAGAGAGGGTTCCTGAGTTCCAGAGAAAAAGAAAGAGTGCTTGTGCCGCCACAAAGAGACAGCAGAGTTCTGTTTGGTGATTAGTTTGTCTTAGTTTATGAATCGTTGTTCCTGAATAAAGAAATACAGCTTCCCTGCCCAGCCGTTGTCTCCGCGTCTCTGTTACCCGCCGTGAAGCTAGACCGGCCGGCAAGAGCCTTCGAAATTTTAACAACACACCACATCAATAAAAGCAAAGCCAAAAACGACATGATTATCTCAATAGATGCAGAGAAAGCCTCTGACAAAATCCAACACCCATTCATGCTCAAAACTCTACAAAAAATGGGAATAGATTGGAAATTCCTCAAGATAGTGGAGTCTATATATAGCAGACCTACAGCCAACATCATACACAATGGACAGAAGCTGAAAACATTCCCCCTCAGATCGGGGACTAGACAGGGCTGTCCTCTGTCACCGTTACTCTTCAACATAGTATTGGAAGTTCTTGCCATAGCAATCAGGCAAGAGAAAGAAATCATAGGAATACAGATTGGAAGGGAAGAAGTCAAGCTCTCACTATTTGCAGATGATATGATAGTATACATAGAAAGACCTAAAGAATCCAGCAGAAAATGACTGGAAGTTATTAGGCAATATAGCAAGGTATCAGGCTACAAAATCAATGTACAAAAATCAGTGGCATTTCTTTATGCAAACACTAAATCTGAAGAAGAAGACATCCAGAAAGCACTCCCATTTACTGTTTCAGCAAAATCAATCAAATACCTAGGAATAAAGTTGACCAAAGAAGTGAAAGACTTGTATGCTGAAAACTATGAGTCACTACTCAAGGAAATAGAAACTGACACCAAGAAATGGAAAGATATCCCATGCTCATGGATTGGAAGAATAAATATCATAAAAATGAATATTCTCCCCAGAGCCATATACAAATTTAATGCAATACCCATCAAAGTTCCATGAAGCTTCTTTAAGAGAATAGAGCAAACACTACAATCATTTATGTGGAACCTAAAAACACCTAGAATTGCCAAAACCATCTTGAGGAAAAGAAACATAAATGGAGGCATCACACTCCCAGACCTTAAACTATATTATAAATCCATCATCATCAAAACAGCATGGTACTGGAACAAAAATAGGCACACAGACCAGTGGAACAGAATTGAAAGCCCAGAAATAAATCCCCACACCTATGGACATCTAATCTTTGATAAGGGGGCCCAAAGGATTAAATGGAAAAAGGAGGCTCTCTTCAATAAATGGTGCTGGGGAAACTGTGTTGTAACATGCAGAATGAAATTGAACCACTTTATCTCACCAGAAACAAAAATCAACTCCAGATGGATCAAAGACCTAGATGTCAGACCATAAACAATCAAATACTTAGAGGAAAACATTGGTAAAACACTTTCCCACCTATATCTCAAGGACGTCTTTTTATGAATCAAACCCAATTGCAAAGAAGACTAAAGCAGAAACAAACCAATGCGACTACATCAAATTGAAAAGCTTCTGCACATCCAAAGAAACTATTTAACGAACAGAGAGACCCCTCACAGAATGGGAGAAGATATTCACATGCCTTACATAAGACAAGAAACTAATCACCAAAATATATAAAGAGCTCAGCAAACTTAGCACAAAAAAGGATACAAAAGGCTAACAAACATATGAAAAACTGCTCTAGGTCACTGATTGTCAGAGAAATGCAAATTAAGACAACACTAAGATACCACCTCACTCCTGTAAGAATGGCATACATTAAAAAGGACAGCAGCAACAAATTTTGGAGAGGATGTGGGGACAGAGGAACCCTTTTACATTGCTGGTGGGAATGTAAATTGGTACAACCTCTGTGGAGAGCAGTCTGGAAAACTCTCAGAAGGCTAGACATGGACCTTCCATATGATCCAGTAATTCCTCTCCTGGGATTATACCCCAAGGACTCCATAACACCCAACCAAAAAGAGGTGTGTACTCCTATGTTCATAGCAGCACAATTCATAATAGCTAAAACCTTGAAGCAACCCAGGTGCCCAACAACAGATGAGTGGCTGAGAAAGCTGTGGTATATATACACAATGGATTACTATGCAGCTATCAAGAACAATGAACCCACCTTCTCTGACCCATCTTGGACAGAGCTACAAGGAATTATGTAAAGTGAACTAAGTCAGAAAGATAAAGATGAGTATGGGATGATCCCACTCATCAACAGAAGCTGACTAAGAAGATCTGAAAGGGAAACTAAAAGCAGGACCTGATCAAATTGTAAGTAGGGCAACAAAGTAGAAACCCTGTGGTGAGGGGTAGACATGCAGCTTCCTGGGCCAGTGAGGGGTGGAAGTGGGTGGGAGGGATGGGTCACAGTCTTTTGGTGGTGGGAATGGTGTTTATGTACACTCCTAGCAAAATGTAGACATATAAATCACTAGTTAATTAATAATGAGAGTTGGAAAATCAATTGAATGTCTCAAAGCTTCTCAAAACACAAACTGAACCTTTTTAATATATAGGCTGTGTATTTGATATGCGGACTCTCTCAAAAGCCTAGACCAAGTAGATTTGAAGCATCCAATAGCACAACTATATTCAAGATACTGGGTACTGTACAGCAAACCATAACAAAAGGACTTTTCAAAGTTAACCCAATTACCAAATAATGTGATGATAACATTAACTATCGATTGTCTTTTGGAATCCTAAGACAGCAGGAACCTCACATCTCCACTATAGAGCCCCTACTTCCCCCAGTCCTGGAACCCTTGGATAGGACCCACTTTCCCGTATGCGACTCCCAATCCATACCAAATAATATTGTATCCTCCGATCACAACCTAACCAATGCAACAATTGCCACCTCAACATGCTTCACCTCAGACTGTATCCAGAGACTTCACGTGTGCAATGACAACCTTTAAGCTTCATTACTCAGGTGAGACCTTTCCTTTTATAGTACACTTAATTTCATCTCAGGTGGTTCACTTTCTAACAAAGTCCCATAACCTAGATATACACCAGTTTCTGTGAGAGAGAGCTTATGTTCACATATATCCATAAACTACTGCAAAATATATACCTGAAAGCAGATGTACACTAGAGTTTGCAGTGAGTACTTCCCTAACACTTCCTCTCCACTATTCCAAGCTTTGGATCCATGATTGCTCAACAAATTGTTTGGCTTCATATGTTAACTCTCTTTTCAATCACCAGGTTCCAGATGCCACCAGGATGCTGGCCAGGCTTCCCTGGATTGAAGACCCCACCAATGTGTCCTGGAGCTCAGCTTCCCCAGAGACACACCCTACTAGGGAAAGAGAGAGACAGACTGGGAGTATGGACCGACCAGTCAACGCCCATGTTCAGCGGGGAAGCAATTACAGAAGCCAGACCTTCCACCTTCTGCAACCCACAAAGACCCTGGGTCCATGCTCCCAGAGGGATAGAGAATGGGAAAGCTATCAGGGGAGGGGGTGGGTTATGGAGATTGGGTGGTGGGAATTGTGTGGAGTTGTACCCCTCCTTCCTTATGGTTTTGTTAATTAATCCTTTCTTAAATAAATAAAATAAAATAAAATAAATTTAAAAAATTAAAAAATAAAATAAAATAAAAAAAGAAATCTAATCATCCAGAAAAATAGCATCCCTATACCTAATCTTGGAGGTAGACTATTTTGCTATATTTAGTCACCCCCTAATTAGCAAACACAGCATTTAGCCACATAGATCAACTTCCTTTCAAATGTCCTTAAACTGTACTTTCCATAAGCTCATCATTTTTGTTTGTTTGTTTGTTTGATTCACTTAAACAAATACTATTGCGGGAGTCAGGCAGTAGCGCAGTGGGTTACGTGCACGTGGCACAAAGTACAAGGTCTGGCTTAAGGATCCTGGTTGGAGCCCTTGACTCCCCACCTGCAGGGGAGTCGTTTCACAAGTGGTGAAGCAGGTCTGCAGGTGTCTATCTTTCTCTCCTCCTCTCTGTCTTCCCCTCCTCTCTCCATTTCTCTGTCCTATCCAACAGTGATGACATAAACAACAACAACAATAATAACTACAACAATAAAACAACAAGGACAACAAAAGGGAATAAATAAATAAAATATTTTAAAAAATTATTATTGCTACCAGGTTTCACTGGGGCTCAGTGTCCACAGTAGGAAGCCACAGCTCCCAGCAGCCATTACTTTTTTCTTTCTTCTTTCTTCCTACCTATATTCCTTCCTTTTCCTCTCCTTCTTTCTTTTCTTTCTTTCTTCCTTTTTTTTTTTTTTTGATAGAGACAGAAAGATATTGTAAAAAAAAAAATGGAGTGACAGAAAGAGAGAAAGAGAGATACCTGCAGCATTGCTCCATCACTTGTGAAGCTTACCTCCTACAAGTGAGGACCAGAGACTGAACCCAGGTCTTTGGGCAGTATAGGCTGCGTACTCTACCAAGTGCACCAACATTAAGTCCTTCAATGTGACTTTTAGAGGTTCATTGCCTTTTTATTTTACCTGATTTAAATTCAGTCTTGCACCCCTATTTGGAATAGTCATTTTTATCCTCAGCCTGATGGAACTATAGTTGACACATGAAAATCTCATATAATTGGGTTATACATGATTTGTTTGTCACTGCTTGACTTCATCAGATTCACTTTATTCCTTGATATCATACACCCTGTTAAAGTTTTTTTTTTTTTTAGTTTTCTTTATTATCCAATAAAGATAGAAATTAGGAGGGAGAGATGATAGATAGATAGATAGATAGAAAGACAGACAGACAGATAGATGGATGGATGGGAAGTCAGAGACACCTGCAGCTCTACTTTATCTACTTTATTACATTCCCCCTGCAGGTGGGGACCAGAGGCTTGAACTCTGATCCTTGTACATTATAGTGTATGCACTTAACTAGCATTGCCACCATCTGGCCCCTAGACACTGTTGAGGAATAAGGGACACTGCCTCTCAGAATGAGTAGTAAAAATGTTTACTTCTCTTGTTAAGGTTTATGATTAAGCATTACTAGAATTATATTAATATATTCTGATATATATATATATATATATATATATATCAGAATTAATATTCAGAATCAGTTCTGCAGTACAGTATGAGATGCTCTTTCATGGTCCGTAAAATCATTTGCTACCCTAATTTACTAACCAGTGATGCCATCAATTGCTTATATTAATTTCATATATTTATTTACTTAGTGAATAGAAAGAACTTGAGACAAAGAGGGTGATACAGAGAGGGGTGTGAGTAGAGAGAAAGAGATGCCTTCAGTACTACTTTACCACTTGTGAAACTTTTTGCCCCATGTGGGGACTGGGGGCTTGAACTCAGGTCCTTGTGAACTGTAACAAGTGTGCTTAACCAAATGCATCATCATCACTCCCCCAACATATTTTTTTTAGTCTATGTGTTACTATAGTAAATTCTGATATCATTGTGGATATATATTTTTAAATTTATCTTCTCAGATTATCTGTGTTGGTATCACAATCATCCTTCATGAATATTTATTAGTTTTTAGTGTGTACAACTTCATCCAGTCTTCATAGAGCTACTCTCCAGTAAAGCAATATATGTAAAATGGTGTCATACAAAGTTTGGATTAACACAAAAATGCATTCACTATGAAAATAATTGAATATCAACAGCAAGTCAAGACTAGTGCTATTTTTGTAGAAAGGAAGAGAAATTTCTGAAAGGATATGTATAACTACATTTGTGATGTTTTATTTCTTGCATTATCAGTATTTAGATGTTATATTTTCTATATTGCAAGATGTAACTGCTGCCATATTGTTCAATATTTAAATAATTTATATTAGAAGAAGAAACTAAATACTAAATGGGGATAGACACTTTATATCAAATGATCAGTCTATTTTTATTAGTGTTCAATATCTGAAATAAACTTATTTTCTCCCATTAAAAATATTAGCAAGAAGCCAGACATTAGAATATAAATAATACTTTAATGTTTTTAATTTATTTAAAAAAGGAGATATTAACAAAACCATAGGAGAAGAAGTGTACAACTCCATATAGTTCCCACCACCAGAACACTCTGTATCCCATCCCCTCCCCTGAGAGCTTTCCTATTCTTTATCCCTCTGGCAATATGGACCCAAGGTCATTATGGGATGCAGAAGGTGGAAGGTCTGGCTTCTGTAATTGCTTCCCCGGTGAACATGGGTGTTGACAGGTCAATCCATACTCCCAGTCTGCGTCTCTCTTTCCCTAGTAGGGTGGGGCTCTGGGAAATCTGATATGCAGATGGATCCAAGTTGTTGTCTGGGGAGGTGATGTCATGGCTGGAAAAGGGACAGAAAGCTGCATCAGGGAAGAGAGTAACTCTTAATATGAGGAAGGGATATAAATATTGTTGACTGTAAACCCCATCTATTTGATTTGGCTGGGGCCCATATTCAGCTTATGAGCCTATGTGACCTCTGTATCCTTGTAGATCTGAGCTCACATTTTGTGGTCATGAGTAGGAACATTACAAGCTGCCCCAATATCGACCCATCTTCCTCAGGTGTAGCATAGAGTATGTTGTCCATCCTTCCTTTGGAGGATGGAATATTGTCTATTGTTGTTGATCCAAGTTGAGGGCAAGGTCCTATGGGGGGCCCACAAAGGGGTCTTTTTTGTTGTTTCTGATAGAGATGACCTGTAACAATGGAGAGAGGGATTTATTTGAAGTTTAGGCCCATCATATCTGTTTGGGAATATCAGTGATTTCCATCCTTCTGGTTGCTTTAGAATCCCTTTATTCTTCTTCCTCTAAGTTCTTAAGGCATGCAGTAAGGTCATTTATTTGAGCTTTTTCTTGTAGTCTAATATGTGATTGTATGGCTATGAGTTTCCTTCTCAATACTGCTTTAGCTTTGTCTCAAATATTTTGATAACTTGTGTCTTTGTTTTCATTTGTTTCCAGGAACATTTGAATTTCTTCCTTTAGTGCTTCTCTGATCCAGCCATTCCTAGGCAGTATGTTGTTGAGTTTCTAAATTCTGTGACTTTTAGTAATTTTCTGCTTTTTTTTTTAATATATATATATATATATTATATACATTTTAATTTTATTTATTTATTGGATAGAGGCAGCCAGAAATTGAGCAGGAAGGGGGAGATAGAGGAGAGAGACACCTGCAGCCCTGCTTCACTCATGAAGCTTTCCCACTGAGGTGGGTACCAGGGGCTCAAACCTCGGTCCTTGCGCACTGTAATGTGTGCGCCCAACCAGGTGCACCACCACCTTGCACCTCTGTTTATTGTTGAATGTTAACTTTACTCCACTGTGGTCTGAGGAGATAGTTGGGATTATTTCAATGTTCTTGAATTTGTTGATACTGTCTTTGTGGCCTAACATGGTCTATCATTGAGGATGTGCTGTGTGGATTTGAAAAGAACGTGTATTCCAGTTTTTGGGGGGTGAAGGACTCTGAAAATGACCAGGAGGGTTAGTCTGTCAATCTCTTCATTTAATTATCTTGTTTCTTTGTTGATTCTCTGCTTCATTGATCTGTCTAAGTGTGAGAGAGGGGTGTTGAAGTCTTCCACTATTATTGTATTATTATTGATGTATTTTTGTAGTTCTTTCAGTAGGTGTTTGATGTATTTAGATGGTCCCTCACTTGGTGCATAGATGTTAATAACTGTTAAATCCTTTGGGTTGATAGATCCTCTAATCATTATGTAATGTCCTTGCCTATCTTTCATTACTTTATTTAATTTAAAGTATATGGTATCAGAGATGAGAATGGCTGTTCCTGCCTTTTTTGTGTTCCGTTAGCCTGTATGATAGTTTTCCATCCTTTCACTTGAATCTGTGTTTTTCTGTTGGGTCAGGTGGGATTCTTGCAAGCAGCATATGTTTGGGTTGTGCTTTCTGATCCATCCACCCACTCTGTGCCTTTTAATGGGTGAATTTAATCCATTGACATTTATTGATATTATGGATTAAATGTACTGTAGTGACATTAGTCAACAATTCATTATTTGCTCTGATATATGTCAAGTATTACAGTGATGTTCTTGTTTATAAGAGATTTTTAAGTATCTCTTTCAGGGCAGGCTTGGTGATGGTTGCCTTCTTTAACTGTTGTTTGAGAAATTTTTGATCCCAGCATCTTATTTGAAGGAAAGTCTAGCAGGATATATTATCCTTGGTTGAAACCTTCTTTCATTCAAGGCTTGATAGATATCTTGCCATTCTGTTCTGGCTTTTAGAGTTTGAGTGGAGAAGTCTGCTTATAGTCTTATAGGTTTTCCCCTGAATGTGACATTTTGTTTTTCTCTTGAAGCCTTTAGGATCCTTTCTTTATCCTTACTTATTTTCACTGTAACTTTGATGTGTCTTGATGTCTTCAGGTCTGGGTTGATTCTGTTTAGGAATCTCTGGGACTCTTGAATCTTCATGCCCTTTCTGTTGTTTAGGTCTGAGAAGTTTTCTTCTATTATTTCCTCTAGAATATTTACTTCCCCTTTCTCTCTTTCTTCCCCTGGTAGGCCAATTATACAATTGTTACTTCTTTTGAGATCATCTCATATGTCTCTGTTGTTGTTTTCGGTGTCTCTCAGTCTCTTTTTGTGCTCTTTTACTTCTTTATTTGTTTTCTCTAGCTCATCCTCTGTCTGGCTAATTCTGTTATCTGCCTCTGTTAATCTGCTTTCCCTTCCCTCAGCTTCTTTCTTCAGTTTTGTTATAGTATTAGCTTGTTCTGCTAGTTGGCCTTTTAGCTCAGCTATTTCAGCTTTTATTTCTCTAATTACCTCAAGGTAGCCTGCATTTTCTTTGAGGGTCTCATCTATTGTTTTCCTTATTCTGATAGCCCTTTCCTCCATAGTTGTCTTCATTTCTTTGATTATTAGTTTTACTATTGCTTGCATACTCTTCTTATTTATGGTTCTTCTCACTGATTGGAGTTTCTTCTGGGCTCCTGTCCTGATTCATTGTGGTAGCAGTTTTATTTGCCCTTGATTTAACCTTTTTTATTGATGTTGTTTTTATTTTTCTGTTCTGTCATTCTTCAGTTGTTGTGTTTTGAGTACAAGCCACGCTATACTAAAGAACTTTATGACGAGTGCAGTCAGCAACCTCAAAAATTACAACAGTAGTAACTGAGGCAAGGATTAATGCATTTCAATTAATACCATTTAGCCAAACAACACCTCCAGTCTAAGAAAAAATTGCAACCAAACAAAAGAAAAAGAAAAAGATATAGAAAAAAAGGGAAAGCAAGAATAAACACTTATGCAAATCTACCATCCACTATAAATTCTAGTGATAGAAAGGTGAGAAAGTGAAGGAGAGAAGACACACACATAAAGTCCACTCCAAGTCAGATTTCTTCCCCCAAATAATTCACAAGAAAGTATCAGTGAATTCAGAAAACAAAAGAAGGTAGAAGGAAGAAAATAATTAAATAAAAAAAAAGAAACGAAGGAAGAAAATAAAGGAATTGTAGTAAAATGAAAGAGTTTTTTGTTTGTTTGTTTAATTTGCTAGAAGGAGGGATAAAGGAGAGTGGAAAGAAGAGGTAGAGGGAAACAAGTTCCTCTCATAATGGCTAGGACACTCAGTCACCTAGCAGTGGAAAAAAATAAAAACAGTTAATTTTGGCCAACATGAAGAAAGTGGATGAAAAAGGGACACGTGTATATAATAATAGTAGTAATTAAATATAATAAAATATAGTAGAAAACCCCTAACAGTCATTTTGCAGCTTGGACTGGTAGATTGGCTGCAGGCAGCCTGAGCAAAGATAGCCAATTGTAAGAAGTATCTAAACCAAAAAAAAAGGAACCCTCCAGGTACTCTTAATCAGGAAGGGATGAGACTCTGATTGATCAGGTATTTTGTCTTTGTCACTCAAATAGAGCTCCTGCCACTTAAAAAAAGAGAGAAGTTAAAGGAAGAGGCTTGGAATGACACCCCTGGTGAGCCAGGAATCTTGGTAAAGAAAATAGCTCAGCAGGGAGCCTGCTAGGAGCTGCCTTAATGCCCCTGGGGGCTGGTACTGGGGAGGGTGGGCATGAGCTCAGAAATAATTAAAGGATTTTCCTTTGTCCCCTTGACCTCCCTTTGTCAGCCCAAGTGAGAGTTATGGGATTGTATTTTGGTATCTCTCTGACCAGCCTGTGTTCACCAACCTACAGACAGCCCAGTATCCTACCCTATCCAGTGGATCCCAGGTTGCTAACTGCTGCCTCTTGGAGCTCATGGTATCTGTGACTCCAAAGTTGCCATCTTGTCTCTGCCCCCTATATAAGACTTTCAACAGTGTTATGATCTCTCTCATAAAAATTAGTAATCAAATAATTTTAAAAATGTTTATAGTTATCAAAATTATACTGTTCACTCTAATTTGAAATGAGTAAAAGACTGACAAAGATATTTTGACATATTGATTTGACATATAAAATCATGGAACGGAAGTCATGTATGTTTCTATGCAGTTGACACATATTAACTTTATTTCCATCCTTTACTGTGGAAAAGTCACTAAACTGAATAATTCATGCAGTATTCAAATGTCATTTCTTTATATTTAAGTATTGGTGAAATTTATCTATAAGACTATAAGTGAGGCACCTGGTTAAGTGCACATATTACCAAGCACAAAGACCCAGGTTGGAGACTCTGCTCCTTTCTTGCAGGGGGTCCATTTCACAAGAGATGAAGGGTGAAGCAGGTCTGCAGGTGTCTGTCTTTCTCTCCCTTTTTTCTATCTTCCCATCCTCTCTCAATTTCTCTTTGTCCTATCTAACAACAACAGTAACAACAAAATTAGAGAGAGAAAAAGTAAAGACATGGCCACTGGGAGCAGTAGATTTATGGTGTCAGCACTGAGTCCCAGCAATAATCCTTCTAGCAATAACAAATAAAATCAAATAATAAAATGAAATGAAATAAAATGGATTATTCCAGCAAAACATACACCATGACGCAGCTATATGATAAAATTGCATTGTAATTAATTCTATTGAGTTTGTAGACTATGTAGTAAATGTCAACAAACAATTTATAATGCATGGATTTATATATAATCACCAAAGTCTATTTTGATGCAGTGGTTTTATAGAAGGTTTTTAATTCATCTTTCTTTTCTGGAAAATGTAAAACTTTTTTTTTTACTATTACAAGATAAGTATAGATATATGAAGCTAGAGAAATGATAGGAAAGAAAGCATATTATTACTCCGACCTTTGTTTGGTATGTGAGTTACTGAGGTGCGGCTCAAACTCAGGGACTTCATGTTTCCAAGATCAGTACCCTACTCACTGTGTCACATCCCTGGTCCGTCTGTTTACTTCTTTGGAAGAAAGTGAAAGTGAAAAGAGAATAAGTGTTATAATGGATAAATATGGTCATTTTTGATCAGTTATTTCTGACACTTATAATTTAATTAATTTTAATACTCAGTAGGGGTCTCTTGAGTGATGAGAATGAACACATTCTGTGATTACTGTATTATTTTTACAATATAAAAAAGATATTTGGTTAGCAAGGCAGGATCCCCAGGTCCTAGTTTATTTTCTGCCACATACTATAGTTCAGGCTTATCATGTTCATAGGCATAAAGCACATTCCATGCCATCATGTGAGGGTTGGACTGGAAACCATGATAGTCATAAAAATGTTTTGTTTTTTTTTATGAGTATACAACTAGCACAAAATGTAGATTTAAAGAGCAGGTTGTCTGTTCAGTGATTCTTCTCTGGACATATATTTCTGCTGTCTGAATTCTAATTCTTTTCTCAAAAGGTAAATCAGGTTTAAAATACTATAAGGAAAAAAAAAAGGATTGATGGAAAGAGAAACTTTCTTCTGTTGTATGTGTGTGTTTATTCCTACCACTGAATACCTCCTTTCGAAAATCCTTTCCCAGGTGTACCACTGGAAGCTCACCCCCGCCTCATCTTTTTTAGAATAGCAGGACCAGTGATGGTGAAGTTTCCTGGTTCCACAGGTCAAAATTCCTTTACATTTGCCCCTTCTAGTTTATAACCAATAAATTATTTATACCTCAACTCATATGCACTCTCCAAGATATAAAAGGTGGAAAATTCAGCTCTAACAGAGCTGTTTTATTAATGAGGTCCACAAGATTCTAAACTGTGTCAAACCATTGCCTTGATTTCACAGTAGTCAGAGCCATCTGTATTCTCCAACAGAAGTTACTAGAATTATATATTAGCCAGAGAGGATATAACTAAAATAATTACCCCATGTGCCAAAACTAAATATAAGGCAACCCTCAATTGTGGAGTGTTTCACAAAATATCTGACCTTTACTCCAGAAATTTTCCAATATCCTGGAACTGACACAGTATAAAGATAATCCTAACAGAGCAAAATAGCTCACTTGGAAATAACTCAGCTTTCTTGCTTTGCCATGCACACATCTTAGGTTCCCACTAGGCCCCTACCAGATTGAAGGAGACTTTGATGCTATAGCGTTTTCCTAACTTCTCTTTATCTCTGTCTTTCTGTCTGAAAAAGTCAACCAGGTGTGTGGTAATGTCCCAGGGATTACACTAACAGCACCAGTAAGATGACCTAGCAGACATGACTACAGACAATGGGATCCCAGAAGAGCAAAAGGACATCACGTTACAACTAAGGCAAGCTGAAGAGAAGAAACCTAGATCAATAAGTGCTAATTTCAGTTCATTTACAGTGATATATGGAACATATTAATATACTATATTAATAATACGGTTAACTGAGTTTGAGCTAATGGAAATTTGTATTTAAAAAACATTTAATTTTAATGAGGAACAGATACTGAGAGAGGTTGAGAGGGAGAAAAGTAGAGTGAGAGAGAGGTCAGAACTGTGCACAGCTCTAGGTTTATGGTGGTGCTGGGGATTGAACCTGGGACATCGAAGTCTTAGGCACAAAAGGAGTTTTGCATAGCCATTATGCTATCTCTCTAGCCTGTAAATTCTTATGCTATATTTGTAATACTTCTGCAAATTTAAAACCATTCTACATATGTAAATGTTTACAAAAATATTTGAATTATTACTATATGAGTCATTTTATTTATAATTTATTCTGTGATAGGATTCTAACACAGGATTTCATGCATGCAGTCTTCTGCTGAGCCACCTTCCAGGACCAAACTTACGATTTTTAAAAAAGATATTTTAATAACACCTCAAAAGAAAATTCCATAAGGATAAACAGGAAAGCCAGAAAATGGGAAAAGCTATTTACACACTACACTTTAGACAAGCAGCTAATATCAAACATCTACAAAGAACTCATACATAAAGCTCAACAAAAGAAAAAGAACAACACAATTAAAAAGTGGGCAGAAGATATGAATAGATGGTTCCATAAAGAAAGATACATATGGAGGGGGGTTTGCGGTAGCGCAGAGAGTTAAGCGCACCTGGTACAAATCACAAGGACTGGCTCAAGGATCCCAGTTCGAGGCCCCAGCTCCCCACCTGTCTATCTTTCTCCCTCTCTCTGTCTTCCTGTCCTCTCTCAATTTCTATGTCCCATCCAACAATGACAGCAATAACAACAATAATAATAATGATAAACAACAAAGGCAACACAAGGGAGAAAAATAGCTTCCAGGAACAGTGGATTCATAGTGCAGGCACTGAGCACCAGCAATAACCCTGGAGGCAAAAAAAGAACAAAAAAGAAAAGAAAAGAAAGATACATATAAGTAGGTCACCAAAGAAAAAACCCTGGGTGGAGGGTGAGGGTGAATGTTCAGCTTCATGGGACGTGGGGGGGTGCTGGTGTGAGGGAGGGAATGGGACACCATTTTTGGTGATGGGAATGGTGTTTATGTACACTCCTATCAATTTGTAGTCATATAAATCACTATTTAATTAATATAAAAATAAAAAAGAAAGATACATATGGCCTATTGGCATGCAGAAATGTTCTAATTCACTCATCATCAGAGAAATGCAGATTAAAACCACAGTGAAATTCCAACTCACACCTGTGAGAATAGACTCCATCAATTAAACAAGGGATGATCAGTGTTGGAGAGGATGTAAAGAGAGGAACTTTACCACATTGCTGGTGGGGAGTAAACTGGTGCAACTACTATGGAAAATAATACAGAGAATCCTTAAACAAATAAAAGTGGAATGACATAAGATCCAGCAATTCCACTATGAGGCATATATCCAAAAGATATAATAAGAGTGATTTAAAGGGATATATGTACGCCCATATTTATAGCAGCTTTATTCACAAAAACAAAAACCTGGAAACAACCAAAATGTCCTTCAACAGATGATTGGGTAAAAAAAAATAAATAAAAATAAGGGACATATACTCAACAGAGTACTATACTGAAATAAAAAGGGACAATATTATGTCCTTTGGGATGAAGTGGATACAACTGGAGAATATTATGCTCAGTGAAACAAGTAATGAGGTGAAAGACAATTACAGAATGGTTTCATTCATATGTGGAATATAAAAAATTGAATATACAAATGTGAAAAAATTCAACCTATTTTCAAGACTGTAGAAGAACTATAGTGGTTGTCTGTGGGTGTGGGAACGGGGACACAAACCTTTGGTGTAAGAAGTGTTGAAAAAAATAAAAGAAACATGAAGGAGTTGAAATAGAGACATCACATATATTAATGAGAGAGAAAAGGAAAGAGTGACACAAAAATACTATTTCATTATACATGTATTTTTATTGATATTGTCATTTGGTACTAGGGGTCAAGTCCAAGGTCTCATGAACAAAAGGAACATATACTCTGGCCACTGAGTGATTTTCCCATATCCCTGTGAAACTTTGAAATTCAACTATACAATATGTGGATAATTAAACTTACCAAATGGATAGAATTTGAGGTATACATGACCAGTGGACATGAAGAGCTCTCTTGGCACCCCAGGATTATACAAGGGAAATGCAATAAAAAATGACAGATTTTACCCTCACATTATGTCAGCGGAATTCACAAGGAATTAAATATACATATCTTGTTTAATTTTTTTCTGTGACATGAGGCAAGTGATCTCTCTGCTTAACTTCTGAGGCTTCACAGATAGGAGACACTTAAGAAGTATATGTAAAAGTAATACATTTGAATGTAAGTTATTTATTTCCCACTACTCAAAATGCTACTAGTGTGTGGCATAATAAATAATTCTGATCATATTTCTTAGGGTGAAAATAACTTCTTTCATTTTCTCCACTTATTAACAAGTACAGACATTTCCTATTACTTTATATATTGTACTGAATTTTAACATGTACAGCCCATTCTATTTTATGGGGTAAAAGTACCTATCTGAAATTCCTGGGGTCCCATTTGTAAATATCAGTTAAAATCATTTCCCTTTTATATGTTGGACATTTCCCTTTTACATGTTGTCATAAACTACAAGGGCAGGGGTGCTCACTGCTGAAGTTCTGTAATTTATTCCACCATGCACCTTTGCTTTTGCCACCGATCATATCCTTCCTGAATGATAATTAAACTCTTTCATTGCTGTTCTCTGATGCTCTTTACTCATGATTAATAATCAATTGCTGTTCCACAGTCTGATAAACTACACCTCAAGTTGTAGCAATAAAATTGCAAATCTTTATTTTTCCTAAAGCAGTTTTTTTCTTATGATTGATTTAGTGATGACCAACAAGATTGTAGGACAAGAGGGGGACAATTCCACACAATGCCAATCACCAGAGTCCCATATTCTATCCCTTCCATTGGAAGCTTTCCTATTCTTTGTCCCTCTGGGAGTATGGACCCAGGATCATTATTGGGTGCAGAAGGTGGAAGGTCTGGATTCTGTAATTGCTTCTCCGCTGGCCATGGGTAATGGCAGGTCAATCCATACCCAGCCTCTCTCTCTCTTTCCCTATGGGAGCAGGGCACTGGAAAGGACTGTTCCAGGACACATTGGTAAGGTCATCTATCCAGGGAAGTCAGGTTAGTGTCATAGTAGCAGTGGCTGAAAAGCATTAAGATTTTTTTTTTTCTGTTTACACACTGCAGTCCCCAAGTCTTTAGTGAGAATGTTGGGAGATTGGCTTAGCCAACTCCACACAATGGAGTTATGATTCCTATCTTTGTCATTCAAAGCTTGGCCCTACTTTCTTTAGTTGTTCTTAGAATCTACTTGTCTAACCACTAGTTATTCATATACTTCCATTTTCATTTTCATCAGTATCATTTGAAGAGGAGTACGTGCATGCCCGCATTACATTTCTTGGCAATTAAGATAGTTCTTTTTGTTTTGTCTTGTAGAAACTGTGTCTAATGGGAATATCCAGAATACCTCTAGGGGTCAGTGTTGCCTAACACCACTCAACAATACATCAGATCTGAACAAAGCACAGCTCTTATAAAATAGCTGTCTTCTGAATTGGCTATATGTAGTGAGTTATAAAATGTTTATATTTAAATAGCAACAGTTTCTTTCTTTTTAATATTTTATTTATTTATTTCCTTTTGTTGCGCTTCTTTTATTGTTCAAGTCGCTGTTAGGTAGGACAAGAAATGGAGAGAGGAGGGGAAGACAGAGGGGGAGAGAAAGACACCTGCAGACCTGCTTCACCACTAGTGAAGCCCTACATGTGGGGGAGCCAGGGGCTCGAACCGGAATCCTTGAACTGGTCCTTGAG
Organism: Erinaceus europaeus; assembly: GCF_950295315.1. Classification (NCBI taxonomy): domain Eukaryota; kingdom Metazoa; phylum Chordata; class Mammalia; order Eulipotyphla; family Erinaceidae; genus Erinaceus; species Erinaceus europaeus. The sequence goes on from NC_080166.1 coordinate 101,594,961, forward strand.
CTTTGCACCACATGCGCTTAACCTGCTGCAATACCCCCCAACTCCCAATAAATGTTCTTTCATTACACCTTACATTCCTCTTGTTCCTGAACCGCCATGATTTAACTCAAAGAATGTGCATACAAATTCACTAATGAATTCCTATACTTTTTCAATAGCTTATGATTACACTAAACATACACTGTCTTTGATTTAGTGAATATACAATAAATGCACTTTAGATTTCTGATTCTTTTTATCATTATTATTGTTTTAACTTAAATATCACTGTATTACAAAGGTGTCTGGTCTGCATCATTGAAAAACAGCATGTATGTCTCCTTTGATTTGATTTAAGCCCGCCCCCACCTCCACTTGACCGCCATTATCTACTTCACTCTTTCTCCTCTGGTAGCTACTAATTGATCTGATTATCTAAATGTTTATTGTTGGTCTGCTTCTAAATGCTGCTTCTAAGACCCCCTTCTGTTTCATTGGTTTAATCTCCCCTGTTTAACACTGTATTCTATTTACATAACCACTTTTAACTAAGCACCACCCTGCCTCCAGGGCATTGGTTTAATCCTCACTGTTTTGCACGCTTTTTCCTTCTCCCCACCCTCTATCCTACGTACAACCTCTTGGGACCTGACACTTCCGCCTCAGGATAAATAAGGACAGGATTGTGATTAGATACAACCTAGATTGCGCTGCTCCACATGAATAAAGACTGAACTGTGTACCACTCAGCCATGAGTCCCTGGTCGTCTCTCTCTCCCGCCCTCAAAGCTAGCCTGGCAGTTTATTATTTTCTTATTTATTTCATGTTTTCTTTCTCTTTTATTTATTTATTTTTATTTTATTGGATAGAGACAGATAGAAATCGAGAGGAAAAGGGTAAGAAGAGAAGAGGATAGAGACATGTGTAAGACTGTTTCTCCACTCATGAAGCTTTTGCTCTGCATGTGGAAGCTGGGGGTCTGAACCCTAGTACTTGCACCTGCTAACACTGGTATCATGTGTGCTCTTCCAGGTATGCCACTGCCCATGCCCCATAATTGCTTTCTTTATATACCACATTTGAGTACAATAATAGATTATTTCTCCTCCTTTATCCAAATTATTTCACTTAACATAACATCCTCAAAGTTCATCCAAATTGTTGCAAATGATAAAATTTAATCTTTTTTCTTTGTATCTTTCTTTTGTTGTTGTTAGTTTCATTGCTTTCAATAAAGCAAATCCTTTAATAACTTCTGTCACTTTGTTCTTGTTCTTCAAGATTATAGCTGCAGTGAAATGGGACATGCCTGACAAGCAAGAAATAACCCTTACTGATTTTCCACTTCCCTAAACTTTAATCACTCTTAATTTTATTTCAAGGTCAATCGCTTGATGTGATCTCTTACTGGTAACATTAACAGTGGGTTTGGAATGCTTCAGGATTGTAATGAACAAAACATGGCTAATTCACACATAAGATAAAACAATGCTATCCAAGCTTAATAAACATAATATATATGAGACTTACTGGAATAAAGGATTATGACAGTAGGATGTCTACAAAATCACTGCTGATAGAGATTTAGATATCACCCATTAAGCATGTGATTCACTGGCCAAAATGTTACTTTATGCATGAATGAAAAACAATTTTGATGGAAGTGCTATATGAATTTGATCTTATATAAGTTGTCTCAAAAAGTAGCTATTTATATTTGACAAGAAACTTGATTTCCACAGTACAGACATTTAGAAAGAAAATGCTAGACAAGAACTTAACCGGAAGAGAAAAGAATAATGAACTAGAACTCATATCATTTATCTTTATTTTGTCCTAAGTGATGTGAATTCTCTATAAGAGAAGCTGATCCCCTATGTCACAAAATAAAGTACACATCTGGCCCAGGAGTCAGAGAAGCTGAAGGAGGATTCAAAATAAAGTGAGGCATTACCAAATACGAATAAGATATGCCTGCAGCTAAATGACATATGTAAGTCATAAAAGCATATTTATTAAGGTACTAAAAGAGAAAGAACAACACTTGAGGCTTCCAGGTCCTGGCACATGATGCTAGAGGAGGACCTAGGTTAGAGGTGAGAGTGTCTTACAGAAATTTGAAAAAATTCACACATGGACCAACAACTATATGTATTGTAAACCATTAATGCCCCCCAATTGAAAACAGTTATCTCTGCTCTTGGAAAATTTTTCATGGGTTCAAAATATAAGGAATAAAAGTAAAGTTAGTCAACCTGTTTCTCGGGGGGAAAATTTTTTCTATTCCATTCTTACATGAGAACGAGTCTCCTATGATTTACTTTGACTAGAAACACATAAAGGAGTGTGAGTGATGGGGAAAACTTCAATCCTAATCAATTTGACACAATCTAAAGTCATAAAAGATAAAATACCCAAGCTGCAGGAGATGTCCAGGGAAGCTGAATTTATAAGGGTAATGGAATTTTATGGCTGTAGCTCAGTGTTACTAAATACTATTGATGGACTAGAAAAAGATAATAGATGACTGAAGATGATTAATTACTAGGTTAAAGTTAAGGAAAAAAGCCAGAAGTTCTCCTTTGACACATTTAATGAAATTTTCATTTTGAGTAGCTAGAGGTAATGCAAATAAACCCATCTTAGGCCCTAATAATTAATTACATGGGTTGTAATGAAAGGCTAGCTTTTTTTTTTTTTTCTGACTTGGAATAGAACCCAAGATCTTTCAGTATGTAAAGGACAAGTAGAAATAAACTACGTTCTTAATTGGGCAATCTTTTTTTTGGTGGATGCTAATATGTGCACTCTTCAAGATTATCCATAACCTTCTCACACCGTGGATGCTAAATCAATAAACAAAATTCATTCCCAAGAGGAAATAGTTAGGAATATGCTGGGTCTGGTAAAGAAGGAAATATATGATGTATTATTGTAATTGTAGCATCTAGTCAACAAGAGTCAAGAGAGGAACAGGATTAGAGGACACAGATAAATAAAATGGAGCACTGTATTAGAAGGCACAGCTTTCCAAAATGAGATCACTGCATTTATTGCAAAATATTGATAAAGACTGATGTGTTATGGGGCCTGGTGGTGAGCACACATGTTACAGTGTGCAAGAACCCAGGTTCAAGCCCCCGGTCCCCACCAGCAGAGTTAAAGCTTCATAAGTGGTGAAGCAGAGCTGCATATGTCTCTTTGTCTCTCTTCCTCTCTATCCCCCCATTCCTTTCAAGATAATAAAAAAAAAAAAGAAAAGAATGTCAGCAAAGAATTCTAAAATAAGATGAAATATTAATAAAAAGACTGATGTGTTATTATTATTTGGCTCATGAAAGCATGAAAAAATTAATATGGTCTGTGTGAATTTTTTTTTTAATTTTTTATTTAAGAAAGGATTAATGAACAAAAACATAAGGTAGGAGGGGTACAACTCCACACAATTCCCACCACCCAATCTCCATAACCCCCCCCTTCCATGATAGCTTTCCCATTCTCTAGCCCTCTGGGAACATGGACCCAGGGTCGTTGAGGGTTGCAGAAGGTAGAAGGTCTGGCTTTTGTAATTGCTTCCCCGCTGAACATGGGCATTGACTGGTCAGTCCATACTCCCAGTCTGCCTCTCTCTTTCCCTAGTAAGGTGTGTTTCTGGGGAAGCTGAGCTCCAGGACACATTGGTGGGGTCTTCAGTCCAGGGAAGCCTGGCCAGCATCCTGGTGGCATCTGGAACCTGGTGACTGAAAAGAGAGTTAACATACGAAGCCAAACAATTTGTTGAGCAATCACGGATCCCAGGCTTGGAATAGTGGAGAAATGTTAGGGAGGTACTCACTGCAAACTCTAGTGTACTTCTGCTTTCAGGTATATATTTTGCAGTAGTTTATGGGTACATGTGAACATAAGCTCTCTCTCACAGAAACTGGTGTATATCTAGGTTATGGGACTTTGTTAGAAAGTGAACTACCTGAGATGAAATTAGAGTGTACTATAAAAGGAAAGGTCTCACCTGAGTAATGAAGCTGAAGGGTTGTCATTCCACACGTGAAGTCTCTGGACACAGTCTGAGGTGAAGCATGTTGAGGTGGCAATCGTTGCGTTGGTTAGGTTGTGATCGGCGGATGCAATATTATTTGGTTTGGATTGGGAGATGCATACGGGAAAGTGGGCCCTACCCAAGGGTTCCAGGACTGGGGGAAGTAGGGGCTCTATAGTGGAGATGTGAGGTTCCTGCTGTCTTAGGGTTCAAAAAGACAATCGATAGTTAATGTTATCATCACATTATTTGGTAATTGGGTTAACTTTGAAAAGTCCTTTTGTTATGGTTTGCTGTACAGTATCCAGTATCTTGTATATAGCTGTGCTATTGGATGCTTCCCCTGAACACGTGAATTTTTTTTTAAAGATGCATGTATTCATTAATGAAGGAGAGGTAAAGGGAGAGAATCACAGAACCACTGTGGCACATGTAGAGTTAGTGAAGGGGCTGGACTCATGACTCTATACCTGAGGATTCAACACCTTATTAATATGCCATATCCTGTGAGGGTTCAACACCTTATTAATATGCCATATCCTGACATTTGTGACTAGCATGACAGATGGTAAACAGAGACACCAAAACTATTAAAGATGTGTCTATATTACAGGAGAAATGTCATTTCTTGCCAGACTATTGGTGTGCTATATCAGAAGGAGGACGGCAGACCTATAGATCCCTCTCTTTACTAACAAAAACCTACTGGTGAGAAGTGCGTCAACAATGTTGAGAGGCTCAGTGATTGCTCCTGAGGACAGACGAGATACTGTTATGTAATTGAATTTTATTAGAATAGTGATGATAGCAGAATCTCAACTTTGTGGAGTTTGGGGAATACAATTTAACCAAAAAGAGTGAAGAAAAACCCAGCAAAATAGTTCACCTAGATAATGTTACTGCTCTGCCTTGTACATATTCATGTTCGAACCTGGCCCTACCACATTGGAGAAAGTGTTGGTGATGTACTGTCTTTTCTTCTCTCCCTCTATCTCTGTCTGTCTCTGTTGATTTCTGTTTGAAACAGTCAGCCCAAAATAGTGAAGTTTGGTAACATGAAAAACAAAAGTTAAGTAAACACAAAAAAGAAATGAGCCTCTCCAGTTTTTTGTTTGTTTGTTTTTAGGATTTATTTGCTTTTCTTGTTATTAGTTCTCAAGATGGCTGTTTATCTAACAATACTTACATGTTTTCCTCTTCTAACACAGCATATAAGACCAGAATAAATAGTATTTATTTTATTTTGCACATTTTCATACGCAATATGCATACACACAAAATAGACACAGTCTTACTGTCTATTATTTTTGAACATTAAAATGTTTCTCAACTCCTATTTAAACTCACTCACTAAGTATTTCAAACTTTGATTCTTTGTATAAAAAAACACATTTCGGGGGCCTAGCGGTGGTGCAGTGGGGTTAAGCGCACGTGGAGCAAAGCACAAGACCTGCGTTAAGGATCCCATTTCGAGCCCCCACTCCCCATCTGCCAGGGAGTCCCTTCACAGGCAGTGAAGCAGGTGTGCAGGTATCTCTCTTTCTCTCCTCCTCTCTGTCTTCCCCTCCTCTATCCATTTCTCTCTGTTCTATCTAACGATAACGACAGCAATGACAACAACAACAATGATAAACAACAAGAGCAACAAAAGGGAAAAAATAAAATAAATTTTTAAAAAAGTCTTAAACACACACACATTTCACGGGGGCAGGTGGTAGTGCAGAGGGTTAAATGCACATGGCATGAAGCTCAAGGACTGGCTCAAGGATCCAGATTTGAGCCCCCTATTCCCTACCTGCAGGGGGTCACTACACAAGAGGTGAAGTAGGTCTTTAGTTGTCTGTCTTTCTCTCCCCTTCTTTGTCTTCCCCTGCTCTCTCAATTTCTTTCTGTCTCATCCAACAAAAATGACAGAAATAACTACACCATCAATAATAACAACAACGATAAACAACAAGGGCAACAAAAGGGAAAAAATAGCCTCCAGGAGCAGTGAATTCGTAGTGCAGGCACCAAGTCCCAGCAACAACCCTGGAGGCAAAAAATGAAAAAAAATGAGGTGGTGGGAATTCTGTGGAGATGTACCCCTCTTATGCTATGGTTTTGGGAATATCTCCTTTTATAATAAATAAAAAAATAGAAAAAACACAAACATTTCACATGATGTAAATGCCTTCAAGTATGATGAACTTGTTTTATATTACAATACATATTTACTCTTGTTAAAAATGCATTAAATTTGTATATGGCTCCGGGGAGAATATTCATTTTGATGATATTTATTCTTCCAATCCATGAGCATGGGATACCTTTCCATTTCTTGGTATCAGTTTCTATTTCCTTGAGTAGCGACTCATAGTTTTCAGCATACAAGTCTTTCACTTCTTTGGTCAACTTTATTCCTAGGTATTTGACTGATTTTGCTGAAACAGTAAATGGGAGTGATTTCTGGATGTCTTCTTCTTCAGATTTAGTGTTTGCATAAAGAAATGCCACTGATTTTTGTACATTGATTTTGTAGCCTGATACCTTGCTATATTGCCTAATAACATCCAGTAATTTTCTTCTGGATTCTTTAGGTTTTTCTTTCTATACTATCATATCATCTGCAAATAGTGAGAGCTTGACTTCTTCCCTTCCAATCTGTATTCCTTTGATTCATTTATGTTGCCTGATTGCTACTTCAAGAACTTCCAATACTATGTTGAAGAGTAACAGTGACAGTGGACAGCCCTGTCTAGTCCCCGATTTGAGGGGGAATGCTTTCAGCTTCTGTCCATTGAGTATGATGTTGGCTGTAGGTTTGCTATATATAGACTCCACTATCTTGAGGAATTTCCCAACTATTCCCATTTTTTGTAGAGTTTTGAGCATGAATGGGTGTTGGATTTTGTCAGAGGCTTTCTCTGCATCTATTGAGATAATCATGTGATTTTTGGCTTTGCTTTTATTGATGTGGTGAATGACATTGATTGACTTACGGATGTTGAACCAGCCTTGCATTCCTGGGATGAATACCACTTGGTCATGATGAACAATCTTTTTGATATTTTGCTCTATCCGGTTGGCCAAGATCTTGTTTAATATTTTGGCATCTATGTTCATCAGCGATATTGGTCTGTTGTTTTCCTTTTTTGTTCTGTCCCTATCAGCTTTTGGTATCAGGTTGATGTTGGCTTCATAGAAGGTGGAAGGGAGTATTCCTGTTTCTTCAATCTTATGGAAAAGCTTAACAAGTATGGGTACCGTTTCCTGAAAGTTCTGTAGAATTCATTTGTGAAGCCATCTTGTCCAGGACTTTTATTGTTGGGGAGATTCTTAATAACGCTTTCAATTTCTTTGTCTGTGATTGGTGCATTTAGATTTTGTAGTTCTTCTTGGTTCAGTTTTGGAAGTGCATATGCTTCTAGGAATTGTTCCATTTCTTCCAGATTCTCTAGCTTGGTGGCGTATAGTTCTTTATAGAAGTTTCACAGGATTCCCTGGATTTCTGTGGTGTCAGTTGTGATATCTCCTCCATCATTTACAATTCTATTAATTTGAGTCTTCTCTCTTTTTTGTTTGGTAAGTCTGGCTAGGAGTTTGTCAATTTTGTTTAATCTTTCAAAGAACCAACATTTGGCTTCATTGATCTTTTGTATGGTTCTTTTATTTTCGATATTGTTTATTTCTGCTCTATCTTTAGTGATTTCTGTACTTCTGGTTGCTTTAGGGTTCCTTTGTTCCTCTTCCTCTAAGTCCTTGAGTTGTGCAGTAAGGTCGTTCATTTGAGCTTCTTCTTGGTGTTTAATATGTGATTGTATGGTTATAAGTTTCCCTCTCAGTACTGCTTTAGCTGTGTCCCAAATATTTTGATAGGTTGTGTCTTCATTTTCATTTGTTTCCAGGAACATTTGAATTTCCTGCTTGAGTGAGTCTATGACCCTGTGGTTCTTAAGGAGTATGTTGTTTAGTTTCCAAATTCTGTGACTTTTAATAATTTTCTGTTTGTTGTTAAATGTTAGTTTTACTCCACTGTGATCTGAGAAGGTACTTGGGATGATTTCAATGCTCTTGAATTTATTGATGCTGTCTTTGTGGTCTAACATGTGGTCTGTCCTTGAGTATATGTTATGTGGATTTGAAATTCTAGTTTTTTGGGGTGAGGGACTCTGAAAATGTCCATGAGGTCTAGTCTGTCAATCTCTTCATTCAATTCTCTTGTATCTTTGTTGTTTCTCTGCTTTGTTGCTCTGTGTAAGTGTGAGAGTGGGGTATTGAAGTCTCCCACTATTATTGTATTACTATTGATGTATTTTTGAAATTCTTTCAGTAAGTGCTTGACGTATTTAGATGGTCCCTCATTGGGTGCATAGATGTTAATGATTGTTAAGTCTTCTTCGCTGATTGATCCTCTAATCATTATGTAATGTCCTTGCCTATCATTTATTACTTTATTTAACTTAAAATCTACTGTGTCTTAGATGAGAATGGCTGTTCCTGCCCTTTTTGTGTTCCGTTAGCGTGTATGATAGTTTTCCATCCTTTCACTTTAAGTCTGTGTTTATCTTGTTGTGACAGATGGGATTCTTGCAACCTGCATATGGTTGGGTTATGTTTTCTGATCCATCCCCCCACCCTGTGCTTTTTGATGGGTGAGTTTAAGCCATTGGCGTTTATTGATATTATGGATTTAATGTATTGTAGTGCCATTGTTCAAAAAAAAATTTTGTTTGCTCTGATATATTGCAAGTATTATTGTGATGTTCTTGTTTATAAGAGGTCTTTTAGAACCTCTTTCAGGGCCGGCTTGGTGATGGTTGCCTCTTTTAACTGTTGTTTGTTTAAGAAGGTTTTGATCCCTCCATCTAGTTTGAATGAAAATCTAGCAGGGTATATTATCCTTAATTGAAACCCTTTTTCATTCAGGGCTCGATAGATATCTTGCCACTCCCTTCTGGCTTTTAGAGTTTGAGTGGAGAAGTCTGCAGATAATCTATTTTTTTGATTTATGTGTTTCTTTTTTTTTTATGCTCTGTTGTTCCTCAGTTGTGTCTTGAGTAAAAGCAACACTGTACTAAATACCTTTATGACAATTGCACTCACCAACCTCAGGAATTACAGTAGCAACTGAAGCAAGTATTGAAGCAGTTTAATCGTTACCAGTTAGCCAAACAATTTCTCCAGTCCGTGAAAAAATAGAAACCAAATCCCAGTGAATAAGAAAGAGAAAAGAAAGAAGGGATAGCAAGAATAGACAGTCATGCAAATCTACCATCCACTGTATATTCTAGGGGTAACAAGTGGAGAAAGGGAACTAGAGCAGAGATACACACATAGAGAGTCCACTCTGAGTCAGATTTCTTCCCCAAAATAATTCACAAATTCAGAAAGGCAAAGAAGAAGGAAGGAAGAAGTGTATGACAAGATAAAATAAAAAAAAAAAGAAGAGACAAGAGAAAGAAAAGGGGAAAGATAAGAAAAAGAGCTGTAATTAAAGAGCAGTGAAAGGAAAGGTTTTTTTATTACTATATTTTTAATTTAATTTAATTTTTTTGATTAGCTAGGATGGGGAGGGAGGGTAGAGGAGGTAGGATTAAGGAGACAAGTTCCTCCCACTATAGATAAGATGCCCAGTATCCTTGCACTGAAATATATGCTAAGAGTTAATTCTGATCAACCTAAAGGGGGGGGGGGAGTTATATGTCTTTATATAATATTAATAGTAAAATAGAGCAGGGTAAAAAAAAATAAAATAAAAACCCTGTCCCAGATTACCTCAAACCTTGTGATCAGAGGCAGCTGATTGTTAAGAATGAGAAAAAAAAACACCTCAGGACTAGACAAGGATAGCTGAAATAGACAGTTATGCAAATTTACTATCCACTCTATATTCTAGGGGTGGCTAAAGGACGAAGGGAAGTTGAGCAGAGACACTCGCAGTGAGAGTCCACACTGGGTCAGAATTCTTCCCCTAAATAATTCCCAAATGTGTATCAGTGAATTCAAAAAGCACACTGTTTGGTGGTGTGGGGGCTGGGGCCTGTGACTTTGGAAGCTGTAGGATTAAGGAAGAAAGGATGACAAGAATGAGAAAAAGAAAAAAAATAAGACAGAGAGAGAGAAAAATGAAAAAGATAAGAAAAATAACAGTCATAAAAGAGCGGTGAAAGGAAAGAGTTTATAGTTTCACAACACTAAGCCTAAGCACTCCCTTCCACTACCCCAGTCCCCAGTGCCCTACCTACTTACCCCATGTACTATACTTGGTACCTATTGTAATGTGTGTACTTAACAAGGTGTGCCACTACCTGGCCTCAACTTGATTCCCATTGTGTCACCGGTGGACCCCTTAAATAGGTATTTAAATCTTAAGTTAATGTGAAGTATATAATTTAAAGAGAAATATTTCCTTAGAGTTCTCTTACTTACTTTGGTTGGGGTGCTGTTTGATTTAGTCTTTCAACATTCCTGGATATATTTCCATTACAGACTTAAAAAAAAAAAATTCCCTTTTTTGTTGGCCTTGTTATTTTTCATTTTGTTGTAGTTATTACTGTTGTTGTTAGCTAGGACAGAGAGAAACAGAGAGAGGAGGGGAAGTCAGAGGGGGAGAGAAAGATAGACATCTGCAGACGTGCTTCACCGCCTTTGAAGTGAATCCTCTGCAGGTGGGGAGCTGGGGGCTTGAACCTGGATCATTATGCTGGTCCTTGCGCTTCACTCCATGTGCGCTTAACCCACTGCACTACCGCCCGGCTCCCTACTGACTTTTTTTAAAAAATAGGCTAAGTTCATTTTTTTTTCCTGCTTAAGTTCTCTAGGAAATTCCAATTAAACTTTTATTAGATATATTATAGAGTATACTTTCCTACCTTTAGCTTCCACCCCATATTTTAGTGTCTTTGTTGTTTTATACTAATGTTTATTAAACACAAACTATTTTTTAAATCATCTTTATTGATTTATTGGATAGAGACAGCCAAAAATCAAGAGGGGAAGGGGGATATAGAGATAGAGAGAAACAGAGAGACACCTGCAGCCCTGCCCCACCACTCACAAAGCTTTCCCCCTGCAGGTGGGAAGTGGGGTCTCAAACTTGGGGCCTTGTGCATTGTAACATCTGCGCTCAACTAGGTGCACCACCACCCTGGCCCTTAATGTTTTTTCAATTCTATTCATAAATTCTCTTGTCAGTTACAGTTAAACTTCCATAAAGTCTATTGATTTCTAATTTCAATTTTAGAATTTTATTTCTAAAACTTTAATTTCTATTTATTTTCTTTAAAATATTTCATGTATCTAATTATTATATAGACATAGAGGTAAATTGATAAGGAAGGGAAAAATAGAGAGAGAAAGAAATGGAAACACACTTGAAGCACTTGACTGCTTGTGAAGCTTGCTCCCTACAGGCAGGAACCAAGGACTTGAGCACTGGTCCATGAGCATTGTATCATGTGCACTCTACCTTGTACACCACTGTCTGACCTTAATATTTTTTATTCCTTAGTAGTCACTCAATAATGTTTGTTTCCTTGAAACATGTAATTTTATTTTTTTTAAATAATAATACAAATTCTTCTATATTTTCCCCTCAATTCCAATATCGCCTTTTGAGAACATTTTGATTCACAAAAATTTTGTTGTGTCCTGGCTACTTTTCCACATTCCTTCAACATAGGTATCAGTACAATCTATCCTCAACCAAATCATCATCTTATTACACCACAGAGACTTAGGCCCTCGGGCTCCCTTTAGTAATCCTCCCATCACCTTCTGAGTCCCCAAATTTCCTGATAGACTGCCATCCACTGAGGATTCAGCTTCTAGAAGAGATTCACCTTGTTAAAGCCTTTCTGTGAATTAGATTATATAGTATTCCCTTTCTTCTTCTGGGTTATCTTGTTCAACATGATTCCCTCTAGTTCCATTCATGTTGTAACAAAAGACAATATATCATTCTTTCTTATGTCTATGTAATATTCCAGTCTCTCTATATGCCATACCTTCTTTAACCATTCATCTGTTGTTAAACACTTGGGTTGTTTCCAAATGTTGCCTTTTACAAACAGCACTATCTTGAAGGTAGATATACATAGATCTTTATTAATAGCTTTATGACATCAAGATATTATTCAATATCTGCAGAAATTATTCTGTTTTTAATTTATAGTGGTTTCTTCCTGTGGTTTTTACAGTGAATTGTTAATCTTAAATGGAGATTTGTCTTGTTAATTTGAATGTGTCAAAATGTAAAGACTTCCATAAAGAACCCATAATTATACACAATGATTGATAAATGTCCGTCAATTTTACTCCTCTTACCCCACAATCTTGTCAATCATTATTAAATTACTAATAATAAATTAAAAGAAAGAAGTTAAAAAAGAAGAAAACACAAAGCAGAACTTGAACTGGGTTTGCATACTGCACCAAAGTAAAGGACTCTGGGGTGGCAGGGAGGCTTCAGGTCCTGGAGCATGGTAGTAGAGGAGGACCTAGAGGGAGTTGAATTGTTATGTGGAAAACTGGGAAATGTTACACATATACAACTATGGTATTTTACTTTTTGTTAGTGTATTTTATTGTTGACTGTAAACCATTCATCCCCTCAATAAAATAAATTTAAAAAAATAAGTGACTTTCTCAGGAACAAATATAATCCTATTTTTTTATTCTAAGATTTTAGACAACTGCAAAACTCAGTGGGAACTACTGATGCTTAAACTTTTTCAGAGATGTTTTTTTTTCTTGTTCTTCTTGTTTGTTTTGCATATACTTTCTTACTAAGCAGAAGGCAATTTCCTACTATATTTGACATTAATTATGTTTACCCTTAATCTTAAAAAAAAAAAGGCATGTTATCTTACTAAATGCATGCATGGCAGACTGTGATTTTATTTTCAGACAGTAAAATTTTTAAGAAAATGGTAAAAACTGAAAACCTGATTCTGTTTCCTAATGGTTTAAAAATACTCCTATGACAAGAATTCTCTTTGGTTCATGAGTCCTGAGAATTTCTTAAATGTTAATGATATTTTTAAGACCACAATTGCAAATATATATATTATATTATATATAATATATAATATATAATATATAATATATAATATATAATATATAATATATAATATATAATATATAATATATAATATATAATATATAATATATAATATATAATATATAATATATAATATATAATATATAATATAATATATAATATATAATATATAATATATAATATATAATATATAATATATAATATATAATATATAATATATAATATATAATATATAATATATAATATATAATATTATATATTATATATAATATATAATATATAATATATAATATATAATATATAATATATAATATATAATATATAATATATAATATATAATATATAATATATAATATATAATATATAATATATAATATATAATATATAATATATAATATTATTAATATATATAATATATAATATATAATATATAATTATATATAATATATAATATTATTAATATATATAATATATAATATATAATATATAATATATAATATATAATATAATATATAATATATATATTATATATTATATATTATATATTATATATTATATATTATATATTATATATTATATATTATATATATTAATAATATATATAATATATAATTATATTATATATATATATTATATATATATATATAGTCTTTTTAGCTATTTTCTCCTAAAGACTTTATTTAGATGCCTTATTCAATAGCTAGCCAATCAATCACTACTTTAATACCAGATTTCTGTTTTCATAAGAGAGAAGAAATTTGAATATGTAGTCAATCATCAGTTTTAGTCAGCTATTCTTCTATTGTGAACTTTAAACCTGAAAATAATAAGGTTGGAACTCTACATTTTTTTTCTGACCCCATTTCAAGTTAATCTATTACCCATGTTATGAGATGAGGAAATTAAAATTCTTTATGACATCAATATCTATTGACTCCCCTCTTATCTTCCAACTGTGTTAACTTTATGACTGCTTTATTATTACCACAGTAGCTTTTTGATCCTTCCATCAACTTTGTTTTTCTTCTATGCTTTATGATAGATTTTTTTTTAATTCAGTGCTTTTAACAATACTCTGATGATATTCTTTTTATGCCACAACACTCATCAGTAGTACAAAAATGCAGGTATATTTTAAAAAGCTTTATATTTTGGTTGTTCAGCCTGCAAATTGCAATCTTTATATTTTAAAACTTTTTAGTCCTTAGTACAAGGCACTAATTATTATCTTACCACTGACTAGTTCACAAAATCTTTGTGGAACATTTTTTTCTACTTTGTAATTTTTATTATTAATTTTATAATGATCAACAAGACCATAGGATAAGAAAGGAACAATTCCACACAATTACAACCACCAGAGTTCCATATCCCATCCCCTCCATTGGAAGCTTTCCTAGTCTTTATCTCTCTGGGAGCAAGGACCTAGGATTTTTTTATATATTCTTTTTAATTTACTTATTCCCTTTTGTTGCTCTTGTTGTTGTAGTTATTATTGTTATCATCTTATCATCGTTGTTGTATAGGACAGAGGGAAATGGAGCGAGGAGGGGGAAGACAGAGAGGGGGAGAGAAAGACACCTGCAGACCTGCTTCACTGGGACTCCCCTGCAGGTGGGGAGCCAGGGGCTCAAACTGGGATCCTTCCACTGGTCCTTGTGCTTTGTGCCACCTGCACTTAATCCGCTGAGCTACAGCCTGATTTCCAGGACCTAGGATTATTATGGGTTGTGGAACTTTTTTAATGCGTTGACTTCACTAAATTCATTAAAACATGTGTATATATCACACTCATGTTATATCTATAGAAAGAAAAATAAATAAATAAATAAAACCAATGTTGCCTTTCCACACCACTGGTTCTCTAACGGAAATTTATCTAGAAAACTATCAAATTTATGTCTTTCCATTAACATCTTGTTTTAATTTGGTTTTGGATATGAAATGTGCTTTTCTTGGTCAAATGTTATCTACCACAATGTGTTCTAAGGTTTTCAACACCTTTGGTTTTCTCTAATACAGAAAACATATGCTTATTTTCCTCCCAAAATATCATTTTTACCCTCCTAATCATTATACTCAGAAAAATGAATCCACTTTCTTTGTGAAAGCATTTTCAAAACCCTGTGGATTCCTGTTATAATACAGATCAGCTGCTGCACAGACATCAGTCTTACATAACTTTTATTGAATTTCAGCTGTAGAACCTGCATTTGCTGTTTTCTTTTTAGAATTTTTTATGAAATTGTTCCTTACACACATGATAAATGGTATGTAGACTTTCTGATACCTTGTTTATTTAAAATATTTTTTATATCCCATTAACTGAAAGTTTCCACGTGACATTTAAGGAATAAATCTCAGTACCAATTATTTATCTTAAAATACTCAAAAGTTTTGCTACATATTATTTTCATATTAATTTATTATTTTTATTAAATTACTTCATATTGACCTCATCTTGCTTGTAGCCTAAAACTACTGGTTAGTATTTCAAAAACTATGATGATCTTTGAACACTGTTAGGATTGTACCTATTTGTTTATTTATTGCCACCGTGGATATTGTTCGGGCTTGGTGCTAGCACTATGAATCCATGGCTTCTGGTGGCCGATTTTTTCCTTTTTTTTTTTTTTTTTTAATTTAACAGGACAGAAAGATAAATTGAAAGGGGAGGGGTGATAGAGAAAAGGAAAGACTGACAACTGTAGACCTGCTTCATCGTTCATGAAGCATCCTCCCCGCCAGCGGAAAGTGGTTACTCGAACCAGGATTCTTGTACATGATGATATAAGCGTTCAACCAAGTGTGCTACTACCAGGCCCCCAGGATTGCATCGTTACGAGTTTTTTACGAGTCTATTTTGGATATGACACTTTTCTTTTTTTTAAATATTTATTTATTTATTCCCTTTTGTTGCCCTTATTGTTTTTTATTGTTGTTGTAGTTATTATTATTGATGTCATTGTTAGGACAGAGAGAAATGGAGAGAGGAGGGGAAGACAGAGAGGGGGAGAGAAAGAGAGACGCCTGCAGACCTGCTTCACTGCCTGTGAAGTGACTCCTCTGCAGGTGGGGAGCCGGGGGCTTGAACTAGGATCCTTATGCCGGTCCTTGTGCTTTGCGCCACGTGCACTTAACCCACTGTGCTACCACCCGACTCCCCAATGACACTTTTCTTAAGTTTTCAATTTGCATTCACACTGATCAAATCTAAATGGCTGCACTTAAATAGCATTTTCTATATGTCTTTTCAAATATAGAACATTCCTATTTTAAGTGAGATCTTGTACACACATTCTCTACTCATTCAAAACCTCTTACTATAGAAAGTACAAGTTTTAAATATTTTTTAATTTGTCTTATGTTTCAAATTACTTATACTTTACTGAACAATAATTCTTTTTTTTTTTTTTTATACCAGAGCACTGCTTGGCTCTGGCTTATGGTGGTGCAAGGGACTGAACCTGGGAGTTTGGAGCCTCAGGCATGAGAGTCTCTTTGCATAACCATTACGCTATCTAACCCCTGCCCACAATAATTCTTTTAATATGTTATAAAATGTATTCTGTTTTATAAGCTATTGTGTTTTGATCTCAGTTTTCTTCATGAGTATTGGATATACTTCCCTCTTAAATTAATAATCTTTAGTTCAGGAACTATTTAACTTGAATTAAAATTTTTTCTCAATTTACCTGTAATTTTTTTCAATTTATGCATACTTATTAATTATATATTTTCTTTGAATATACATGTTTTTCCCAACCAGAGTTATAGCTGAAACTTAGTGTCTGCACAGCTTACCACCATTCCTGGTGGCCATTCTTTTTGATAGAAAGTGAGAAACAGAGAGAGTGACTGAGTGAGGTCCGAGGTATAAAGAGAAAGGAAGACACTTGTAGCAATGCTCCAATGTTTGTGAGATTCCTTTCCTCCCTGTAGGTGGGGACTGGGGTCCTAAACCCATGTCCTTGAGTAAGGAATGGTAATATGAACCCTCTATCAGTTGCACACCACCTGTTTCAGTGTATATACATGTATATCAAGCTGAATTTCTGAATGGAGGTTATGCACGTATTGGGCCTAGGCCAAATGAAATTGTTTTAAAAATTATTGTTTGAGAATCTAGTAGGAAAAGGAACATCCTGATCACAAGGAATACTGACTATGCGCTTTCACTGGAGAATAGAATTAGAAGCCAATTAACTGTATGCAGTAAGAGTTCTAGCTTATTAACACTAATCAACACTTTTTATTAACCATCTAAATCCCTTGTTTTCCTATAAAAACTTTCAACTTTTGTACCTTCATGCACATTTAATGCTTCTACCTAAAACTGTGTATTAAAAACTACTAATTCTTTGATTGAAATAAATGCTTTACTGCCTCTTGGTTATGTGTTGTTTTGGGGTTGACAAAAGCCATCAAATTACTGCATCCTATTTTGGAGTGTATTATAGATTTAATATAATACTTTGTGTGAGTCAATGTGTTAAATTCTTCAGAATTTCACCAAAGCATATGAATAGTGATATCTTCCTAGTCATCATCTCTATAGTATATAAAAACAAACTCAATCTTTATAGAACTATAAATTTTGGATACATTCATTATTACTACAATGGACTTGGGGAAGGTATGCACATTTGTTTAGTTAACATCTTTGTAACATAGTATATATCCTAATTTATAATAAACTCCATTTAATCATCAATACTGAAAATGTTCTAGTTATTTCATGAGCAGGCTGTTCTTGTATAACTTTTCTTTCTTTATAGATTGAGAAGAAAATAATGGGGCCAGCCAGTGGCATACCTGGTTAAACACACACAATACAGAGCACAAGGACCCACACAAGGATCCGGGTTCTAGCCCTAGCTTCTCACCTGCAAAGGAGAAGCTTCACATGCAGTGAAGCAGATCTGCAGGTGTCTTTCTCTTTCTCTCTCTATCTTTCCCACCCCTTAAAATTTCTCTCTGTCCTATTTAATAAAGTGGGGGGAAAATGGCTACTAAGAGCAGTGGATTCCTAGTGTCAGCAATGAGCCCTAGCTATAACCCTGAAGGCAAAAAGAAAGAAAGAGAGAGAGAGAGAGAGAAGAAGAAGAAGAAGGAGGAGGAGGAGGAGGAGGAGGAGAAGGAGGAGGAGGGGAGGAGGAGGGGAGGAGGAGGAGGAGAAGAAGAAAATGTCATCAACCTGATAGCACCTTAAATATTCAATACAAAGGGAAATAATTACATTGATTGTGTTAGGCGTTGGTAAAACTGATGTGATCTTATCAATAGTATAAATGTTACTGTTGAATGTAAAATATTAATTCCCCAGTAAAAAATTTAAAAAACAGTATAAATGTATATGAGGCTGTTGCTGATGATGATAATGGCCACCAGAACTACATCCGCATGGCTGCTCGCATGGTAGCACCACTTCTTTACCTTTTTATAAAAGAGAGAAAAATCAAGAGAGAAAGGAGGGTGGGAACACCTGCAGCACGGCGACACTCCTAGTGCAGCTTCCGCCCTTCAAGTGGGACTATTATTTTTCACGTGACTACAAATTATATACTATAGTTACATGTAACACATAAACACAAATATGCATTTACATAGGGCATAAACTCATTATGTAATAATTGTGTATATACATATATACATAATTATGGATTCTGACCACTCTGACATTTTCAACATCTGCCTATTTCCTAATATTCATGTATCATTTGGTGATACATTTTTATATAGTAAAATTTTATTTTTCATTTCCAACAGCCTTAAAACTGACTTCACATTTAATAATTATGAAGAAAATTGTAAAACAAGAGCTACATGTATAAGCGTAATTACCGTGATTTCTATTATAATATCAAGCTAAATACTAACCACTATCAAAACTAAATTTTAGCCACAAAGTAAGCTGCAACATTACTTTTCTCATCTACTAAATTATGCATCATAATGACACCTCCAAATTCTTTTTCACATAATAACAGCTCTAGGCAAGAGTAAGCACTTCATCCAGACAATAGTGTAAACTATGTCAGGGGAAAAATATTAGACACTAAAAATTGTTTTGCTTCACTGAAGAATTCATATAAGTAGGGTCATTTAGAGTCATTGCAATTACAGCAAAGGTGACAATTGAGGGATTTGTTATGCACAAAATGCCTTAGTACACAAAACAATATTCTGTCTATGGCATAAATACTGAATTGCTTTTATGTTGAAACAATGTTTCTATGTTATAAATGTATAACTTTATCATTATTATTACTTGAATACTTAATACATAGCATTGTTTATTCAGTATATCCTTCAATCAAAAGCATGATACATATAGTTCAGAAAATGGACAGTTACAGCAACATCATGTTACATAACAATGGTTTTCACAAGAGACCATTCTGTAGTATTTGGACTATGAAGGTGTTATGCTAAAAGACAATTCTACTTATTTATTTTAGTATGTCTTTATTTATTTTATAAGACAGACCAGAGTACTAATCAATTTTGACATAAGGCATTGTTAAGAAATGAACTGGAATTTCTGGTTGCTAAACAGCCAGAAGAATGAAATTGAACCATTTTATCTCACCAGAAGCAAAAGTCAACTCCAAATGGATCAAGGACCTGGATGTTAGACCAGAAACTATGTAATACTTAGAAGAAAACATTAGTGGAGCAGTTGCCCACCCAAGCCTAAAGGGCATCTTTGATAATACAAACCACATTGCAAGGACGACTAAGCAGAAAGACATCAATGGGATTACATCAAACTGAAAAGCTTCTGCACAGCCAAAGAAACCATCACACTAACAAAGAGACTTCTCACAGAATGGGAGAAGATCTTTACATGCCATACATCAGACAAGAGACTAATCACCAAACTATACAAAGATCTCAGTAAAATTAGCAACAAAAAAGCAAATGACCTCATCCAAAAATGAGCAGACAATATGAGCAGAAGAGATCCAAAAGGCTCCAGGTCACTGATTGTCAGAGAAATGCAAATAAAGATAACACTGAGATACCACCTCACTCCTGTGAGAACGTCATACACATCAAAAAGGACAGCAGCAACAAATTCTGGAGAGGCTGTGGGGACAAAGAAATCCTTCTGTACTGCTGATGCGAATGTAAATTGGTCAAACCTCTGTAGAGAGCAGTCTGGAGAACTCTCAAAAGGCTAGACATGGACCTTCCATATGACCCAGTAATTCCTATCCTAGGGATATACCACAAAGGCTCCATAACACCCAACCAAAAAGATATGTGTATTGTTGCTGAGGAGTTATTCTGATGCAGTCTCCACCCCCAGGTTTTACTACGCCCCACGAAATCCTAGCAGTGCCCCCTTCAACCAATCCTGGCCCTACACGTCACCCCTGGTTGTCGCCCTATAAAAATCCCCCTCACCCCCCCCCCTGGGCTCTCAGCTCTCCCTCTCTGAGGTCTCGCTCCCTGCTCTCCCCCCGTGGTCAGGTAGTGGGGACGGCCATTGCCGGCTGGCTCCACGTGGTCTGAACCAAACCCCCCCCATCCTATAATAAAGATTTGTGTACCCCTTTTCTCTGGATGTCCGCTCTCTTCTCCGTGGTGCAGCCCGACACCAGACCACCACAACAACAGTGTATGTCTATGTTCATAGAAAAAAAATTTATAATAGCTAAAACCTGAAATCAACCCAGGCGCCTAACAACAGATTAATGGCTGAGAAAGTCATGGTATATATACACAGTGGAATACTATGCAGCTATGAAAAACAATGAACTCACTTTCTCTGACCTATCTTGGATGGAGCTAGAAGGAATTATGTTAAGTGAGATAAGTCAAAGACAAAAACGAGTATGGGATGATCCCACTCATAAACAGAAGTTCAGAAAAAAGAACAGAAAGGTAAACTCAAAGCAGGATTTCACTGAATTTGGAGTAGGGCACCAAAGTAAACACAAAAGTAAAAACTCTGGGGTAAGAGACAGTCAACCAATTTTCCCCCTCTCATATTAATTAAATAGTTATTTATATGACTACACATTAATAGGAGTGTACATAAACACCATTCCCACCACCAAAAGATGATGCCAACCAGACTTCCCTGGACAGATGACACCACCAATGTGTCCTTGAGCTCTGCTTCCCCAGAGCTCCACCCCACTAGGGAAAGAGAGAGGCAGACTGGGAGTATGGATCGACCAGTCAAGGCCCATGTTCAGTAGGGAAGCAATTACAGAAGCCAGACCTTCTACCTTCTGCAACCCACAACGACCCTGGATCCATACTCCCAGTGGGATAGAGAATGGGAAAGCTATCAGGGGAGGGGGTGGTATATAGAGATCTGGTGATGGGAACTGTATGGAGTTGCACCCCTCTTATTCTATGGTTTTGTTAATGTCTCCTTTTTAAATAAATAAATTAATTAAAAAAAAAGAAGTTTGGTTTCATTGGGCAGTGGGGGAGAGGATGGGATGGGACACAGACTTTTGGTGGTGGGAATTTGTATATATACACACTCCTATTAATTTGTAGTCATAATAATCATTATTTAATTAACATGAGAGGGGAAAATCGATTGAATGCCTCAAACTTTTTAATGTACAGACCATAGGCTGAATGTTTGAAATGTTGACTCTCTTAAAAGCTTAGACCAGGGAGAACAGAAGCAACTAGTGGCACAGCTATATACAAAAAATGTCAAAGGACATAAATTAAGGTGAAGTTGTGTATGATATAACAAATATTAACAAAGGGATTTTCAGAGTTAACCCAATTGCCAAATAATGTGATTATAGCAATAACTATCTATTGCCTTCTTAAAACCTAAGATAGCAGGAACCTCCTGCTTCCTCTATAGAGCCTATATTTCCCCCAGTCCTGGAACCTCTAGGGTGCAGCTCATTTTTCTGCATTATTTTCTCAATTCATACCAAATGATATTGTATCCGCTGATCCCAACCTAATCAATGCAACAAATACCACCTCAGCATGCTTCACTTCAGACTGTGTCCAGAGACATTAGGCATGGAATGTCAGCCCTTTAGCCTCATTACTCAGGTGAGACCTTTCCTTTCATAGGATCCTCTAATTCCATTCCAGGAGGTTCACTTCCTAACAAAGTCCCAAAACCTAGACATAGAACAGGTCCCATGAGATAGAGTATATGTTCACATGTGTCCATAAATTAGGACAAAATACATACCTGAAAGCAAAAGTACACAGTAGTCAGTAGTGAGTCAGTATAAAGTTCATAATGAAATAGGGTCTACTTAGATTTAGATACCCTCACCTACTTCCTATTACATTTCCCTCACTCATTCCAAAGCTAACCTTATCAAAGCAAAGACCCCAAAAGCTGGATTAGGGCAAGAGATTGGCATACTTTAACAACGAATCTTTACTCACTATCAGGCCACCCCATCAGCTGGGGCCATATTCAGGGAGTCCTGAGATTTCCAAACAAATATGATGGGCCTAGACCTCGAATAAATCCTTCTCTCCAGTGTTACCAGTCATATCTATCAGGACAACAGAAAAGACCCCATTGTGGGCCTCCATAGGACATTGCCCTCAACATGGATCAACAACAGTAGAGAATGTTCCATCCTCTGAAGGGAGGATGGACAACATACTCTGTGCTCCACCCAAGGAAGATGGGCTCTGAAATTGGGGTAGCTTGGAACATTCCTACCCATTACCATAGAATGTGAGCTCAGATCTACAGGAATGCAGAGGTCACATAGGCTCCTAAGCTGAATATGTGTCCCAGACCAGATCAAATCAATAAGGTCTACAATCAAAATTTTTATACACCTTTCACATATTTGATGGCTAATCTCTTCCCTGATACAGTTTCTTATCCTTTTTCCAGCCATGACATCATCTCCCCAGATAACTTGGATCCACCTGCATATCAGATCAGGCTCAGGAAAAAGAAAAAAAAAAATAGTATAGTCATGGGCCTTTTGGAATAAAACTAAAATAAGTCTGCTAGTTATCTACAAAATGGAGACACCCCCCAACTCTTCATCTACACTATTCCAGTCTTTAGGCCTTTAGGTTCATTATTAAGCAACAATTTGCTTGACTTTATATGTTTTATTTGCTTGACTTTTCAGCCACCAGGTTCCAGATACTAGCATGATGCCAAGCATACTTTCCTGGACAAACAACCCCACCAATGTGTCCTGGAGCCCTGACCCATTAGGGAAAGAGAGAGGAAGGCTAGGATTATTGATTAACCTTTCAACATCCATGTTCAAAGGGGAAGCAATTACAGAAGCCAGACCTTCCACCATCTGTACCCCATAAAGACCCTGGGTCCATACTCCCAGAGGGATGAAGAATAGGAAAGCTATTGGAGGAGGGGGGATACAGAGTTTTATTGATGGGAATTGTATGGAGTTGTACCCCTTTTATCCTACAGTTTTGTCAATATTTCCTATAAATAAATAAATAAAAGAAATCACACACACACAAAAAATAAAAGAATAAGTTGTGACCTAGGTCTTGACAGCATGATTTGCTAGGAGTTTTTAGGTTGGAACTTAAGTAGTAAGAATATCTTCCACTGGGATAACATTACAACTCATTAGGAAGTAGTACACTGAAGTGCCTGCAAACTTGCTAAGAAACCACCCACTGGAGTATAGCACCATTCACCAAGAAACTATCCCAGTAGGTGTTGAGAAACTTCCTGCAGTTTGTTCACCATGGGGTCTATAGCCAACTGACAAGGAATTCTTTAACAAGAAAATATACTGCTGCTTTCTACAACTTCATGAGTCAGAGTGGAAAAATCAAAAGCAGGAAGAGGAAAGCTCCTTCCTTAGATGATACTCTAGCCCTTTTACTAAGATCTGACATTTTTCTCCCTGCCAAATAAAAAATGTTTATCAGATAAAGCCTTAAAGTCAAAGGTAAGTAAGGGTAAATTTGGAACAAGTGGGGAATTAGTTGATAATTGACACCATCTAAGCTTTACATAGTAATGTACTTATATTTAGAACAGGAGTTTCTATGTTTTATCTTTGGATGATAAATAAAAATTTCCTTTGGGTTCTTCTAGAAGCTAACATAAAACAGTATAGTAACTTGAGTATATGTAATCTGTGTGGTGATTCCAAGAAATATCATGATGGATATTTGAAAAGTAAAATAAAATGAAACAAACAAACAAAAGAGGTAGCTAATAAAGGATACATTACTAAGCAAATTCTCCCTATGGGTCAATACTGCTAGAAGGGTATGGAAGCAAATAAAAACATGATGCTAGAGAATTAGCTTATACAAATTGGGTGGTATCTTGCCTTTGCACCTATCAAGGTATGAGGCATTTTGAGTTCATTTAGAATATTGTTTACCATGGGAACTGACAAGTTTAGTATAAGTTGAAATTTTTCTATGTGTGCTGTGATGATGAGAAAATATATGTGTGATAATAAAATATAAAGTGGAGTAGCAAGAGGGGCAATACACGTATAAGTCATTAGGTTTACACTGGGTTAGAAGAGCATTAAGAACTTGAGGAGATGTTGAATAAGTATTTTCAATAAATTGATGACTGGATGAGGTTAAATCAGTTGTCAAATGTGGTAGTGGAGAAAGTGAGCTCAAAATTTAAGGGTCATTGGATTGCTTACTTTCACACTAACTATAAATTTCTCTTTGTGTGAAAAAAAAAGGGTTACTGGGGCCTGGTGGTGGAGAATCTGGTTAACAACTCACATTAGGGTGCACAAGGATCTGAGTTCGTGCTCCTGGTCTATCTGCAGGAGGAATGTTTCAAGAGTGGTGGAACATTAATCAGATGAACAGATGCAGGACTGCATCTCTCTCTCTCTCCTCCTCCTTCCTCCCCCTCCCTCTTGACCTCCCCCTCTCCCTCTCCTTCTCTCTCTTTTTCTTCATGTTTATCTCTAGGGGTAGGTGCCTACACTATGAATCCACTGCTATTAGAGGTCATATTTTTTTCCCCATTTTGTTGCCCTTGTTATTGTTGTTGGATAGGACAGAGAGAAATTGAGATAGGAGAAGAAGATAGAGAGGGGGGAGAGAAAGATAGATACCTGCAGACCTGCTCACCACTTGTGAGACAACCTCCTGCAGGTGGGAAGCCAGGATCTCTAACCAGGATCCTTACATGAGTCCTTGCTCTTCAGGCCATGTGCACTTAACCACTGTGCTACCACCTGGCCCCATCTCTCTTGCTCCCTATCTCCTCCTTCCCTCTCAACTTCTCTCTGTGTCTATCCAGTAATAATTAAATAAAAAATATCTAAAAAAGAAAAAAGATGTTTCCTGGGAAATATTGCACTGTATGAGAACAGAGGCTTCTGTCCCTCAATCACGGGTCTGCCCGCCTTGCTTCGTGATTGAGTTTAAGTTCTAGGAGCCTGTAGGTAAGTCTGGGAATCCAGTAACTTGGGTTCTTGCCACTTGTGATATTTTGCTTGATAGAAATATGTACAGTACCTTGGTGGGGGAGGTGGGGATAGGGGGTGTTGTGGAGGGGAACTAACTGCTCCTATCTCTTACATGAAAAATCTAACTCATGGAGTCAGGCAGTGGCGTACCTGGTTAAATGCATACATTACAGTACACAAGGATCCTGGTTCAAGTCCCTGGTCCCCACCTGCAGGGGAGGAAGCTTCACAAATGGTGAAACAGGGCTACAGGTTATCTCCCTGTATTTTTCCTCTCTCTAATTGTCTCTTCACTCTCAATTTCCAGCTGACTCTATTCAATAAATAAAGATAATAAATATTTAAAAAATTAAAAAGAGAAATCTAATGATGCTTAGCTTCAGAGACATTGGATTTTAAGGATCAAGTTGAGTTCAAGACTCAAGATTAATCGAAAAAAAATTACACATATATACACACTAAGAGAACTTTAGAGGAATTTCTGTCATTTTGACTGCATGACATAGAAAGTCAATACTAAAATTTTGACTAATTACTTAAACTGACTTTCAAGTAATCACTTGCAACACTTTATTTCTCTTAAGTAATAAGAAAACAGCAAACATCACATTAGCATAATGAAGATACAATGGTATCAAGATGTCATATGGATATGGGTACTAGTATATCACGCATGTTTTTTTTCTTCTATTAGGTTATAATTTTCAAATGAGGCACCAACAAACAAAGCAAAGAAATTAGTCTGTATACAGTTTTGTCTTGTTAACATGCCCATTGTGATTAATATTTATCACAATCTCAGATACCTGGATCAACTTGTATAAAATGGGGGAAAATTCGGCATTCATTATGAAATTTAATGAGTTGATAAGTAGCACAGAACTTTGTTGATCAGTTTTCATATTATTTCAGTAACCTAAGGTTTCTTCTTTTTGCCTCCTAGGTTATTGCTGGAACTCGGTACTTACACTATGAATCCACTGCTCATGGAAGCCATTTTCTCACATTCTGTTGCCTTTGTTGTTGTTGTTACTGTTATTGTTGCCATTCCTGTTGTTGTTGTTGTTGGACAGGACAGAGAAATTGAGAGAGATGGGAAAGACAGAGAGGGAGATAGAAAGAAACCTGCAGACCTACTTCACCACTTGTGAAGTGAACCCTGTGCAGGTAGGGAGCCTGGGACTCCAACCAGGATCCTTAGGCTGCTCCTTGTGCTTTATGCCATGTGCACATAGTCTGCTGTACCACTGCCTAGCCCCCACAAGCTAAATTTTAAATTATTTTGATTAACTGAGTTCATATCCTACAATGGAATTCTAATAATCATACACCTAGACATGTAAGCCCTTACTAATGATTGCTCTAGAATTTTTTTATACACTATTTGATTCAAGACCATGCTTCTTCTTTTTTTTAAAATAGTTTATGTATTATTGATAGAGACAGAGAGTAATTGAGAGGGGGGAGATCAAGAGGGAGAGAGAGCAGCAGAGAGATACCTACAGCACAGCTTCACCACCTGTGAAGTTTTCCCCCTTCAGGTGGGGACCAGGGGCTTGATTGAACCTTGGTCCTTGAGCACTATAATATGCTTAACCAGGTATGCTGCGGCCTGGCCCCTTAAAACATTTTTTGGTTTGGTTTGGTTTGGTTTGGTTTTTAACAACAGGCTGTTAAAACTGAGTATGTTTTCATGCATTTTTTTTTCTTTTGTGTTCTAGTTGGAAAAATAAATTAAAAAAAAAAAAAAGCCCACTCCATTGACTCTCATAGCCAAGTAGTAGGGAAAAAATGTGGGTAAAAAAGTGGGAAAACATCTACTAGTTTAACAAGTGCTTAGAATAAACAAAGGTCCAAAGATGGGCAGGGATAGTTAGCATAATCAAGCAAAATGGTTATGTAAAGAGACTCTCATGCCTGAGGTTCCAAAGTCCCAGGTCCAATACCTGCCCCACCATAAACCAGAGATGAGCAGTACTCTGGTTAAAAGAAGAAAAAGAAGGAGGAGGAGGATGAGGAGAGGGGAGAAGAAGAAGAAGAAGAAGAAGAAGAAGAAGAAGAAGAAGAAGAAGAAGAAGAAGAAGAAGAAGAAGAAGAAGAAGGTGATAAAGAATAAACGAAGAGTTTCAGAAACACTATGAAGTAATTAATTTTGACCAATGCAATTATTCATGAGTAATAGTACAGATCTTGACTGTAAAAATAAGTAAGGGACTTCAAAGATATATTCTACATTTTTAAAAAGTCATACATATGGTTAAGTGCACATAGTACCAAGTGCAAGGACCAGTGCAAGGATCCTGGTTGGAGCCCTGGACTTCCACCTGCAGGGGGTGTCACAGTGAGGCAAGTCTGAAGGTGTCTACCTTTCTCCCTCCATCTCTAATTCCCTCCCCTCTCAACTTCTCTCTGTCCTATCAAAAGTAAATAAATACATAAATAAATAAATAAATAAATAAATATTTTTAAAAAAACACAAGACCAGTGGGTTCATAGTGCAGGCACCAAGCCCCAGTGATAACCCTGAGGCAAAAAGAAAAAAATAAGTCATACATTAGCTAAATAATAAGCCAGAGACTGCATTGCATTCCTTGAAAATTAAATATGCATGTATGAGTTGACTGCATAACTTACAGTAGAGCGTTAAAAGTGTACATGACAAAAAGTGAAGTCTTAATAAGTATGTTAACTAGGCTCAATGTTAACATGAAAGTGAATATTGATGTAAGATTTACTCTGACTCCTCCTCCTTCATTTATTTCCAGAATCAATATGATGTTTTATTATGCATATGCATCTGAATACCCCCTTCACATCATGGATAATAAATAATGATTTATTATCTTCATAGAACAGTAACTGAATCTATTCACATTGGAACAGTGAAAGAATTATTAACTGTAAAATGCAAGTGTGTTAGTGCACACACATGACTGATGTCTGAGAACTGAAAGTTATTCAGTTATTTTCTGCTTTATCTTCCAAAACCACTGAATGGAGAAATAATACTGTGTATTTACAGTATACAGATTTTCTAAAACCTTTTTTAAAAGTCTTTGTGCTATTACCTTCATGTATTTATTGGATAGACACCGAGACATCAAGGAAGAAAGGGGATGATAGAGAGGGAGACAGAGAAACACCTGCAACACTGCTTCACTGTATGTAAAGCTTTCTCCCTGCAGGTGGGATCTGAGGTTCTTGCACATTGTAACATGAGTGTTCAATGAGATGCGCCCATCACCTGGCCCCCAACATACAATTTGTTAGAAAAATGAGTTTTATTTTTTAATTATCTTTATTTATTTATTTGATACAGATAAATTGAGAGGGGAGGGAGGTATAGAGGGGGAAAGACAGAGAGACACCTGCAGCCCTGCTTCACCACTCATGAAGGTTCCCCCTACAGGGGATCAGGGGTTTGGACCTGTGACCTTATGCACTGTAATGTGTGTGCTTAACCAGGTGTGCCAACACCTACCCCCCCAAATCAGTTTAATTTTCAAAAAAATGGTTTACTGATCTCACTGTACTTTCTGACATAGTACTTTTGTTGATTACAAAAATATCAAAGATATTATGTTGTTAAAAATATTTGTGCACATTATTTTTAATATATACAAAGAAAAATAAGGAAAAAATCCAGTGCCAAGTGGTAGCACACTTAGTAAAGTGCACCTTTTGCTGATTTACAGGGAAAGAGTTCATGAAGCAATGCTGCAGGTGTTTCTCCTCCTCCCTCTTCCTTTCCACTTCTCTCTTTATCTCTATTGTAAAATGAGTGAAAAAAGGAAACATTTTATGTGTGGTGGAATGATAGACCTGGTGCCAAACAAACAAACAAACACATAAATAAATAAATAAATCCACATGGCTAATGTTGAAAATATTGATGTCATGACCATTTCCTTACTTCACTCATGGGATATTTCAATTTCAACTTTAGCAGTTTACTGTTATTTCTTACTAAAAATTTTTTTAATTTATTTCCCCTTTTGTTGCCTTTTTTTTATTGTTGTTGTAATTGATGTCATCATTGTTGTATAGGACAGAGAGAAGTGGAGAGAAAAGGGGAAGACAGAGAGAGGGAGAGAAAGATAGACAACTGCAGACCTGCTTCACCACCTGTGAAGGGACTTCCCTGCAGGTGGGGAGCCAGGGGCTCTAACTGGGATCCCCACATCAGTCCTTGTCGTTCATACCATGTGCGCTTAGCCCACTGTGCTATTGCCTGACTCCCGTTTACTGTTGTTTCTAAAACAAGATCTTTGTGTCATTATTTTATAAAACAGTTTATCTGCTTGTATTATAATTCCTTACTATTACTGATAATGTGAAAATCATCATGCATAGTTATTGCAGTTTTGAAAATTCTATTGGTAAAAATGTGTATTATTTTAAATATAAGTATCTAAAAGAAGTAATCAATATCAACATATATGATGACTAACTTCAATATTAAGAATAAGAACAACCATTTAAATATCTGGGTAAAAATCTGTAGAAATTACTGAGCAATTTTAATTTCCAGTCTAAATGAAAGACGAGCAGTAAGAAAATTATTCAGGAGAAAAAAAATCAAAATTTTTAGTTGAAAAAACTCACACTATCTCAACCCCTGACCTCCAATGTGTTATGTGATAATAGAAAAACTCCAGTTAAAAATTATGCTCAGTTTTTAAAATAGGGCAACTGTTAATTTGAGATAAGTTTCTTAATTCTCTTGCAGCAATTCTATACATTTTTATATTTTATAATATAATATGTAGGAACAATGGAAATTATATCAGGAAATATATATATTTCCCCCAAGAGCACTGCTCATCTCTGGTTTATGACAGTGTGAGATTGAATCTGGGGCTTTGTAGTCATAGGTGTGAGAGAGAATCTCTTTGTATAACCATTATGTTATCTCCTCTTCCCACAATGGTATTTTTTTTTAATTTCCTTATTTGGGGATTAATGGTTTACAGTTGGGAGTAAAATACAATAGTTTGTACATGAGTAACATTTTCCAGTTTTCAGGACTTCCTCTGTGATCATGTTCCAGGACCTGACCTCTCCCACAGTCTTTTACTTTGGTGCAATACATCAACTCCAGTCCAAGTTCTGCTTAGTCATAATGGTATTTTTAAGATATAGGTAGACGATTCTAGTAATAGTTCTCATATTTTTAATTCATGTAGTAGGAATAATAAGAAAAAGGAAGTTTTTATCATTAACTTATACGTATCCCTAGAAAGATCTTTGTCTTCATTATGGTATTTGCAACATAAATAAATCCAAAATAGACATACATAATCATAATTTTACACATCTTCAAATTTATCTTTACGTTTTATTTTATGCACTGTTATAAAACAAATAGTCCCAAATTAGCAATTTAAAATAGGGAACATTTGTTATCTCACACTGTCCAGACTGTAAGAGTGGCCTTTCTCTGTGTGTCTAAGGTTCCTGTCACATTGTTGATACTGTTTAAGTCATTTTACTGATTTACTTTTTTTTTCTCATGAGGATTATCACTAGGGATCTGTGCTTATATGATTCTACCATTCCCAGTGGTCTTGTTTTAAATTTTTATTTATAAAATAAAAACATTGACAACACCATAAGAGAGGTACAATTCCACACAATTCCCACCACCAAAACTGCATATCCTATTTCCTTCCCTAGTAGTTTTCCTATTCTTTATCCCTCGGGGAGTATGGACCCAGGGTCATTATGGGGTACAGAAGTAGGAAGGTCTGGCTTCTGTAATTGCTTCCCTGCTTAATATGGGCTTTGACAGGCAGATCCATACTCCCAGCCTGTCTCTTTCCCTAGTGGAGTGGAGCTCTGGGGAAGC
The DNA here is from genome assembly GCF_950295315.1 of Erinaceus europaeus. Taxonomy (NCBI): domain Eukaryota; kingdom Metazoa; phylum Chordata; class Mammalia; order Eulipotyphla; family Erinaceidae; genus Erinaceus; species Erinaceus europaeus. Next base: position 101,626,284 of record NC_080166.1, read on the forward strand.
AGGGAAGCAGGGCTTCAGGACACATTGGTGGGTGGCCTGTCCTAGGAAGACCAGTTGGCATCATGATATTATATGGAACCTGGTGGCTGAAAGAGTTAAGACAGAAAGCAGAACAAATTGTTGACTAATCAGGAACCTAAAGACTGGAATATTGCCTATGAAGATTTGAGGTCTCTATTTTGGAAAAAGGTAGTAGGTCTATTTTAGGTATATTCCAAGGGGCCAATGACCCTACTGGTTTTTGTCTGCACCTGACATCTACTATGCAGGTGACCTAAATTATTGCCTATCACCCAAGGATGATGGGTCGTGAAATTGGTGTAGCCTGGAATGTTCCTAGCGGTGACTCAGTGATCATTTTTATAGAGTGAGAGACATAAAGAGAAGGGAGAGACAGAGAGAAGAGACACCAGCAAAACTGTTCCACCACTTGTGAAATTTCTGCTTCAGAGGGAGAGCAGGAACGTGAATATGTTTAATGTGTATACACTACTAGATGAATCTTAATGTGGATCCTATGATCTACCTTTTTTTAAAATTTTTTATTTATAAAAAGTAAACATTGAGTAAACCATAGGATAAGAGGGGTACAAAACTCCACACACTTCCCACCACAAGAACACTCTGTATCCCATCCCCTCCCCTGATAGTTTTCCTATTCTTTAACCCTCTGGGAGTATGGGCCCATGGTCATTGTGGAATGCAGAATGCTGAAGGTCTGGCTTCTGTAGTTGATTCTTTACTGAACATGGGTGTTGACAGGTCAATCCATACTCCCAAGCTGCCTCTCTCTTTCCCTAGTGGGTTGGGGCTCTGGGGAAGCAGAACTCCAGGGCACATAGGTGGGGTTGTCTGTCCAGGGAAGTCTGGTTGGCATCATGATAAAGGTATTTTGGTGGTAGGAATGGTGTTTATGTACACTCCTATTAATTTGTAGTCATATAAATCACTATTTAATTAATATGAAAGGGGAAATTTTGACTGAATGTCTCAAACTTTTTAAAGCACAGACTGAGTCTTTTTTAATACATAGGCTAAGTCTTTGATATGTTGACTCTCTTAAAAGCTTAGATCAGAGAGAACAAAAGCAACCAGTGGCACAGCTATATAAAAATAATGCCAAAAGACATAAATTATGGTGATGTTGTGTATGATACAGCAAATACTAACAAAGGGATATTTTAAAATTTAACCCAATTGTCAAATAATGTGATTATAGCAATAACTATCTATTGTCTTATTAACCCTAAGACAGCAGGAACCTCCCGCTTCCTCTATAGAACCTTTATGTCCCCCAGTCCTGGAACCTCTAGGGTGGGGCTTACTTTCCTGCATGTTTCTCTCAATTCATACCAAATGATACTGCATCTGTTGATCCCAAGCTAATCGATGAAACAAGTACCACATCAGCATGTTTCACTTCAGACTGTGTCCAGAGAAGTCAGGCATGGAATGTCAACCTTTCAGCCTCATTACTCAGGTAAGACCTTTCCTTTCATAGGATTCTCTAATTCCATTCTAGGAGGTTCACTTCCTAACAAAGTCCCAAACCCTAGATATAGATCAGGTCCCATAAGATCTACTTTTTATGAGAGAGAGGAGAGAGGGAGGAAAGGAAAGTGGTTGGATGGATAGATGGATAGCTGAATTATAGATATATGATAGATAGATAGATAGATAGATAGATAGATAGATAGATAGATAGATAGATAGATATAGATAGGTAGATACCAGAGCACCACTCAGTTTCAGCATGTGACTGTACAAGGAACTGAACATGTAGCCAATTGAATTCTGGATTCTAATGCTGAAACATTTCCTGCCTCTGGCATCATCATAAAGCTTTGTTTTTAAATTTACTAAGAAATAGTCACTTTCTGCACACACTTGCATCTTTCCATATTATCATTCACCATAAGAATTCTAGAATAATGCAGACTGATAAATATCTGGTGGAGTCATTCACAAAATACCATAAAATGGTAATAAGACTCCCAGCATTAAAGGTCTAATGTTTCATAAGCATATACTGAAGAGAAAGAGAGGTGATATTATTATGACAAATATAGGAAGAAATATTGGAGAAACATGAGAACTATGATTTTTCAAATAAGTGGTCAGGGTCACTGTTGAGAAGACAATCTGACTTCCTATTAATTCCAAGACAGAAAATAGTGTCCTTCTTTTGAGGTACAACTATACATAAGGCACAGTTGGGGCTATGATTTGCTTACCCAAAGAATATCAGAGTGAGAAATAGTAGAAATGGTAAGAACAAAGGGAATGTAGAAGACTCGAGTTTTTAAAAATGTGACATTAGAGGCAGAGTTATAAGCCATTGAGCTATTGTAAGGACCTTAGATTTTGCTTTGAGAAGTTTGGGGCCTCATTACAGGATTTTCTGTCCTTTTACAAAATGTTCTAACAGATCATTCTAAAGAATCATTCTGGCTGTGACTAGCAGACAGAAATAAAACATAAACAGAGTGGAAAATAATAGTTTATTATTGAAATATGGTCATTACAGCTGATGGTAATCAGAAGAAAGATGAAAGTAATGATATATGGAAGACACTTTGATTTTGAATAATTTTAGAAAAATGTTCAATACAATTTGAAGTATAAAAGAAGGAAGACGATCCTAAGTTTTCTTTTCTTAAGAGTAATGTGATCAACAGAAAAGACTAAGCGATTATCAGCTGGAATGAGAAAAGTCATGTGACAGTTGATTTTGGCAAAATAAAGAGTAACTTAAAATACATATAAAATTATATATCCTCAGATAATTATAATTTGAAAACATCTGTATTTTTAAAACCATATAAACATTTTCTTAAATCAAATACCCACAAAATTTTTAATATGTTTCATATTTTTAAATAAAGATAATAGTAAAATCAAGCAATAATTTTAAATGACTATACATTAAGTGAAGCCCCTGTGAATCTGTATCATGGAAATAGGTATGGTAATACACACAAAGAAGATTGGTATTACTGTAAGTTTCTACTAACAAAATTTAAAATTAATTAAATAAAAGAACAATAATAATGAAAATATGTATAAATATTCAACATTGTGGGGGATTTTTCTGATTATTAAAGGAGTTCTACTATTGGATTGAAAACAAATACATTTACAGATATAAATTCAATGAAAATAGTTAATAAAAATAGTCAAAGACAAACTGTAAATATTTGTATGAGCATGTGACTCTGTGTGTGTAGTTTTTGGTTATATATGTACAGTTAAACTATATGCAGACAAGGTAGCAAACAATAAAACTGTGGAGAGAATAAGAAACAGAAAAAAGGAGGGAAATCAAGCTGATGAAGAGAAATGAGACTAGAAAGGTCATATGCATGATGTATTTATACTTAAATTATTACATAGATATGGAAATATACTCAAGAAAACCTTTAGAATTTAACTAAAAATTGAAAAAAATATTAATGTAAACTTTTATCATAGAGCTATATTTCTCATCAGTGCTTATTTGATTTAAAGAGGTAATATTTCCACCTATTCAAGTTCCTTCTTACAAGAAAAAGTGGTAATGCATTGTGTATTGATTCAATTTAAAAATATAAGAAAAGAATAATTAAATTGGTATTAAGTGAAAATGGATCTAGGTACTGGAAGACAGGAGTGATTCAACCTCAAATCCATTCTCTGTGTGTGTGTGTGTGTGTGTGTGTGTGTGTGTGTATGTGTGTGTGCGTGTGTGCATGTGAGTGTGTGTGTGTGTGTGTGTGTTGGTAGATGTGACACTTCCTTAAAATGTATTATTTATTTTTATGCATAAGAGTAACTAGAGAACAGTTCAGCTCTACCCATGGTTAGTAATGCTGAGGGGTTGGACCTGGGACACCTGAGATTTCAGTTATGCAAGTCTTATCTTCTGCACTTTTTTATCTCTGTGGTCTAAGCTTGATATTTTTAATGATTCTAGTGTATTATTTCACAAATTTTAAAATATTCCTATAAATGTGTATAATTTACCTCAACCATATTTAACATTATGAAACAATGGAAAGATTGCTCTCTCACATCAAGAATATATGACTCAGAAAACATCCCTGACTCATCTGACTTTGGTCACATTCTATCTTGAACCAATCATTGTTCCCATAGGGATATTCTAATATCATCATTACTGGTATGTTAAGTGTAGGCCAGGGACCAGTTACACTGACAATTCATTGCTTGTTTGAAATATATAGAGGCTCAAGTTGCTATAGAACTACAGGTTTAGAATTGCAATGTAAAACATATATATGTATATGCAGAAATTTACTAGGTGCTTTTGTAACAAATTTAGCTCCATATACAGAGAGAAATTATTCCAACAGAATCCACTGTATACTTCTTGTTCTCTCCTAATTTCATTTTTATTTTTTCTCCGTGGTTTCTCTCTATTCATTCCAGATAACTAGGGAAATAAGTGGAGTGCTGGTAATTGCTAGATGTTATCATTTGATGGTCTTATACACTGTTTCTTATATATTTTTTAAAATAAATTTTTAATGAAAGAGAGATGAAAAGAGAATGGGGGATGGGTAGAGACAGGGAGACCAGAGCACTGTTCAGCTCTGGCTTATGTTGGTACTGGGGATTGGCTCTTGGATCTCAAAGCCTCAGGCATAAAAGTCTTTTGTATAACCATTATACTACTTCCCCACCCCACACCACCTTTTTTTTTTTTTCCCTTCAACATGAAATACTTGAATTCCTAAAATGCAGTTCTTGTTATCTTGGTTCAAAATTCCATTACTTGGATTATCCTTCTTTTTTAAAGAAACTTTCATCTCTAAAAAAGAATTATAATTGTCACTGCTATGCATGCAGTACTTTCAAATTTGACAGAATAAACACCCAATATTCATTTGTAAAATTAATTGAGCCTAAACGTTTTATGAATTTATGCAAATAGATATATACACTAAAGTTCCAAAAAAACTTGATGATTCATGTGCAAAACCAGGTATACAAAATCACTGACTTACTAACATAATTATGCAAGACTACAGATCTTGATTTGTTGAATTACTTGGATTATTTACAATTCAGAAACATGTTTGATCCCAATTAGACTCACTGGACAATTAAAGCAATTAAATTGTTAAGGTGATCTAACATTCCTATATCAATCACATGCTTTGTTTTATTAAAAAGAATGAGGAAGAGAGGGAGGAATGCCAGTCAAATGCATATCTAGGTATAATTCAGGAGACAGGATCAGAATGGGAAAACGCAGGGTGAAACATGGACTGGAATTGCAGGTATTGCACCAAAGCAAGGAATTCTGGGGAAGAAATGTAAACGAGAGTGGTTAGAGGGGAGAATGGGATTCTAGATTGTGGGAGAGAATATTTTGTAGCATTCCTAGATTAGAAGTATCTATGCAAGTATACTTTCATCCATTTATTTTTAAGTGTACTTTTATTCAACTTGATAATAATTTTATAATACTATTTGCCCTCACAGTTTGCATACTACATATTTTGTGTCATTAATTAAAAGTCATTATTATTTCTATTTTACTGATTTTTTTGGAATTCAAGAAAATTAGACAACTGGACAGAATCATAGGCCTAGCAACATTTAACACTCAGGTTGTTGGCTGGCAAAATAGCTCACATGGATAGTGTGCTACTTTGCCATGTGCATAACCCAATTTTGATCTTGACTGCTACCACATTGGAGGGACTTAGAATTGTAGGTTATTTCATTGTCTCTTTTTCTGCTTCTCAGTCTCTATTGTAAAAGACAGTTGAGTCTGTCTTCAAATATCATATTTCTGACATAACAGAGGCTATTTCTGTGACTAGGAATTTCACATACATTATTATCTTTTATCAACTTAATGCAATTTTGAGCAATATACCTTTCAATATGGCTATAGGAAATGGCAATGTAAAAAAAATCTCTTATTGTTGTTCTAAGCTTGTTGAAGCAGGTAGTTAAGTGAAGCATGATGGAAGAGAAAATACTAAACTTATCTACTTCAAAATAAAGCTTAAAAGCACATGTAAATAGTATACAACCCATGTCATTATTCTATGTACTACAGTGGTTACTACATTATTATGCCATTATTCTATGTACTACAGTGGTTTACATCTTTTCCATTTTTAATTAAAATATATATTTATATTTATTTTGGACAGAGAAATTTAAAGGGAAGGAGGAGACAGAGATAGATAGAGATAGATAGATAGATAGATAGATAGATAGATAGAAGGAGGAGACATATATATATATATATATATATATATATATATATATATATATATATATACATATATATATAGAGAGGGGGGGGGAGAGAGAGACTGACAGCGCTGCTTCATTACTCATGAAGCTGTTCGTTCCCTGAAAGGTGAGCACTGAAGACTTGAACCCAGATCCTTTTATAGTAACATGTTATCCCAAGTCCTTGTGTATGGTAACATGTCCATTCAACTGGTGTACCACCACATGGCCCCCTTCATCTTTTGCAATGAGTCATTTTCTGGTATGAGCTACAGGATGATAGATGGCAATCCCCCCCCCCACCCCCGCCAAAAGTCGCTTCTACAAAACAGGCTAGTAATTACTATCTAGTTATCAAACTATTTGGTATGCATTTGCTTGTTAATGCCTGCTTATTTTAAACAATATATATGTATCAGGTTTTCAGAATAGAAAAGTCAATTTAAATAATTTGTTTTAAGGGAAGAAAATCTAGTTAATCATTTGTTTAAGTAATTGAGTTAAGACTATGTTTAGACTTCTGGCTTGGGCAGCGAGGAGAACAGTGTTTTCTTTCACTAAGTTAAAAAAAATAACACTCAATAGGAGAGATTCCTGAATGATCAGATTATCTAGGAACAGACTGACTCAAAAGTGCAGTTTTGAAAGTCCCATCAAGATAATCTGTTTAGACATAACTGAGTAGTCCTGGAGTTCAACATATATACATGCATACACATTCTTACAAGTTACTAAAAGCACTACATGTTACTTATGCATAAGTATTTTGATCAAGTCAAAAGGCTAGAAAAGAGTGCAAAAAAAAAAAAAAAGACCGAGAAAAAAACATGGATGCACGGCAGTGAAGTGCACACTTTGTAGAAAAGGTGTGAGAGGTGTGAGTTCTAACTTTGACAGCAAGGTGGGGTGTTTTACACAGCTGTATTACTTTAGAACCCACAACCTTATTCTCAGCTGTATATTGTTATGAGCTAAGTCCTATAATTTAGGTAGGTAAACACAAAGAGGGAAGATGCAAAACCAAAAACTTATTTTTTGATGTGTTATATTTTTATTTTTGTCATTTTTCTTCTTAGGATTCAGAAATTAACTTAATTTAATTTTATTTTATATTTTTCTATCAGAGCAGACACTCATCTGAAGCTTTACAGGACCAGAGAAATAGCTCATTTTGATAATGTGTGATTTTTCCATGTGCAACATTCAGGTTCAAGTTCAGTCCCCACTACGTAGAAGGAAGCTTTGGTACTATAATGCTTTTTACTCACTCTTCCTGTCTCTATACTAAAATTAATAATAATAATAATAATAATAATAATAGCTATACAGAACATATATATTTTTTTCTTAGTATGGGTTCCAATACTAAAAAAAAAATACTAATTAAATTATCTACTGTACATTATTTATAAGGATTTAGCTTATGTGTTGATGACAAAAATGTAAATATTAAAATACATTTTGGAAATTAATATAGTTAATTTTATAGGACAGAGGGAAATTGAGAGGGAAGGGAAATAGAGTGAAAGAAAGAGATATACCTGTAACACTGCTTCTGCCCTTCTGAAACTTCCCACTTACAGGTGGGGGGGGGCAGGGGCATGCATTCATGTTCTTGTGCATAACATGTGCACTTAACCAAATGTACCACCATCTGGACCTGAGTGCTCTTTTTACTAGTGAAGTTATGATATTTCTTAACAAGCTTCTCAAAATAAGTTTAAGGTCTTTTTTCATATATTGTCAACAATGATTTCAAAAGAATACACAGTGTTATGAAGATCCCCTGCACATAAAAACACAACACTGTAGCTTTCATAAATAACACTTTCCTCCATTATCCACATTAAGATAGACATCATATCTGTACTCCTAAGAGCCAAAGTACCACTGTGATCTTCAAGGATGTGAGACACTCCCATAGTGATGTAAAGTTTCTAGGTTGAATGGGAATTCTCTTTCAGTTGCCTCTCTTAGCATTGTATTTGTTATTTCCTGCTGGCTCTAAGGCAGACTATTTATACTTCCTGTAGGCTTACAGTTTTAGTAAGCACCAAATGGGGACAGACCTGGTGTTTTGCAGTGAATAATGAACTTCTGTAAAACAGCAGGAAGATAAGACTTTCCAAAACTTGTGCTGTGTTCTTACTAGTGGAGTCTACAAAGTCATGGTCATTATTTGTTAGAAAGGATTGGTGTAACACACTTTAAATATCACACCAGGGGCCAGGTGGTGGTGCACTTAGTTCAGTACACATTACAATGCACAAGGACCCAGGTTCAGAATCCTGGTCCACAGTTGGAGGGGAAAAAGCTTCAAAAGTGGTGAAGTAGGGCTGCATGTGTCTCTCCGTCTCTTTCCCTATCTCTCTCTCTCTCCCCTCTCAATTTTTCTCTGATTCTATCAAATAGATAAATAAACAATTAAAAATTGTTGAGTGGGTTTTGGTGCACCTGGTTGAGTGCACATGTTACAATGTGCAAGGACCCAGGTTCCAGCCCCTAGGACCCACCTGCAGGGGGAAAGTTTCACAATGGTGAAACAGTGCTGTAGGCATCTCTCTGTCTCTATCCCTCTCTTTCTCTACCTTTCTCTCAATTTCTGGTTATCTCTATTCCATAAATAGATAAAGGTAATAATATATATTTTAAATCATGCCTCTGGCATAGATCTCAATATGGTTTACATTTTTTAAAAATAGCTATAATTATTATTACCTCACATAAAAACAATATTTCCAAGTAATTTAAAAAATATAACTCCATAAATAAGTAAAAATAAAGAAATACACAAATAAATGAAAAGTTAAATGCATGTTTATTTTTTAGAATTACTTACAGTTCTACTAAGGGAATATCTAAATTAAGGGAATATCTAAATTGACATGTAGAGATTAAACTGATGTTTTGTAACGTCAGCTGCTGAATTACCTGTTAGTGTATTCTTCTTACCATCCATCTGTAGGGCTGGGGGTAGGGGTTTCATAAGTGGTGCAGCAGTGCTACATGTTTTTCCTCTTTCTCTCAGTCTCTCTCATTATCTTTCTATGTTTTTCATCCACTATCAGGAAGAAAGAAAGAAAGAGAGAGAGAAAGAAAGAAAGAAACAGCTGTGTGTATTGGGCGGTGGGGGTGGGGTGGGAACTCCAATAACAGTAGAGTCCTGCAGGTACTGAGCCCCAGCAATAATCCTGGCAGAAAAAGAAGTATTTTGTTATAAACACACACACACACACACACACACACACACACACACACACACACACACACACACACAACTACATAGTTTAATCACTGTTCTCAACACTTTTTCCCTTACAATAGTTCCACTAAAAGTAGTGCTATAGGCTCCATTAATTTATTAGACTGTATTTGAAATAAGAAAGTAACACATGTAAACTTTGTGAATAAAAATTCAAAGAAAAAATGAAATGTTTTACTAATCACTACTTGGGAAAAAAAAAAGAAATCTTAGTTACTGACTCCCACAAGCAATACTGAAATTTACACATGAAATTAATCATGCATTTATTCATTTGTTGAAAAATGAGAACAGAACTCTGTAGAGATAATGCTAGGTCCACAATAGGGACATTAAAACGTATTCAAACTAATAAGTGAAAACAATGAGCCAAAAGAATTATCTTTATTTAAGCAAATGGTATGAGATGAGCTACACAATAGGTTTAGTACATGTGAACCACTTGGTTTCAAAAAATCTCAAATATTGTCACAAAAATGGAACTTCTTGTTAATTGATAGATTAACATACTCTAATCACATTAAAAGGACATTACAATTTAATAAAAAATGTGGAATTTTTCCCTACTGAATTTTTTAAGCAATTTTAATCAAGGGAATTAAATTTTATCTTAAGTTCACTTTAGATGCTTGTGGTGATTATGGTGGCTTAAATGACAACCTAGCAAGCTAAAATTGTCCAGTAAAGACACTAAAAAGCAATATGTTATATTAAAAGCACCATGCTTAGTATGCCTTTTATATCACTTGGGAGAATTTAACTATCATGCACACATTCATTCTAAAGAAAAAGAGAGAGAGAGAGACTCTACTTCTAAGTTACACATTGATGTGTGTGAAGCAATAAATAAAAGTACAAAAGACACAGTACATTTTTCAAGAATAAGAAATTTATGTTACGTGTCCAGACTGTTGTTTAGCTACATGTATGGAAAGACTGAAACATTTTATAAGCTTGTATGATTTTTCATTTATATTTGAAGAAAAGGGTTGTTTCATTTGACAGTTAGAAGGTGAGTTTTGCATAGCACAATTCATGTGACTAGCAGACCCAGAAATAAGGCATTGTATACTCAGTTTGACCACAAACTGTGACCATGGAATCTAAAATGAAGGATAATGAATTTTTTGTGCCACAATGATTTTTTTTTGAAAGTATTATAAACTGGCTTGCAAAAATGTGGGGTTTTATGCTTCCAAATGATATTTTAATTGGTAATCATATCAATTTATATATTATGCATGAAAAATAGAGATAAACAATTTGGTGCGGAGGAGATAGTTCAACCAGTAAATCATGTGTCTCACATGCCTGAGATTCCCTGTTCAAACCCTATCATTACACATAGCAAAATGGTAGTCTGTGCATCTCCTCCTCTCCCTCCTGCTCTTCCTTTTCTTCCTCTTCTTCTTCTTTCTCAGTATGGAACTCTACTTTGCAATTAAATATATATATATAATAATTACCAGACAGGGCCAATTGACTATGTGTAAACACCAGAATTCAAACATATAGTTGCCACTTGTGTGTAAGTGTGTGTATGTGTGCGTATGTGTGCATATGTGTGCGTGTGTGTGTGTGTGTGTGTGTGTGTGTGTGTGTGTGTGTGTTGGGAGAGTGCAGTGAGGATGTGGGGAGAGGGTAGTCTTCACTATTGATGAAGTGGTGTCTTAGGTATTTCTCTTTCTCTCTTCCTATCTCTCTTCTCTCTCAACTTTTCTATGTATCTATTAATAAGAAGAACAATAAAGAAAAAAAATTATGGCCAACAGGAGCAGTGGATTATTCATGGGGGCACAAAGCACCATCAGTATTGGTGACACTAAAATAATAACAATAAAAGTAATACTTAACCAAGGATTTGAAGTCACAAGTATCTGGCAGAGACTACTGTATCAAGGTCAAGTCAAGGGGCAGGGGAGACAGCATAATGTTTACACAAAAGGATTTACATGTCTGAGGCTCCAAAATCACAGGTTCAATCCTCTGCACTGTGATAAACCAGAACTGAACAGTGGTCTGGTTTCTCACACTGTTTCTTTTCTCTCTCACTAAAATAAAATAATGTATTAATAAAATAAAGACCCCTGTCCCGCTAGGGAATGATAGGGACAGGCTGAGAGTATAGATCGACCTTCCGAAATCCATGTTCAACGGAGAAGCAATTACAGAAGCCAGACCTTCTATCTTCTATACCCCTTAATGACCCTGGGTCCATACTCCCAGAGGGAAAACCCAAACTAATAAAACTAGGCAGTTACAAACAAGAAATAAATGGATGGAAATGATATATAATTGATTCTGTATGAGATACTTTATGTGTTCACTCCTTATTTGGTTGTTTATTATACAGAGGCAGAGAGAGAGAGAGAGTAACCTCCTTCAGTGCCGTGGGGCTGGACTTGAGCCTGGATTGTGCATGTAGCAATGCAGTATGCTATCCAACTGAGCTATTACACTGAACCTATGTAAGATATGTTAATAAAGTTTTGAAATTAACAACTCCTGTAGCTAACATTTACATTAAATTTTAGCACATATAGAAAGATGACTAAATTTTTATTACGCTATAAAAACAAAATTAGATTACATGGGAAACATTTTAGGAATTGGTAATTGGTAAAATACACTGTGACTAATTTTCTAGATAGGTTGAGAGGGAGAAAGATAAGATGCCTGTAGACCTGCTTACCTGTTTTTGAAGTCCCTACCCCCACCCCATAGTTGGGGAGCCAGGGCTTGAACCTGGAGACTTGCAGATGGTAATGTATACACTAAACTCAGTGTTCCACTACCTGCCCCCCACTGTAATATCTTTCTATCAGACAAAAATCAGTTTGGAGTGGTGAAAACCCAGTAAAAACCAAATAAATAAATATGAAAATAAAAATACTTTTTTTTAACATACTGAAAGTTACATAAATCTGATAAAAGGCCACCTCCACTGGATTTTAGAAAGTTAGGATTTTACTATTTTTAGTACTTTCTTTTTTTTTAACTTTTTTTTAATTTTTATTTTATTTATTTATTTATTTATTCCCTTTTGTTGCCCTTGTTGTTTTATTGTTGTAGTTATTATTGTTGTTGTCGTTGTTGGATAGGACAGAGAGAAATGGAGAGAGGAGGGGAAGACAGAGAGGAGGAGAGAAAGAGAGACACCTGCAGACCTGCTTCACCTCTTGTGAAGCGACTCCCCTGCAGGTGGGGAGCCAGGGTTCGAACCGGGATCCTTCTGCCGGTCCTTGTGCTTTGCGCCACCTGTGCTTAACCCGCTGTGCTACAGCCCGACTCCCTTTAGTACTTTCAATAAATACGAACATGATTTCCTTTGACCCCAATGATTTCTTGTGTTTTGATTACTTATCGTTCAAGGATTTTCCAATTTATGTGGAAAAGAATCAAGGGACATATAAACTATGATATAATTATATATGTATATATGTATGGTTAAAAATAACATGAAAATTGAATTATTAACTGTATTGACTGTTTATGCTTTTCTCATTAATACCTATATTCTCTAGGTTAAAATGAAGTCATATTCAAAGAAAATCACATAGAAAAATAAGTAGAGACTTTTGGAGAAACTGCCTACTACCAAAGTTTATCAAAATATGTAATAGCTACATTTGTGTAAATGTTTTACTGTGGAATGAAAGTTTTATGGTATATCAGCTTATTAGTCATATTTTTTTAGTATTATAAGGAATTATTCTATTCTTTTTTCAGATGGAAACAATTTCTGTAATAATATTCCATGTGCAGAATTACAAATATGTATAACATTATTTATTTATTTTTTATTGATCTTGTTTTTATATTGTTGTAGTTATTATTGTTGTCCTCCTTGTTGGATATGACAGAGAGAAATGGAGAGCGGGGGAAGACAGAGAGGAAGAGAGAAAGACACCTGCAGACCTGCTTCACTGCCTGTAAAATGACTCCTCTGCAGGTGGGGCACTGGGGGCTCAAACTGGGATCTTTAAGCTGGTCCTTGCACTTTGCGCTCCCTGGACTTAACCCACTGCACTACTGCCCGACACCCAGCATTTTTAATATAATATATTTCTTAATAATGCTTAATCTATTATAATAAAATGCTATCCACAGATGCCCATATCTGTGTGTACACTGTTAATATTCCTTTAAAGTTTATTATTATACAAAGTAATATCATTACATACCTACCATGTCTACTAAAAAAAATAATTGTCAAGCTCTATATATACTTTCTGATATTCTTCTCTCTCTCTCTCTCACTCTCTTTTTTACCAGAGCACTCTGATCAGCTCTGGTTTATGGTGGTACAATGAATTAAACCCGGTACTTTGGTTTAATTCTCAAGTCTCAGGCATGGGAGTCTCTTTGCATAACAATTATGCTATCTACCCCCACTGTTTTCTGAGTTTCTTTTATGATTGTCATCATTTTATTTTTATTTATAAAATGGAAATATTGACAAGACTATAGGATAAAAAGGGTACATTTCCACACTATTCCCACCCCATAGTTACAGAAATAATAGTCAATCCATATCTGTGACCTTTGAAGAACCACTGCAGTTTCCAACAAAGAGAATAGACACATAGAACTCTGGTGGTAGAAACAGTGTGGAATTTTACCTTGTTATCTCATAATTTCATAAATTAATATTAAATCACTAATTTAAAAAAAATTCCCACCCTCAGAACTCCGTAATCAATCATCTCCCTTGATAGCTTCCCTATTCTTTATTCCGCTGGGAGCATGGACTTAGGATCATTATGGGGTGCAGAAGGTCGGAAGGTCTGAGTTTCTTATGTGGGTTTTGCCTACCTTTAAAATATGACATAGGTGTTTCTCAATATGTACAGAATGAGCTTATTTTGTTACCTTGGTAAGAGGAACTAATAGTCAGTAGAGGTTCATGGTTTAAATTATTTTAAGAGAAGTGAGGCTATTTCAGCTTCTTTCCATGGTGCCTATTCTCATCTGCCCTATCCCTCCTTTTTATTAAACATTTTGTCCTGTTTTATATTTTACTGCCTTTAAGGCACCAAGTTGTAGATGCTGCTATGATCCCCTACTGACTTCCCTGGCACCACTGTGTCCTGGAACTTCACATCTCTAGCAAAAGATAGAAGCAGTCTGGTGGTATAGGTCGATCTGCCAATGCCCAAGTCTAATGGAGAAGCAATTACAGGAGCCAGAATTCCCACCTTTTGTACTCCGTAAAGAATTTTGGTCCATATTCCCATATGGAGGTGGGGGATGATGTTTGGGGAAATGACCTAAGGGCTCTGAATTCCAATTCCATCAGGATGGAGAGAGAGAGAAAAGGAAACAAGGAAGGTCATTCAGAAGTAGTAATAGGTGTAGGTGTGAAATAAGAAGGAAGAGAAGTCAGGACAGGGATAAAAATGGGCAAATATAAAAATATAGATAGTAATAGAAATAGTAGTTAACCCCTATCTGTGACCTTGGGAGAACTACTGCAGATTCCAATGAAGGGAACAGGAACACAGAACTCTCATGGTGGGAATGATGTGGAGTTATACTGCTGTTATATCATACTTTTGTAAATCAATATTAAATTACTAATAAAAAAAACTTGGAATGAGTCTGGGAAATTGTTCTTATTATAGTTCAGTCTTGTGGCCTATTCCTATCCAAAAAGTAATCACCACTGCTTCTCTTATGACTTGGAAGAAGGGAAGATAACACTAAAGTGTTTATCAGTGAGTAGTTCATCTCAATCTGTGAAACTCTTTTATCACTCTAAGAATAAAATCCTCTCCATATCCTATGAAACCCCTCCCTCTCTTTATACTACAGATACCTCAATACAGGCTAAATAACCCAGTTCCTTCCTATTTGGATTTGGAAATTCAATACATATTTAGAATTTTTTTCTACTATTTTTATTTTACCTGATCCTAACATAGCTTGTGGACTTAGTCTCAAAAAAAGATGGGGAAATGTGACAATTATTTCTCACTACACTAAATTCAGCTATACTAAATTTCTCTAAAGAACATTTCTTATATTTCTGTCTTCACAAAGCAATGGGATTCCTCATTTGGATTCTTGGTTTTTCTGATACAACCCTTTAAATTTCTATGCCTCTGAACATGTAACTAGAATCTTGGATTTACTTTTCTTTTCTTACTTTATTTTCCTCATCCATATCATTGCATTGTCTTCAGGTTCTTTCTCCACCTTCTTCAGCCCTCGTCCCAAATCCAACAGGTTGTACAGAAACATGAAGACACTTATGAAGACACTACTCATGAGTGAAAAGTCTTTCCTCTTATTAAGTTGGATTGTTCACCATAATACTTACAGATTTACATTATCTGAACTTCATTTGTATTTTCCTCTAATTCATATTTCACAAATTGTGTTTGAAAGCACAATAACGAAGTGTCACACAGTGGCGCATTGGGTTTGGCACTCAAGGACCCACAAACAAGGTTTCTAGTTTAAGCACCTGCCTCCCCACCTGCAGGGGGTCGCTTCACAAGTGGTGAAGGTGAAGAAGGTCTGTAGGTGTTTCTCTTTCTCTCTCCCTCTCTATCTACCCTCTTCTCTCAATTTCTCTCTGTTCTATCTAAAAAAATCAGAAAAAAAAAAAACCTGAATATGGGCCCCAGACCAAATAAAATTGATGGAGTTTACAGTCAACAATATTTACACTCCTTTCCCATATTAGGAAGCTACTCTTTTCCCTGATCCAGCTTTCTGGTCCTTTTCCACCCATGACATCATCTCCCCGGACAATAACATGTATCCACCTGCATATCACATTTCAGGCTCAGAGAAAAAAAAAAAAACCTAATATAGCCACAGGCCCTTTGAAATATAACTAAAATATGCCTACTAGCTTTCTACAAAATGGAGGACCTCCCAACTCTTAATCTGCACTATTCCAGCATATAGGTTCATTACTGTTCAACAATTTGTTTGGTTTTGTATGATAACTCTCCTGTCAACCACTAGGTTCCAGTTGCTAGCAGGATGCTGACCAGACTTCCCTGGAGAGACGAGCCCACCAATATGTCCTGAAGCTCTGCTTCCCCAGAGCCCCACCATACTATGGAAAGAGAGAAGTAGGCTGGGAGTATGGATCAACCTGTCAATGCCCATGATCAGCAGGGAAGCAATTACAGAAGCCAGACCTTCAGCCTTCTGCATTCCACAATGACCTTGGGTCCATACTCCCAGAGGGTTAAAGACTAAGAAAACTATTAGGGGAGGGGATAGGATACAGAGTTTTCTGGTGGTGGGAACTGTGTGGAGTTGTACCCCTCTTATCCTATGGTTTTGTCAGTGTTTCCTTTTTATAAATTAAAAAAAAAATCCCACAGGAGAGTGGATTTGTAGTGCAAGCATCGTGCCCCAGCAATAAACCTGGAGACAAAACAAACAAACAAACAAACACATGTTAGTGAACCCTTCATTTCAGACTAGACATTCTTCACTTACATGTCTTCTGTAATTCTTTGATCTAAACTTATCTTTTAACTTATCTTCATTTTCCTTGTTCCATCCATATGTAGATAGGAGTTTTTTTTCTATCTAGATTACTTTTATATTCCATTGGCATTTTTTTATCCTCTACATAATCAAAATTCTATAACCATTTCCTTGATTAAAGTGATTCTTTCATTTTTAACAATTACTGCAATTTTATCTTTAAATCTTCCTTAGCATGTTTTATTTATTACTACAGAGTATTTATGAAATTGATAGTTTTCTTACCACATGTACAATATAAATATTTCATATAAAGCAATAGCTGTTTAGTAGTCTGTAGGAGTAACCGTTAAATGTCTAATGAGGTCCCAGAAAACATAATAACTAAGCATATTATAAGTTAGTAAATTTGAAATTGATATGGCTTTGCTAGAGTAGATTTTTCTCATTATATTGTCTCCTTAGTGTGGTACCTGTTTACCAAGTAGCACAGATAGGTTTGCAAGTGCACAGATGGTAGGTAGGTATGTAGTTAGGTAGACAGGCAGATACAAATATATAGATGTTGATAGAAATATCAATAAATGCATTCTATATATCTATATGTATAATCTGTATCTATATCTCAATCATCAGTTGAAAACTATTTTTGATTACGATCTCTCTCATACATTTACTTTATAACTATACTATATCTAGCACTCAATAGCATATAGGAGCAGTATGAAGGTATGTTTCAGAGTTTTATATTCTTTTTTTAAAATTTTTATTTATTTTTTTACCAGAGCACTGCTCAGCTCTGGTTTATGGTGGTACTGGGATTGAGTCTGGGACTTTGTGAGTTTTTATATTCTTTAATATGTAATGAGGCTGAACTTGGCATATCAATTATTTCAATGATATTCAAAGTATACTTTTGCTTGATATACCCAAAGAACTATCTGAAAGGAAGCAACATTCAAGGAAATTGTGAATTTGGTGCCAGTAACATGATGTAATAATATTACTAGATAAAACTTAAAATTAAATAGAAACTATAAGTGTATGGCTGGGTGGTGGTGCACCTGGTTAAGTGCACATATTATAGTACACAAGGACCCAGACTCATGCCCCCAGTCCCCACCTGCAGGAGGAAAGCTTCACAAGTGGTGAAGCAGGACACATGTCTCTCTGCTTCTCTCCCTCTCTATCTTCCCCTTAGTCTCAATTTCTGGATGTTCCTGTCCAATAAATACATAAAGATTAAAAAATAAAAAAGAAATTATAAGACAATGTGATAAGTCATTGATAGCATCATTTATTTTATATTTATGATTTTTTCTTGGTTTCAAACATTTAACTACCAAATTTAGATAAATATGACTTCTCATGCTTATTGTAGCTATTACCCCCCCCCAGTCAAAACACTGGTTGCAAAAATTTAAAAAAAAAAGCAAAAAAATCTGATCACTGGATTGGGGATATAGCTCAATAGAATACACTGAATACATGCAATGGTATGTTCAATAATATATTTTAGAAATTGTAAATTAATAATAATGCACTATTCTGTTTTCAGGACTTATATAAAATATCCCTAGGGAAATTGTTTAAGGACATAGCCATATACATGTATTTAGTACACTATTTTAGTTATCATATGATGCTTAAGAAAATAAGAATTGTGGGCCATGCGATACTTTGATGACTTACAAAGAAGAGCACAACTGTTATCATGTACAAGAACCCAGACTCCAGTCATTGAATGTGCGTATTAAGAAAAAGAGGAAGCTTCACACCTGGTGAAAAAGTACTATGCTGTCTTCACTCTATCTCATTTTCCCTCTATGAATCTCATGCACTATCTGAAAAAAAAACATAGTGCACAAAGAGTAGACTTAATCTGACTATAGTAATCCAGCTCTAATTTTTTTCAGAAGCTCAGCTGCAGCTGAAAACAACCAATTACCAAGTGTACACAGTAAAACATTCAAGTTAAAGAGTCATCAGAAATCATTTTAATGTATCAATTATGGCATGGAATATTCAATAATTTGTGTTTTTTCATCTCCTAGTGTTATATTTTAGTCTACTCCTTTAGAGAAACAAACTGACCAAAAACTACAAATGAATTCATCTCCTTCCATACATTGCAGCAGTTAACAGATGAATTTTATTTATGCTTTCTTAATATTTACATTGATCACTTGATTAATATAGTTCTGCCAGGTTTTCATTTATATCAAATTGGCATTTTCTCTTGTTGCTATGAATAGATAATTTGTGAGTATATGTTTTCAGATTGTATAAATGCCATATCTTTTAACAAAAAATTTCCTCTTGGGGAAAAAAAAACAACAACAACCCTGTTCACTCAATATCTGTTGTATTGCCTGCAGTTGTTTTGTTTTGCTAATATATTCTTACTTTCTAGTGTAACAAGATTTTTTTTAGGTTTACATTTTTCTTGTCCTGTCCAAACATGGAATCACTATTCATACAATAGTATCTGAACTTTTAGAGGAGAATCATATTTAGAATTCACAACCATATTTAGAATTCACAATCATATTTAGAATTCACAATCATATTTAGAATTCACAATCTCAAGTTTTTGTGATTTTTATCTTTTTGTGTGTTTTTATTGCAACTGAGGACTTCTGACTCCACTCGTAAAACTAAAGTAGGCATCATTTGTGGGAAGATGGCGGACTGAGAAGCTGCTAGTGGCTTGGGCTCTGACTGGAAACAGTATGATTTTCTGCCTTTAGTAGGCCAGTCAATAAGGAGTCCTAGCGGTAACACTATAACTTAATTTGGGTTAAAAAATAGAGTAGAGAAAAAGGGAAAAAATTTTTTTCTTTTAAATTATTAATCCCAAAGTGCACCTCCTTCCCCTCCCCCCCATAACCAGTCCCTGGAGACAGGATTCTAGCAGGCTCCCC
Organism: Erinaceus europaeus; assembly: GCF_950295315.1. Taxonomy (NCBI): domain Eukaryota; kingdom Metazoa; phylum Chordata; class Mammalia; order Eulipotyphla; family Erinaceidae; genus Erinaceus; species Erinaceus europaeus. The sequence goes on from NC_080166.1 coordinate 101,646,180, forward strand.
TGCTGAGCTTATTTCTTTACAAGGTTCCTGTCCCACCAGGGAGTATCATTCATTCTAAGTCTATCCTCTTCTGTAAACTCTGGCCTTTATTCTTTCTAAGTAGCCAAACCCCCCACCCCACAAAACATAGCTAATTGAATAATTAAACATAAATAAATAAATAAATCTTTCCTTTCACCAATCTTTTATTACTGTTCTTTTTCTTACCGTTTTCTTTTCTCTCTCTCTTTTTTTTCTTTTTCTCATTCTAGTCATCCTTTCTTCCTTAATCCTACAGCTTCCAAAGCCACAGGCCCCATCCCCCACACCACCAAACACTGTGCTTTCACTGAATCATTGATACACGTTTGGGAATTATTTTGGGGAAGATTTCTGACTCAGAGTAGACTCTCACTGCAAGTATTTCTGCTCAACTACCCTTCCTTCTTTAGCTACCCCTACAATATACAGTAGATAGTAGATTTGCATAACTATCTATTTCAGCTATCCTTGTCTAGTCCTGAGGTTTGTTTTTTTAAATTTTTTATTTTATTTTTTTCTTTCTTAACAATTAGCTGCCTCTAATCACGAGGATTGAGGTAATCTGGGACAGGGTTTTTTTTTTTTTTACCCTGCTCTATTTTAATATTAATATTATATAAAGGCATATATCTTCCCACCCTTTAGGTTGATCAGAATTAACTCTTAGGGTATCTTTCATTGCGAGGGTAGTGGGCATCTTTTCTATTGTGGGAGGAACTTGTCTCATTACTCCTACCTCAACTACAGACTCTCCCCTTCCTCTTCCTCCTAGCTAATTAAAAATATAAAATTAAAATTAAATTAAATTGAAAATAAATTAATTTAAAAAACTTTCCTTTCACTGCTCTCTAATTACAGCTCTTTTTCTTATCTTTTCTCTTTTCACTCTCTTGTTTCTTTTTTTTCTTTTCTTTTTTTTTTTTTTTTATCTTGTCATACTCTTCTTCCCTCCTTCTTCTTTTCCGTTCTGAATTTGTGAATTATTTTGGGGAAGATCTGATTCAGAGTGGACTCTATGTGTATATCTCTGCTCTACTTCCTTTTCCCCTCTTGTTACACCTAGAATATACAGTGGATAGTAGATTAGCATAACTGTCTATTCTTGCTATCCCTTCTTTCTTTTCTCTTTCTTCTTCATTGGGATTTGGTTACTATTTTTTCACGGACTGGAGACATTGTTTGGCTAAATGGTAACGATTAAACTACTTCAATACTTGCTTCAGTTGCTACTGTAATTCCTGAGGTTGGTGAGTGCAACTGTCATAAAGGTATTTAGTACAGTGTTACTTGTACTCAAGACACAACAACTGAGGAACAACAGAGCATAAAAAAAAAAGAAACACATAAAAAAATAGATCAAAAACAAATAAAACTGCTACTCCAATGAATGAAGACAAGAGCCCAGAAGAAACTACAAATCAGCCAGAAGTAACCATGGATAAGAAAAGTATGCAAGCAGTAATAAACTTATTAATCACACAAATGAAAACAACATTGGAGGAAAGGAATGGCAGTATTAGGGAAACTACAGTTGAGACCCCCAAGGAAAATACTGATTATCTTGAGGCAATTGGAGAACTGAAAGCTGAAATAACTGTAATGAAGAAAGAAGGTGAGGCAAAGGAAAGCAGACTATCAGAAGCAGAAAAGAGAATTAGTCAGAGGATGAGTTAGAGAAAACTAAGAAAGAGGTGAAAGAGCTAAAAAGAGTTTGAGAGACAGTACCCAGTATCTTGTATATAGCTGTGCTATTGGGAGCTTCTAATCTACTTGGTCTAGGCTTTTGAGAGAGTCCGCATATCAAATACATAGCCTATATATTAAAAAGATTCAGTTTGTCTTTTGAGAAACTTTGAGACAACAAAGGGACTTTTCAAAGTTAACCCAATTAACAAATAATGTGATGATAATATTAACTATTGATTGTCTTTTTGAACCCTAAGACAGCAGGAACCTCACATCTTCACTATAGAGCCCCTACTTCCCCCAGACCTGGAACCCTTGGATAGGGCCCACTTTCCCATATGCATCTCCCAATCCAAACCAAATAACATTGCATCTGCCGATCACAACCTAACCAAAGCAACGATTGCTACCTCAACATGCTTCACCTCAGAATGTATCCAGAGACTTCACGTGTGGAATGACAACCCTTCAGCTTCATTACTCGGGTGAGACCTTTCCTTTTATAGTACACTCTAATTTCATCTCAGGTAGTTCACTTTCTAACAAAGTCCCATAACCTAGATATACACCAGTTTCTGTGAGAGAGAGCTTATGTGCACACGTATCCATAAACTACTGCAAAATATATACCTGAAAGCAGGACTACACTAGAGTTTGCAGTGAGTACCTCCCTAACACTTCCTCTCCACTATTCCAAGCTTGGGATCCATGATTGCTCAACAAATTGTTTGGCTTCATATGTTAACTCTCTTTTCAATCACCAGGTTCCAGATGCCACCAGGATGCTGGCTAGGCTTCCCTGGATTGAAGACCCCACCAATGTGTCCTGGAGCTCAGCTTCCCCAGAGTCACACCCTACTAGGGAACGAGAGAGGCAGACTGGGGGTATGGACCGACCAGTCAACGCCCATGTTCAGCGGGGAAGCAATTACAGAAGCCAGACCTTCTACCTTCTGCAACCCTCAACGACCCTGGGTCCATGCTCCCAGAGGGATAGAGAATGGGAAAGCTATCAGGGGAGGGGGTGGGATATGGGGATTGGGTGTTGGGAATTGTGTGGAGTTGTACTCCTCCTACCTTATGCTTTTGTTCACTAATCCTTTCTTAAATAAAAAATTAAAAAAAAAAAAAAGAGATTGAGAGACACTGAAAACAACAACAGAGACATATGGGATGATCTCAAAAGAAGTAACATTCGTATTATTGGCCTGCCAGAGGAAGAAAGAGAGGAAGAGGAAGCAAACATTCTAAAGGAAATAATAGAAGAAAACTTCTCAGACCTGAATAACAGAAAGGACATCAAGATTCAAGAGGCCCAGAGAGTTTCAAAGAGAATCAACCCAGACCTGAAGACACCAAGACACATCATAGTCACAATGAGAAGCAGTAAGGATAAAGAAAGGATTCTAAAGACTGCAAGAGAGAAACAAAAAGTCACATACAGTGGAAAACCCATAAGATCATCTGCAGACTTCTCCACTCAAACTCTAAAAGCCAGAAGAGAATGGCAAGATCTCTATCGAACCCTGAATGAAAAAGGGTTTCAACCAAGGATAATATATCCTGCTAGACTTTCATTCAAACTAGATGGAGGGATCAAAACCTTCTTAGAAAAACAACAGTTAAAGGAAGCAACCATCAATAAACCGGCCCAAAAAGAGGTTCTAAAAAACTTCTTATAAACAAGAACATCACCATAATACTTACAACATATCAGAGAAAAAAAAATTTTAACAATGGCACTACAATACATTAAATCCATAATATCAATAAACATCAATGGCTTAAACTCACCCATCAAAAGGCACAGAGTGGGAGGCTGGATCAGAAAACATAACCCAATCATATGCTGCTTGCAAGAATCTCATCTGTCACAACAAGATAAACACAGACTTAAAGTGAAAAGATGGAAAACTGTCATACAAGCTAACAGACCACAAAAAAAGGGCAGGAACAGCCATTCTCATCTCAGACACGATCTCATCTCTTTAAATTAAATAAAGTAATAAAAGATAGGCTGGGACATTACATAATGATTAGAGGATCAATCAGCCAAGAAGACTTAACAATCATTAACATCTATGCACCCAAAGAGGGACCATCTAAATACGTCAAGCACTTACTTAAAGAATTTCAAAAATACATCAATAGTATTCAATACCCCACTCTCACACTTACACAGATCAACAAGTTAGAGAACCAACAAAGATACAAGAGAATTGAATGAAGAGATTGACATACTAGACCTCTTGGACATTTTCAGAGTCCTTCATCCCAAAAAACTGGAATACACCTTCTTTTCAAATCCACATAACACATACTCAAGGATAGACGACATGTTAGGCCACAAAGACAACATCAATAAATTCAAGAGCATTGAAATCATCCCAAGTATCTTCTAAGATCACAGTGGAGTAAAACTAACATTTAACAACAAACAGAAAATTATTAAAAGTCACAGAATTTGGAAAGTAAACAACATACTCCTTAATAACCACTGAGTCAGAGATTCACTCAGCAGGAAATTCAAATGTTCCTGGAAACAAATGAAAATGAAGACACAACCTATTAAAATATTTGGGACACAGCTAAAGTAGTACTGAGAGGGAAACTTATAGCCATAAAATCACATATTAAACACCAAGAAAAAGATCAAATGAATGACCTTACTGCACAACTCAAGGACTTAGAGGAAGAGGAACAAAGGAATCCTAAAGCAACCAGAAGGACAGAAATCACTAAAGTTCGAGCAGAAATAAACAACATCGAAAACAAAAGAACTATACAAAAGATCAATTAAGCCAAATGTTAGTTCTTTGAAAGATTAAACAAGATTGACAAACCCCTAGCCAGACTCACCAAACAAAAAAGAGAGAAGACTCAAATTAATAGAATAGTAAACGATGGAGGAGATATCACGAATGACACAACAGAAATCCAGAGAATGCTGCGAAACTTCTAAAGGAACTATATGCCACCAAGCTAGAGAATCTTGAAGAAATGGAACAATTCCTAGAAGCACATGCCCTTCCAAAACTGAACCAAGAAGAACTACAAAATCTAAATGCACCAATCACAGACAAAGAAATTGAAACCGTTATTAAGAACCTCCCCAACAACAAAAGTCCTGGACCAGATGACTTCACAAATGAATTCTACAAAACTTTCAGGAAACAGTTAGTACCTATACTGCTTAAGCTTTTCCATAAGATTGAAGAAACAGGAATACTCCCTTCCACCTTTTATGAAGCCAATATCACCCTGATATCAAAAGCTGATAGGGACAGAACAAAAAAGGAAAACTACAGACCAATATCGCTGATTTACATAGATGCCGAAATATTAAACAAGATCTTGGCCAACCGGATACAGCAAAATATCAAAAAGATTGTTCATCACGACCAAGTGGGATTCATCCCAGGAATGCAATGCTGGTCCAACATAGAAAGAAAAACCTAAAGAATCCAGGAGAAAATTACTGGAAGTTATTCAGCAATATAGCAAGGTATCAGGCTACAAAATCAATATACAAAAATCAGTGGCATTTCTTTATGCAAACACTAAATCTGAAGAAGAAGACATCCAGAAATCACTCCCCTTTACTGTTTCAGCAAAATCAATCAAATACTTAGGAATAAAGTTGACCAAAGAAGTGAAAGACTTGTATACTGAAAACTATGAGTCGCTACTCAAGGAAATATAAACTGAAACCAAGAAATGGAAAGATATCCCATCATCATGGATTGGAAGAATAAATATCATCAAAATGAATATTCTCCCCAGAGCCATATACAAATGTAATGCAATACCCATCAAAGTTCCACGAAGCTTCTTTAAGAGAATAGAACAAACACTACAATCATTTATCTGGAACCTGAAAACACCTAGAATTGCCAAAACCATCTTGAGGAAAAGAAACAGAAATGGAGGCATCACACTCCGAGACCTTAAACTATATTATAAAGCAATCATCATCAAAACAGCATGGTATTGGAACAAAAATAGGCACACAGACCAGTGAAATAGAATTGAAAGCCCAGAAATAAATCCTCACACCTATGGACATCTAATCTTTGATAAGGGGGCCCAAAAGATTAAATGGAAAAAGGAGGTCCTCTTCAATAAATGGTGATGAGAAAATTGGGTTGTAACATGCAGAAGAATGAAATTGAACCACTTTATCTCACCAGAAACAAAAATCAACTCCAAATGGATCAAAGACCTGGATGTCAGACCAGAAACAATCAAATACTTAGAGGAAAACATCGGTAAAATAGTTTCCCACCTACACCTCAGGGACATCTTTGATGAATCAAACCTAATTGCAAGGAAGACTAAAGCAGAAACAAATCAATGAGACTACATCAATTTAAAAGCTTTTGCACATCCAAAGAAACTATTAAACAAACAAAGAGACCCCTCACAGAATGGGAGAAGATCTTCACATGCCAGACATCAGATAAGAAACTAATCACCAAAATATATAAAGAGCTCAGTAAACTTAGCACCAAAAAAGCAAATGACCCCATCCAAAAATCGGTAGAGGATATGAACAAAATATTCACTACAGAGGAGATCCAAAAGGCTAACAAACATATGAAAAACTGCTCTAGGTCACTGATTGTCAGAGAAATGCAAATTAAGACAACACTAAGATACCACCTCTCTCCTGTCAGAATGGCATACATCAAAAAGGACAGCAGCAACAAATGCTGGAGAAGTTGTGGGGACAGAGGAACCCTTTTACATTGCTGGTGGGAATGTAAATTGGTACAGCCTCTGTGGAGAGCAGTACGGAAAACCCTCATAAGGCTAGACATGGACCTTCCATATGATCCCGTATTTCCTCTCCTGGGGTTATACCCCAAGGACTCCATAACACCCAACCAAAAAGAGGTGTGTACTCCTATGTTCATAGCAGCACAATTCATAATAGCTAAAACCTGGAAGCAACCCAGGTGCCCAACAACAGATGAGTGGCTGAGAAAGCTGTGGTATATATACACAATGGAATACTCTGCAGCTATCAAGAAAAATGAACCCACCTTTCTGACCCATCTTGGACAGAGCTAGAAGGAATTATGTTAAGTGAGCTAAGTCAGAAAGATAAAGATGAGTATGGGATGATCCCCCTCATCAACAGAAGTTGAGTAAGAAGGTCTGAATTGGAAACTAAAACCAGGACCTCACCAAATTACAGCAGGAACCTCACATCTCCACTATAGAGCCTCTACTTCCCCCAGTCTTGGAACCCTTGGAGAGGGCCCACTTTCCCGTATGTCTCTCCCAATCCATATCAAATAATATTGCATCTGCCGATCACGTTAATCAACACAACCATTGCCACCTCAACATGCTTTACCTCAGAGTGTGTCCAAAGTCTTCATGTGTGGAATGACAACCCTTCAGCTTCATTACTCGGGTGAGACCTTTCCTTTCATAGTATATTCTAATTACATCCCAGGTGGTTCACTTTCTAACAAAGTCCCAAAACCTAGATATTGACCAGGTTCTGTGAGAGAGAGCATATGTTCACACGTATCCATAAACTACTGCAAAATATATACCTGAAAGCAGAAGTACACTAGAGTATGCAGTGAGTATCCCCCTAACACTTCCTCTCCACTATTCCAACTTTTGGGTCCATGATTGCTCAACAATTTGTTTGGCTTTCTGTGTTAACTCTCTTTTCAGTCACCAGGTTCCAGATGTCATCAGGATGCCAGCCAGGCTTCCCTGGACTGAAGACCCCACCAATGTGTCCTGGAGCTCCGCTTCCCCAGAGATCCACCCTACTAGGGAAAGAGAGAGGCAGACTGGGAGTATGGACCGACCAGTCAATGCCCATGTTCAGCGGGGAAGCAATTACAGAAGCCAGACATTCCATCTTCTTTTTTTTATATATATATTTATTTTATTTATTTATTCCCTTTTGTTGCCCTTGTTGTTTTATTGTTGTAGTTATTATTGTTGTTGTCGTTGTTGGATAGGACAGAGAGAAATGGAGAGAGGAGGGGAAGACAGAGAGTAGGAGAGAAAGATAGACACCTGCAGACCTGCTTCACCACCTGTGAAGCGACTCCCCTTGCATGTGGGGAGCCGGGGTTCGAACCGGGATCCTTATGTTGGTCCTTGTGCTTTGCACCACCTGCGCTTAACCCGCTGTATACAGACCGAGTCCCAAGACATTCCATCTTCTATAACCCACAATGACCCTGGGTCCATGCTCCTAGGGGGATAGAGAGTGGGAAAGCTATCAGGGGAGGGGGTGGGATATATGAAGATTGGGTGGTGGGAATTGTGTGGAGTTGTACTCCTACTACCCTATGGTTTTGTTAATCCTTTCTTAAATAAAATAAAAAAAAATTTTTAAAAAGTTTCTGTGAGAGAGAGCATATCTTCACATGTATCTATAAACTACTGCAAAATATATACCTTAAAGCAGAAGTACACTAGAGTTTGCAGTGAGTACCTCCCTAACACTTCCTCTCCACTATTCCAAGCTTTGGGTCCATGATTGCTCAACAATTTGTTTGGCTTCGTATGTTAACTCTCTTTTCAGTCACCAGGTTCTAGATGCCATCAGGATGCTGGCCAGGCTTCCCTGGATTGAAGATCCCACCAATGTGTCCTGGAGCTCAGCTTCCCCAGAGACACACCCTACTAGGGAAAGAGAGAGGCATACTGGGAGTATGAACCAACCAGTCAATGCCCATGTTCAGCGGGGAAGCAGTTAAAGAAGCCAGACCTTCTACCTTCTGCAACCCACAATGACCCTGGGTCCATGCTCCCAGAGGGATGGAGAATGGGAAAGCTATCAGGGGAGGGTGTGGGATATGGAGATTGGGTGGTGGGAATTGTGTGGAGTTGTACTCTTCCTACCCTATGGTTTTGTTAACTAATCCTTTCTTAAAAAAAAAAAATTAAAAAAAAACCTTCAAAGTTGATACAGGATATATCGGGTATGCTAGGAAGAGCAAATAAAGGGTGCACTCTGAAAAAAAAAAAAAGTAGGTATTAAAACAAGATGCTAAATTTCCACTCCACCATTTCTGGAGCTCTATTTATCTCTGTCCTGATTCCTCTTATGTGGTGCTAAGGCTCAAACCTAGAATCTCCAAAAAGGAAAGGCATGCACTTTGCACTCTGAGTCACCTTACCAAACCCTATCTTCTAATCTTAATTCCATAAGTCTCCTGTTAATAGATTCCTGAATCCACATGGTTGTAGACTTTATGTGATTTCAGGGAAACTAAACTTTATATCACTGTAGACCATAGGATTTGGGCATCTTTATAATGCAAAGTGAAAATATCCAATCCCTGCATAATTGCTGTTTTTTTTTCCTTTATGGGTGGGGGTTAATGGATTACAAAACAATTGCTGATTTTTAAAGTATCACTATTATACATAATGTTCATAGTGGGGAATAAGGATTCATTTTTCCATAGAGCATAGTATAAAATATAGTAAGTTCTTAAAAATAAATATGAAGTAAATAAAAAGACAAATTCTAAATGAGAGACAACATAGGAAACAACTGGAATATACTCTTCCAAACAAAAAAAAAAAGTCAGTATCAATGAAAGACTAGAAAGGATAATGGCAAAATGCCAGGTAGGACTGTGAAATGGATCTAGAATGTGAGTGAAAAGTACAAAGGAGGGGGCTGAAGAGAAGGCATAATGCCTTCCAAAACTCTGAGGCTTTATGCAAAAGCCTTCCAAGCCTGAAGCTCTGAGGTCTCAGGTTCTATCTTGAGCACCACCATAAGCCGGAACTGAACTGTGTACTTACTGTTCTCTCTCTCTCTCTCTCTCTCTCTCTCTCTCTCTGTATCTTTTCCTCTGTATCTATTATTTCTGATTAAAATAAAAAAAGTATTTTAAAAGTTATAATTATAATTATATAATTCTATTACATACATCTATGTATTGTCTAGCTACTTACCTATATATTTTATCTATCATATAATACTTTTTTTTTCACTTCTGCCCCAGCTCTCTTTATTTACTTATATATATATATATTTTAAATAATTTATTTCTTTATTGGGGAATTAATGCTTTACCTTCAACAGCAAATACAATAGTTTGAACATGCATAACATTCCCCAGATTCCCATTTAACAATACAACCCCCACTATGTCATTCATCATTTTTCATGGACCTGTATTCTCCCCACCTACCCACCCACCCCAGAGTCTTTTACTTCGGTGTAATACTCCAATACTCATTATAATTACAAGATATCACATTAATATCTTCAGTTCCAACTGAGTCTTTTTTTCTCTAGTCTTCTCTATTCATAGTTATGCTTCTCAATAGTAATGATCTTGACTGATTTTCTTCCATATATTCTTAAACAAAACATAACCAGTAATTACTCATTTGATAATTCACCATCTTCCAACATTTTTTAGTTATTTCTCTATTAGATAAAAAAATTATCCTGAGAAATAATTTAGAATACAATCATTTTAGTCCTTTAAGGAGAGCATTTGTTTTTCAGAGGACTCAGCACGAGACTCAGAACAATGTTCAAATCTGGCATATAAACTTCTTGGGTTTCAAGCATGTAAGTCTCCTCTGTTATTATTATGAAATCCTCAGTTTCTTTTTTTGTGCTTTTTTATTTAAAATATTTTATTTTTTATTATCTCTATTTATTGGATAAAGACAGCCAGACATCAAGAGGATGACAGAGAGAGAGAAAGACAGAGAGATACCTGCAGCACTACTTCACCACTCGCTAAGATTTCCCCCTGCAGGTGGGGACCAGAAGCTGGAACCCATGTCCTTGAGCATTGTAATGCATGCGCTCAACCAGGTGCACCACCACTTGGCCCCCAAATATTTTTTATTCTCTAGATAATTGGCAGATACTGTTAAAGAATAGAGAATCCTTGATCCACGTGATCTTTCCTATAGGGTCTTTGACTATCCTGAACCTTTGTGATATTATTCTGCATGTTGTATTTGAGATTTACCGGGATAGCCTGAGGGTACTTCTTCCTGAGTTAGTGCTCTCTGGGTTGGAGAGAACTCAACTGGAGCCGATCTAGGCTGCTGTGTGGGAGAGGGATCAGGAACTCTGCTGCGTGGGAGAGGGATCAGGAACTCTGCTGCGTGGGAGAGGGATCAGGAACTCTGCTGCGTGGGAGAGGGATCAGGAACTCTGCTGCGTGGGAGAGGGATCAGGAACTCGTGCTGCACTAACTTCGCAGGAGATAACACTCTGGAACTCTCGGAGCCAGAAAGCAATTTCCAAGTGTCTTTAATCAGAAGAGCAGCTGTTTTTATACTCTCCAAGTAGGGTGGAAACAGGATGTGATATATAGAGGGTGGAGAGAAAAGTGACTGATGAAAATCAGAGTGTGACAAGGAGGGGGCGGAGCAGGCGAGAATCCTATCACTGAACCACCAATGCCCTGGAGGGAGTGCTTTATGTAAATGTAAAAGTGATTTATGTAAATAGACCAAAGCTTTGAATGGGATTAAATCTATCCCTATATAGGCATATGGTTAAGCAGAAGCCAGGGGGAGCTGGCATACTATCCAACAGAGATTGATCCCAATGTAGTACTCATCTCCATGTTAGTCATTTGATCTTTTTGGATATATAAGGAGGGCTAAGATTTTGAAGATTATTTCATTATTATGAAATTGATATTGAGTCTTTATTATTTGAATCTGAGACTTTTCATAAAACTACCTTGGTATTCTTTATTTCAGGTAAAATGAACCTGTATAATTTTTTCTTTATTTCCAGAAATGTTTCTTAAATTATACATGTAATTAGTATTGTCATTATTTGGTTTTTGTACTTCATGAATTCAGATTATTGTTATATGTTAAATTGTCTCCCTTAGTTTCTACCAATTTTCATGTGATATTTTATATTTGCTATTGTATTCATCCACATTCAGTGTAATTTATTAGATGTTCATTGCAATTTATTTTTCATTTAGCATCTTACAATTAAATTTGGTTCCAATGTTGCCCTGTTATGCCAGCTCCTTTCTGCCCTGACATCAGCCTTTTATTTTCCTGAGATTTTGTCTACTGTCTTAATATTATCTAAATTTAGAATAGAATGTGAGTTTTGAATACTAGCTCAAGAATGTTATTTCATTTTGGAGTGGTGTGTTTCTTCCCTTCAGATTAGTGTCACTAATGAGTGGGCAGTTTTAATAGATTGATATATTCTGATTGCTTCCATTTTAAAGAAGAAAGAATTAAATTTCAATTAGATGAAAATCACTCAGAAAAAACATGATCAGTGGGTCAAATATGACTTGGCACTTTGGTTGGCTGAGGCTGTTAGTAAAAGAAAGACATGTCTATTATTTACTATGTGTGTATTACTGATTTCACAATTCAAGAAAGAGTTGAGTAGATGTGAGGTTATGGTTTTTGTCCCCAAGAAGCAAGGAAATATTTACTGTTCAGTCATTTACAGAAAGTGCTCTCCAACTTCTTGTTTACATACAAAACACTATATAAGGGGTGACAATCTGGGGTAGTTTGTCAGATTTCTAGTTCAAGAGTGCCCTCTTCTGTTAGTGTAAGTACATGCAACATCTTCAATGACTGGCTTTCTCTCTCTCCCCCCCACCCCTTTTTTAAGCTGCTATTACTAGATTTTAGCAATATCTCTGAGTGTTTTTATAGTACTCCTCAATATATACAAAGGATCTTTGACTTTCTAATTAAGATATTGTTTATTATGGGTTCTTCAAAAGTGGAAATTAAAATACATTTAAATGGTTACTTAGTGCCTTGTATGTCAATTTTCTTTGTTGAAAAGTTCAGAAACATTATACTAAGCCTTTTCTTATAAAATTCTTTCTTAATTTTGATTCCAGCTAAAATTTAACCAAATTTTTCCACAAGGTATGGTGCGTATTATTTTTTTTCTCTTAGTTGTTTCCTGAATTTTATCATTAACTTGTTTTTTTCCTCTCCAGCATAAACTCCCAGATATTATATTCCTTGAATTTTTGTATAATTGAGACTGCTCTGTTTGTAGTCTCAAGATTATTAAATTGACAACCATTGCAGAACAAACAAAAAAAAACATTCTCAATATATTACTTAGTCTGGCTTTGAGGACTGCTATATTTATTTAGAATCCAGAAGGAATGATGCTGACTGCATGAATTCATTGATTGATTCATCTCAAGAAAACATTCCTTCATGATATTTTTGATTATGCGTTAGTGAAGTTGCCTGCTTATGAAACCTCATACAAAAGTTTTATATTTTTGTCTGTTCCTCAGACATATCCATGTCTTTTCAATAACTCTAATCTTTATGTCCCTTTTCCTTCTATATTCCTTACTTTCACTAAAGATAACAATAATACTTCTACTTCACATGTAATATATTTAATCATTTATCTCTTCTTTTTGCAACTTATTTATTATGTATTTGTTGCATAATGTTATATTATTGACTTTTTTACTTTTTTGTAATTCTTTAAAATTCATATTTTGGGCTGGGCAATAGTGCACCTGGCTAATCACAGACTTTGCCATGTTGCAAGAACCCAGATTCCAGCCCCTGCTCCCCACCTGCTGGGGGAAAGCTTCATGAGTGATGGAGCAGTGCTTCAGGTGGTTCCTTTTCTCCTGTTCTATCTCTAACTTACCTCTCAATTATTTCTATATCTCTCCAATAAATACTGATTTTAAAAAATCTGATTATTCACCAATACTTTTTATTGAGGGAGTTAATGTTTTACAGTGAAATTATTGATGTATGCATACATTTTCATTATGTAACAGGCTCCCAAAGTTTTTTTTCTATCTTCCCTCAGGCTCTCTCCCCAGAGTCCTTTGCTTTGGTGCAACACACCATGTCTAGTCCATGTTTCACTTTGTACTCTCCCTCCCCGTTCTCCAATTTATCAAGTCCTGCTAATAAGTGGATCATTTGATATCAGTATTTCTTTTTTGCTTATCTCACTAAACATGGTGTCCTCAGGTTTTATCCAAGAGGATTCAGAGGAGACAACCTCGTCATTTTTAACAGCTGAGTAGTATTCCATTGTGTATATAAACACCACATATTTTTAGCTGATTGCCTGATGCTGGACTTCTGGGTTGCTTCCAGGTTGAGAAGGTGCTCAAAGTCAATAATCATTACCAGTTAATTTTTATGCTATGTGCTCTCCTTTTATTTTGCCTTTATGTTAGCATGAGTGACTTTATATCAACTTCATTTTCATCCATAGAGTTATTTCTAACATTCTTGGCATACTATGGCAAAACTTATTTGTTTCAACTCTGATTCATATGTTTTGTGTGTGTGTATGGAGAACGGATTATTCTGAAATGTATTGATATTTTAAATTTTTTGAAAATAAAATTACTTAGGATTTTGAAATCAATATGCATTTATACATCAGCCAAATGTAACTATTTAAGGATACATTGAATATAATAAAGTAAATTTACAAATTTAACTACATTTCCTTGAATATTTTAATTACATCTATAGTTTTAACATAGTAAATTCTGCTTTTCATATTTTTACATTTTATTAGCATAGAAAAACTCCTGAGTTGTCAAATAGTATGTCTCAAAAATTAAACATATGTATTATAAGTTTTTTGTTTGTATTATATTAAAATTATATTCTAGTTATTATTATAATAGTGCATTGGTTAAATATTTAAAGTTGAAATAAAAATTTTATTAACAAGTAAGCTTAAATATGAAATAGCATACCAGACTACAAAAGCCCTTAAGTTATAGTATTTTTTCTTCTCATATATACACATATGTATATATAATTTTTTCTAATTACCTCTTAAATCAATTATGCTAGCAATATTGGCTAAGACTCAGTTGTACACACAATAACTAGCCTTTTAACTTTTAACTAATAATTCTTACAGATACTATTTATTGAGCAAACAAATTACATTATTAGTTTTAAGGTGATACTATTTTAGTATTTTAAACCAGGTTGTAAACTATAGCATAATATTTAATAATAAAATGATATTACAACCAGGATGTTTGCAATGAGAAAGTCAAGATACCACAGACTCTCACTTCTTCTTCTAGCGTTTGCCCTTCTTCCGTAGCCAGTCAACAGCATCAGGTTGAGCCTGATGTAAAGTTTCGAGACCTCCTTTGAATCTGGAGAGGTGGCAGTTGTTGACTATGTGGGTCATAGTCTGTCTGTAGCCGCAGGGGCAGTTCGGGTCGTCTCTGGCTCCCCAGCGATGGAACATAGCGGCGCACTGGCCACGGCCTGTTCGATAGCGATTGAGGAGAGCCCAATCATAACGTGCTAGGTCAAAGCCGGGTTGATGCTTGCAGGGGTCTGTGATGAGGTGTTTGTTCTTTACCTCAGCTGACTGCCAACTCTGTTTCTAAGAGTCTGGAACAGAGAAGTAGGCATAGGGGACCAGATTGGGTGACGAGATGTCAAGCGTTGAACAGGGTGGGCGAAGATATCCGCATATATTGGCAGGTCCGGTCAAGCGTAGACGTGGGAAATGAACTTAGATGATGCCGCATCCTGACGAATATCTGGCCGGGCGATGTTGCTAAGAACTGGCAGCCATGGAACCTGGGTGGAATGGATAGTTCCAGAAATTATCCTCATGGAGGAATATAATTTGGAATCGACCAAGTGGACATGGGGGCTACGGAACCATACTGGGGCACAGTATTCTGCAATGGAATAGCATAATGCCAGAGATGATGATCGTAGTGTGGAAGTGCTCGTGCCCCATGAGGAGCTGGCCAGTCTTACAATGACATTATTCCTCGCACCCACCTTTGCTGCAGTTTTTATGAGATGTTTGTGAAATGACAGAGTGCGATCGAGAGTAATGCCAAGATAGACTGGCTGGGCTTCATGCCGGATTCTCGTATCACCAAGCTGCACATTAAGCTCACGCGAGGCTGAGGCATGGTGTAGATGGAAAACAGATGATACCGTTTTTGCAGTGCTAGGGATTAGTCGCTATTTTTTATAGTAATCAGATATCAGAGACATGTCTTTCGTGAGTGTTTCCTCGAGGATGTCGAACTTTGATGCCTGAGTTGCAACTCAGATTCTCACTAGAAATGCCACAGGATTCAGAATATGCCCACTCTCTTCCCACAGCACCTTGTTCTGTAGTCCCTAGCCATCAATAATCTGATATGCATGTCTACAATTTTTCTACTTCAAAGGTGTCCTGTAAATGGAACCATACAGTATGTCACTGTAAATCTGAAGATTTTCTTTTCACATCTTATATGCAGGTGGACCGAAGTTATTGTCTGGGGAGATGATGTCATGGCTGGAAAAAGGATCAGAAAGCTGGAAAAAGTACTAGAAAGCTGGATCAGGAAAGAGAGTAGCTGCCAAATATGGGAAAGGTGTATAACTATTGTTGACTGTAAACCCCATCAATTTGATCTGGGGCCCATATTCAGCTTAGGAGCCTATGTAGCCTCTGCATCCTGTACATCTGAGATCACATTCTGTGGTTTGAGGTCATAAGTAGGAACATTCCAAGATGCCTCAATTTCAGGACCTATCTTCCTCAAATGGAGAGTATGTTGTCCAGCCTCCCTTTGGAGGATAGAACAATCTTTACCATTGTTGGTCCACTTGATTGGATAGGAAAGAGAAAAATTGAGAGAGGAAGGGAAATAAAGAGGGACAGAGAACGATAAACTTCTGAAGACCTGCTTCATCTCTTTTAAAGACACCCATTTGCAGGTGGGGAGCCAAGGGCTCCAGCTGGGATCCTTGTGTGGGACTTTGTACTTAGTACTATGTGGGCTTAATTGGTATGTTGCACTTAACCTGGTGTGCTACCGCCTGGCTCCCTTGAATAGTATCTTTGCACATAACATTGAATCTGAAGAAGGGGTAGTTCATTACTAATAGCTGTAAACCACTGAACATCAGTGGCTAAGGTAGGACTGGTATTTTATGTGAATTAGCATGAAAAGTTCATTTACATCCTGGGAAGTTCACTCCTAATTCAGTATAATGGGCCTAGTAAAGAGAAAAGTTAAACAAGTGGGACACTCCCTCCATAGTTACACAAAGTGGAAAAATGTGTTAGCTATAAGTATCTCATAATAAGATTTCCTGGCAGACGTTTTTATATAAAGTTATCAATTTAAGGAAAGACAGCTTTAGCAAATAATGCCCTCATGGCTTTAATGAGTTAAGGCTGTTTCAAAACGGAAAAGAAAATGCATTAGGAAAATTTGACTCTATATTTATAATATGAAATCTTTTTTTTTTTTTTTTTAATAAATGTGAACTCTACAGTGGGAACTCATTAGTATAATGATCTGGCATAGATAATGTGCAATTTGAAAACACAAGGACTTTGATCTCTAACCTTTCAAATTTCTCTTAGAACTTCTACAGCTTTTTAGAGTCCATTAATGTCTAAACCCGCCCCAATATTCTTCCTTAATTTTGCTTTATATGGTGTATAAAATAGAAAGCAAACACATGGAAATTCAGACAGCAATGTTTTAGATTGATCACAAATTTCTGGGTACTTAACAGTTTCACAAACAGGCACAATCTTTATCAAAGTTACCATGATCAATGTTGTGTTTCTTAGTGTCTCTTTTTCAGGCATCTAAGGAAACTGGAAGTTGAAATCTCAATGTGTATCCCTAGAAATAGTTTTCTAGCTCTTCTAATACCTTCCTTATTTAAGTTGATGACAACTCCATTTTTTTAGTTTGTGAAACCAGAAAAATATGAAATCATTTTCAATTTCTTTGCATATCACCACTACCCTAAAAGGAAATTGTCACTATCTTCCAGATATATACAATCCAAGCACTTCCAATCCCTGCCCTACTTAGTCCTAATTATAGTAAATATCATTCCATAATTTGATTATCAAAAGAAACATCTATCTTTACCACTTCACTCCTGTGAGAATGTCATACATCAGAAAAGGTAGCAGCAGCAAATGCTGGAGAGGTTATGGGGTCAAAGGAACTGTCCTGCACTGCTGGTGGGAATGTAATTTAGTCCAACCTCTGTGGAGAACAGTCTAGAGAACACTCAGGTGGCTAGAAATGTACCTACCCTATGATTCTGCAATTCCTCTCCTGAGGATATATCCTAAGGAACCCAACACACCCATCCTAAAAGATCTGTGTACCCATATGTTCTTAGCAGCACAATTTGTAATAGCCAAAACCTGGAAGCAACCCAGGTGTCCAACAACATATGAGTGGCTGAGAAAGTTGTGGTCTATATACACAATGGAATATTACTCAACTATTAAAAACAGTGACTTCACCGTTTTCAGTCCATCTTGGATGGAGCTTGAAAAAATCATGTTAAGTGAAATAAGTCATAAACAGGAAGATGAATATGGGATGATCTCACTGACAGGAGAAGTTGAAAAACAAGATCAGAAGAGCAAACACAAGTAGAACCTGAACTGGAATTTGCATACTGCACCAAAGTAAAAGACTCTAGGGTGGGTGTAATACAGGTCCAAAAAGGATGGGTGGTGTAATACAGGTCCAAAAAGAGTGTTGGGCACTACGCCTGCTCCCCCCTGCTCCATACTACATTGCATGATGCTGTGGTCTATTTACATTATCATTGTTTTGCCTGAGACCCACCCTGCCTGCAGGGTATTGGTTTAATCCCCACTGGTTAGATGGAAGCTTACTACTTTCCAGCTCTTTTCTTCACTCCACCCCCTATGGTACCCATTTCCTTTTCCGATCTGCCACTTCCCCTTCAGAAGATATAAAGGCAGTTTTCTCTGATCAATAAAAGAATTGCATTGCATTTCTGCTCAGCCATGAGAGTTCCTGGTTCCTCTCCCGCATACTGAGTAAGCAGCAGCCTAGGTTGACTCCGGTGGAGTTCTCTCCAACCCAGAGAGCATGTGCTCAGGAAGAAACACCCTCAGGATAGCCTGGCAACAGAGGACCTTTTGGGGGTTGTATTGTTATATGGAAAACTGGAAAATATTATGCATGTACAAACTATTGCATTTACTGTAGAATGCAAAACATTAATTTCCTAATAAAGAAATTTTTTAAAAAAAGAAAAGAAACATCTATCTTGTCTTCAAGGGCAATGCACATACCTTATTTGGTAACCTATGTTTTTGGTCCTTATTTCTTTTCTCAAAATTTGTTACATTCAGTTACATTTAGCATATATTTACTATACTACTAGTTTGAGTCAGTGTTTTTAGTTTATGTCAACTCACTATTTCAGAAACTTAATTGAGCTAATATAATCTGCACAGTTTTATCTTTTTATTGGGAGTTAATGGTTTACAGTACAGTTGTTGAAATATAAGTCAACAGAATATTCTTTTCTCTCCAAATTTGTGACAACTAGCCTCAACTCACATATTATATTTCCCATCATAGCAAGTAACAACAACAAAACAAATAGTATGTGACACAGAGCAGTTTATCCCATTTATTTCACATAAACTTCAAAATATAATAGAGGTTTGTAAGAGTAGATGTTATTACTGATGTGACAGTTTATTGAAAAAAGAAACTATACATGTTGTTTAAAGACCTGTGATGATTTACCATGGATAGGATTTGTTGACTCTAGGATACAAAACAATATTTTGTGTTTGCCAAATAGCAGCCTTCCTTGAACTAGTCAGTAAAGTACACATATTTATCTACTTTTTATTGGAGGGCTAATAGTTATTGACACATGGACAATTTTTTTTTTATTTCATCATGATGCATATCAGAAAACCACTCTCACCCCCCAACTTAGGTCCTTTTCAGTCATCATGTACTAGGAACATCCCCCCCAACAAACAAATGGAAAATACTCCCTACCCTCCTTTCCCAGAATCCTTTGCTTTGATGCACTATACAAGCCTAATCAGTTTTACTTGTGTTTTCCCGTTTTGTTCTTTTTTAAAAAAACTTTTAAAAAATTTCCCCTTTTGTTGCACTTATTGTTTATCATCACTTTGGTTATTATTATTGTTGTTATTGCTGTCATTATTGTTGGATAGGACAGAGAGAAATGGATAGAGGAGGGGAAGATAGAGAGCGAGAGAGAAAGACACCTGCAGATCTGCTTCACCGCCTGTGATGCGACTCTTCTGCAGGTGGGGAGCTGGGGGCTCAAACTGGGATCCTATGATGGTCCTTGCACTTCGAGCCATGTGCACTTAACCCACTGTGCCACAGCCCAGGTCCCCTGTTCTTCTTTGTTTTTTAAATTTCTTTATTGGGGATTAATGATTTACATTCAACACTAAATACAATAGTTTGTACATACATAACATTTCCCAGTTTTCCATATAACAATACAACCCCACAAGGTCTTCTGTCATCCTTTTTCGACCTGTATTCTCCTCCCCACCCCCACCCCAGAATTTTTTACTTTGGTGCAATACGCCAATTCCAGTTCAGGTTCTACTTGTGTTTTCTCTTCTGATCTTGTTTTTCAACTTTTGTCTGAGAGTGAGATCATCCCATATTCATCCTTCTCTTTCGGACTTATTTCACTTAACATGAATTTTTCAAGCTCCATCCAAGATCAACTGCAAATGATGAAGAAAAGAGTTCTGCCAATATTTTCCTCTAAGTATCTGATAATTTCTGGTCTAACATCCAAGTCCTTGATACACTTTAAATTTACTTTCGTATTTGGTGAAATATAGTGATTCAGTTTCATTCTTCTGCATTTTTCAAACCATTTTTTCCAACACCATTTGTTGAAGAGACTCTGCTTTCCCCATTAAATAGCCTGGGTACTTTTGTCAAAGATTAGATATTCATAGGCATGGGGGCTTACTTCTGGGCTCTCAATTCTATTCCACTGGTCAGTGTGTCTATTCAAGTTCCAATACCAAGCAGTTTTGATGACAAGGGCCCTATAATACAATTTGAGAACTGGGAGTGTGATGCCTCCAGTTCTGTTCTTTCTTCTTAAGATTGTTTTGGCAATTCTAGGTCTTTTCTGGTTCCATATAAACATTTGTAGCATTTGTTTTATTGTCCTAAAAATGTGCTTGGGATCTTGATGGGGATAGAATTAAATTTGTAGATGGCTCTGGGTAGTATATTCATTTGGATGATGTTAATTCTTCCAACCCATGAACATGGAATATCCACTTCTTTGTCCTTGAGTAGTGACTCATAATTTTCAGTATACATGTCTTTCACTTCTTTGGCTAGGTTTATTCCTAGATATTTTATTGGTTTTGTTGCTATAGTAAAAGGAATTGATTTCTGGATTTCAACTTCTTCTAACTTAGTGTTTGCATAGAGGAATGCCACTGACTATTGAATGTTAATTTTGTAGCCTGACACCTTACTGTACTGCCTGATGATTTCAAAAAGCTTTTTGCTGGATTACTTAGGTTCTTTTATGTAAACTACCATGTCATCTGCAAATAGGAAGAGTTTTACTTCTTCTCTTCCAATCTGTATGCCTTTAATTCCTTGTTCCTGCCTGATTGCTATGGCAAGAACTTCCAACACTATGTTGAATAAAATGGTGATAGTGGGCAGCCCTGTCTAGGACCTGATCTGCAGGTCAGTGCTTCCAGTTTTTCACCATTGAGTATGATGTTGGCTGTAGATTTGCTATATATAGACTCTGCTTTCTTCAGGAACTTTCCATCTATTCCCATTTTTTGTAGTGTTTTGATCGTAAAGGGATGTGTATTTTGTCAAAGACTTTCTCTGCATCTATTGATATGACCATGTGGTTTTTGGTCTTGCTTTTTTTGATGTGGTGGGTCATGTTGATTGGTTTATGTATATTAAACCAAACTTGCATCCCTGGCATAAACCCCACTTGGTCATGATGAACAATGTTTTTAGTATACTGCTGTATATTTCTTCCTCTGGTAAGCCAATAATGTGTATATTATTTCTTTTGAAGTCATCCAACAGGTCTCTGTTGTTGTTTTCAGTATCTCTTAATCTCTTTTTGAGATCTCTTACTTCTTTTTTAGTTGTCTCTAATTCGTCCTTGATCTTGCTAATTCTGTCTTCAGCTTCTTTTATTATATTCTTTCTCCCCTCTACTGTTTTCTGGAGTTCATCTTTTGTTACCCTTTTCTGATATTGTTTTAGCTTGTTCATCTAGCTCAGCTATTTCAGCTTTCAGCTCTCTAATAACCTTGAGATAATTAGTGTTTCCTTCCAGGGTCTTATTTGATGCTTCTGCATTTCTGATGACAATTCTTTCAAAATCCTTACTCACTCCTGTGATTATTTCCTTAAGTAGTGTTTGGATGTTGACCTCATTATTTTGTGGTTCAACCTTTGGGGGGCTTTTAGCTGGATGCTTTGTCTGGTTCATTTCTCCAATATTTCTTCTTGTTGGTTTAACCATTCTATATAGTATGTTATGAGGTCCCTCTCTCAGTACCTCCAAATTACTGACCACTCTTGCCTGGATTGACTTGTGTCTAAGTAAGGTAATTAAAGGGTTCATAGTTGTAGAAATTTACAGTTGTTTCAATATTATTTTAATCCCTGAGTTGGAGCCCTGTGGCTTAAAAGCCTCTTTTATTCTTTTTCTTTCCTGTAGGCTATGGGAGGCTGAGGGCTTTTAAACTATAAGTAGGCATCTTAGTTAATCACTGACTCCTGACCAAGAGATAAAGCTGGGTGGGGCAGAGATTGAGTGGTTATGCAAAGAGACTTTCACAGTGCCTCTGCTAGGCCACTGAGGTACAGTTCTCCTGAATTTCCTAGTTAGTTCCCTGTACCCTGGTGTCAGCACAGGCCTTTCTCCCCCACTGCTGCTCCATATTCTGAAGGCAGTAGCAATGTAGACTCACAGTTGAATTTGATGAATTCTTAGGGGATTCCTCTCCTCCCTTCAGCCATCTTTTTTGTTGATGAAACAGACTGGAGGCGGTGTCTCAATTGGTAAATTGCTGAACAGTTACCAACCACTTAATCTCTCTCTAGGCTCCTCGCTGTCCACGAGCCACACGTGTTTGCACTTACCAGTGATTTGGTGGGTTCCTGAAGACTTTCTAGTCCTGTCTTGTTGTGGTCCCAGGTGTTCTCTTTTGGTATTCCTAGTTGACTCAGGAAAGGAGAGGAGAGAAACACAGATGTTGCTGCTCCATAGCCCCATCTCCGGAAGCTGTTCTTCTTTCTTAAGATCTGCCTTTAAAGTCAGAGTCATCTTTCTCTTCTGTACTATCTCACTTAACATGATTCAAGATCCAGCCAAGATAAAGTGAAGAAGATGGCTTTATCATTCTTAATAGATGTCTACTATCCCATTGTGTATCTTTATCACAACATTTTAGACACTGATCTGTTGTTGAAACTTAAGTTGCTCCCAAGTTTTGGCTATTACAAATTGTGCTGATATGAACACAGGTCTATATAGATTTCTTTGGATGTGTGTGTTTGTTTCTTTAGAATATACATCCTCAGAAGAGGAATTTCAGGGCCATAGGGGAGGTCCACTTTAGCTTTCAGAGAGTACTCCAGACTGCTCTACCCAAGGGATGGACCAATTACATTCCTACCAACAGTGCTGGAGGGTTCCTTCATCCCCACAACCTCTCCAGCATTTGTGTTACTATCATTTCTGATGTATGACAGTCCTAGAGGTGTGAAGTTGTGTCTCAGTGTTGACTTTATTTATATTTCTCTGATAATCAGTGACTTGGAACATTTTTCATATGTCTCTTGGTCTTTTTGATCTCTTCTTTGGTGAATATTCTGTTTATAACCTCATCTTAATATTGAATGCGATCATTTGTTTCTTTGTTGCTGCCTTTGGTGAGTTCTTTGTATATTTTGGTTATTAGACATTTGTCTGATTTATGGACTACATTCAAAGCTTATAAATTAGAAATATTTTAAGATTCTACAAACAGACTTCACTTAAATATTATTTGTTGGATTAGTAATTACATCAAAAATATCAAGAAGGAAATTATCTTGTTACTGAGCAGCATCATAATTACTTTATTATAATTTGACATTAGCAGTAGGCATATTTCATAGATATATGATCAATAATGCATATACTTATACTTCTGGCTACATTTTTATACATTTTATTTTATTTTTGTGGAATAGGACAGAGAGAAATTGAGAGAGGAGGGGGAGACAGAGAGTGGAAGAGAAATATAGACAAGATGGTGAAGATGGTCAAGAACATTCATACAGAAAAGAACATCATATGAGTGTGTTACTACTAAGGCTAGGGAAAATTTCACAGCAGTTTGTGTAACATTCTTTCATGTCTGAGTCAACACAGATCCCAAGTTCACTCCCCAATAACAGCACCAACAACATAAGTCAAAGCTGATAGTTTTTCTGGTAAAAGAAAAAGAAAAAGAAAAAGAAAAGAAAGAGAGGGAGGGAGGGCATGAGGGAGGGAGGAAGGAAGGAAGAAAGAAAGAAAAGAAAAAAAGAACTCCAGGATTATTGCTGGGGCTAAGCGCCAGCGCTATGAATCCACTGCTCCTGGAGGCTATTTTTTTCCCTTTTGTTGCCCTTGTTGTTTATCATCATCATTATTATTGTTGTTGTTGTTATTGATGTTTTTGTTATTGGATAGGACAGAGAGAAATCAAGAGAGGAAGGAAAGACAGAGAGGGGGAGAGAAAAACAGATACCTGCAGACCTGTTTCAACATCTGTGAAGCGACCACCCTCTGCAGGTGGGGAGCCAGGGGATTCTTATGCCAGTCCTTGCATTTTGTGCCATGTGTGCTTAACCTGGTGCAATACTGCCCAGCCCCCATGATTTTATTTCTGATGGACTCCATATATTTATGTCAGCACCTACTATCTTTATTTCACTAGAATAGGTGGATTTCTTTAAATCACACCTACGGACCTTTTTCCATCCACCTACAATTTTTGAAAAGTTTTTTTTAAATTTTACTTTAATTTAAACAGAATATAAAATATGAGCATATTTTCATCTCAATTATTTCAAAAGTCTTTCATTTTGTATGACTTTCCACATTTCATTTTTAGATTAAGTTTTAACAGAGCAATTAAAGAGATCTGTCTGAGAGGGCCTCAATTTTGTCAGGTTCTAAATAAAGTTACTTTTTCCCATTACGGTTACTCACTGATAACCTAGGTAAAACAGAGACATAGCACCTGGTATAAAAGACAAAAGTATTGCTCTGATGAAAAAACTCATAGGAAGTACAGTCAGATGCACCAAGACAAGGTATTCATGACCATATGCATGTACCTAATCCCTCTAAATTCCATTTGTCCAATCAATAGTCTGGGAATGTAGATTGTGTGCTATGCACCTAAGGTGTCATACATTCTATGAATCTAGATCTTCACATGCTATATTTCTTCTTTATTCATCTAGCTATATTTCTATCCATCAACACATATATAGTCTAGATACTGAGTACCTTTTTGATAAAATCTAAATATCTTTAGTCTAAAGCCACTTATAGTACTGAAACTTAGAAACTATCCAAAAAACATTAGGAATAATAAATTATAAGTCACATAAAGTACTCACTTAAAATATCAGAGCCCAAGTTATAGTCATCAGGGTACTGATTTTATAGTTAATATCTTTTATTTCTGTTCTTGCTCCCATGAAATCCATTAGACATAGAAAAGCAGGAAAATATTGTTTAGCTTTAATCTATATTCAATTTGATTGAAATATCCCCAGATGTCGCGTCACTCAGAAGAAAATAGAAGCTCTTTACCTCTCCTTGCAAAATCCCACATGATGTAAATCCTGTTTGTTTTATGAATCTATTCCTCTACTGGTTGTCTTTAATCACTTTCCCCATATATACTTAACTTTCTTTAAGACACTGTTTCTTCTTTCCTTTCTTCCTTTCTTTCTTTCTTTCTTTCTTTCTTTCTTTCTTTCTTTCTTTATCTCTCTCTTTCTTTCTCTCTTTCTTTCTTTCTTCTTTCTTTCTTTCTTTCTTTCTCTCTCTTTCTTTCTTTCCTTCTCTCCCTTCTTTCCTTCCTTCCTTCTTTCCTTCCTTCCTTCCTTCTTCCTTTCTTTCTGTCCTACTTTCTTTCTTATTGTATTGAGACATAAATTGACAGGGGAGAGGGAGATAGGGAGAGAGACAGGGAGATACCTATGGCCATGCTTTACCACCCATGGTGAAGCTTTCCTGTTGCAGGTGGGGAACCAGGGAATTGAACCTGGGTGTTTTTGTTTTTTTTTTTTACTTCACTACTCTCTTAGTCATCCCTTTATAATTGTTCAAGTATCCCCTCAAAATGTCATGTTCTGATATATTTATTACACATGTCAGTTAACTATTACTAGTTGCTGTACAATACTAAGTTGTACAAAAGACAATAATTTAACTCATTATTCTGTATACTGTTAAATTTATCCTGGATTCATCTGGATGGTTCTTCACTTCTTGGCTGGGTTCAGTCATATTAAGTTTGCTTTCAGCTAGGTTACACAAATGATAAAGTTATATATGAGTTTTTCAGCATTCAAGAAGGCTAGGCTAGCAATAGGAAAAGCTGAGGTTGAAAAATGTATTGAGATCTCCTGGATGTACTGTTATAGTTGTTAAAATCTCTGGACAAAGCAAGCCAAACAGTCAAAGAATAAATAAATTGCAGCCCTTTAGTGAGATAAACTGCTAGTCAATATGGAATGGGCATGGATATGGGGGAGATAAAACATAGAAATCACCAGTGAAATTCATCTACCATAGTCTGCCCTCTAGGCATAATTACTTCCCTTTCTTACTCAAAAAACACTCATTACAGGGGGCCCCGGGTGGTGGCACAGTGGAATAAAGTGCACATAGTAGGAAGCACAAGGACCCGTGCAAGTATTCCAATATGAGGCCCCCGCTCCCCACCTGTGTGTGTGGGGGGGTCGCTTCATAAGCTATGAAGCAGGCCAGCAGGTGTCTTTCTCCCTCTTTGTCTTCTCCAACCCTCTCAAGTTTTCTCTGTCCTAACCAAAAAACTGAAAAAATGGCCATAGGAGACATGGATTCATATTGCAGCACCAAGCCCCAGTGAAAACCCTGGAGAAAATAAATAAAATAAACGAATAAATAAATACATATTCATTATCTACCAAGATTACGACTCCATTTAGTCAGATGAATCTCACAGCATAGGAACACATAAGCAACAAGTAAGTCAATAAAGGCTTGTCTACAAACTCAGAGAGAAATAATAACCACAATGAACTTTTCTTTCAAGGCAGAAATGAGAAATGGGAAATACAGAGAAGTAGTTCATGCATGGAAATTTTTAATTTTGTTTAGTTAGTGGCTTAGATGTCTCTTCAGGGACTGGTAGTATCACCTCAGTAGACACTAAGTCAGTTCAATAGGAATGACTCTTAACTAATATCCCTCCACTTACCTTGTTTTTAAATAGATTCCTTTTCCCCAGTAAGTATTTTGGGAACTTTAATCTAATGTATCAGAAAATACTGAAAATGTTTTTCAATCTCTCTTTTAGTAAATGGGGAGTCAGAAACTTGCTTTATACTAATTTAAGTAGACTCAGTCTCTTTCAGCTCAGATAGTAGAAAGCTTTCTCACTACTTGCTGGGAAACTCTATGCTTTAACCCACACTGATTATAACCCAGCCTGTAGTATGACCTAAAATTTCTAGAATCTTTTTGAGCTAAAATTGTCTTGAAGGCCTTGTTATTATTTTTTTTTTAGTGTTGACAAAAAGTTTAAGAAAACTGGATTGCTGTGAGATATATACTCAGAGGGTTTATCTAATTTTTTAAATTATATTAGTGACATAATATTGATTTACAAAATCATGAGATAATAAGGGTATAATTTCACATTGTTCCCACCATCAGAGTCCTGCCTTCTCTTCCTTTCAAAGCCCACCTACACTTATTGCTGCTTCTGAGTATCCGTTTTCCTCTCTTTACTCTCCAGGTCTTGATGGAATTAGAGTTCAGAGTCCTCTGTTCATTTTCTCCTACCATTTCTCCCTTCCTAGGGTTATGGAGGAAAATTCTTTATAAGGTACAGAAGGTGGGGATTCTGACTTCTATAATTGGTTTTCTGCTGAATATGGGCATTGGCAGGTTGATCCATACCCCAGCCTGTGTTTGCCTTTCTTTAAAGGAGTAGGGCAATAGAGAGGTCAAGTTCTGGGACACATTGGCTAGGTCATCTTCTCAGGGAATTCAGGATGGAATTAGAGTAGCATCTGCAACTTGGTGGCTAAAAGGCAGTAAGATGTAAAATAGGACAAAATGTTTAATAAACAGGAATCAAAATGGAGGACTAGAGCAGAGGAGAATAGGGATCTTAGAATAGAAAGAAGTTAGAATATCTATTTTAGGTATGTTCCTAAGGGTCTTTGACTTTAGTAATTTTTGCTTAAGCTTCATAGCTATTATGCACATGGACTAAAAATATTGTCAGGAAGATGGTAGCAGAGTGGAGAATAGGTATAATCTTATTTAAGAGCATTATACTGGCCCAGAGTATCCAAATGATATTACTTTCTAACCTAGCACCTTCAGATCCCTCTTCCAAATTACATTCTATTTTATTTTTGTTTTTAAAATTTTTATATAATTTGACAACAATCAGATGCATAACTGCTACTTCCATTATCTAGCCTAAACAACTTTAGGTCAAATTTATTATATATACATTTATATATATATATATATATATATATATATATATATATATATATACACATATACATACATATATATTACTTGCTAAGTCATAGGAGGATACAACTTTGTGAAATGTTTCAGAAATAAATTGTATAGGCAGTTATCTGTCTTCCTTTAAAAATATATATATATATGTCTTAACTTTATTATATATTTAATAAGGCAGAGAAAACTTGAGAGGGGAAGGGGAGAAAAAAAGGGAGAAAGAGAAAGAGAGAGACATGCATCACTTAGTTCATCACTTGAGAAGTTTCCCCTCCATGCAAGTGAAGGCCAGAGACTTAAATCCATGTCCTTGTACATGGTAATGTGTATGATACTACTCAGTCTTCACAACTATCTTTTAAAACCAAATGTGTGGAATTTTTCCCATACGAAATATCTATTCTAAACTCTGGCCACCAATCAGATGCCATGCCAGTTAATACATTTATGGCACTAGTTATACAGAATTACTTTAGACTACACAGATTAAGGTATCATTCTGACAAGACCACCCTCTCTCATACTCTAACAATATCAAGTCTAGGGCATTTGTATATCTGACTAACTGTATGTAAGTCTGCAGGGTCACACAGTCCTTCACTAGGGCTTGGCAATTTGCAAAAATACCAATTCAGGAAAGCATCTGTGTTTACTGAGTTAATATAAAGAATTCATTTCAGGATCTTCCAAACAGAAAAGACATATACTGAAAGTAGATAGGAGGAATAAAGTGTTTCCATACTGCCTGGTACTTCTATGTGCTCATGGATTTAGAAACTTTTCCATATTTCAGTATTTAGGAGTTCTCTGGCTTTTCCATTTGATAGGCATAATTGATTGAACTGTTGGCCAAAGATAATTAGCTCATTTGGATTTGAAATTCTCTTAATTCTAATAATATAAATATACATTTGAAAATAATGTTATATATATATGTAATAAGTTGACTAAGAACAGTGGTATTACACATTTATGAGAGCTAATGCTGAGAAAAAGAAATAAAGGAAGGAATGAAGTAAGGTATATAGGTCACTTTTTACAACTATTCTATATATTGAAGGGAGTTAGGCATTCTTGTACCAAAATGTGAAGACTATATATAGATACTTCTTGTTATGTCCCAAATAGAACAACAGAATATCAGCTTTCCTGGAACAATAGGGTATGAGTAGAGGTTTTCAAACCTGCTATTACATTGGAGAAGAGAATGATTTATTCCATGTGTTTTTCATCCACTACTAGTAACTCCAGCATGCAATCTGATGGTAATTTAGTCTCCAAAGTATAGTAAAAATGTCTACTTCTATGAAATTGGTATTTATCATACTAAACAAAGCTTATCCAATATCTGAATTCAGACTTCAGAGACCCAAAGGTAGATAAACTCTTCAGCGAGATTGTCAGCAAAATCACATGGTAAAGATGGATAAAGGGGCAAAAGAAAAAATGGGGGATCAATAATACAATCAATCAATGTCCTCTTTATTGACTGCAAAAAGCACCAGCCACCATTCCTTCTAACAGTGTTTTTTTTTCCCTGCTTTGTTTTCTCAGTGTGCAATGAGTTCTGAACTTATCTGATATGGGCCAAAATAAGTTTATTAAAATTGAATTCTCAGATCCAGGTGTTTCATTATTTCTGCACTGCCATGGAAATCTCATCTTTGTAACCAGGCCTTCAGGAATTATTAGAATCTAGATGTGAGATTGTAGACTACATAAAGTGTCAGTTCTGCACAATCTCATATCAGAGTCAGCATAAATACCATAGGGACCAATGTGAAAGTATGGTTAGAGAGAATCCCCTGCCCAGTATAATTTTAAAAGGAACATTAAAGATTGTGTAGTATATGAGAAGTCAGATTGCATTTGTTCAAACATTATATCCAGTACATTTTAAGAGATTATTCACTCAGTCATCAATCCCTGCATCTAAATATTGTTTAGGGATTTATATAGTGGTGCAAGACCCTTTAATTTATCATCATCAAAATTGTTCAAATATAACGCTATACAAGTTGATATGCTATGGGAAACAATTAATTTTCATTTGTGAGACAGCAAAAGAAACAAACAATGCTTCCTTTTACATGTTTTAAGATAAGGCATTTGAATACAATAAGAGGATATCATATTTTATAAAAAAATAAATAATTGAGGGGTTGGTCGGGTGGTTACGCACCTGGTTGAGGGTACATGTTACAATGCACAAGGACCAGGTTTAAACCCCTGGTCCCCACTTGCAGGGGAAAGCTTCATCAGTGGTGAAGCTCTGTCTCTTTTAAAGAAATTATTGAGTGTTTCGGGAGGTGGTACAGTAGATAATGCATTGGACTTTCAAGCATGAGGTCCTAAGTTCAATCCCCAGCGGCACATGTACCAGAATAATGTCTGATTCTTTCTCTCTCTTCTCCTTTCTCATTAATAAATAAAATATTTTTAAAATTGTAAAAAAGAAATGAATGACTAACTGATATTAAAAATGTAACCTAGCCTAAATATGGAAATTAAAAATACCACCAAGACTGTTCAGAACCTCTGGTGAAAAATGAACCTCAAGAGAAAAATGGTTATGAGAAGAAAAATGATTTGTAACAAGCAGAATACTGAATATTGATTGAAAGAAGGTAGACATGGAAATGTACAAAAATATAGCATTTCATTTATATAAAATATACAAAATAAGCATACAACTTTAACTATTACTACGCTTGAAGTGAATTTTTGTGACATAGCATGAACTTTGAGACATAATTGGATGGGGCTGATGTAATTAGCATATGGCTGACATCAGCCTACAAATTATCATATGAATTTCTGCAAACCCATGGATTATGGGTGCATCCTAATTGACTTAAACACAAGTGACTGGAAGTCCAGCCGTTTCTTCTCCAACTCCTTCTCTTGCTCACACAGATTCCAGCTTGGCTTCCCAGGACCCACCAAGCTGCTTCTGATTGGAGAAACTGAACATGTGGAGCTGAACTTTTGCCACCAGGTTCCAGATGCCATCAGGATGCTGGCCAGGCTTCCCTGGACTGAAGACCCCACCAATGTGTTCTGGAGCTCCGCGTCCCCAGAGACCCACCCTACTAGGGAAAGAGAGGTGCAGACTGGGAGTATGGACCGACCAGTCTATGTCCATGTTCAGTGGGGAAGCAATTACAGAAGCCAGACCTTCCACCTTCTGCAACCCACAATGACCCTGGGTCCATGCTCCCAGAGGGATAGAGAATGGGAAAGCTATCAGGATAGGGGATGGGATATGGAGCTTGGGTAGTGGGAATTGTGTGGAGTTGTACCCCTCCTATCCTATGGTTTTGTTAATTTATCCTTTCTTAAATAAAAAATAAATTTAAAAAAATATACAAAATATAAGGACATTATATTAGAAGTTCTGAGAGATGTTACTTCTGACTAATAGATATTAAGGAAAAGAGCTTTTTGGGTGCTAGGCAGTAATACATCTGGTAGAGGACATGCATTTCCATGTGCAAGAACTAGAGTTCAAGTTGCTGGTCATCACCTCCAGGGGCAGGGTGCTTCACAAGGTGTGAAAAAGGGTTGCAACTGTTTCTCTTCTCCATCTCTACTCTTCCCTATTTCTATTTAAAAAGAAAAGAAAGAACCAATGAAAGAAAAGATAATAATCACAGATAGCAATGGAACAGTCATACAGGGATAGATCACCAAGCAATGACTGGTGGAAACACACACACATACACACTTTCAGAACTTTGTTTTGTATTTTGACATTAGTGCTGTCTTTTGTTTGTTTTTGTTTTGTTTTGTTTTTTGGTATGTGCACTCTACTAAAATATTTTCTGAGTAAACTTGTTCTTATACTTTTTAATATGTATATAATATTTATAGCAAAATGTTCATTACTCCCCAAACCCATTTTGATTTGTCCATGTTTTGGATAACGGAACCATCCTTCCACCCATCCCCCTTCGCCAACTATAGATGAATTAAAGTGGGGGTTAGTTCTTTAAAGTTTATGTCTGTTTTAAATTACTCCTTGGCTTTTCAAAAGTATGCTGGTTTATTTCTGACGTCTCTGAGATGGTGAAAAGTTAGTTCATTATAGCCCCCATTTCCATTTCACACAGAAGAAAAACACTACACTAGCTAAAGAACTGATTAATCATAGAGTGCTGCCTACCATACATGTAGCCCTGGGTTTGAGCTCCAGTAGCACATGAGAAAGCCCTAAGAACAACATATATAAAACTCCATGAACAGTGGAGTATTGCACTCACTTCTATCTCATGCACATAAAAATTGGGTTTAGGGAGATAGCTCATCTGTAGAGGACATGAAATTTTGAATTCAATTTTCAGAAACATAGTATTAAGAAAAAAAAAGTAATAACTAGACCTGTTTAACTTCTAGTCCTAATTTCTCCTATGTATATTTTAGTGTGATTTCTTTAGCTATGATTATGTTAGAGATAAATCTTTTTAAGAAAGTTAATCTTTACTCATGTAAAACACTTGGGATTAAATTTGTTTTCCTGGTGTATGGAAATATTTAGAGCAACAGTACAAAAAAAACTAAAAAAAAAAAAAAACTTTGAAGAGAAGGTGACATGAAAAGTGAGCATAGCAAGTATCTCCAAATCCTAAATAACAAAAAGAGTACACATGTCCAAAATAGGAATATTGTCAGTTTTTTTCAGACATTTATTTACCTATGTCTGTATAAATCAGAAATAAGAAAACCATGGCATGACATCCATGCTAAAATTTTATAACCTAACTCCTGAAGGTCTATCTTTGTGTTTGCTCTAATTTTTGTGAGTAGTGTTAGCTGTCTGTCCAAGTACCTGCCAATTAACTATTCAAGGGAACTTGGTGCCTGCATGCACCACAAATACAAGATGTATTTCTTGTTCAAGATAAGTTATAAAAATCTTAAATAAGGCTGACTTTATATCTGTGTTAATAGAAAAGTGACATAAATAATCACAAACAGTAGGTAATCCATAAGTCATTTATGTTTGGCTTTAGAATTTATTGTGTAAATTGCATTCTACTACAAAATTGTCATTTTAATCAATTTGCTTGGGGTAGTATTTAAATTAGTTTTCATTCCCTTGTCATCCAAAATGGAAGATGAAATGAGTCAGCACACAGGAATATTCAGTTGGGAAAGACATTTGTCTTGGAACAAAAATGTGTTGTGAAATAAACAAACCAATAGGTAATGGTTTTGGCTAACAAGAAGCGCCATGTAAGTTTTTTACTAAAAAACAAAATGTACAATTTATATAGAAGCATTAAATATATCATTTTTTCAGTCATGTTCTTTGTCACTCTTCTATCTCATGAATAGTTCAACTTTATAATAAAATGATAATGAAATGAAATTATTTTTCTATTCCCCTATGATGAAGGGATGTTGGTATCTTCATACATGTTGGTGGAAAAGGATCTAGGTTAGTGGAGTTTTCTTTTGGGGGGATGAGAATTATATGTAGATGTTGACAACTGCACTCCCCAATAAAAGTGGAAAGAAGGATATGTACATACATATAAGTGATGTTTGCATGTATGTATATATTTCATCCTATATTCATTATTTATCATCCTGGCATAATAAGGTATAGATACTATGATCAGGGGAGTCGGGCAGTAGCACAGCAGGTTAAGCGCACATGGCACAAAGTGCAAGGATTAGGCATAAGGATCCTGGATGGAGTCCTGGGCTCCCCACCTGCAGGGTGGTCGCTTCACAAGCCGTGAAGCAGGTCTTCAGGTCAATCTTTCTCTCCCCCTCTCTGTCTTCCCCTTCTCTCTCCATTTCTCTCTGTCCTATCCAACAACAATGACAACAATAACTACAACAATAAAAAAACAAGGACAACAAAGGGAATAAATAAATATTAAAAAATATACTATAATCAGAAGCTTATATTGATAAAATTAAGAACATTCTTAGTCTTTAGATAGATGGTGGTGAAAATAAAAAGTATAGTTATGCATAAATTCTAAAATAATATATACATAGATGATTAAAAGGAGAACACAGGCAAAGACAGTCTCCATCACAGGAGAACATTTCAACTTTAGATTTGTTCTATTGTAGTAAAAAAAAAAATTTAAATCTTTATTTATTTATTGGATAGAGACACCCAGAAATTGAGACAAAAAGGGAGGTAGAGAGGGAGATGAACAGAGATATAGCTGCAGCACTGCTTCATCACTCTCAAAATTTTCCCCCAGCAGGTGAGGACTCAGGGCTCAAACCTGGATCCTGGCGCATGTAACTTGTGCACTTAACCAGGTGTGCCACCAACGGGGACCTCAGGAATACTTCTAGAGATATTACAGAAACATGAGTATGTATTTAAAAGTATGTTCTATTCTCTCTCTTCCTACTACCTTCAAATATCTTTATTACTTTTAGATATACTTTATTACTTTTAGATATACTTTAGATATACTTTATTACTTTTAGATATAGTCCTTTTTTTTTTTTTGTCTCCAGGGCTATTGCTAGGGCTTAGTGCCTACACTGCTCCTAGAGGCCATTTTCCCCATTTTTTGTTGCCCTTGTTATTATTGTTGAATAGGACAGAGAGAAATCAAGAGAGGAGGGGAAGACAGAGGGGGAGAGAAAGATGCCTGCAAACCTACTTCACTGCATGTGAATCGATCCCGCTGCAGGTGGGGAGCCAGAGTTTAAATCAAAATCTTTACACCTGTCCTTGCCCCTCCTGTCATGTATGCTGAACCTGCAGCACTACCACCCATCCCCAGAAAGGGGGTTCTTGGCTTCATGCCTCCTTTAATTAATTTTTTTCTCTCTCCAGGCTGGGAATATAGATCAACCTGCCAACTCCCATGTTTAGTGGGGATGCAATTACAGAAGCCAGACCTTGAACCTTCTGCATCCCACAATGACCTTGGGTCCATACTCCCAGAGGGATAAAGAATAGGAAAGCTATCAGGGGAGGGGATGGATATGGAAAACTGGTGGTGGGAATTGTGTGGAGTTGTACCCCTCTTATCCTATGGTTTTGTCAGTGTTTCCTTTTTATAAATACAAATTAAAAAAGGAGAAAGAGAAAGAGGAGAAGGAGAAGCAGAAGGAGAAAGAAAAGGAGGAGACTCAGCCATATTAATAATAAAACTATTTTGAATTTTCTAAAAAAAATCTCTCATGACTGTCAAACTTTAAAAGAAATATTTATGTAATAAGTTATATATACAGTAATTATGGTTGCATGACTTTTTTCTTCTCCAATATTTCAGAATCTTGAAGAATAGATCATTTTGTATCACCAATAACAGCATAATTATTTAAGTTTACATAACCAGTAAATATGCACTCTTCTCCTTCTCCTACTTTTTAAAATTGTTTTATTATTTTTTTAATTGGGGAATTAATGTTTTACATTCAACAGTAAGTACAATAGTTTGTACATGCATAACATTCCCCAGTTTCCCATATAACAATACAACCCCCACTAGGTCCTCTGAATCCTTCCTGGACTTGTATTCTCCCCACTCACCCACCCCAGAGTCTTTTACTTTGGTGCAATACGCCAATTCCATTTCAGGTTCTACTTCTGTTTTCTTTTCTGATCTTGTTTTTCAACTTCTGCCTGAGAGTGAGATCATCCCATATTCATCCTTCTGTTTCTGACTTATTTCACTCACTTATTTCACTTATTTTTTCAAGGTCCATCCAAGATAGGCTGAAAACGGTGAAGTCACCATTTTTTACAGCTGAGTAGTATTCCATTGTGTATGTAGATATACCACAACTTGCTCAGCCACTCATCTGTTGTTGGACAACTGGGTTGCTTCCAGGTTTTGGCTATTACAAATTGTGCTGCCAAGAGCACAGGTGTACACAGATCTTTTTGGATGGATATGTTGGGTTCTTCTCCTTCTACTTCTCCTTCTTCTTTATCTGTCACAACTTCACTGCTCTGGGTGTTTTTTTGTTTGTTTGTTTGTTTTTCTCAGAACACAGCTCAGCTCTTTTATGGTGGTGCAGGGCGGTTGAAATTGGGACTTCAGAGCCTCAGGCAGGAGAATCTCTTTGCATAACCATTATGCTATCTACTCCTGCCCTCTGCTTCTTAAATTAAGCTGTTTGCTTTTCCATTGTTAAGCTTTTTGAGTTATTTATCTACTGGGAATACTAACCTCTTGATGGGAACAACATGCTGATGTGTCATCTACTCAGTAGATAGTTTACTTTTTAAAATAGTTTCTTTTACTTGATATTTTTGGTTGTGTAGTCCTAGTCTCTGTAATGGAATCCCAAAGACATTTTTAAGGTCAATAATGCCCTATATTTGTTTCTATGTATTCTTTCATTTCAGCTATTACATCCAAGTTCTCAATGAATTTTTATTCATTTTTGTGTGTATATAAATTGGAGCTATTTTTCACTTTTAAAAATGTAATAATTTTTTTCAAGCACAGCTTTTTTTTTTTTAATCTTGGAAAAAGTTAATACAAATAAATAGATTAATACTAGAAGGCAGAGTGTTGATTTTTTATTTTTAAGTTAGATACATAACATAAAAAGAGTGGGTGGGGTTAGATAGCGTAATGGTTATCCAAAGAGACTCTCATTCCTGAGACTCAAAAGTCTCAGGTTCAATCCCCTGCACCACTTTAAACCAGAGCTGAGCTAGTCTAGTAAAAAGAAAAATAAAAAAATAAAAATAAAAAAGGAAAAGAGAAAGAAAGAGAAGAAAAAAGGAAGAAAAAGAAATATTTACAAATGAGGAAGCAATAGTAGAGTTTCACAAAGTACAGCCAGATTACATCTATCAAAAACAATTTCTTCTAAACAGTAAAATAAACTTCCCAATTCTTCTTAGGAATCTCATCATAATCTCTATTAAAATACAATAATATTGTCATATATATATATGTATATATATGTGTAAACATGTTTGAGTTGCAATGTTATGACTTTCAATTTTAATAATATATTGTTCAATGTGGATGGTCATACAAAGATCACCAAGAAACAGTTTTGGGTATGCAAATGTAAAGGAATATTTATTGCTAGCCAGGCTAGGGTCAAGACCGTCATGGACACAGACACAGCTGCTCCTGGTGTCGACCTCGACCCCCAGTACTACAGGGCTTATATGGGGAAGCTTAGCGTGACAGTTGGCTAATTGAATACAACAATATATTAAGAGAATAATACACCAAGATCAAGTGGGATTCATCCCTGGTAAACTGGAATGGTTTAATATCTATAAATCAATAAACATAATCCACTATATAAACAAAAATAAAGACAAAAATTGTGATTCTATCAATCAATGCAGACAAAGCATTCAACTAGGTACAACACCCATTTATGATAAAGGCCATCAAGAAACTGGGAGTAGGAGGAAAATTCCTTAACATAATAAAGGCTATATATGATAAATCCATGGCTAACATCATAGTCAATGGGGAAAAATTGAAAGCTTTTCCACTAAAATCAGGAACTAGACAGGGGTGCCCACTCATTTTTATTCAACATATTCCTAGAAATGCTTGCCATAGCAATCAGACAAGGAAGAGATATCAAAGGAATACAAATTGGAAAGGAGGAAGTAAAACTCTAATTATTTGCAGATGATATGTTGATATATGTAGAAGACCCCAGAAATGCCAAGAAACTACTGGAAATCATCAACAAATTCAGTAAAGTAGCAGGCTACAAAATCAATACCCATAAATCTGTGGCATTTCTTTATGCAAAAGATAGGTCAGAAGAAATGAAACTGAAGGAAGCAATACCATTCACAACTGAACCCAAGAAGATCAAATATCTATTAATAAGCCTAATAAAAGATGTAAGGATCTTTTTAAGGAAAACTATAAGACACTGTTAAAAGAAATAGAGGATGACACAAAGAAATGAAAGAACATCCCCTGTTCATGGACTGAGAGAATAAGTATAATTAAAATGGCAATTTTGCCAAAAGCAATCTATAGATTCAATGAAATCCCTATTAAAATCCCAATGATATATTTCAAGGAAATTGAACAGATTATTCAAAAATTTGTGTGGAACTTTAAAAAGCCATGAATAGCAAAAACACTCCTAAGCAAAAAGAAGAAAAATGGAGGCATCACAATACCCAACTTTAGGCAATACTACAAAGGAGTAGTAATCAAAACAGTTTGGTACTGGAACAAAAATGGTCATATGGACCAATGGAATAGGATAGAGACCACAGCTCGATCCATATACATATATAGATAGCTTATATATGACAAAGGGGCCAAATCTGCCTATTGGGAAAAAGAACGTCTCTTTAACAAATTGTATTGGCAGAATTGGACAACCACATGTAGAAAAATTAAACTAGACCACCAATTAACACCACACACTAAAATTATTTCAAAATGGATCAATGACCTGGATATCAGACCTGAATGTATAAAATATATAGAAGAATGTATCAGTGAAACATTTCATGACATTAACACTAAAGACATATTTGGAGACTTCACCCCATGGGCAAAGGAAACAAAAGCAAGATTGAACAAGTTGGACTATATCAAATTAAAAAGCTTCCGTACATCAAAAGAGAACTCCATAGATAAATAGGAAACCCAGCAAATGGGAGAACATATTTGCACATCATACTTTAGATGGACACTTGACATCAAACATCTATATAGAAATCACTCAGCTCAACAAAAAGAAAAAGAACAACACAATAAAAAAGTGGGCAGAAGAAATGCATAGACAGTTCTCCAAAGAAGAGATACGCATGGCCCACAGACATATGCAGAAATGCTCTAATTCACTCATCACCAGAGAAATACAAATTAAAAACCACACTGAAATACTACATCACACCTGTAATAATGGCCTTCATCAACAAAACAGGAGAAGATAAATGTTAGAAAGGATGTGGAGAGAAAAGATCTCTAATATACTGCTGGTGGGAATGCAAAATGGTACAACTGTTACAGAGAACAGTATGGAGAATCCTTAAGCAAATACAGATGGAACTACCTTATGACCCAGCAATCCCACTCTTAGGCATTTATCCAAGAGATAATATCATAAATTCAAAAGGATATATGCACCCCCATGTTCATAGCCACATCATCTACAATAGCAAAAATTTGAAAGCAAAAATTTGAAAGTTGTTGTTGTCTTATCCAACAACAACAACAATAACAATAATAATAACTACAACAATAAAAAAGTGCAGCAAAAGGGAATAAATAAATAAATATTTTAAAAATATTTTAAAAAGTTATGAGACATATACTCAATGGAATATTACTCAGAAATAAAAAGATGATTTTACATCCTTTGGGATAAAATGGATGAAACTTGAGAACATTACGCTTAGTGAAATAAGAAAGGAGGTAAAAGATGGTCTCACTCATATGTGGAGGTTCAGATACCACTAGAAGCATTCAGATCATAGTGAAGTTAAGTATAATAAAACAAATACTTAGCCCCCCAACTAACCTGGCTATAATAATTAATTATTGATATTTTAACTTTCTCTAAGCCTATAAACCCCTTGTATCCTCTTGAAGACTTGCATTTCTCCTAGTCCTGGCACCTCTAGGACATATTCATACTTTTTGAAATGTATTTTCTATGATTGCTTACTGCCATACCAACCCTGTCAACTTTAACCAAATCGCTACTGGTGCTGCCACCCCACATTATGGTGCTATTGAAATCCTACTGTGGACTGTAACCTGAGATACCAGCCTGAGAAGTCAACCTCACAACTCTTCAAATCTGGTGCTCCACTCTGACACCATTCTCTCAGACAACATTCTCATCCAACCTCGGGTTAGTTACCAAACTCAAGCAAAACTATTACAGTTGTATGTCCCCAGGAACATGACTAAAATGGTTTCCCTAGCTTTCTTCTACCCTAAAATCCCTAATCTCATCTGCTCTGATCCTACTTTCTGGTTCCTGTTCATTAACCATCTTGTCTCAACTTAGGTCATGACACCTTCCAGATACCAAGCTGCAGGTGCTACCATGACTCCACTCCAACTTCTCTGGGCAGCTTATCTCACCATTGTGTCCTGGGCCTTTGTATCTCTAGTGCTCTGATCCACCAGGTAAAGATAGAAACAAGCTGGGGCTAATGGATCGACCTGTCATGCTCAGCTAAGAAGCAGCTACAAAAGCCAGAACTCCTGTCTTCTGGTCCCCATAAACAACCTTGATCCATACTCCCAGTGGGGGAGAAGTGATAAGATGAAGATAAGGGGACTCTGCACTCCAGCTCCATCAGCACCCAGAGAGAGAGAGAAGGAAAAGGAGAGGGACATATGGAGGTAGCTTTGACGTCATGAGTGGTTTAGAGGGTAAGAGGATTGAATCAGAAAAAGAAGGGGTAACTATGTATAAATGTGGACAGACAGTTGTAGAGAAGATGGTTGGCCCATGTCTACAACTTTAGGGGAACGGTGGTGGATTGCAGTGGGGAGAGTGAAGATTCAGGACTTTGGTGGTGGGAATAGTGTGGACTCAAACCCCTGTGGACATGCAATTCTGTAATTTAAGAATATAAAAAAGGAAAAATAAAAAAAGAAAGAAAGGAGAACATAAGAATAAATTTTAAAAAAGACCTTCACAACTTATATGATTAAATTTCAAATAATTTGGAAAAGCAAATGGACTTTTTTTTATATTTATTTATTTATTCCCTTTTGTTGCCCTTGTTGTTTTATTGTTGTAGTTATTATTGTTGTTGTTGGATAGGACAGAGAGAAATGGAGAGAGGGAAGGGAAGACAGAGAGGAGGAGAGAAAGATAGACACCTGCAGACCTGCTTCACCGCCTGTGAAGCGACTCCCCTGCAGGTGGGGAGCCGGGGCTCGAACCGGGATCCTTATGCCGGTCTTTGTGCTTTGCGCCACCTGTGCTTAGCCCGCTGTACTACAGCCCGACTCCCGCAAATGGACTTTTATAATAAGTGTCTTCCAAGGAAGAAAGTATTTCTCATTAAGGGATTTAAAAATATAGCTTATTTAAAATCTTATTTCAAATAAATTCAGTATAAACATATTCATATTTATTTTGTCAGAAGAAAATTTCCTATTTAATTAAATAGTTTCATTTACTAAGTAAACATGAAACTTACTTAACTTGTACATGTAATCTGTTCTGATCTGGGTTTAATATATATTTACAAGTATAATTGTTTTTAATGCTTTTCCCCTAAGGGTAAATAAAAATAATGTAATTCCAAAGAGAGGAAATTTGTGCTCCAGGCAAATTAATCTACTTATGTAATAAAATTAATAATACATCTCACTTTGAAATTCACAAAATGGACTTATTTCCCAATTTCCCTTTTCTTAAATTATAAATGTTGCCTTCTACTATATGAATACTGTAGCTAACTAGGAAATTTCTACTGCAGGTCTGTAGAGCATTTTATGGTCTGTCA
Source organism: Erinaceus europaeus (assembly GCF_950295315.1). Classification (NCBI taxonomy): domain Eukaryota; kingdom Metazoa; phylum Chordata; class Mammalia; order Eulipotyphla; family Erinaceidae; genus Erinaceus; species Erinaceus europaeus. The sequence goes on from NC_080166.1 coordinate 101,687,941, forward strand.
TTTTCCATTTATATCTGGATGCAAGTTGGCTAATGTGTTATATTCCCATTTGGAATATAGATCACTAAGTTAATATAAATACCAAGTACAATTTTATTCTTCATTTCTGGGTAAACTTTTGCAGAACTAGTAGACAGACTGCATATTGGCTTATAACTTTACTTATTTATCTGTTTGTTTCTTTTTTATTGCATTCAGGGCAGTTGGGGAGGTTGGTACCGGCACTAGGAAACCACAACTACCGGCAGCCAGTTTTTCACTTTTTAAAAATTTTATTACCTTTTTATTTTGACAGGACAGAGAGAAATTGAGAGGGGACAATGAGATAGAGAGGGAGTGAGAAAGACACCTGCAAACCTGTTTCACTGCTCTTGAAGCTTTCCCCCTGTAGGTGGGGAGCTGGGGCTGGAACCCAGGTCCTTTACACATGGTGATAAGTACACTTAACGGGGTGTTCCCTCCCACCCTTCAGTTTATAACTATTTTTTACATTACTTTAATCTTTTTCTATGATTTTATTTGACAGATTAGTGGATTACATTGCATTCTGATGGAAATTACCACATACACAAATATGTATAGTGTTCTTATAATAAATTTTCACATCTTTAAATATGTCTCCTATTCTTAAATTTGACAAAACATAAAAATGGCATTCAGAAATAAGTAATTATAAACTAGTAAGAGCTAAATATTATATATATATATATTTTTTGGTTGTTTTCTGTGACAGAATTTTTTTTTTAATTGGGGAAGGGGTTAATGGTTTCCACTAGTCTTTGACACACAGGCACAGCCTTTCATCACCCTTTGATATGTATGTAGGAGACAACTGCTTCCTCAACATAGAGCTCCCTCTCCTATTGTACAGGAGGAGCCCAGTGTCCCTTCATTTCAGCCTTTTCCCTCCTTCCCCATAGTCCTTTGCTTTGGTGCAACATATTATATGTTTTAACTTACTGACCTTTGTTTTGTAAATTTCACCTGAGTGAGATCATTCAGTATTCTTCTTTTTCTTTCTGGATTATCTCACTCAACATGATAACTTCAAGGTTTGATTGAGATAATGCAAAGATGACCACCATGTTGTTAATGGCTGGATAAGAAGCCATCATATGTATGAGAGCTTTCTTAGTCACTCCTCTATGGTGGGCATTTGGGTTGGCTCCATGTTTAAGATATTGCAAACTGTGTCACTATAAACATAAGTTTACGTAGGACTTTTTGAATAGTTGTCTTTGTTTTTCCTGAGTATATTCCCGAGAGAGATTGCCGATGATTGAATAAATCCATTAGTGGAGTTCTGATAAATCTCCAGGCTGTTTTCCACAGGTTTTAGACCAATTTCCACTTCTAACAGCAACATAGAGAAGCTTCTTTTCCCACCCCCACAGCCTCTCTAACAATTGGTATTTTTGTCTTTTCTAATGTATGACATCACAGGCACATCATTGTTATTTTGATTTGTATTTCTTTAATCATCAATGACTGTGATGATTTTTTTTACCTGTCATGAAAAAATGAATAAAGATAAGTTAGTTATATTTTCTTAGTAATCATTCATAAATGGATACACTTAGAACCCTAAATATTTTAATTTTTTTTCTAGATATCTAATTTCCCTCTACCTTTCTACACATCTGTATACATTATAAAATAGCACAACTTGTGTTGTGTGGTTGATCTTCTCTGTCATGATACTGTCTGCAATTTTTTTCTGGATGACAGGTATGAGACACTAATAATGCTAGTAGAAAAGTTTAAATATATTTATTTAAGAGTAACAGAAAGTTGGAATTTTTGATACACAGAGAAATACAGAAATCTAAACATATCCAAAGAAGGATCCAGAATAGGGATTATTTCCTTTTTTTTTTATTGAGGTGGTTAGTACTTTACAGTGCAGTTTTTGAGACAATTTCATTATGTACTGCTATCAGACTAGAGTTTCTCATTGACAGATAAAGTAACAATAGGTAATGGATAATAAGGTAATGACCTATTTACAAAATCAATAGGAAAGCTGGATAGATAGAAAGTTGCATATAAAATGGTCAGATGTAAAAAGGTGGGTTCATAAAATGAACATTATATCAAGTCCTTTCAAAAAGGATATTCTCATTCTTGTTGATTTTTTTAAACGTTGACAGTTTTGACTGCTCCAAAGGTCAGATTTAGTTTATTTCCCTTTTAAGAGAAAACTTTCAAAATGAAGTTTAATAGTAACATATATCTTTTGTATGCATAGAAGAAATACAGTAACACCAAGTAAACTTGAACTAATAGTTATCTGGCTTTTGTCACTATTACCACCCTGACTTTCCCTGGTCATTTCTAATAAGACCTCAATGATGTCACTTTTATATATTGGTAGTAGAATAATAGGCAGAATATACTCAAATAAAGAGAAAATAAATGAAATTAAAAAATATTTTTAAACATTATAGTCATCATGTAGGAAAATGAGAAGAGGAAGAAAACTTTAAAATTTAGAAAGCCAAAATATGTAATGCCCACTAGTAGAGTATGTCCTATTTATTGTATAGTTTCCTGCAATTATTATTATTTTTTCTGTTAGAGAAGGTTTTAAGCTATTTTTTCCTTTAGAGAGTGTATAAATATTTGATGAATTTTCAGCAGTGAACTATTTTTAGACTTAATATTGTTTTTACTTGATGCCTATCTAGTAAATCCTGCTTTCTCCTACAGTGAAACAATATAAATGACATGAAATAAACAGTGGGATTTTGGCATAAGAAAAGTTTAACAAGTTTTCAACAGGATTGCCAACAAATATTTTTTACAGACTAAGTTTTTGAAAGCAGTCAGCATTCTGTGTGGTAATAATGTTTATGTAACTTTAAGATTCAGTGAAATGCAAAGCAAGGAAGCTCCAGGACAATGCTCTGTCAAGGAAACAATAAAGCTCATTAATGTAAGAGAACATTCCCGAACAAGATGTTTGTGGAGGGAATGCCAGTAATGCAATTTAGAGAGTATTACAGAATAATCTGAACACATAATGAATAAGACAATCAAATGTAATAATCTATATTCATACCCATATGCCAACTGTTCTTATTCTATTTTACACAATTTTGAGAGATACTGCAGGGGCTTTGATTCGTTAATCTGAATAATAGCAAAACAGAAAGCCAATAGACTCAAGTTCGGTAATACAGCACTTTTGTTCTTATGTTTTGTTATTGTTGTTTTATTTTTTGTTGCTATTTCAATGACACTAGGGAGGACTTTGAAATTAATGTTTGATTTACATATACAATAATTGTTCTGTTTTTGTTCGATGGGGGATACCTGATTTTGTAAAAATAAAAAATCACAGTAAAGAGTCATGGAATACATTTAGGCAACACATTACTTTATTGAATTAATCCTAACTTTTCAGAATTAGTAAATTAACTGTCTTGTTTTTAAGATTCTCAGACATTTAAAATTATACAACAGTGGAACTTTCCTCAGTACTTTTTTTTTTTTTTGTAGAAAATAGTTATTTTACATAAAACTATATAGTTGTGCTAAGCACAACGAACGTGATCTCTAAGACAAATAAAATAAAGCATACAATTGTATTATTAATAGATTTCAGCCACAAGAAGTGTTTAAGATATGGTTCAGGAAGAGTGATTCCATGGTATAGAGATGTGAAGAATAAGATATTTAACATTATTGGCCAGGCAACCACAGAGGGAAAAATGCGCTGAAGAGAACCTTTTTTTTTTTTTTTTTTTAATCTCATACTCTACCTCTAGACTTTAGTTGATAATTACCAGCACAGGAACAAAAGACTCAACTCAAAGGTATTATAGAAAAGATGCATTACTATCAAGTGAACCTTTAAATAACTCTGCATCTAACCAGCAAGACTGTAAAAACAGATAATTAAGAAACACTGGCTTGAGTACTAAGAAACAAGTCGGGGGGGGGGCAATGTCCAAAAATAAGGTATGTTAGATCCTGAACAATAAATATTCTGGAACTAAATATCAAAACTGAAAAATCAAAGCAACTAATAAAATTACTACACCATTCTACAATGTGAGGACAAAGTAAGAATGTGTTAACTAAACGTTGATAACTAGACTTCCTCACATGGTGGAATGAACTACGAGTATTATTAGTGCTTATACTCTAAGGGGACTAATACCATACATGAGGGTTTTACCTTCATGACTGAACAGCCTGCCTGAATTGAACATTTAGTGGTGAGCTAATAATGTATTATATACAGAAGTGATTTTAACAGTGCACACTTGAAGCTTATTAATGTTAAAATGCAATGTTCCTGACATTTCTTTTTTATAACTTCCCAAGCCCTATCTACTAATACTATCAAATGAAGTGTTAGGATTTCAAGAGCAAATTTTGAAAGGACACAAAGAATCAGCTATTAATAACACAGAGGATGTCATTCTCTATAACCTATCTGGATAAATTTCTCTGTCTCTCCATATATATATGTAATTTTACTCTTTATGTTTTGAATTTCTATCCAAATGGGATTATGCTTATATATAAATATACTAATTTCATTTTACAACCCTGCTTTTCCTAATCTAAAATGCATAAGAGTTTCAGAATTTCATTTGAATATGCTAATTTTATCGATGATACGTATGTCACTGTAAATATTGGGCTTTACTAAAACAATTTTATGTCAAATATTGTTTGAGTTTTTGGAATCTCCTACAATATACACTCAAAAGAAAACATGCCTTGACTTTGTAGACTATGAGAAACAATGAGCTGTTGAAGTACAGTTTCTAATTTTTTGAAGCATAAATCAAAGTAACTTAAGATTTTAAAGTTTTTGAAATATCAAATATTTCACTTCATTAATTATTATGAATAATACTAAAAATTATTATTATCACTATTATTTAGAAATTTTTAATATCTAGTTTCTATATGAAGTTTTCAATAGGAGTGATAATGCACAGCTAGTGAATTATAGCTAAAATTATGCTACTATTAAATTTAAGTATGTTGTAGAAAATAAATGGTTTTCCTAATCAAGGATAAAAGACTTACTATTTTAATTTTTTTATTGCCACTAGGGTTTTATCTGGAAATAGGTGCTGGCACTATAAATCCTCCTCTCATGATAGTCATCCTTTTCTTTTCTTTTTTCTTTTCTTTTCTTCATTTTTCTTTTCTTTTCTTTTCTTTTCTTCATTTTTCTTTTCTTTTCTTGTCTTCTTTTTTCTTTTTTTTTTCTCTTATTTCTTCTCTCTTCTCTTCTCTTTTCTTCTTCATTTCTGTTGTATTATATATAATAGAAAAAAAATTGACAGGGGAGAGGGAAAAGATAGTTACCTGCAGATCTGCTTTACTATTGGTAAAGCACCCCCTGCCTGCCCGCAGGTGGAGACTAGTGGGCTTGAGCCAACGTCATGCACACTAAACTGTGTGTTCTCAAACGAGTGCACCACAGCCCAGCCCCCAGAAAGACTGAAGGGTTGAGAAACATGCAATTTGCCTTTCTGGTTGTCAGTTATTTTCAAGACAGAAAACTTAATATAACAACCTGTGACTTACTTGGTTGTTGTAGCCATTTATAACTTCAACTTTTCAAGCAACTCGCAAGGCATCATAGAAAATATTCTCTATGTTAATAGAATAAATTTAGACTGTTTTTTTGCTAACTTTATTTTTTGTGTGTCAATGCATACAAAATAAGTACTATTAAAATGTGAATGTAAAATATAAATGCTCATTATTCATCCTTTTGAGTGGTGTTTAAATTGACAGTATTTTCATTAAGGTTTATACATAATTGGAGGTTTAACATAATTGAACAGCAGTGTCTCTTTTCTCTCTGTCTCATCTTTATCTTCTCTCTAAGTAAGTGAAAGAGTTGGACCAGGAAATTCACTGTGGTGTCATACCTGATTAAGACCTTGAGGGAACTGTATGGTGTAGTATAAAATAATATTTGAAACAAAAAGTGTATTTTCAGCGGTCAGTAGTTAATTGAGGCTTACATTACTTCTTACATTCATGAAGTACTTGATATATCTGCTGCTTAAGTTAAAATTCTAATACTTTAAATAATAAGCTGTAATAAGGTGATTGCTCTAGTCTATATGTTTTCTACAATCTGATTTTCACTCTCTGTATATATAAATTTGCATAAACATTAGTCAAAATTCACAAACTATAAACTACAGAAATTTATATAAAGAACCAGTTTCTCTTTAAAATATCACAGCGTTATTTCTAGTAAATTGGGTTTAAGTATTTTGTTGATGATTTTTTTCCAGAGTCCTTAAACCGCCCTTACTCTATCATATGTTCTCCTGAATTAAATACCCCAATTAAGAGAGAGAGACTATGAGAATATAAGGTCCTAATCAGGGAGTCCTGAGATTCCCAAACAGACGTGATAGGCCTAGACCTAGAATAAACCCCTCTCTCCATTGTTACAGGTCATCTCTATCAGGAACAACAAAATAGACCCCTTTGTGGGCCCCCATAGGACCTTGCCCTCAACTTCGCTCAACAATGGTAGAGAATGTTCCATCCTCCAAAGATAGGCTGGACAATATACTCTATGCTACACCTGAGGAAGGTGGGCCCTGATATTGGGGCAGCTTGGAACGTTCCTCCTTATGACCACAGAATGTGAGCTCAGATCTTCAGGGACACAGAGGTCACATAGGCTCCTAAGCTGAAAATCGGCCCCAGACCAGATCAAATCACTGGGGTCTACAATCAACAATTTTTATACACCTTTCCCATATTTGGGAGCTACTCTCTTCCCTGACCCAGCTTTCTGGTATTTCTACCAGCCATGGCAGCTTCTCTTCAGACAATAATTAGGATACACCTGCATATCAGATTTCAGGCTCAGGCAGAAAAAAAAAAAAAAAAAACTAACAACAACAACAACAACAACAAAAAAAAAAACACTAGTATAGCCACAGGCTCTTTGGAACATAACTAAAATATGCCTACTAGCTATCTACAAAATGGAGACGACCCCCCCCCCCCAACTCTGCATCTGCAATATTCCTGCCTTTAGGTCCATGATTGTTCAACAATTTGTTTGGCTTTGTATGTTAACTCTCTTTTCAGCCACCAGGTTCCAGATGCTAGCATGATGCCAACCAGACTTCCCTGGACAGACAACCCCACCAATGTGTCCTGGAGCTCCACTTCCCCAAAGCCCTTCACCACTAGGCAGAGAGAGACAGGCTGGGTATATGGATTGACCTGCCAATGTCCATGTTCAGCGGGGAAGCAATTACAGAAGCCGGACCTTCAACCTTCTGCATCCCACAATGACCTTGGGTCCATACTCCCAGAGGATTAAAGAATAGGAAAGCTATCAGGGGAGGGGATGGGATAAGGAGTTCTGGTGGTGGGAATTGTGTGAAGTTGTACCCCTCTTATCCTATGGTTTAGTCAATGTTTCCTTTTTATAACAATTTAAAAAAGTATTTCTCTAGCTATTTACCCAAGACTCTTAATTATGTTCTATTTTTTTCCTTTGACCATTTATGAGTGAAATTTATCTCAAAGGCACAATTGCACTATTAATGCCCCCCTAGGTTACTTCAGATTAACTTTAGAACCAACAGCCAAGATCTACCCTTGAAGTATAAGAGCTACAGTGGTAAAGGTGAAACTTGTCTAGTTCACCTCTGATCTAGTTTCTGAAGCTACTATAAGATTATATTCTCCATACTGTGCAAATTCTATTTAATAAAAACACTCAACATTTCTCAGCTTCTTGCTGAATTGCATATAAAACTCTATACTTCCCCTACTTCATATCATAAACAATTGTTATATGTGAGATTTTATCAGATATATTTTACCCATTGGCTTATTCCCCCTGATATTAAAACAATAGCTAATTTCATTTTACTTCATATCTCCCCACTAACTCACCCCTAACCATATTCCTTACCAAAGGCCTTTGCCTTGGTGAAATACAACTAACCCAGTCCAATGTTCTGTTGTTTCTCAAGTTTTGCCCATAAGTGAGATCATCTCATATTCATCCTTCTGTTTCTGGCTTATCTCACTTAACATGACTCCTTCAAACTTCATCTAATATAAAATTAAAAAGGTAATTTCATCACTGTCAATACCTGAGTAGTATTGTGCTAATATACCACAACTTTCTTTCTATTTACCCTTTGTTGCATAGCTAGGTTGCTCCCAAGTTTGGGCTACTAAAAATGAAACCTAGATATAGACCAGGTTCTGTGAGAGAGAGCATATGTTCACACTTATCCATAAACTAGTGCAAAATATATACCTGAAAGCAGAAGTACACTAGAGTTTGCACTGAGTAACCCCCTAACACTTCCTCTCCACTATTCCAACCTTTGTGTCTATGATTGTTCAACAGTTTGTTTGCCACCAGGTTCCAGATGCCATCAGGATGCCGGCCAGGCTTCCCTGGACTGAAGACCCCACCAATGTACCCTGGAGCTCCTCTTCCCCAGAGACCCACCCTACTAGGGAAAGAGAGAGGCAGACTGGGAGTATGGACCGACCAATCAACGCCCATGCTCAGCGGGGAAGCAATTACAGAAGCCAGACCTTCCACCTTCTGCAACCCACAATGACCCTGGGTCCATGCTCCCAGAGGGATAGAGAATGGGAAAGCTATCAGGGGAGGGGATGGGATATGGAGATTGGGTGGTGGGAATTGTGTGTTGTACCCCTCCTACCCTATGGTTTTGTTAATTTATCCTTTCTTAAATAAAAAATAAATTAAAAAAAAGAAAGAAAAAAATGGTGTTGCTATGAATGTAAATATACATAGATATCTTCAGATGAGTGTATTTGTTTCCCTAGAATATATGCAAGTAAAGGAACAGCCGGATAATAAGGTGGATCCATTTCTAGAATACTGATAGTTCTCCAAACTGCTTTCAACAGATATTTGTCCATCCCAAAGTAGGGAGACACTATTTACCAAAAAAGGAGATGCAAAAAACCAACAGGCATATGAAAAAATGCTGAGTCAGTGATTATCAGAGAATTGATAATAAAGACAATAATTTAATTAACACTTCTGTGAGAGTATCATACATCAGAAAAGGCAGCAACAACAAATGTTGAGATGTGAGTTTGAGGAAGTAAAGGTACCTTCCTACACTGCTGGTAGGAATAAAAATTGGACCAACCCCTATGGGGAGCAGTATTGTCCTCTTGATTTCAACCTTTACTAAATGCCAAGTTGATTCTGGTGATCATTTTCATTGTTTAATTCGACCTTAATGTGACTTGCATAAAAGGGAAGGAAATGAGAGTTAAGTACTACATAAGTAACTACTATGCTTTGGGGTATTGCATGATTCGGAAACGGGCTCTAAGACAGCAGTTGTAAAATTTAAATAAACTTTACACTAATCTGTTATAAAAATAGAACCTCTGAAAACTTTCCTAAAATATCATTTTAAATTGTGAAAAACATGTGGACTTGGAAAAAAAGGTTTCATTGAGATGAATTTTGATTATTACAAGTAAATTCATATTAAGTTAGTCAAAATAATTTGCATAATTGGGTAAAATGTATATTTCCCTCGATTATTACTTAACATGAAACAAAATGGCTGACCAAATGTCTACTTTCATCTATATATACTTTCTTTAGTAATCTATATCTGTCTTAGAATCTCTGCTCTTATTGTGACTATTTTGTTATGCCCCTAACTAGAATAAACCAATCTAATGTGTTTATTTCCAATATTAGTAACATTTCAATATATTTAAAACAACAATTCTTTATTCTTTTATATTTTCTATAATTGCAGAAATAACTGTTAATAGATAATATAACTAACTCAAAATTCAAGTAACTCATAGTCACTTGAAAAGTTTGACTTCTACATTAAGACATGAATGTGCAGAACATATTTCTATCCAAAAGAAATTGACACGCTTTACCACTCCTGAAACTTCCCCACTACAGGTTGGGAAGGGTTCTTGCTCATGGTAACATGTGTACTAAACTCAGTGTGCCACCATCTGATGCCCTTAAATTTTTATCTTTATGATACCTATAATTAAAAAATAATAGCTTCCCATATGCCTCTCCCAATCCATATCAAATAATATTGCATCTGCCGATCACAACCTAACCAGCGCAACGATTGCCACCTCAACATGCTTCACTTCAGACTGTGTCCAGAGACTTCACGTGCGGAATGACAACTCTTCAGCTTCATTACTCGGGTGAGACCTTTCCTTTCATAGTATACTCTAATTCCATCTCAGGTGGTTCACTTTCTAACAAAGTCCCAAATCCTAGATATACACCAGTTTCTGTGCGAGAGAGCATATGTTCACACATATCCGTAAACTACTGCAAAATATATACCTGAAAGCAGAAGTACACTAGAGTTTGCTGTGAGTACCCCCCTAACACTTCCTCTCCACTATTCCAAGCTTTGGGTCCATTATTGCTCAACAATTTGTTTGGCTTTGTATGTTAACTCTCTTTTCAGTCACCAGGTTCCAGATGTCATCAGGATGCCGGCCAGGCTTCCGTATACTGAAGACCCCACCAATGTGTCCTGGAGCTCAGCTTCCCCAGAGACCCACCCTACTAGGGAAAGAGAGAGGCAGACTGGGAGCATGGACCGACCAGTCAACACCCATGTTTAGTGGGGAAGCAATTACAGAAGCCAGACCTTCCATGTTCTACAACCCACAATGACCCTGGGTCCATGCTCCCAGAGGGATAGAGAATGGGAAAGCTATCAGGGGAGGGGGTGGGATGTGGAGATTGGGTGGTGGGAATTGTGTGGAGTTGTACCCCTCCTACCCTATGGTTTTGTTAATTAATCCTTTCTTAAATAAAAAAGAAAAAAAAATAATAATAGCTTATGAAGATGGAGAATTTTTACTTCTCTGACTCATACAGTCTCCTTTGTGTCATGGCTCTGTAGCTACAATGGGATTTTATTATTACTTTCTAAGATTAAAAAATTTTGTAAAAATATATGAGTTTTTTTTCTGAATTTCAGTAAATAAACAGTTTTTTTCTCAATTCATTTTTTTTAAATTAAAGAAAATGGTTGAAAGTATGAGCAAATAGAGTATACTAGGATTTTTATTGCAGTCAACCTATGAGTATTATCTTTATCTCCTTCTCCACTCCCAATTTCTCTTTGTCTTATAAAAAAAAAAAGTGGCTGCTAGGAAAGTTGGATTTGTTGCTCTGGCACCAGGTCCCAGCAAAAACTCTGGTGTCAGAAAGAAAAGGAGAGAGGGAGTAGAGAAAAAGAGAGAAAGAAAGAAAGTGAAAGAACAAAGGGAAGAAGGAAGAAAGGTCAGTCACAGAAATAAATATACCTCGTAATTTGTCAGTAATTGGATAGTCTGATATTTAGTTATGTCTGGATTAAAAGAATACTAATTATGAGTGATTTTCCATTGAAAACATAGAAATTAGTCAGCTTATGGCTTACAACTGAAAACTAATTCATTAAGTCTCCTAGATTAATATTTAATACATTTAAGTAAAATTCTGTGTGACATTTTATGATTCAAAGATATTCATTTTAGTATGATACAATGAACATTCATATCTTATTACTAAAAACTGTACAAATTAGTTGCAGACATTTAACATTAAATTATATTTGCCTCCTGGGTTATTAGTGGGACTATCTGCCTGCACTAAGAAACCACCACACCTGGTGGCTATTTTTTTCCTATTTTATTTGATAGTACAGAGATAAATTATCATATTTATTTTTGGAAAAGCATTTATTTCTTTATGCATATAGTTAGGATGCCTAAAATCAAATTTATTTGTCTTATAGTATAATTATGCCTCAAACTAAATTAATTTTTTTCATATGTAAAGAATATGTTTTTGATATGCTAGAGACTAAAATTTCTATTTAAATATTTATCTTAGAAATTTAATATCTATAAATATTTCTGATAACACACGTGTGTTACTTAATTTAACAGTTAAAGGACCCTTTACAGTCATGACTTATTTACAGAATTTGGAATTTTCTGTTGACTTTGTGTAGTATATTAGATTAACCGGAATTCTCTTAAAGTAAATTAGAAAATTGTATATTTACATATGTAAATTGACAATAAAAGGCATAAAATTTAAAATAATAATTGTGTTCTAAGAAAGTAGAAAGGGGGCCAGGCGGTGGCACATCTGGTTAAGCATATACATTATAGTGCACAAGGAACCGGGTTCAAGCCCCTGGTCCCCACCTGTAGGGGAAAAGCTTCACAAGTGGTGAAACAGTGCTGCAGGTGTCTCTCTGTATCTCTCCCCTTTTATCCCCTCCTCCCCTCTTTATTTCTCTCTGTTTATATCCAATAATAAAAATAAATAAAGACAAATAAAAAAGAAAGTAGAAAGCACAAAGTAGATTTTCATTTAAAACTGTATCTTTGGTGTTCAGTAATCTTGCAATATTTGACTTATTTTCAAAGAAATGTTGATATCCATTCTATTCTTCCGTTTTAACTTAGAAGAGGAGCATGCTGCTTGTGAGTGTGTGTGTGTGTGTGTGTGTGTGTGTGTGTGTGTGTGCCCACGTGCTATAGAACCACTGAAACAAGGAAATAACTTATAGACCCTAAAATCTTCTAGTGGAGTTAACAGTTCTCAAATAGTTCTGAGTAGGGAGATCTCACTGCTGGTGGTTAGTCTGGTAATGATCTTGGGTGGAGGGAATCTCTCATGGTTTCACTTTGTTTTCGCATCCTAAAAGTACTTTGATTATATCTGGAGAATTCTCAATCTTATTTTATGGAATTCTAATTAGGCTGTTCATTTTAAATATTCTTCCTCAATATTTCTATTTCCTATAGCTTTTTTTTTTTTATTTCAAAGATCTTTTGGAAATTATGTTAAGTTTTTAAAGAGGTCAAACAATCAGATACAGTTTAAATGTTCTTTCAATTTCTGAACCATAACTGCAAGTATAATATTAGTAGCCATTTTTTATTTAATTCTCATTTATATTTTTGCTTCATTAGCAATAAATCTGTGTGAAACTAAACAATGCACTAGATGCTTTGAATTACTTGAGGGGGGGTGGAGCATTAAACACTATCCCTTTCTTTCTTTCTTTCTTTCTTTCTTTCTTTCTTTCTTTCTTTCTTGCCTCCAAGTTTATCGCTAGAGCTCAGTGCCTGCAATACGAATTTACCGCTCCGGGAGGCCATCATTTTCCATTGTTGTTGTTGCTATTGTTGGATAAGACAGAGCAAAATTAAGAGAGGAGGCGAAGATAGAGAGGGAGAGAGAAAGATAGACACCTGCAGACATGCTTCACTGGGAGTTAAGTGACCCTACTACAGGTAGTGAGCCAGAGTCTCGAACCCAGATCCTTAAGTCAGTCCTAGCACTTCACACTATGTGCACTTAACCAGGTGTACTACCACCCCAAAACTATCTTTTTTTTTTTTTACAGGTACTACGGTCATCTTGATTAGTTTGACTTTTCCATTATTAAACATGAACACAAAAAAAAGAACAAACTGGTCTATAAAACTAATCAGTAGATTTGTAATGATACCAAATAGTGACTTCCTTCAAGGGGACTCTGTATAATGACTCCAAAATACATAAGTATACTACTAGTCAACAGGCATTAAGTGATGATGCCTGATTTGGAGATCTCTGCACAGCACTCTACACTTTACATCTATGAATTACTTGGGCTGAGTATTATATGCATACTTTTAAATCAATCCCACCAAATTTTCATACTCAGGATACTTTACCGTTTCTCGTTTGGTTACCTTCTTTTTTAACAGGAATCTGAGTAACTTAGCAAAATGGATAGAGACTATTCCACCATTGTGCATACTAAAGCTTACAATTTAAAATTTTGGAATATGCAAGGGTGGTTTTCAGAATGTTTGACAATTTTTTGATGCAAATTGTTTTGATACCTTAATTAGACTACCTTCAGTTACTTATACTGAGTTGTGGCATTTGATGATAATACAATTATAGAAACAAATATGCCCAACATATATAATAGATTACTTAAACTATGTGCTATTTTATATCTACTAGTTTACTTCTTTTTTCATATGTACACTTTTAATTTATTGTTTATTAAATGGAAAGAGAATAAAATTGAGTGTAAAGGGGGAATTAGAGAAGAGAGACAGAAAAAGACAAAGAGACCTGCAGCACTGCTCCACCACTTGTAAAGCTATCCATCTGGGGGCCGGGTGGTGGTACACCTGGTTGAGCACACACACTACATTGCACAAGGACCCAGGTTTAAGCTCCTGGTTTCCACCTGTGGAGGGAAAGCTTCACAAGTGGTGACACAGGGCCGCAGGTCTGTATTGTCTCCCTCTCTATCATCACCTATCCTCTCAATTTCTGGCTGTCTCTATCCATTCAATAAATAAAGATTTAAAAAAAAAGCTATCCATTTTTAAATAAGGGTCAGGAGCTTGAACCTGAGTCCTTGTATATTGCAACATGTGCACGCTACCAGATGTGCCACTGCCTGGCCTCTTACTACTTTATTCTAGCCATGAAATTATGTTAAAATGTTGAATAAAAATTTATAACTTCAAAACATCTGGAAAAATAGTCTACTCTCCTAAGTCACAATAATGAACAGTTAAAATAATAATTACCTTGGGAGTCTGGTGGTAGTGCAGCTGGTTAAGCACACATGGCATGACTTTCAAGGACCCGAGTAAGAATCCCGGTTCGAGACCCAGGCTCCCCACCTGCAGGGGAGTCGCTTTACAGGTAGTAAAGCAGGTGTCTTTCACTTCACCACCTCTCTCCATTTCTCTTTGTCCTACCTAACAATGACGATATCAATAACTACAACAACAATAAAAAACAACAAGCGCAGCAAAGGGAAAATAAATAAATATAAAAATAAAAAATATTAATTACCTAGAATTATATAATTATGTAACTAAATTTAGATATTGGTAATTATATTAAAAACAAACTATCTAAAATTACACTTTGGTTACTATATATGTGCTTTCAAATATGTAGAAAATGTGTTTAAGCATTAGATAGAATAAATCAGAACAGGGAGCGGGGCAGTAGCACAGCTGGTTAAGCCCATGTGGCGCCAAGCACAAGGGCCAGCATGAGGATCCCAGTTCAAGCTCCCAGCTCTCCACCTGCAGGGGAGTTGCCTTATAGGCGGTGAAGCAGGTCTGGAGGTGTCTATCTTTCTCTCCCCCTCTCTGTCTTCCCCTCCTCTCTCCATTTCTCTCTATCTTATCCAACAATGACGACATCAACAACAATAATAACTATGACAGCAACAAAAACAACCAGGGCAACAAAAAGGAAATAAATAAATATTTAAAAAAGGAATAAGTCAGAATAAAAACAACACATGCATTGTTAAATGTATTACTAATATCCAGGAAAAGTTATGAGTAATATTTATGTACAATAATACAATTTATATTAAATTACTGTGGTAAATATCACGAGATTAAATGTGTACTAAATTGAAATGAAAATTCTACTTCTCCTTATGAAATGCTACTGGTACTACAACAACTGCTACCCAACTATCTTAGTCTCTGTCTCTACCAAAAATGTAAAATCATGCATACTTCTTCATATTCATTATAAAAAATCAAGTCAACAGTGGTCACACAGGCTCCTAAGCTAATTATGGGCCCCAGATCACATCAAATCGATGGGGTTTACAGTCAACAATTCTTATATCCCTCCCCCATATTAGGGAGCTACTCTCTTCCCTTATCCAGCTTTCTGGACAAACAAACAAACAAAAAACCACTATTATAGGTCCTTTGAAATATGCCTACTAGCTATCTACAAAATAGAGGACCCCCCAACACTTCATCTGCACTATTCCAGCCTTTAGGTCCATGATTGTTCAACAATTTGTTTGGCTTTGTATGTTAACTCTCTTTTCTGCCACCAGGTTCCAGGGGCTAGCAGGATGTGATCAGACTTCGCTGGAGACACAACCCCACCAATGTGCCTTGGAGCTATGCCTCCCCAGAGCCCTACCCCACTAGGCAATGAGAAAGACATGCTGGGAGTATGGATCGACCTGTCAATGCCCATGTTCAGCGGGGAAACAATTACAGAAACCAGACCTTCAACCTTCTGCATCCCACAATGATCATGGGTCCATACTCCCAGAGGGTTAAAGAATAGGAAAGCTATCAGGGGAGGGGATGGTATATGGAGGTCTGGTGATGAGAATTGTATGAAGCTGCACCCCTCTTATTCTATGATTTTGTCAATGTTTCCTTCTTATAAATAAAAAATCATCAAGTCAAGAAAATACCTTCTGGCAGGCCTGTGAGGAGTCTCTCCAAATGTGAGCATTCAGAACAATAATCAGGTTACTGAAGTGCTATTTGGTACATTACAGCATTAGAGTGGGGCCTGCATATTGTAAAACACTTTAACACAGCTTTCCAAATTGCCTAAGTTTCATCCAACTCAAGCACTGTATCAAAAAGATTGGCTGCATTTCTATTTGTGAGATTATTCCAAAAAAAAAACAACTTTAATATGATGTCTCAATGTACATTTTTAGCTGATACCAACTTTTTCATAAAAAGAAGGAAAAAGAGTATATATAGATTCTGTTATTGGAAGAACTTGAATAAATATTCATATTTAATCCCAGATCATTAATATGAGACTTGCTACCTGCCTTGCCAATTTCATATTACAAAAACCAAACAAATAATTACTAAGCCAACTAAAACCAAGACCTCTACAAAGTTTTATGCTAGAATATTACAGCAATTCAATGTAGTCTGCTTCTAAATTATTATTCTTGGTAAAAAATATCTAATATGAAAAAAGTTTTGGTAGATGTATCAGTGTAGATTCTATGTTAATTTTAATTGGACTAAATACTAGATAATTCTCATCTTGTAACTCAAGGTATATTTCAGATAAATTATTCTGTTGAAACCATGCTCTTCTTCCAAAAAAGAAAAAAAAAAGTAAGAATAGAACTACATTCCCAGGCTTTTCATCAGGTAAATTTACAACATACATAGCTCATAAGAAATCCTCAAATTTCTCCCTTCACTCTCTTTAATAACTCCATCCCTCTCATTAACATGTCTTAGGTTAAGTCCTAGAAAGTCCTAAGTCAGTGATTTTTATTGTTTTGAATATTTACATTATTGTATGATGTATGCATTTGTATCAATCAGTTCAAGTTACTATTGGCAAGCTGAAATTTGAAATGCAGTTAACACCAACATTACTAAGGAGCAAAAACAGATTGTGAACTATAAAGACGGAGAAAAGGTCTCTAAAACTAAAAGAATTATTGGTCCAGGTAGTGGCACACTTGGTAAAATGAATACATTACTATGAGCAAGGGTCTGGGTTTGAGGCTCTGCTCCCTACCTGCATCAGACACCAGGTGTATTTATCTTTCTCTCTTCTCTATTTCACCCTTCCTTCTCAATTTCTCTCTGTCCTAGCCAATAAAATAGAAAATAATAAAAACAATGCCCTCCAGGAGCCTGTATTCATAGTACTAGCACCTATCCCTGGTGATAACCCCAGAAGCAATAAAACAATAAAATAAATGAAAGAATCATAAATCATTGATGGATTTCCTAAAAAGGATGGAGGGAAAATATAATTATAAGGTAGGCAGACACTATATGGTACTTGCTAACTTTGATTTCTTTTCGGAAAATTTCTACTAACAGATCTTATTGAGAATCTAGTATCTATGTACTGTATTACAGCAGAAAATCATATTTGAAAAAATTTGTAAAAATAATAGGTTTTAAATGGAAGTACTCAAAGCAATGTATAAGTCAAATACTAGTCATTTAAGTTGAAAAGCCTTTTGGCTCAGGAAACAGGACTTCATTATCTATCAAGGTATTTCAACTCTGTATAAAAAACGTTTTATAAGCTTCCATGGCGCTGAAATGAACGAACAAATGAACAAGAGGGAATGAAATGTTGGGGACTAGAAGATTTACCACTCTTGGGGACATCTTTAGAAAGACAGATACAAAGAGAAAGAGAAAAGGAAAAGTAGAAGTGTTTCCCCTATTATAGTGTGGTCCTGACTGACTCTGACATGCACATGACAAAACAGAAACCCTCACACGTGGGCTAACTCATGGACCCAATACTATCATTGATTCTTAAAGCTCTCCCTTGTTACGGCAGTATTACTTTAATATCTATAGTAGCCAAAAGGGAAAAGCAACTGCTTTCTGGCTTGAAAAGCATTATTCTAACAAGCACATAAGTCTTTCAATTGAGGAAACTGTAGATTGACCCTGTTCTCATTGCTATATTTATAAAGCCTATAAATATCACATATGTATTTAACTATGTATTATTTACACTTTCTCAATACTCCCTTTGATATTGGCATGATTATTGATAATTGTTTTCTTAAGTTAGAAACCAGTAATTACGATTTAACATGGCTAGATTCTGAAATCTAATAGTACCACAGATTTTTATCTTTCTTCTTTGCAGACTGACGAAAGATGTGACTGTGGCTCATTGTGAAAGATGATCTTAGTTACACACAGTTCATTAATGCCACTAATGTAGCTACTTTTTACCCTCCAAATGTTGAATCTTATATTAATTTGCTTTAGTTTAAATGTTCCCTGTAGGAATGAACTTTTTTAACCTTACATTTAATATGTTTTTCCATAACAATTGCCTCCATTTAATGTCACTGTGCATGGATAAACACTGAGGTATATTTTTGAGTCATTTTAATGGCACGATGGAATCATTTCTAGGAAGTGTCAGTATACTCACTCCATTTGGCATTTGTTTAGGATCAATCTCACTTTTTATGGAAGATGATATCATAATATTAAGTATAATAAAATATCCATTATTTGGTCCACTCTGTCTTTAAGTCATTAATTGGTGTAATCTTGAGTTATTTTCTTTATAATAAGTTCTTAATGAATATTTTTAATTTTATTCTAGAAATGTATCTTCCTATCACTCCTACTAATCAATCCTCTATCTCCATAAAGAATGTTAATTGATTGGGGACTGGGTGGTAGCACAGCGGGTTAAGCACACATGGCACAAAGCACATGGCCCCAGCTCTCCACCTGCATGGAGAGAGAAGGAGAGATGATAGGAGAGAGAAAATTGTTCAGCTTTAACATAAATTGACACCTGGGATTGAATTAGGCACTTCTTGGCATTAGACAGTCAAGTCTTGTTCTCTGACATGTTAAGCTCTCTCTTTGATCCTATTTGTTTCCTTCATATTCCATATATAACTAAAATTATGTGGTGCCTCTCTTTCTCCATATGACATTTCATTAAGCATAATGGCTTTCTAAAAGAATTAGCCCATATAATACACATGTATCTTGTTACATTTTTGACATGTAATTTTATTGCATCCTGGTAAGGGGTATATTTAATAATATGACTAATCCTAAAATTGCTCAAATGATTTTCACAGAGTTCATGTGTTCTGTAATTGTTGGTTTTAAAGACTTATGTATACAAGGGAGATTAGACTATTCTATTCCATTCCAAATGTGTGGTATATTTTTAAAATGAGGTTGACCTGAATATCAGTCAATATACTGAGGTATCTCATTTTGATGATGGATTCTTCTATGATTCTAAATATCAAATATATTTTTCTGCTAAATGTGAAATGTATTGCTTTTAAATTTTAGTAACTGTGTTACCTATCCAACCTCTAGATTTATAACTGAAAGTTTGTAGCCTCTGGTCAGAATCTACCCATTGCCTTCCTCTCCTAGTTCTAGTCCTTAGCCACTTTTCTTTAATTATACAGATACAAGGCAGAAGAGAGAGAAGATAGTTTAGTACTGAGGGACCTCAACTCTTCATCTAATACTAGGAATGCAGAGTCACTCACATTCTAAATCAATGCACTAAGTGATAGCACTAAGTTCGCCTTATTAAATAAATTTCATGTATAAGTGATATTGTGCAGGGTTTGTTTTTTTAATTTTTATTATCTTTATTTATTTATTGGATAGGGATAGCCAGATATTGAGAGGGAAGGGGCTGATAGAAAAAAAGAGAGACAGAAAGACCCCTGCAACACTGCTTTACCACTTGCAAAACTTTCTTCCTGCAGATGGGTACTAGGGACTAGAACCTGTAGCCTTGTGAAATATATCATGTGTGCTCAATCAGGTGTGCCCACACCTGGCCCCTCTTTTCTCTATTTGTCAAATTTCACTTTGTATAATATCCTCTAGGTTAATCTTCATTGTCAAAAATAATAAAATTATCTTCCTTTTCAAGAATATTTAGAAATCTATCAAAAACTGTGGTGGCCAGTCAGCAATGTTCTACATATATTAAGATTTGCACACATGCAAAGCACATGCTTTTCTACTGAGCTACATCCCCCAGCATAATTGTTTATATTTTAAGGTGCCATTTCTTCCTGGTTCTATCTTGTAATAAATTTGTTAAAAATTGAATTTTAAATGTAGAAATTGTTAAAATGAATTTTTTCAAAGAAGTCTGATTATTTATTTGAAGTTAGAATAATGATGAAATTTTACTCCCTCCCAAACATGTATTAACCCTATTTGAGTTTTCATAAACAGACACTAGTGTATCCAAGGAAATTTTTATAATATAAAGTAGTTTGCCGTATATATCATAAATACATTCTCAGATTTAAAAAAAAACATACATTTGTGTACTACAAGTAATCTGGCATATTATGAAAATAGAAGGCAAGGGGAAATTAAAAAGCATTTTCCCTTGAGTATTAATTACATGTGAACTTAGATACATCTTAGAGATTAATTCTATTTAAGTAGCAAGTATTATTGACTTTGTGGATACAAAATCATATGTAAACTCTTGTTGAAAACTGTGATGCACTTTTCAAGATTAGGATGTGCTTGAGCCCAAAGAGTAAGTTTCACCTTATGACAAAGAAAGATAAAAGTAATAAATTTAAAGAATGAGAGTTATTCAGATAAGGAAATGACTACACAATGCAATTAGAGAAAGAAAGAAAGAAAGAAAGAAAGAGAAGAGGGAAAGAGTGAGATAGAGGGAAAGTAGTAGACAGGTCAGAATTCACACGGATAGAGAAATGTCCATTATTCAAGGTAATGGCATACAACTTAGGCATGGCTTCTAGGAAGCGGGTAGAGGAACTTACACTACAGTATTAACAAATGCAATATAATTAACAGTAAGCATGGAGGTAACAAATCACTAAGACGAGGTGCTGTCTGGGAAACTAGCATGACGATAATGGTACTAAGCCTCCCTTACAACAAGGATTCTGGATAATGAGTAATGTTCTGCTCTTCTAGGCAGAGCTTCTGTTGGTAGCTGTCAAAAATCTGAAGATTTCAGAGATCATATGGCATGGAGTCACAAAATCCAAGATGCTTATTTCAGCTCTCATAATTACAGTGTTCCAGAGGTGTGGTTAATTTGGGGAGTTTGGTCTTTCAGTATAGTTATAATTTCATTTTTATTTTTAAATCTTTAAAAATTATTTTAATTTTTATTTACTTATGAGATAGAGACAGAGAGAAACTTCAGAAGGGAGAGGGAGACAGGGAAAGTGGCAGAGAGACACTTGTAGCCCTGTTTCACCATTCATATAGCTCTCCTCCTGTATGTGGGGACCAGGGACTTGAACTATGGTCTTTGAGCACTGTAAGCTGTGCACTTAACCAGGTGTGCCACCTCCTGGCCCTTTTTTTATTCTTTTATTCATCCTTGTTTATTGTCTATCAATACTCTCACAAAACAAATAGTAAGTTTATTTTATAATACTTAGCTATTTCATTTTAATTACACCCTTATTTTATCAGTCAGCTGAATTATAAGAGGAATTCACACAATAGAGCAATTCTGAGACTGTGGGTTTATTTCCTTAAAAACCTAAATACAGAGACACATTTATGAGAAATGTACTTTGAAAGCCAATTTGCAAAAAGAATAGACTTATGACATTTATTATCACAACTAAATATTTGAAACATTTCTTACATAATATAGGTTGGTTTGCATACATGAGTGCTTCTGACAACTCAATAACTCTGGAGCAGCTATGTAAATTTTGTCACAGCTAAATGATATAATGCATGCCTTTTGGGAAAAAAAAAAGTACTGTTCATGACACCCAGCTACATTGATTGTGCTGGAACCAACAACTTATGATACAAACTATTTATCAAGGTAAGTATTTCATTCCAAAGTAGCAAGAAAATATTGTCAAGAAGCTATAAAAGTGTTAGCACGCCTAATAGCTATAGTGAAATATCTTGTCATCATCTGAGAATTGATGCTTATTTTACTTCTGAACCTAAAATGCTTAAGAAAATCCTAGACAACTTTGTACTCTTTAAGTTTAATGGCTACTTGTAGCTAGAAGCAAGCTACCACTGGTTAAACTGAACAAAATTAACACTTAGTCTTTTTATTTTTTCCTCCAGGGTTATTTTCTGGGGTTCAGTGCCTACACTACAATCCACTGCTCCTGGAGGCTCTTTTTTCCCTTTTCGCTTATCGTTGTTATTTTTATTATTGTTGTTGTTGTTACTGTTGTTGTTGCATAGGACAGTGAGAAATTGAGAGAGGACAGAGGATGGGAAGACAGAGAGCTGGAGAGAAAGATAGACAGCAGGGTTGGGATGGAATGGGGGGGGCTCCAATCAGTATCCTTACGCTGGCCCTTGCTCTTTGCGCCATGTGCACTTAACCCGCGGCACTACTGCTGGGGCCCCAAAACTTAGTCTTTTTTTTAAAGAATGTTTTATGCTCACAGCATGCTTTAAAAAATATTTATTTATTTCCTTTTGTTGCCCTTGTTGTTTTATTGTTGTAGTTATGATTGATGTTGTTGTTGTTGGATAGGACAGAGAGAAATGGAGAGAGGAGGGGAAAACAGAGAGAGGGAGAGAGAGACGACACCTGCTTCTCCTCCTGTGAAGTGACGCCCCTGTGGGTGGGGAGCTAGGGGCCCGAACCGGGATCCTTACTCCAGTCCTTTATGCCTGAGCTTTATGCCACGTGCATTTAACCCACTGTCCTACCGCTGGACTCCCCAAAACTTAGTCTTTTAACTTGCATTATAATAGTGTGTCTTGATTCCATATCCTGGCAAGTTTTACAGCTACAAACAAATAAAAAGGTCTTGCAAAGAAAGTTTGGGTAAAGGAAAGGAAATCTTATTCTCTGAATATTTAGGGAGTTTCTCCATTTGCAGTATAATTTGCCTTTTACTCTGAAATATAAAACCAGATAAATTTTAAATCAGAAAACCAGAAAAGCGGCTTAAAACAATAGTCTTAGCACATCTGCATGTTAGTGGTTGGGTTCTTTCTTTTTTAGTTTAATTTTACTTCTTTATTATTGCATAGAGATTGAGAGACATTGAGTGGTGGAGGAGGGCTTATAGAGAGAGGCAGAGAGACACCTAGAGCTCTACTTTACCACTGGTGAAGCAACATTCTAGGTAGCACTCATTTCAAGACCCGATTTCCTCAAATGGTAGAGTATGTTTACCCAGCCTGGGCCCCTTGGAATATACCTAGAATAGACCATTTTCCAAAATGGAGACCCCAAATTTCAACTGCTATACTTTTACCTTTATGTTTGTGATTATTAAACAGTTTGTTCTGCTTTATATCTTACTGCTTTTTGGCCACCAAGTTGCAGGTACTACCATGACACCAATCTAACTTCTCTGGGCAGACAACCTCACCAATGTGTCCTGGAATCCCACCTCCCCAGGGCCCCACAGAGCCCTATCCCAATATGGAAAGATAGAAATGGGCTGGGGGTTGTCCCTGTCCACCGGAGATGCAATTACAGAAACCAGACCTTACATCTTCTACTCCCCATAAAGAGCTTGGACCCATACTCCCAGAGAAATAAAGAATAGGAAAACTTCTAATGGAAGGGAGAGGATATGGAACTCTGGTGATGGGAACTGAATTGTAAGGAATTGGACCCCTCTTATACCACACTGTTAAATCAATTTTTAAAAAAGAGTGAAAAAATCACTTTAAACAATGGATTAAAGCTTTTTTCAGAAAAAGTTCAGGTCTGTATAATGAAACTAGGGTGTGTGTGTGTGTGTGTGTGTGTGTGTGTGTGTGTTTATATGGAATTTAGGGCAATATATTAAAGAAAAAAGCTTTGAAAACTAGGAAACATATCAAAAAATACAGAAGAAAATGAAACCAATTTTAGTATCCAATAAGCTTTAACCAGAAGATGATGCACATCACAGACAATTGCTAGGAGACTACAGAAACAGAAATAGTTCTCAACTATTTTTAGTTTCTTCTTTTTAAAATATTTTAATTTAGTTAATATTGAATAGAGACAGAGAGAAATTGAAGAGGGGGGGACGAAAGGGGAGAGAGAGACAGAGAGACACCTGCAGCACTGTTCACCACTCATGAAGGTGTCCCTCTGCAGGTGGGACCAGGGGCTTGAACCTGAGTTCTTGCACACTGTAACTTGCACTTAACCAGGTGCAACACCTCCTGTCCTTGTTCCAACCATTCTTATAGCCAAGCACATACAAACTATTGCTTGGCTATTATCAAGATAAAGAATGAAGAAACACAGAGTTAAAAGAGATAGAAAATGAATGCGCTAAGCAAAACAGAAAAGAGACACCTTTATCTTCAAGTAAGGTAAATAAGAATTTGTAATTTTCTTTTGTCCTCATTAGCTACTTAGATACAGAGAGAGTATTTCGATCTAGAAATACATATCCTTTATTGGTAGAAAATAGGTATTCAGAAGAAAGGACACGTTTATTTTTACTTATGGAGGTCAATATAGAATATATTATAAAATTTTTGCCTACTCATATTTCTATTTCTTAAAGATAATGTGCACTATTTTTTTCTATATTGTAGAAAAAAATCTACACTTTCAAAAATGAAGCAAGCAGGTTAAATATATATATATATATATATATATATATGTATGTATACATGTATGCTTCTGCAAAAGAAAGTATGGCAGAGAAGTGGTATTTTGTCACCTTATATTGTATTAAAATATTGATGAACTCTTACAGTCAAACAATATTTATACACCTTCCCTATATTTGGGAGCTACTCTCTCTCTCCTGATCCAGCTTTTTGGTACTTTTTCCAGCCATGACATCATCTTCTCAGAGAATAACTTGGGTCCACCTGCATATCAGATGGCAGGCTCAAAAAACAAACAAATAAACAAACAAGCAAACAAACAAACAAAAACTAGTATAGTCATGGGCCCTTTAGAATATACCTAAAATAGGCCTACTATCTACAAAATGGAGATCCCAAAATCCCCATATGCACTACTCCAGCCTTTAGTTTCATGATTAATCAACATTGATTTGCTTTATGTATTAACTCTTCTTTCAGCCACCTCGTTCCAGATGCTACCATGATGCCAACTGGACTTCCCTGGACAGACAACCCCATCAATGTGTCTTGGAGCCCCATTTCCCCAGAACCCCACCCCACTAGGGAAAGAGAGAGACAGGCTGGCGGTATGGATCGACCTGTAAATGCCCATTCAGCAGGGAAGCAATTACAGAAGTCAGACCTTTCACCTTCTGCACCCCATAATGACCTTGGGTCCATACTCCCAGAGGAATAAAGAATAGGAAAGCTATCGGGGGAGGGGGTGGGATACGGAGTTCTGGTGGTGGGAACTTTGTGGAGTTGTACCCCTCTTATCCTATGGTTCTTGTTAGTGTTTCCTTTTCATAAATAAAAATTATTAAATAAATAAACAAAATATTGATGAACTCACCGCTAATGATTTATTGTGATCAAAGTGAAAAGGAAAATGCTATTAACAATTAGTTCTTAATTCTTTACATTATGGAAAGTTAAATCATTTAGATGTCCTAGAAATACTGTCAAAATATTTGCCAAGTCCAAAAACAGTATGTTACATATTACACTTCTGCAGTATAACAAAGAAGTAAAAAAAAAAAAAGAAAGAGAAACAAATGTATTCATTTATAGCAAATTCTTTTGCATTTGCAGAATCACAAATATTCCTCCCCAAATTTAATTTTAAAATATAGTAGTGACATATGCATATACCCATGGTCTCAAGATCTTTAGAGAATTTTGTTGTTTTTGAGCATATATTTGTCTAATTCAATTTATGGTATTTCTGAATATATATCTGTCTATGCTTCAAGGCCTAGAAACAATGTTAGTTATTATTACAGTAAAAGTGATATTTATGTTGGGATAAAATTTCCAAGATTTAAATTTTTCTGACACAGATGAGGATTTGTTGGAGCAGGAACTTTATTTTACTTCTCTTATGAATATATATATATATATATATACATATATATATATATATATATATATATATATATGTATATATATATATATAACAATAATAATAGCTGATGTTAAAATATTGGGACTTTGTTCAACCTCAACTATTTTGATGCTTCAGTTCAATATTTAGTACAAGGACAAAATAACTTGAAAATAATTGTTTAGTGGTCCAGGAGGTGGCGCAGTGATAAGGCTTTGGACTCTCAAACATGAGGTCTTGAGTTCTATCCTTGGCAGCACATGTGCTAGAGTGATGTCTAGTTCTTTCTCTCTCTCCTCCTATTTTTCTCATTAATAAATAAATAAAATATTTTTAAAAAGAAAATAATTGTTTAAAATGTAATAATTTGTCATTGCTCTTTTAGATTTTTCAGTTTCATATTCATCACTGGAGAAACCTTTATTATCCCGCGTGTAATTAATTCATGTAATTAATTTTAAAGATACAAACTTTAAAGCTGCACTTAATTTGGGACAATTATCAGAGTTTATTTATTTATTTATTTATTTACAGAGAAGGTAGAAAGGCATATAAGAGTGAAAGAGAACCATTACACTGAATCTTCCTTCTATACAGCAGGACCTGGGATAGAATCTGGGTTGCACACGGACAAAGCAGTGAAATATCCAAGTGAGTTATCTCCCTGACCCTCAGAGGATGCACTTAATAAGTTTATTAACGCACAAGAATGGGGACTTGTAAGAACTAGTAAGATAACCAAGTAGATTGCATGCCATGATGGAGATAGAAATTTGAAATTCAGCACCACAAGTGGCCGCGTGGTGGCGCACCAGGTTGCGTGCACATAGTCCTAACAATAAGAACCAACGCAAGCATCCTGGTTTGAGTCTCTGCTCCCCACCTGCATGGGCATCTTTTCATAAGAGGTGAAGCTGGTCTATAGGTGTCTATCGTTCTCTCTCCCTCTCTGTCCCCCCTCGTCTCAATTTCTCTCTGTCCTATACAATAAAATTGTAAAAATAAATAAATAAATAAATAAATAAATAAATAAATAAATAAAACAAACACACACACACACACACAAAAACACACCAGGAGCAGTGGATTCATACTGCAAGCACAGAGCTGGATAGATAAACCTGGAGGCAAAATAAAACAAAAATCCAGTACGACATGAGAAGTACTATGGAAACAGATGAAAGTCTAATTCTAAAGTCTCTCTCCATCTCTCTCTCTCTCTCTCTCTCTATTAGTAGGAGCTACTTGCCAATTTTATACCCCGTTTCTGATGACATGAGATGATTATCTAAATTAAAAATAGATTAGTGTGTGTTAAAAGCAGAGATTATTGTGTGTTAAAAGGTTACATAGGATAATTTCTTTTTTTGAATTTTTAATATTTATTCACTTTTTGTTGCCCTTCTTTTCATTGTTGTAGTTATTATTGTTGAAGTTACTGATGTTGTCATTGTTGTATAGGACAGAGAGAAATGGGGACAGGAGTGGAAGACAGAGAGGGGGAGACAAATATAGACACCCGCAGACCTGTTTCACTTCCTGTGAAGCGAACCCCCTGCAAGTGGGGAGCTGGAGGCTCAAACCGGGGTCCTTATGCCTGTCCTTGCACTTTGCACTACCTGCACTTAACCCGCTGCACTACTGCCTGACTGCCACATAGGATAATTTCATTTCAGAAAAGCATGCAAAATATCTCAACAATTGCTGAGACTACAAAACCATTTTTATAGCCAAACAGATAAAACACATGACATATGTGTTTTCAAATAAAAAATGAAAATAAAAGATAGACTTCAATTTCATCATGTTGTGATTGTTGTGATGGGTAAAAATTCTTAAATAATAATGGCATTCAGGTATACAGTGAAAATTGTATATGCTTTATTGCTAATCCCTGGAACATACAATACACTTATTAACAGATAGGTATAATCAGTACCTCCAAACATCATGGATTATGATAATGTTTGATTTTGGGGTGATACTATTACAATGAAAATCATCTCACTTGCTTATCTTGGATGGAACTTGAAGGAGTCATATTGAGTAAGGTAAATCGAAAAGAGAAGGAGGAATACTGAATAAGTTCACTTATAGGTGGAACTTAAGAAACAAGGGAAAAAAGGGAGAACACAAAATAAAACTTGTACTGGGTGAGGTATATTGCATTAAAGGAAAGGATTTGGGGAATGAGAGGGAATGACACACATAAGGGAAGACGCTGGTGCATAATGGTAGAAAATGATCTGAGTTGGGGGTGAGAATGTCTTATAGAAAATTATCACAGAGATGAAAAAAATATATCTGTGTGCCAAAAGCTGTATACTAAATCGTTAGCCCTCCCAATAAAGCAATAAAAACAAAACAAAACAAAATAGACAAGAGCTCTAACAGGATTTTGAATGGAGGTATACAATCAATACAAAGTTGTCATCAATCATCTTCACTGTGGGTTTTGAAAAATACAGATATGCAAGTTTACAACCCTAAAATCTATATATTTAAATGGCATGTCATATCTGAGACTCTGATTTAGAGGCTTAATAAGAAAGTATCTTTATAATGACCGTATTAAACTATTTATTAAATGTTCTCGGTGAGCTCATATTATGCACTCTAGAAAATAATCCTGAACACTTTCACTTTTCCTTAAGAAAATGTTATACTTAATTTTCATTTGCAAACTCTCTTACACTTCACTTAATCTTAACAAAGCATGGAAGACCAGATTAGCAGTATACAGAGAGCCTTAGGAATAAGCTGTGACCTGCAATGCCTTCACATTAATAACAGGTATGGGGGTTAATAAGAATGTAGAACCATATTATGAAAAGCTCAAGATTAAACCTCTCTAAGTTACTTCAAGTGATGAGATCTTCAAGAACTATATCATTTGACTCTTTAGGAGACTGAATAAAGACAGAAAAAGATCATTATGGGGCTGAGTGGTGGCACACCTGGTTAGTATACATGTTACAATGTACAAGGACCCAGGTTCAAGCCCCAGTCCTAACCTACAGAGGGAAAGCTTTGCAAGTGGTAAACAGTGATGCAGGTGTCTCTCATTCTCTCTTTCTCTCTATCTACCCCTTCCCTCTTGATTTCTGACTGTTTCTATCCAATAAATAAATAAACATAATTATTTTTTTTAGAAAATGAAAAAAGACTATTAGTATCAGAATAGTGTAACAAACTTTTAGAGAAAGGATTGACTAACATAATTAAAAGAGAAGTAAAAATGCATCCTGTAATTATAGTGAGAATCAGTTGAAATTACATGTGAGACTGACCAAAATTAGCTGGTATCTATATCAGATCTAGTATTTGAATTATAGTTTTATTTAGTTTATATTAATTGTATAATTGATACAATATAAATAAATACATGGGTGTGCTATTTTATGTATTATAGCATAAAACGTTGATTTGCTAAACCACATAGTAAGTATACAAAACAATTTTCTGGTCCTTTCCAAAATTACTTTCTAGTGTTTATCTGTAGTAATATCCCTTCCCACCTTTAACTTCTGGAAACCCTTTCTTTATCAGTTCTTTTTCACTACAGTTCCACATTTTTATAAAGGTATAAGCATATGCATGCAGTGTGAAATCTTGGATACAATTTCTCTCATATCAGAAAAATAAAAATAAACTGTAGTATCACTTTCACACTCAGGTCTTCTCTCTTTATATGCGTGTTACTATTTATTGCTCAGATTTTTCAAGTCACTGAAAATGTATGTCTAAGTTTAAGAGTTGCATTCTATGGGTGAGACACGGTAGACTGTTCTTCATCTTGGCTGGCGCAAGACCCCCACTAGTATTCTTTATACTTCAATATGGAAGCAGAATTGAGAAAATGTTGTTTTGTAACAAACAAGTTGAGAAAGGCAAGGAATAAAAAAGGACATTACATTAGGCCTTGTCCCAATTCAAAGATGCTGTTTATCAAAGTGGAATTTAGCTGCAACAAAAGCACATGGGGTGTTTGTTGAAGTAAAGATAACCAGGTCAAAAGCCAATATCTAAAAAGAGGATCTCAAGAACTAAAACCAGGAATTTTCATTTAAAAGTTATCTAGATGGTTCTTTGTAACCTAAAGTGGTGAACCAGACAGAATTCAAAAACAGAAACTATTGTTGTGAAGAGCAACTGATTAACTGTTAAATTAGCAATTAATTATTGATGTGTGTTAGCAATATATAGTTAGAAATACTTACTATCAAATATAGTTTCATATGTAAAATGAGATTACTGAATTTATACAAGAATGTCAGAGAGCAGTTACTCATCTAGTTAATCATGTTTATAAATTAGAAAACAGAACTCCAACTCCAAGTGGTTATTCTAGATTTGGGATGCATAAAGTTTATAGTTTTGACACTGTTTAAGGTTTTAAGTATTTCATTTCTGATCTCTTTTCTAGAGACAGGTTCTATGAGAAGACAGGAAAGAAATAGGTAACTTGAAACTTTTCCTTTTCCATAATTTTAGCATAAATTATGCTTTCCTTCTCTGAATTTTTATGAAATGTATCTTATACCTAGAGTTCAGTTATGTTTCCATGAATAACTAATTTAAACGATCTACCCTTTTTAAAATGATCACGATCTCCAGAATTGTCTACTCTGTATGCTTTATGTTGGGGAAACATTTTTTGGAGAGCTAATATGTTGCTTTCTCTCTTTTTCTTACCTGGGTTGAGCTCTTCCAGCAGCAAAGAAGAAAATAACTTGGACGCCAGTTGTTTTCCATTCAGCCAAGGAAAACTCATTAGAGCTGATAAAACCCAAGATTCATGAGTTTGTATCATTTTATCCAGTGAGCTTTGGCTTTTCAAAACAAACATGTCAGTGCATTAATGAGAGTTTTAAAATCAAATTATATTCTTATAATTTAAAAACAGAACATACATTTAAATATTGATTAATATGATGAGTAAAGTCAACATATATTTAAAATAAATCTCTTCCCTTATATACAAATGCAATAACACACAGCTTATTAACAGGAGTTAAAATGAATATAATGAAAATGTATCAATGTTATTTAGCTATTTTTTAAAGGGAGGAGAAGACAGAGAGGCAAAGAGATAAAGCCTGAAGACCTGCTTCACCACTTGTGAAGAGAACTCCTTGCAGGTGTGGAACTGGAGCTGAAACCCAGATCCTCCCATGGGTTTGTGTGCTTAGTAACTGGGTACACCACTGTCCAGTCCCCTCCACATGATTTTTCAGATAGAAAGAGAAAGAAAGGGAGTCGGGCTGTAGCGCAGCGGGTTAAGCGCAGGTGGTGCAAAGCACAAGGACCGGCATAAGAATCCTGGTTCGAACCCCGGCTCCCCACCTGCAGGGGAGTCCCTTCACAGGCGGTGAAGCAGGTCTGCAGGTGTCTATCTTTCTCTCCTCCTCTCTCCATTTCTCTCTGTCCTATCCAACAATGACAACAACAATAATAACTACAACAACAATAAAAACAACAAGGACAACAAAAGGGAATAAATAAATATAAAAAAAAGAGAAAGAAAAAATATCTGAAAGTGAGGGAGAGGTCTCAAGGCACTGTAGCTTCTCCCAGTGCAGTTAGAAGTTATGACAAAACAGCCCTCTCCCAGGTGAGCTGACTCCCCAGTTACCAACACCTCTTTTGAAAACTGCATTACACAGGGCCGGGCTGTAGTGCCACAGGTTAAGTGTACATAGTGCAAAGCACATGGACCAGTATAAGGATCCCGGTTGTAGCCCCCAGCTCCCCACCTGCAGGGGAGTCGCTTCACAAGTGGTGAAGTAGGGTTCCAGATCACTCTCTGTCCCTCTCCTTCTCTGTCACCCCTACCCTCCCAATTTCTGGCTGTCTCTATCCAATAAATAAATAAATATTAAGAAAAAAGAAGAAAAATGCATTACAGACTTCCATCAAATAACAGTGGAAAGTGAACCTTGTTTTTCTCATGCTAACACCTGCTCTTCAAAAACTACAAGATTCTGAAGTTTCCACACATTTTTACAATCTATTGTTCTAGTCAAGGTTAAGTTATCTGTGACAAGCCAAAGTTATAGTAGTGTGTCAGAAAATAATATATCTGATCAAAAAGTTGTAAACACTTAAATGATCACTTATATGGAGTTTCATTTATCCA
The DNA here is from genome assembly GCF_950295315.1 of Erinaceus europaeus. Lineage (NCBI taxonomy): Eukaryota > Metazoa > Chordata > Mammalia > Eulipotyphla > Erinaceidae > Erinaceus > Erinaceus europaeus. Next base: position 101,720,391 of record NC_080166.1, read on the forward strand.
AGAGAAGCCATCAACACATTCATTAAACAAGAATTTATTTTACCAATGATCTATTGTCAGATTTAAGCAGTATATTAATACATTCAGCTTATTTACTGATTTAGTTGTTTATTAAAATATTACAAAAGTAAGATAGGCTCTCGTGCAATAAGTCATATCGGGCTCTCCACTAACATATTAGCCTTACTAGAAATTTGCCAACACAAAATAGCTGTCACAAAACTAACTTGATCAATAAAGTCATCTGAAAATTTGCCACTTTCATTAATATTATAGCTGCTATATTTGTGTTCAAATAAAAAAATGATCATTAAAATCAGAAACCACAACAAACAACAGAGCCTACCTATATTCAATGCTGAAAACATTCTCCGTTAGTCTGTCTTCCCAACTAACATGTGAATATTAATTTAGTTTATAAAAACTCCATGTTGGCCTAGACCTAACACTGGCTTCACAGCAGAACTGAAAGAAATACCTTAAAACAAACAGCCATCTTCCAACCACAGCACCAGATCTAAGCCACAGTATAAAATTTTTTTCCCCTCCTTTTCCTCTACGTAGGATATATCACTAATCATTTCTGGCACTTTTACTTCCTATAAGTAAACCCTGACCAGAAAATTGGGAATATTTACTCACAAATGAGGAAGTGTTTGAAATTTCACATTTCTAAAACCTTCCATTTTCAGTCATATCTAGTGACTCCAAGAAATTATGCAAACCACAAAGTAAACTATTCAATGTTCTAGTACTTAAAAAAATAAGATGTTTCAATAATTATCAAAAAGCCGGCACTTTATCCACATTATTACTGTAGCACGAAAGAAATCACTTAAGAGCTTATAACCTCTCCTACTAATCCAATTGCTTTTTATCCTCTGATTTTATTTTCTTATTATTACTCTACTTTTCAGTTCCACTTGAACACTACAAACATACTTTCTGAATACTCCTTTTCTGCAGAGACAACCACCACTTTCTTCAGTTATTTAAGTCCAAGCTATAATGATGGTTTTACTAATTAGTCAGACTACGCCAATTGGTGCCATAAGAACAACCTTCAGCCAAAAGATACGAGTAAATAAAAACCCGCAAGCTCTTACAGTTGGCAGGAGGGTCCCATATAATTTCTGCAAGCTCATTCTGAATTCTTTAAAACAAGACAAAAAAGAGGTACATTAAAATATCTCTACAAATGCATCATTGATGAATTTTATACATTGACATTAAATGCATTATTAAATTCAGTGGAAATTAAACTTGAACAAAATATTATACATTTTCTAGATTTATACATTTCTACATATTTCTATACTGATCTAGATTCTATCTTAGTGAAGAAATCTATGTGATCTTGACAGAAATAAGGATTAGCACAAACAATGCTTAAATTAGTCAAAGGGACAGAGGAATAAATACTCCTAAAGTAACATTATATAATATAAATGTGAAAAGAACATTTGGTAAATGTTTAATGTAACTGATTTACATTTATTTGACGTCAAGTAAAGTCTAAGTTGCTGATATTCTAAGGAAAAACCTTGAAAATAAGGTGACTTGATTGATAGATGTTCTATTCTCAGGCTGCTTATACCCTAGCTACCCAGTGAAGATTAATATAACAGAAAATATAATATCAGACAACCTTTCTTGCCTTTCTATGTTCACATTTATATTGCATTTCAAAAACATCTCAATTAAGTACTAATCAACACTGTCTATAGTAAATTAATATTTATTTTTCACATAAAAAATACAGTGAAAATGCTAATACCAACATAGCAAGGAATACAATTATACAAAATATAAAAGTCTAATGAGAAGAGCTTGCACTCTTTTTTTTTTTTTTTAGTTTTTTTTTTTTTTTATTTATTTAAATTTTTAATTTAAGAAAGGATTAGTGAACAAAAGCATAAGGTAGGAGGGGTACAACTCCACAAAATTCCCACCACCCAATCCCCATAACCCACCCTCTCCCATGATAGCCTTCCCATTCTCTAGCCCTCTGGGAGCATGGACCCAGGGTCGTTGAGGGTTGCAGAAGGTAGAGGGTCTGGCTTCTGTAATTGCTTCCCCGCTGAACATGGGCGTTGACTGGTCGGTCCATACTCCCAGTCTGCCTCTCTCTTTCCCTAGTAAGGTGTGTCTCTGGGGAAGCTGAGCTCCAGGACACATTGGTGGGGTCTTCAATCCAGGGAAGCCTAGCCAGCATCCTGGTGGCATCTGGAACCTGGTGATTGAAAAGAGAGTTAACATACAAAGCCAAACAATTTGTTGAGCAAACATGGATCCCAAGATTGGAATAGTGGAGAGGAAGTGTTGGGGAGGTACTCACTGCAAACTCTAGTGTAATCCTGCTTTCAGGTATATATTTTGCAGTAGTTTATGGATACGTGTGCGCATACGCTCTCTCTCACAGAAACTGGTGTATGTCTAGGTTATGGGACTTTGTTAGAAAGTGAACTACCTGAGATGAAATTAGAGTGTACTATAAAAGGAAAGGTCTCACCCGAGTAATGAAGCTGAAGGGTTGTCATTCCACACGTGAAGTCTCTGGATACACTCTGAGGTGAAGCATGTTGAGATGGCAATCGTTGCTTTGGTTAGGTTGTGATCGGCGGATGCAATATTATTTGGTATGGATTGGGAGAAGCATACGGGAAAGTGAGCCCTATCCATGGGTGCCAGGACTGGGGGAAGTAGGGGCTCTATAGTGAAGATGTGAGGTTCCTGCTGTCTTAGGGTTCAAAAAGACAATCAATAGTTAATATTATCATCACATTATTTGTTAATTGGGTTAACTTTGAAAAGTCCCTTTGTTATGGTTTGCTGTACAGTACCCAGTATCTTGTATATAGCTGTGCTATTGGAAGCCTCCAATCTACTTGGTCTAGGCTTTTGAGAGAGTCCGCATATCAAATACGTAGCCTATCTATTAAAAAGATTCAGTTTGTCTCCTGAGAACCTTTGAGACATACAATTGATTTCCCCCTCTCATATTAATTAACTACTGATTTATATGTCTACATTTTGCTAGGAGTGTACATAAACACCATTCCCATCACCAAAGGACCGTGACCCATCCCTCCCGCCCATTCCCACCCCCCACTGGCCCAGAAAGCTACATGTCTACCCCTCACCACTGGGTTTTTTCTTTGGTGCCCTACTTACAATTTGATCAGGTCCTGCTTTTAGTTTCCCTTTCAGATCTTCTAAGTCAGCTTCTGTTGATGAGTGGGATCATCCCATACTCATCTTTAACTTTCTGACTCAGTTCACTTAACATAATTCCTTCTAGCTCTGTCCAAGATGGGTCAGAGAAGGTGGGTTCATTGTTCTTGATAGCTGCATAGTATTCCATTGTGTATATATACCACAGCTTTCTCAGCCATTCATCTGTTGTTGGGCACCTGGGTTGCTTCCAGGTTTTAGCTATTATGAATTGTGCTGCTATGAACATAGGAGTACACACCTCTTTTTGGTTGGGTGTTATGGAGTCCTTGGGGTATAACCCCAGGAGAGGAATTATTGGGTCATATGGAAGGTCCATGTCTAGCCTTCTGAGGGTTTTCCAGACTGCTCTCCACAGAGGCTGTACCAATTTACATTCCCACCAGCAATGTAAAAGGGTTCCTCTGTCCCCACATCCTCTCCAGCATTTGTTGCTGCTGTCCTTTTTGATGTATGCCATTCTTACAGGAGTGAGGTGGTATCTTAGTGTTGTCTTAATTTGCATTTCTCTGACAATCAGTGACCTAGAGCAGCTTTTCATATGTTTGTTAGCCTTTTGGATCTCCTCTGTGGTGAGTGTTTTGTTCATTTCCTCTGCCCATTTTTGGATGGGGTCATTTGCTTTTTTGCGGCTAAGTTTGCTGAGCTCTTTATATATTTTGGTGATTAGTTTCTTGTCTGATGTCTGGCATGTGAAGATCTTCTCCCATTCTGTGAGGGGTCTCTCTGTTTGTTTAATTGTTTCTTTGGATGTGCAGAAGCTTTTCAATTTGATGTAGTCCCATTGGTTTGTTTCTACTTTGGTCTTCCTTGCAATTGGGTTTGATTCATCAAAGATATCCTTGAGGTGTAGATGGGAAAGTGTTTTACCAATGTTTTCCTCTAAGTATTTGATTGTTTCTGGTCTGACATCTAGGTCTTTGATCCATTTGGAGTTGATTTTTGTTTCTGGTGAGATAAAGTGGTTCAATTTCATTCTTCTGCATGTTTCAACCCAGTTTTCCCAGCACCATTTATTGAAGAGAGCCTCCTTCTTCCATTTAATCCTTTGGGCCCCCTTATCAAAGATTAGATGCCCATAGGTGTTGGGATTTACTTCTGGGCTTTCAATTCTGTTCCACTGGTCTGTGTGCCTATTTTTGTTCCAGTACCATGCTGTTTTGATGATGATGGCTTTATAATATAGTTTAAGGTCTGGGAGTGTGATGCCTCCATTTCTGTTTCTTTTCCTCAAGATGGTTTTGGCAATTCTAGGTGTTTTCAGGTTCCAGATAAATGATTGTAGTGTTTGTTCTATTCTCTTAAAGAAGCTTGGTGGAACTTTGATGGGTATTGCATTAAATTTGTATATGGCTCTGGGGAGAATGTTCATTTTGATGATATTTATTCTTCCAATCCATGAGCATGGGATATCTTTCCATTTCTTGGTATCAGTTTCTATCTCCTTGAGTAGCGACTCATAGTTTTCAGCATACAAGTCTTTCACTTCTTTGGTCAACTTTATTCCTAGGTATTTGATTGATTTTGCTGAAACAGTGAATGGGAGTGATTTCTGGATGTCTTCTTCTTCAGATTTAGTGTTTGCATAAAGAAATGCCACTGATTTTTGTACATTGATTTTGTAGCCTGATACCTTGCTATATTGCCTAACAACTTCCAGTAATTTTCTACTGGATTCTTTAGGTCTTTCTATGTATACTATCATATCATCTGCAAATAGTGAGAGCTTGACTTCTTCCCTTCCAATCTGTATCCCTTTGATTTCTTTCTCTTGCCTGATTGCTATGGCAAGAACTTCCAATACTATGTTGAAGAGTAACGGTGACAGTGGGCAGCCCTGTCTAGTCCCTGATCTGAGGGGGAATGCTTTCAGCTTCTCTCCATTGAGTATGATGTTGGCTGTAGGTTTGCTATATATAGACTCCACTATCTTGAGGAATTTCCCATCTATTCCCATTTTTTGTAGAGTTTTGAGCATGAATGGGTGTTGGATTTTGTCAAAGGCTTTCTCTGCATCTATTGAGATAATCATGTGGTTTTTGGCTTTGCTTTTATTGATGTGATGAATGACATTGATTGATTTACGGATGTTGAACCAGCCTTGCATTCCTGGGATGAATCCCACTTGGTCATGATGAACAATCTTTTTGATGTGTTGCTGTATCCGGTTGGCCAAGATCTTGTTTAATATTTTGGCATCTATGTTCATCAGAGATATTGGTCTGTAGTTTTCCTTTTTTGTTCTGTCCCTATCAGCTTTTGGTATCAGGGTGATGTTGGCTTCATAAAAGGTGGAAGGGAGTATTCCTGTTTCTTCAATCTTATGGAATAGCTTAAGAAGTATGGGTATTAACTGTTTCCTGAAAGTTTTGTAGAATTCGTTTGTGAAGCCATCTGGTCCAGGACTTTTGTTGTTGGGGAGATTCTTAATAACGGTTTCAATTTCTTTGTCTGTGATTGGTGCATTTAGATTTTGTAGTTCTTCTTGGTTCAGTTTTGGAAGTGCATAGGTTTCTAGGAATTGTTCCATTTCTTCCAGATTCTCTAGCTTGGTGGCATATAGTTCTTTATAGAAGTTTCGCAGAATTCTCTGGATTTCTGTGGTGTCAGTTGTGATATCTCCTGTATCGTTGACAATTCTATTAATTTGAGTCTTCTCTCTTTTTTGTTTGGTGAGTCTGGCTAGGGGTTTGTCAATTTTGTTTAATCTTTCAAAGAACCAACATTTGGCTTCATTGATCTTTTGTATGGTTCTTTTATTTTCGATGTTGTTTATTTCTGCTCTAACTTTAGTGATTTCTGTCCTTCTGGTTGCTTTAGGGTTCCTTTGTTCCTCTTCCTCTAAGTCCTTGAGGTGTGTAGTAAGTTCGTTCATTTGGGCTTCTTCTTGGTGTTTAATATGTGATTGTATAGCTATAAGTTTCCCTCTCAGTACTGCTTTAGCTGTGTCCCAAATATTTTGATAGGTTGTGTATTCATTTTCATTAGTTTCCAGGAACATTTGAATTTCCTGTTTGAGTGAGTGTCTGACCCAGTGGTTCTTAAGGAGCATGTTGTTTAGTTTCCAAATTCTATGTCTTTTAATAATTTTCTGTTTGTTGTTAAAAGTTAGTTTTACTCCACTGTGGTCTGAGAAGATACTTGGGATGATTTCAATGCTCTTGAATTTATTGATGCTGTCTTTGTGACCTAACATGTGGTCTATCCTTGAGTATGTGTTGTGTGGATTTGAAAAGAAGGTGTATTCCAGTTTTTTGGGGTGGAGGAGTCTGAAAATGTCCAAGAGGTCTAGTCTGTCAATCTCTTCATTCAATTCTCTTATATCTTTATTGGTTCTCTTCTTTGTTGATCTGTCTAATTGTGAGAGTGGGGTATTGAAGTCTCCCACTATTATTGTATTACTATTGATGTATTTTTGAAATTCTTTCAATAGGTGTTTAATGTATTTAGATGGTCCCTCGTTGGGTGCATAGATGTTAATAATTGTTAAGTCTTCTTGGCTGATTGATCCTCTTATCATTATGTAATGTCCTTGCCTATCTTTTATTACTTTATTTAATTTAAAATCTATCGTGTCTGAGATGAGAATGGCTGTTCCTGCCCTTTTTTGTGGACCGTTAGCCTGTATGATAGTTTTCCATCCTTTCACTTTAAGTCTGTGTTTATCTTGTTGTGACAGATGGGATTCTTGCAAGCAGCATATGGTTGGGTTATGTTTTCTGATCCATCCCCCCACCCTGTGCCTTTTGATGGGTGAGTTTAAGCCATTGACATTTATTGATATTATGGATTTAATGTATTGTAGTGCCATTGTTCTAAAAAACAATTTGTTTGCTCTGATATATTACAAGTATTATAGTGATGTTCTTGTTTATAAGAGGTCTTTTAATACCTCTTTCAGGGCCGGCTTGGTGATAGTTGCCTCCTTTAACTGTTGTTTGTCTAAGAAGGTTTTGATCCCTCCATCTAGCTTGAATGAAAGTCTAGCAGGATATATAATCCTTGGTTGAAACCCTTTTTCATTCAGGGCTCGATAGATATCTTGCCACTCCCTTCTGGCTTTTAGAGTTTGAGTTGAAAAATCTGCAGAAAGTCTTATGGGTTTTCCCCTGTATGTGACTTTTTGTTTCTCTCTTGCAGCCTTTAGGATCCTTTCTTTATCCTTACTTCTTCTCATTGTGACTATGATGTGTCTTGGTGTTTTCAGGTCTGGGTTGATTCTGTTTGGTACTCTCTGGGCCTCTTGCACCTTGATATCCTTTCTGTTATTCAGGTCTGGGAAATTTTCTTGTATTATTTCCTCTAGGATGTTTGCTTCCCCTTCCTCTCTTTCTTCCTCTGGCAGGCCAATTATACGAATGTTACTTCTTTTGAGATCATCCCATATGTCTCTGTTGTTGTTTTCAGTGTCTCTCAATCTCTTTTTAAGCTCTTTCACCTCTTTCTTAGTTTTCTCTAACTCATCCTCTGTCTGACTAATTCTGTTTTCTGCTTCTGTTAGTCTGCTTTCCCTTGCCTCAGCTTCTTTCTTCATTACAGCTATTTCAGCTTTCAGTTCTCTAATTGTCTCAAGATAATCAGTATTTTCCTTGGGGGTCTCAACTGTTGTTTCCCTAATACTGCCATTTCTTTCCTCCAATGTTGTTTTCATTTCTGTGATTAATAAGTTTATTATTGCTTGCATACTTTTCTTATCTATGGTTACTTCTGACTGATTTGTGGTTTCTTCTGGGCTCTTGTCTTCATTCATTGGGGTAGCAGTTTTATTTGTTTTTAATCTACCCATTTTTTTTTAATTTATGTGTTTCTCTCTTTTTTTTTTTTTTTAATGTTCTGTTGTTCCTCAGTTGTTGTGTTTTGAGCACAAGTAACACTGTACTAAATACCTTTATGACAATTGCACTCACCAACCTCCGGAATAACCGTAGCAACTGAAGTAAGTATTGAAGGAGTTTAATCGTTACCAGTTAGCCAAACAATTTCTCCAGTCCGTGAAAAAATAGTAACCAAATCCCAGTGAAGAAAGAGAAAAGGAAGAGAGGATAGCAAGAATAGACAGTTATGCAAATTTACTATCCAGTGTATATTCTAAGGGTAACAAGAGTGTAAAGGGAACTAGAGCAGAGATACACACATAGAGAGTCCACTCTGGGTCAGATTTCTTCCCCAAAGTAATTCACAAATTCAGAAAGTCAAAGAAGAAAGAAGTGTATGACAAGATTAAAAAAAAAAAAAAAAAAAAGAGAGAGATTGAGAGAGATAAGAGAGAGAAAAGGGAGAAGATAGGAAGAAGAGTTGTAATTAAAGAGCAGTGCGAGGAACTTCCCAAATGTGTATCAGTGAATTAACAAAAAAAAAAAAAAAAAAAAAAAAAAACCCTGTTTGGTGGTATGGGGTATCCTGCTAGTAGCTGGTCCCAGGCACTGCTTATGGGGGGAGGGGGGGCGGGCGGCGGGAAGGATGTATGCTTGAAAATTAAAAGGAAGAAAAAAGAATTTTTTCCCCCTACTCTAATTCTTAACCCAAATTGAGTTATAGAAACATCCTTGGTATGACCGTTATGGCCCCTTATTGGATGGCCTGCTAAAGGCAGAAAATCCTATTGTTTACACGAGATGTGTCCGGAGCTCAAAGGCTGGCCGCTTCTGCTTCTCCGGGCGCCATTTTCCGGGAAACCCCGCCCTCCAGACTTTTTTAAAGGATTTCTCAAAAATGAAAACTAGCTCCAAGTCCTTTGATCCAATGAGAGCTATACTCAAGAAGTCTTTGGATCCACCCTCAGGGTCGCGGTGGACCCTGGCAACTCCCAAGAGGCAGCCCCCGAGCTAAAGTGCTCTCTCCGGGTCCTCTGCCCGCCGCGCTCTGCAACCGGCGGAGGAGCCGCCTTCCCGGGCGGGCGGAGGACAATGCCCAGCGCACTCGCCTTGCCTGGCGCCGCCTGGGAATTCTGGCGCCCCGCTAGTCCGTGTCACCTTTGCTCTAATTGTTAACCCAAATTAAACTGTAATAACTTCTTTGGTGCCCCCCCCCCCCCTTATTGACTGGCCTGCTAAAGGCAGAAAATCCTACCTTTGCCGACGATGCTATCAGAGCACTCGCTGTTAGCGACTTCTCAGGCCGTCGCCATATTACCTCCCCCCGAGCTTGCACTCTTAACTGCTACAAATTAGACTATGAATGTTAAAGCTGTTAAAATATATAAGTAAGAAAAATATTTATCATAATGAAATGTTGAGATAAATGCCCTTATTAGTAGACTGCCCTCTCCAGATTCAAAGGAGGTCTCGAAACTTTACATCAGGCTCAACCTGACGTTGTTGACTGGCTACGGAAGAAGGGCAAATGCTAGAAGAAGAAGAATAGTAGAAATTGTTTATTTCACTTGAAAAACTAAAGCTAAAATAAAGGATAACTCAGATATTTGAGTGACATATAACTATAGATAAGGCGATATATGATAAAATTAGCAAAACTAATGCAGTATAACAATATTAGAAATATTAATATAATCAACACTAAATAACTTAAAAGGAATGTCAATGAGAAAAAATAATTCCTCTTGAAAATATTAAATTCGCTAAAAGCTTAGAGTAGTCATGAATAATTCTGCTTTAATGTATAAAATATTGACATATATAAATGAAAGCCCACAAAATAAGAGGTGGATCTGCCAAGAAGCAAATGAGCCCATTTGTATTAATTCTATATTACTGTTGAGAAACAAAACGACAAAGTTAGTAGCTTAAAATAACATACATTTATTATGTTGCAGTTGACGAAGTTATTCCCAATGGGTCTCACTAAGCTAAAGTCAAAGTATCAGCAAGTTATATTTCTTTTTGGAGATTCTAGAGCCAAATCTATTTCCCTAATGTCTGCAGCTTCTAGAGGCTGCTCACATTGCTTGATGGTTTCTTGCTCTATCACCATAGTGAATGATTATGGGTTAAATCTTTATTTTTTATTTTTAAATATATTAATTTTAAAATATATATTAATTTTAATGGGTGAGAGAGATTAAAGCACTGCTCAGCTCTGGTTTGTTTGGTGCTGGGCATTGAATCTGAGACCTAGGAGCCTAAGGCATGAAAATCTTTTGCCTAACCATTATTCTGGCTCCCCAACCCTTCCACATATTTCTATCTCAGTAGTTTTGTTCTTTTCTTTCTATTTCAAGTAAATGGACTTATAATCACATACTTGCTGACCTACATAAACAAGGGTAAGTGGTAAAGAAGAAATAGAACTGGTTTTATAGATAGTAGGTAATGTTTATGTATAAAACCGAAAGATTTTCTGATTGGCAATCCTACAACTCAGGAAAGAGTAAACTTAAAGTGCTGACAAAATAAGCAACAATCTAGAACTCTCTTCTCAGTAAAACTAAAGGAGAGGGTTTGGGGAGAGAGCATAATTGATATGCAAAAGAATTTCATGCTTAAGGTTCTGAGGCCCCAGGTTCAATCCCAAACACTAGCACTTGTCAGAGCTGAATACGGCTCTGGTTGGGATTTTTGTCTCTTTCTTTTTATTATTTTTATTATCTATTTTTTTATTTTTTGCCTCCAGAGTTATTGCTGTTATTCCACTGGGTTATTCCAGTGCCTGTACTGCGAATCCACTGCTCCTGGAGGCCATTTTTTTCCCTTTTGTAGTCTTTGTTGTTGTTATTATTGTAATTGTTGTTGCTTTTGGATAGGACAGAGAGAAATGGAGGGCAGAGGGGAAGACAGAGAGGGGGAGAGAAAGACACCTGCAGACCTGCTTCACCCCCTGTGAAGTGATCCCCCTGCAGGTGGAGAGCTGGGGGATCCAACCAGGATCCTTAAGCTGGTCTTTGTGCTTCTTGCTTAACTCCATTGTGGTACTACCTGACCCCTTCTTCTTCTTCTTCTTCTAGCATTTTCCCTTCTTCCGTAGCCAGTCAACAGCGTCAGGTTGAAAGCTGTCAGGAGCTGCTTGTTGCTGGCTTTGAAAGTGACTGGGATCCATGTGGCTTCAGTTGGCTAGGAAGGATCGTCAGTTTCCCCAATGAATGGGTACTCACGGGATGCACCACGAGAAGGTCGATCCAATGCATCCCACCCGACCCCTCACTCTCTCAATCTGTATCTTTCTTTTATTAAAATAAATGAATAAATATTTAAAATAAAGGAGAAAAAATTACTCAGAGAAACAAAAGTTGAAGGCATTTGTTAGCAGTATAACTTGCATAAATTGCAAGGAAAAAAAAAACTCAGCTAAGTAGGAAGAGTTTTGCCTAGGTTATAAAGACTATCCATATCTACTGCTAAAAGTCATAGGAAGTTAAGCTGATCATATCATTCTGTTAGTACATATGTAAGTGATTAGGGCATATGAGAATATGAACACTTGACCACTAGAAGCAGTGGTATTATCATGTATTGCTGAGCTCTAGCAATAACCCCTGTGCCTAAATAAACAAACAAATGAATAAAGGGCAAAAGTGAGGGAGTCAGGTTGTAGCACAAAACGGGTTAAGGACAAATGGCATGAAGCCCAAGGATGGGCATAAGGATCTCAGTTCGAGCCCCACCTACAGGGGAGTCGCTTCACAAGTTGTGAAGCAGGTCTGCAGGTGTCTTTCCCTACCCCCTCTCTCCCTTCCCCTCATCTCTCCATTTCTCTCTGTCCTGTCCAACACAGCTACATCAATAACAACAACAATAATAACTGCAGCAATAAAACAACAAAGACAACAGCAGGGAATAAATAATAAATATTTTTAGAAAAGCTTTAAAAAAGGCAAAAGTGAATGTATGTTGAAAATCTAACCTCAAGAAATTAAACTAGATGAAATAAAAGCTCGTCTATTTATTTCCACAGCTCTGATTCAGTGCAGTATGTTACTTTATTTTCCTTTTAAAATGTCTTATATTTCACTTTGATCTCTAATAATATATGAAGTTACAGAGGGTCAGTTGTCATCTGACTTACTCACTCTGTTTTGCTTTTGTTGGACCCTACCTGTTAAAGTTTTCTTTCAGTTTTCTACACTACCACACTGGCAGGGAGGCTTGGCAGGTGTGCATTGATTCGTTCTAGGAAAGAGGCACTTTCTCAAGTTACCACCACTGGTTTTGAAAACTTTGAAGCATTTACTTTATATTTTCTTGTCTGATAACTTCTCCTACTTTATTGAGTCTCTGACCTGTTAACAGTGAACAACGCCAGAGGCCCTCACTGTTAGTAGATTTATTTTATTCAATATTTTGCAATCCTGTCTCCTTCTATAAATTTTAGCATGCCTGTTTTTCAAAAGAAGAAAAATAAAATAAAAATTGGTACCTCAACATTGGAGAAAGGAGAAAAAAACCTTAAAGTTTGATGATAAGATGAAAAGAAATCTAAAATGGATAATAAATGGAATAATACTTTAAGAATAAGATATAGGGGACCAGGTTCAAGGGTAACAGCATAATGTTTACATGAAGAGTATCATGCCTGAGCCACTGAAGTCCAGGTTCAATGCTCTGCTAATCTATGAAGCTAATGTACTAATGTATGTACTAATCTATTTAACTCCATCTACCCCACGAAGAAAGAACACAGGCATGTTTTATCCACTTGATTTACAAATAAAAACGTAGAGAGCAGTATCACAAAATATACCAACATGCTATTTATCATAGCCTTTGCATATGAAGATACAGGTTTGACAGAAACAATCAACTCTACTTCTGTTATAAAGATTTTTTTTTTCTGGGAATTTGAAGTATCTCTACCATCATTTCCAAGGTATAAATATTTGTCCATATTTGGATGGCACTATCTGTATCTGAACTAATTATATAGATATTATCCTTCAGTTTAGATATTAAATTCATCAGAATTTAGTGAATGACTAATATCTGGCTAGTTGCATGCTCAATGTAAGCAGTGCTGAGGAGTATATGCTCATGTGTGTATGTGTGTCATGGGCACAAATGTGTATGTATATTAGGGGATGCTGAAAAAGTTATTATCCTTGGAGTACAGAGAATATAATAGTAGGTATCCATGTGCTTAAATTAAAATATCAAGTCGGGGGTTGGGTGGTGATGAACCCAGGTAAGCGCACATATTAGCAAGTACATGCACCTGGGGTGGAGCCCACCTCCCCACCTGCAACAGGGATGCTTCACAGTGAAGCAGGTGTGCAGGTTTCTTTTTCTTGCCCTCTATATCTTCCTCTCACCCCTCAATTTCTCTCTGCCTTACCTAATAAATAATTAGAAACAATTAAAAAAATTAAAAAATGATGGAAGAGGCTGGGTGGTGGCGCACCTGGTTGGGCGCATATGTTACAATGCACTAGGACCCAGGATCAAGCCAGGGTCCCCACCTGCAGGGGGGAAAGCTTCACAAGTGGTGAAGCAGGGCTGTAGGTGTTTCTCTGTCTCTCTCCTTCTCTATTATCCCATTCTCTCTCGGTTTCTATCTGGTAAATAAATAAAGATTATAAAAAATTTTTAAAAATCTTTTTAAAATGATGGAAAAAAGAAAAAAAAAGACCAATAGGAGCAGTGGATTCTTAGTGCCAGCACCACGCCCCAGCAAAAACACTGGTGGCAAAATAAATAAATATATACATAAAATAAATAATAAAAATATCAATGCTAGGCAAGTATCTTCTTATGACTATACCAGCTTTTCATAAGGAAACATTTTTTTTTATTTTACCTATAGCAAATGATGATTGAATATAATGAATGTTCACAATTCTGTTTCCTTCTGATTTTGCATACTATATCTCTTTGCCTACACATATACCTCGAATATTTCAGATCTGGTAATTAAGTAGAAACCATCTAACCATCTTTAATTACTGGTAAAATAATCTACTAGTCTTTTCTTTTGAAAGCAATATACTTTATTAATGTCACCAATATATCTAGTAGACATTTTTGTAGGGGAATTAATTTTATAGTGAAATTAATAGTAAGGGATGCTAGTATCTTTACTTACAATTAATGATTAAGTACCACAGTTCTCTACTTGTATAGAGTTATTGTTAGGAGAAACTCTGAGAAACAGAAGGTCTGTCATCCCCTTACCCAGGATTGTCTGAGAGCATCATCTTTTTGTTTTGTTTTTGTCACCTGTTTCCTCTTTGAGTGGAGAAGAGTTGTTTTTTTTAATTTTTTTTATTTATAAGGAACCATTGACAAAGCCATAGGATAAGAGAGGTACAACTCCACACAATTCTTACCACCACAAATCTATATCTCATCCCCTCCCCTGATAACTTTCCTATTCTTTTTTTTTATTTTTTTTTTTATTTAAGAAAGGATTAATTAACAAAACCATAGGGTAGGAGGGGGACAATTCCACACAATTCCAACCACACAATCTCCATATCCCACCCCCTCCCCCGATAGCTTTCCCATTCTTTATCCCTCTGGGAGCCTGGACCCAGGGTCATTGAGGGTTGCAAAAGGTAGAAGGTCTGGCTTCCGTAATTGCTTCCCCGCTGAACATGGGCGTTGACTGGTCGTTCCATGCTCCCAGTCTGCCTCTCTCTTTCCTTAGTAGGGTGGGTCTCTGGGGAAGCGGAGCTCCAGGACACATTGGTGGGGTCTTCAATCCAGGGAAGCCTGGCCAGCATCCTGATGGCATCTGGAACCTGGTGATTGAAAAGAGAGTTAACATACAAAGCCAAACAAATTGTTGAGCAATCATGGACCCAAAGCTTGGAATAGTGGAGAGGAAGTGTTAGGGAGGTACTTACTGCAAACTCTAGTGTACTTCTGCTTTCAGGTATATATTTTGCAGTAGTTTATGGATACGTGTGAACATAAGCTCTCTTTCACAGAAACTGGTGTATATCTAGGTTTTGGGACTTTGTTAGAAAGTGAACCACCTGAGATGAAATTAGAGTGTACTATAAAAGGAAAGGTCTCAACCTAGTAATGAAGCTGAAAGGTTGTCATCCCACACCTGAAGTCTCTGGACACAGTCTGAGGTAAAGCATGTTGAGGTGGCAATTGTTGCATTGGTTAGGTTGTGGTCGGCGGATGCAATATTATTTGATATGGATTGGGAGAGCCATACGGGAGAGTGGGCCCTATCCAAGGGTTCAAGGACTGGGGGAAGTAGGGGCTCTATAGTGGTGATGTGAGGTTCCTGAATTTGGTCAGGTCCTGCTTTTAGTTTCCCTTTCAGATCTTCTTAGTCAACTTCTGTTGATGAGTGGGATCATCCCATAACTCATTTTTATCTTTCTGACTTAGCTCACTTAACATAATTCCTTCTAGCTCTGTCCAAGATGGGTCAGAGAAGGTGGGTTCATTGTTCTTGATAGCTGCATAGTATTCCATTGTGTATATATACCACAGCTTTCTCAGCCACTCATCTGTTGTTGGGCACCTGGGTTGCTTCCACGTTTTAGCTATTATGAATTGTGCTTCTATGAACATAGGAGTACACACCTCTTTTTGGTTGGGTGTTATGGAGTCCTTGGGGTATAACCCCAGGAGGGGAATTACTGAATCATATGGAGGGTCCATGTATAGCCTTGTGAGAGTTTTCTAGACTGCTCTCCACAGAGGCTGTACCAATTTACATTCCCAACAGCAATGTAAAAGGGTTCCTCTGTCCCCACACACTCTCCAGCATTTGTTGCTGCTGTCCTTTTTGAAGTATGCCATTCTTACAGGAGTGAGGTGGTATCTTAGTGTTGTCTTAATTTGCATTTCTCTGACAATCAGTGACCTAGAGCAATTTTTCATATGTTTGTTAGCCTTTTGGATCTCCTCTGTAGTGAATGTTTTGTTCATTTCCTCTGCCGATTTTTGGATGGGGTCATTTGCTTTTTTGGTGCTAAGATTTCTGAGCTCTTTATATATTTTGGTGATAGTTTCTTGTCTGATGTCTGGCATGTGAAGATCTCCCATTTTGTGAGGGGTCTCTCTGTTTGTTTAATAGTTTCTTTGGATGTGCATAAGGTTTTCAATTTGATGTAGTCCCATTGGTTTGTTTCTGCTTTAGTCTTCCTTGCAATTGGGTTTGATTCGTCAAAGATGTCCTTGAGTTGTAGGTGGGAAAGTGTTTTACCAATGTTTTCCTCTAAGTATTTGATTGTTTCTGGTCTGACATCTAGGTCTTTGATCCATTTGGAGTTGATTTTTGTTTCTGGTGAGATAAAGTGGTTCAATTTCATTCTTCTGCATGTTACAACCCAGTTTTCCCAGCACCATTTATTGAAGAGAGCCTCCTTATTCCATTTAATGCTCTGGGCCCCCTTATCAAAGATTAGATGTCCATAGGTGTGGGGATTTATTTCTGGGCTTTCAATTCTGTGAGTGGAGAAGAGTTTTAAAGTAGCACTGAGGAAATAGTAGGGAGGTTTTTTAAAAAATATTTATTTATTTATTCCCTTTTGTTGCCCTTTTTGTTTTATTGTTGTAGTCATTATTCTTATTATTTATGTCATTTTTTTGTTGTCTAGGACAGAGAGAAAAGGAGAGAGGAGGGGAAGACAGAGAGGGGGAGAGAAAGATAAACACCTGCAGACCTGTTTCACCACTTGTGAATCGACGCCCCTGCAGGTGGGGAGCTGGGGGCTAGAACCGGGACCCTTACACTGATCAGATACCTGCACTTTGTGCCATGTGTGCTTAACCTGCTGCGCTACCGCCTGACTAGTAGGGAGGGTTTTTAAGGGCACTAGGTAAAGCACTTTACACTGCAGGAGGAGCTTTAGAAAGAAAACCACATCTGGAAGATAGGAGCCCGTTAGAAGAGATAGATATCTTATTTGACCAATTTTTAACTTCAGGTGGAACTAAAATTAGATATATAAAAGAGGGGAGCACATGTGAAGGGACCATTTCTCTTCATGGCTCTTTTGTAATGACTAACTGAGCTATTTATTTACATTTAGTACTGTTTCTGCATACCTGGTAACTCTCTTCTTTGAAATAAATATTTACAATTTGCACATGTGATCACAGACTCATTTGTGATTCTTCTGAAGCAATGTTCTTGAACTGAGTTGACTTCTCCCATGAAGGAACTGGCTCTAAGGCCTCTTCTCTTACCCAGGACCAGTCCTCCCACAATATTATGACAGAGGAAAGAACCTACTTCTACATTTTCTTTTGCTCATCCCCAGCTTGAAAATGCAAGTGGGGGAGGGGTTCCCGAAAGATGGGGGACTGAGAAGCTGCTAGTGGCTGAGATCTGACCACATCTCCTGGAAACGGTAGAATTTTCTGCCTTTAGCAGGCCCTAGCGGTGAAACCAAGGAGGTGACTATAACTTAATTTGGGTTAAGAATTAGAGTAGTGAAAAAAAGGGAAAAAATTTTTTTTTCTTCTTTTAATTTTCAAGCATACCTCCTTCCTGCCCCCCCCCATAACCAGTCCCTGGGGACCAGCTCCTAACAGGGGAGGGGAGCTCCTTTTCTTTACCAAATTCCTGCCCCACCAGGGAGTATCATTCATGCTAAGTCTATACCCTTCTGAAACCTCTGGCCTTTTTTCTCCTTCTAAGTATCCAACACCCCTCACCTCACCCCGAATAGCTAATTAAATAATTAAAAATAAATACAAAAAAAAAAAACCCTTTCCTTTCACTGCCCTTTTATAACTGTTCTTTTTCTTATCTTTTTCTTTTTTCTATCTTTCTTTTCTTTTTTTTCTTTTTCTCATCCTTGTCATCCCTTCTTCATTAATCCTACAGCTTCCAAAGTCACAGCCCCCAGCCCCCACATCAACAAACAGTGTGCTTTTTTGAATTCACTGATACACATTTGGGAATTTCCTTTCACTGCTCTTTAATTACAGCTCTTTTTATTATTTTTCCCTTCTCTCTCTCTCTCTCTCTCTCACTTTTTTTTAATCTTGTCATACACTTCTTCCTTCTTCTTTGCCTTTCTGAATTTGTGAATTATTTTGGGGAAGAAATCTGACTCAGAGTGGACCCTCTATGTGTGTATCTCTGCTCTAGTTCCCTTTCCCCTCTTGTTACCCCTAGAATATACAGTGGATAGTAGATTTGCATAACTGTCTATTCTTGCTATCCTTTCTTTCTTTTCTCTTTCTTAACTGGGATTTGGTTACTATTTTTTCATAGACTGGAGAAATTGTATGGCTAACTGGTAACGATTAAACTACTTCAATACTTTGCTTCAGTTGCTACTGTAATTCCTGAGGTTGGTGAGTGCAATTGTCATAAAGGTATTTAGTACAGTGTTAATTGTACTCAAGACACAACAACTGAGGAACAACAGAGCATAAAAAAAGAAACACATAAATCAAAAAAATAGATCAAAAACATATAAAACTGCTACTCCAATGAATGAAGACAAGAGCCCAGAAGAAACTACAAATCAGCCAGAAGTAACCATACATAAGAAAAGTATGCAAGAAATAATAAACTTATTAACCACAGAAATAAAAACAACATTGGAGGAAAGGAATGGCAGTATTAGGGAAACAACAGTTGAGACCTCCAAGGAAAATACTGATTATCTTGAGGCAATTAGAGAACTGAAAGCTGAAATAGCTGTAATGAAGAAAGAAGCTGAGGCAAGGGAAAGCAGACTAACAGAAGCAGAAAACAGAATTAGTCAGACAAGAGGATGAGTTAGAGAAAATGAAGAAAGAGGTGAAAGAGCTCAAAAAGAGATTGAGAGACACTGAAAACAACAACAGAGACACATGGGATGATCTCAAAAGAAGTAACATTCGTATAATTGGCCTGCCAGAGGAAGAAAGAGAGGAAGGGGAAGCAAACATTCTAGAGGAAATAACAGAAGAAAACTTCTCAGACCTGAATAACAGAAAGGCCATCAAGATTCAAGAGGCCCAGAGAGTACCAAACAGAATCAACCCAGACCTGAAGACACCAAGACACATCATAGTCACAATGAGAAGAAGTAAGGATAAAGAAAGGATCCTAAAGACTGAAAGAGATAAACAAAAAGTCACATATAATGGTAAACCCATAAGATTATCTGCAGACTACTCCATTCAAACTCTAAAAGCCAGAAGGGAGTGGCAAGATATCTATCAAGCCCTGAATGAAAAAGGGTTTCAACCAAGGATAATATATCCTGCCAGACTTTCATTCAAACTAGTTGGAGGGATCAAAACCTTCTTAGATAAACAACAGTTAAAGGAGGCAACCATCACCAAGCCAGCCCTGAAAGACCTCTTATAAACAAGAACATCACTATAATACTTGCAATGTATCAGAGCAAAGATTTTTTTTTGAACAATGGCACTACAATACATTAAATCCATAATATCAATAAATGTCAGTGGCTTAAACTCACCCATCAAAAGGCACATGGTGGGGGGATGGATCAGAAAACATAACCCAACCATATGCTGCTTGCAAGAATCCCATCTGTCACAACAAGATAAGCACAGACTTAAAGTGAAAGGATGGAAAACTATCATACAGGCTAACGGACCACAAAAAAGGGCAGGAACAGCCATTCTCATCTCAGACACGATAGATTTTAAATTCAATAAAGTAATAAAAGATAGGCAAGGACATTACATAATGATTAGAGGATCAATCAGCCAAGAAGACTTAAGAATTATTAACATCTATGCACCTGAAGAGGGACCATCTAAATACATTAAGCACCTACTGAAAGAATTTCAAAAATACATCAATAGTAATACAATAATAGTGGGAGAATTCAATACCCCACTCTCACACTTAGACAGATCAACAAAGCAGAGAACCAATAAAGATAAAATAGAATTGAATGAAGAGATCAACAGACTAGACCTCTTGGACATTTTCAGACTCCTCCACACCAAAATACTGGAATACACCTTCTTTTCAAACCACATAACACATACTCCCTTGAGTACATACTCCTAGACCACATGTTAGGCCACAAAGACAGCATCAATAAATTCAAGAACATTGAAATCATCCCAAGTATCTTCTCAGACCACAGTGGAGTAAAACTAACATTTAACAACAAACAGAAAATTATTAAAAGACACAGAATTAGGAAACTAAACAATATGCTCCTTAAGAACCATTGGGTCAGAGACTCACTCAAGCAGGAAATTCAAATGTTCCTGCAAACAAATGAAAATGAAGACACAACCTATCAAAATATTTGGGACACAGCTAAAGCAGTACTGAAAGGGAAACTTATAGCCATACAATCACATATTAAACACCAAGAAGAAGCTCAAATGAACGACCTTACTGCACACCTCAAGGACTTAGAGGAAGAGGAACAAAGGAACCCTAAAGCAACCGGAAGGACAGAAATCACTAAAGTTAGAGCAGAAATAAACAACATCGAAAATAAAAGAACCATACAAAAGATCAATGAAGCCAAATGTTGGTTCTTTGAAAGATTAAACAAAATTGACAAACCCCTAGACAGACTCACCAAACAAAAAAGAGAGAAGACTCAAATTCATAGAATTGTAAACAATGCAGGAGATATCACAACTGACACCACAGAAATCCAGAGAATCCTGTGAAACTTCTATAAAGAACTATATACACCAAGCTAGAGAATATGGAAGAAATGGAACAATTCCTAGAAACCTATGACCTTCCAAAACTGAACCAAGAAGAACTACAAAATCTAAATGCACCAATCACAGACAAACAAATTGAAACAGCTATTAAGAATCTTCCCAACAACTAAAGTCCTGGAGCAGATGGCTTCACAAATGAATTCTACAGAACTTTCAGGAAACAGTTAGGACCCATACTTCTTATACTTTGCCATAAGATTGAAGAAACAGGAATACTCCCTTCCACCTTCTATGAAGCCAACTTCACCCTGATACCAAAAGCTGATAGGGACAGAACAAAACAGGAAAACTACAGACCAATATGTCTGATGAACATATATGGCAAAATATTAAACAAGATCTTGGTCACCGGATACAGCAACATATCAAAAAGATTGTTCATCATGACCAAGTGGGATTCATCCCAGGAATGCAAGGTTCGTTCAACATCCATATGTCAATCAATGTCATTCACCACATCAATAAAAGCAAAGCCAAAAACCACATGATTATCTCAATAGATGCAGAGAAAGCCTCTGACAAAATCCAACACCCATTCATGCTCAAAACTCTACAAAAAATGGGAATAGATGGGAAATCCCTCAAGATAGTG
Source organism: Erinaceus europaeus (assembly GCF_950295315.1). Taxonomy (NCBI): domain Eukaryota; kingdom Metazoa; phylum Chordata; class Mammalia; order Eulipotyphla; family Erinaceidae; genus Erinaceus; species Erinaceus europaeus. The sequence continues at coordinate 101,741,745 of NC_080166.1, forward strand.
GAGTCTTTATATAGAAAACCTACAGCCAACATCATACTCAATGGACAGAAGCTGAAAGCATTCCCCCTCAGATCGGGGACTAGACAGGGCTGTCCACTGTCACCGTTACTCTTCAACATAGTATTGGAAGTTCTTGCCATAGCAATCAGGCAAGAGAAAGAAATCAAAGGAATACAGATTGGAAGGGATGAAGTCAAGCTCTCACTATTTGCAGATGATATGATAGTATACATAGAAAGACCTAAAGAATCCAGCAGAAAATTACTGGAAGTTATTGGGCAATATAGCAAGGTATCAGGCTACAAACTCAATGTACAAAAATCAGTGGCATTTCTTTATGCAAACACTAAATCTGAAGAAGACATCCAGAAATCACTCCCATTTACTTTTTCATCAAAATCAATCAAATACCTAGGAATAAAGTTGACCAAAGAAGTGAAAGACTTGTATGCTGAAAACTATGAGTCGCTACTCAAGGAAATAGAAACTGATACCAAGAAATGGAAAGATATCCCATGCTCATGGATTGGAAAAATAAATATCATCAAAATGAATATTCTCCCCAGAGCCATGTACAAATTTAATGCAATACCCATCAAAGTTCCACCAAGGTTCTTTAAGAGAATAGAACAAACACTAAAATCATTTATGTGGAACCTGAAAACACCCAGAATTGCCAAAACCATCTTGAGGAAAGAAACAGAAATGGAGGCATCACACGCCCAGACCTTAAACTATATTATAAAGCCATCATCATCAAAACAGAATGGTACTGGAACAAAAATAGGCACACAGAACAGTGGAACAGATGTGAAAGCCCAGAAATACATCCCAACACCTATGGGCATCTAATCTTTGATAAGGGAACCCAAAGGATTAAATGGAAAAAGGAGGCTCTCTTCAACAAATGGTGCTGGGAAAACTGGGTTGTAACATTCAGAAGAATAAAATTGAACCACTTTATCTCACCAGAAACAAAAATCAACTCCAAATGGATCAAAGACCTAGATGTCAGACCAGAAACAATCAAATACTTGGAGGAAAACATTGGTAAAACACTTTCCCACCTACAACTCAAGGACATCTTTGATGAATCAAACCCAATTGCAAGGAAGACTAAAGCAGAAACAAACCAATTGGACTACATCAAATTGAAAAGCTTCTGCACATCCAAAGAAACTATTAAACAAACAGAGAGACCCCTCACAGAATGGGAGAAGATCTTCACATGCCAGACATCAGACAAGAAACTAATCACAAAAATATATAAAGAGCTCAGCAAACTTAGTCGCAAAAAAGCAAATGACCCCATCCAAAAATGGGCAGAGGAAATGAACAAAACATTCACTACAGTTGAGATCCAAAAGGCTAACAAACATGAAAAACTGCTCTAGGTCACTGATTGTCAGAGAAATGCAAATTAAGACAACACTAAGATTCCACCTCACTCCTGTAAGAATGGCATACATCAAAAAGGACAGCAGCAACAAATGCTGGAGAGGATGTGGGGACAGAGGAACCCTTTTACATTGCTGTTGGGAATGTCATTGGTACAGCCTCTGTGGAGAGCAGTCTGGAAAACTCTCACAAGGCTAGACATGGACCTTCCTTATGATCCAGTAATTCCTCTCCTGGGGTTATACCCCAAGGACTCCATAACACCCAACAAAAAGAGGTATGTACTCCTATGTTCATAGCAGCACAATTCATAATAGCTGAAACCTGGAAGCAACCCAGGTGCTGAGAAAGTGGCTGAGAAAGCTGTGGTATATATACACAATGGAATACTATGCAGCTATCAAGAACAATGAACCCACCTTCTCTGACCCATCTTGGACAGAGCTAGAGGATTTATGTTAAGTGAACTAAGTCAGAAAGATAAAGATGAGTATGGGATGATCCCACTCATCAACAGAAGTTGACTAAGAATATCTGAAAGGGAAACTAAAAGCAGGACCTGATCAAATTGTAAGTAGGGCACCAAAGTAAAAACCCAGTGGTGAGGGGTAGACATGCAGCTTCCTGGGCCAGTGGGGGGTGGGAGTGGGTGGGAGGGATGGGTCACAGTCTTTTGGTGGTGGGAATGGTGTTTATGTACACTCCTAGCAAAATGTAGACATATAAATCAGTAGTTGACTATTATGAGAGGGGGAAATCAATTGTATGTCTCAAAGTTTCTCAAAACACAAACTGAATCCTTTTAATATATAGGCTGTGTATTTGATACGCGGACTCTCTCAAAAGCCTAGACCAAGTAGATTAGAAGCATCCAATAATACAACTATATACAAGATACTGGACACTGTACAGCAAACCCTAACAAAAGGACTTTCCAAAGTTAACCAATTACCAAATAATGTGATGATAACATTAACTATCGATTGTCTTTTTGAACCCTAAGACAGCAGGAACCTCACATCTCCACTATAGAGCCCCTACTTCCCCTAGTCCTGGAACCCTTGGGTAGGGTCCACTTTCGTATGCCTCTCCCAATCCATACCAAATAATATTGCATCCGCCGATCACAACCTAACCAACGCAACGATTGCCACCTCAACATGCTTCACCTCAGACTGTGTCCAGAGACTTCACGAGTGGAATGACAACCCTTCAGCTTCATTACTGGGGTGAGACCTTTCCTTTTATAGTATACTCTAATTTCATCTCAGGTGGTTCACTTTCTAACAAAGTCCCAAAACCTAGATATACACCAGTTTCTGTGACAGAGTGCTTATGTTCACATGTATCCATAAACTACTGCAAAATATATACCTGAAAGCAGAAGTACACTAGTGAGTACCCCCTTAACACTTCCTCTCCACTATTCCAAGCTTTGGGTCCATGATTGCTCAACAATTTGTTTGGCTTCGTATGTTAACTCTCTTTTCAATCACCAGCTTCCAGATGCCACCAGGATGCTGGCCAGGCTTCCCTGGATTGAAGACCCCACCAATGTGTCCTTTAGTCAGCTTCACCAGAGACACACCTCACTAGGGAAAGAAAGAGGCAGACTGGGAGTATGGAATGACCAGTCAACGCCCATGTTCTGCGGGAAAGCAATTACAGATACCAGATCTTCTACCTTTTGCAACCCTCAATGACCCTGGGTCCATGCTCCCAGTGGGATAGAGAATGGGAAAGCTATCAGGGGAAGGGGTGGGTTATGGAGAATGGGTGGTGGGTTATGGGGATTGGGTGGTGGGAGTTGTGTGGAGTTGTACCCCTTCTACCTTATGGTTTTGTTCATTAATCCTTTCTTAAATAAAAAAAAAGAATTAGAAAAATAGAAAAAAAAAAGTAAGGTAATGCAAGTAATGTACTTTTGCCAGTGTCACCATTCTGAAAATAGAGTTTTTCCACCTTTCCAAGTTGCTTCTATCAGAGTTGAAACATACTCAAATATTTTAACTTGTATTAAAATCGCTATTTTCACTTATTCAAAGAAAACTGTAAGAAAATCTTCAGAGTTTAAGGAGAGTTTACTATATAAATGAAGCTACTTGCTAAAGCTATTTCTTTAGGAACTCTCTAGTCCTATGTTATAAATTTATGTAAATATATATGGAATTGAATAAAATTTTTCACCCTCCTCCTACTTTTTTGCCACTAAGGTTATTACTGGGTCTCAATGCCTGCACTGTGCATCCATTGGGCTCCCTGCAGTCGTTTTTCCCTTTTATTTTCCTTTCTATTATTATTTGAAAGGACAAAGAGAAATTGAGAGGGAAGGGGCGCAGGGGGAGTAGATAGATACCTTCAGTTCTGCTTAACTGCTCATGAAGTGTCCTCTTTATAAGTGGGGATCGAGGTTCAAACCTGTGTCCTTGTGCAGCAAGGTGCCTAATGGGGTCTGTAAGCCCCTCCCCCCATTTTTTCTTAAACTCCTAAAATTCTACCCCAAGTGGAACGTATAGGATTAACATGTAATCCAAGAATAATAGCAGCCTATTTCTGCTTTGACAGTATACACTGTGATAAGAAGGGGTGTGTGTGTGTGGGGGGGGTGAAGATAGTCAAATGTTATTTTGATGTTTAAGATTGAATTGAAAAGGTCAGTTTATAAGAGAGCTTATGACAGATTGACAGATAATAGGTTGTCAGCCACAGAAAATTATCATAAAGAAAGCTAAGAGGATTTGGGATTTCTTCAGTAAAAAGGAAGTCAATATGGTGCATCCCAGGCTAGTATAAAATTTATTTAAAATATCACAGCTATGTCATTTTATATTTTTAAGCTCATTGTGTAGTTTGCATTTTCTGTCTTTATCCTTAGTACACAAGAGGCCTCAAATTCCTCTAGCATCATGTTTCATTTAGAGTAGAGCGGGTTTACAAAGCAAAGTGTTCACTACCTGCTTGCCACACTGTGTTAGATGTTCCCTTAACAGAAGTGTCAGTGAGCATGTCTCTCTATGGGCTAATGGCAGCTTGTTGAGTCAGTTCTTAAGACTTAACCATTAGCCTGCACACATTTCCTTGGAAATCAATATTCTTGAGGTTCTAGCTCAGAAAGTGGTCTGCCTTTTCTCATGAATAGAAATTATTTTCTTTACCCATTTCTTTCTCTCTCCCTTTCCCTTCCTTTCTCTCTTTCTTTCCATCTTTCCTTTCTTTCTTTTTTCTTTCATTATTTCTTTTTTTCTTTCTTTCTTTCTCTCTCTCTCTCTTTCTTTCTTCATTTCTTTCTTTCTTTCTTCCCTAGAACATTGCTAGCTGTGATTAGTGGTGGTAGGGGACATTGAACCTGGGTCTTTGGAGCCTCAGGCATGAAAGTCATTTGGTATAACCATTATGCTACCCCTCCCCAATCCATGAATAGAAACTTGGGGGAATTTTTTCTTTAGTCATTACATTTATAATGTTTGCAATTGTTAAAAACCTCATCCTCTTAGTAACCAGGGAAGATATTTTAAATACTGTTTACTGCTTATACCCATTAACAGCACAAATGGTGCTTTATTACTTCTTTCTTAACTAGGTCAAAAGTACAGGCTAATAACACTAAAAATGAAGATATGCATTTGCATAAATTATTTATAGTTTCAATTTTTTTGCTTTAGATATATATATATTATATATATATATAATATATATATATATATTTTTTTTTTAACCAGAGCACTACTCAGCTCTGGCTTATGGCAGTGTAGGGGATTGAACCTGGGACTTGAGAGCCTCAGGCATGAAAGTCTCTTTGCATAACCATTATTCTATACCCCCACCCTGGTTTTGATACTTTAAAGAAATTATTTTATTATCTTTGAAACTGTTATGTTTTAAAAGACAATGATATAAGGATACTGGGGCTATTTTAACAGTAACTCCTCCTTTACTCTAGATAAAATGATTACTAATATTATATTATTTAGAATCAATCTGTTCCAAAAACTACGATTATGACTGCTGTGTCTGTTGAACAGAATTCATTAAGCTTCTTACATAGACAAAAAAGCAAAATTAACTGAAAATGTCTAAATTTCATGCATCATGTATAAATAAATAATTGCTTAAAGAAAATCTTCATAATGGGAAAATTATAGAGTATATAGATACAAATTATCTCATTTTATAATCTCAGTCTCATGGGAGGGTTAACTTTTATACTTACTAGATGAAATCACTGTACCATTAAGAATCTGTATTCTTCCTATATTTCCCCCAGTCCTGGAACCTTAGGGTGGGGCCCACTTTCCTGCATGCTGCTCTCAATTCAAATCAAATAAGATTGCATCCAGGGATCACAACCCAATCAACGCAACGAGTGCCATCCCAGCATGCTTCACTTCAGACTGTGTCCAGAGACTTCAGGTGTGGAATGACAACCCTTCAGCTCTATCATTCAGGTGAGACCTTTCCTTTCATAGTATTCTCTAATTCCATTTTAGGTGTTCCACTCCCCAGTAAAGTCCCCAAACCTAGATATAGTCCAGGTCCCCTGAGATAGAGCATATGTTCACACGTGCCCATAAACTAGGGAAAAATATATACCTGAAAGCAGTACACAAGAGCCTGCAGGGAATACCCCCAACACTTCATCTGCACTATTATAGTTTTTAGGTCCATGATTGTTCAACAATTTGTTTGGCTTTGTATGTTAATTCTCTTTTCAGTCACCAGGTTCTGGATGCCAGCACGATGCTGACCAGACTTCCCTGGAGAGAGGAGCCCACCAATGTGTACTGGAGCTCCACTTCTCCAGAGACCCATCCTACTAGGGAAAGAGAGAGGCAGACTGGGAGTATGAATTGGCCAGTCAACACCCATGTTCAGCAGGGAAGCAATTACAGAAGTCAGACCTCCCACCTTCTGCAACCTACCAGGACCCTTGGTCCATACTCCCAGAAGGATAGAGAATGGGAAAGCTATCAGGGGAGAGGATGGGATATGGAGATCCAGTGGTGGGAATTGTGTGGAACTGTGCCCCTCTTATCCTATGGTATTGTTCATGTCTCCTTTCTTAAATTAAAAAAAAAGAGTCTGTACTCTTTTATGTTAGATCAATTAATTTCTAAATGGCAATAAAGAAAAAAATGTATTTTCCCCAAAGTATGAATATATCTAGTCACCATCAAAATGAATGAAAGTGTTAAAGGATGATAACTAGATTTCCCTCAGTTTATGTTTTTTACCAGTAGCTTTTCTGTGAGAAAAAAGTAAAAGGAAGGTGACAGATATAGAAGGAAGTAGAGGATAGAAAACAGAAAAAGAAAAATAAAGAGGATATTAGCTGATAATTAATGAACTCATTTTTAATTTAAGGTTTCTGAAAGTATTGGTGACTTGTGATTTCAAACTTTTGATATAAGTCCACCTTATAGCTCTAAATGAAAATGGTTTCTAATTATGAGAATATATCACAATTACTTCCTTTTTGCTTCAGATGAGAACCTACTAGAGTCTCATCTATTAATGAGAACTCACTGGCCAGTTTTGTAGACAAAATATATAAAAATCAGAATAATCCGAGAGTTGGGCGTTAGTGCAGGAGGTAAAGTGCATGAAATGCAAAGCAAAAGGACCGGTTTAAGAATCCTAATTTGAGACCTGGCTCTCCAACTGCAAAGAAGTCGCTTCACAGGTGGTGAAGCAGGTCTGCAGGTGTCTATCTTTCTCTCCCTCTCTCTGTCTTCCCCTCCTCTTTCCATTTCTCTCTGTCCTATCTAACAATGATGGCATTAAAAACAACAACAACAACTACAACAACAATAAAACCAACAAGGGCAACAAAAGGGAAATAAATAAATATAAAAAAAATTTCAAAAAATCAGAATAATCCAGTAGGCATCTTCATTTTTCGTATTTCTTTCATATCCATTTTCCTATCTCCACAATGTGGACAGGTAGCACTAAAATAGATCGTTAAGTTTATTTGTGAATCACAGTTCCTTCTATAAATTATGCCTAGGTCAGAAATCTAGAACATTTTCTGTAAGTGGAAATATTTCCAGGAATCTGCTTTAAATTAAAAGAACTTATTATAATGCATTATAATGTACCCTGAGATTACATACTACCACAGTTTTTCAGGAAAAAAAGTTATATATATATATTTTTTTCAGGGCTGGTAAGATAGCATAGTGATTATGCAAAAGATTTTCATACTAGAGATTCTGAGTTCCAGGTTCAATCCCCAATGCCATCATAAGCCTCAGCTGAGCGAGTGTATGCGATGGCTTCCCATTCTCTCTGAATACACACACACACACACACACACACACACAATTCATTCATTAATTAAAGTAAATCAAGTAAAAATTGTTTTGGGGGCCAGGCAGTGACACACCTGGTTAAGAGTACATAGTACTAAGCACAAGGAATCTCGATCAAGCCCCTGGCTCCCCACTTCACAAGCAGTGAAGCAGGTCTTTCTCTCTCCCACTCTATCTCCCCCCCACATCTCAATTTCTCTCTGTCCTATCCAATTAAAAAAAATGAAAAAATTGGCCACAGGAGCAGTGGATTTGTAGTATGGGCACTGAACCAATAACCATAGAGGCAAAATAAAATAAAATAATTATATATATATATACCATTGTCAGAAATTATGTCTTCTCAAGATCAAATGTGATTATGGTGGCCAGGTGGTGGTGCACTGGGTTAAGCACATACAGTTACATGCACAAGGACTAGGGTTCTAATCCCTGCTCTCCATCTGCAGGCAGGATGCTTCACAAGCTGTGAAGTAGGTCTACATGTGTCTCTCTTTCTCTTTCCTCTCATATCTCCCTCATCAGCCCTCTCTGTCCTATCCAAAAAAAAAAAAAGGAAGAAATGGTCACTGGAAGAAGTGGATTAATACAGGCACTAAGCCTTGTCTGGTGGCAGAAAAAAAAAGAAGAAATGTAGTTATGCTTCATTGTTTTATTATGTTATTATAATATTACACTTAAGTTGTGTTTACGCCTGTTATTTCTGAGATTTTCTGAAGACATTAGCAATTTTTAAAACAGTAATATGAAGGAATTTTCTAGAAAAACTATATACAAGGAAACTGTAAACTATCTGACATTTTTCTCATGGCATTAAAGTGATATAGCTATTCAAACATATGTTTTCTTATAACTATTTAAAGTGTACTATGCATTTTGCTTGAATAAACACTACTGGCTATCTATAGTTGTCATGGTATTGCAGTTTCTCAGCTCAAACATTATGAACATTTGGAAATGAGTACTTGTTGTGGAGATTGTACATTGTGAAATGCATAGCAACATCACTACCACTTTTCCCTTGTTGCAAATCACCCTCCTTTTCTAGTAGTGACAGGCAAAAATAACCACAAATATTGCCAAGTAGAATGAGGACAAAAATATCCAGCTAAGAATTATAGGTGTAATTCTTATGTCTGGGTCCATAATCCCAGAGGAATAAAGAATAGGAAACTCTCCAGGGAGGTGATGGGATAGGAAGTTTTGATGGTGGGACTTTTGTGGAATTGTAGCCCTCTTATCCTATTATTTTGTCAATATTTTCATTTTATAAATAAAAAAGAGAGATATAACATAAGAAAAACAAAAGAAAAATACCTATTCTATTAGGAAATCTTCTTGGGTAAATCACTTAGCTTTTCTAGGTTTTAGCCAATAATAAAAAAGGTCTTATGTTTGCTGCAAGAGTAGCATACATTTTCAGATACTATTTGTCCCTGATCTGAATATATATAGTACTATTCCTTACTTTGACACTTTCTATAGGCTAATTTACCTCTTTCTTTCCTTCCTTCTTTCTTTCTTCTACCCTCCCCTTCCCTTCCCTTCCCTGCCCATCCCTTCCCTTCCCTTTCTCTCCCCCTTTTCATTTTTGTCTTTCTTTTGTTGATTGTGGCTCCACTGCTCCAGGTTGGCTTTCTAAAATAAGGGAGAGAGAGAGAGAGAGTATAAAAGGGAAATGTCGGTCTGGCTTCACGAGCAGAGACAGATGACCAGGGTCTCATGGCTGGGTTGTACGCAGTATCTCTTTATTCATGTAGAATGCAGCACAATTTAAGCCAAGCTAAACTAAAACTAAACTAAACTGAAAACTCACAAACCTGTCTTTATATATACTTGCCAAGTAGGGTGTAAACAGGATGTGATGTAGAGAGGGTGGAGAGAAAAGTGACTGGTGAAAATCAGGGTGTGACAAGGAGAGGGGGCGGAGCAGGCAAAAATTCTAACACTGAACTACCAATGCCCTGGAGGGAGGGTGGTGCTTAGTTAACAGTGGTTATGTAAATAGAATACAGTGTTAAGCAGGGGGGATTAAACCAAATGAAACAGAAGGGTTTTTTAGAAGCAGAATTAGAAGCATACCAACAGGGAAAGACAAACACACATACACATACAAAAAAAAAAAAAGGAAAGACACCAAGTAACCTAAGCTTCCTCCAATGCAATGGGGAGCTGGCATGTGTATGTATAGCATGTGCACTTGGGACAGTGTGCATGACAGATCAAAAACACCATCAAGCTCAGTTATTTTGCAGACCCATGTGAGAAAGAGCCATAAAAAAACCCAATTAAATTCATACACTTGTATAGGGAGCACAAATCTAAACTTTATTATTAAAAATACCTTCAGCCAATGGATGAAAGCAGGTGACTCTCTCAAACCACCTCTCCTATTGTCCTTTCTTATGTGGTCAGTGTCTCATCCTCCTGCATGCAGAATTCCATATTTATAGAGTTATATGCTAAAAGTCTATCCTATTATACAGAACAATGTTTCTTTTCAGTGAAGGTTATGCAGAAAGGATAAAACTAAAACTTTTTCCTAAGACTAGTAGATATAAATTAAAGTACCTTTCTTAAAGAGAAGCATTTAAAGGTCAAACTAGGATTTATTTCTTAACACTAGTAGATGTAAACAGAATTTTTTTTACAATAATAGAAAATAATATATTCAAACTAGTGTTCCTTAACAATAAGCCTTAATCCATTTTTGCTTTGGTATACTTGTTATTTTTTGTAAAGAATCAGTTCAAAGGAACTTACATGGAACAGCCTTATTCTTAGTCCAAATTTCTTAATACAGTGTATATATAGTGCTTTTAAAAATATTTTATTTATTTATTAATGAGAGGGATAGGAGGAGAGAGAGAAAGAACCAGACATCACTCTGGTACATATGCTGCCGGGGACTGAACTCCAGACCTCATAACTTGAGAGTTCAACACTTTATCCACTGTGCCACTTCCTGGACCACTATATATAATGCTCTTTACAATCCACTTCCACTATGTATATTAATTAGTAATTAATTTAGCTGCCATAGTTCCCAAATTCTAATTTATCATTACATTCTGGTCACAGACAAGATGTGAATTGTTTATGCTCCTCTAGAGCTAGATACAGGATGACTTCCTAGAAGATTCTTGTCATCTCTTTATTTCCGTTTGCTGCCTAGGATTTTGACTTGTAATACATGAAGGTATTATGAATAGAAGCATTATTCTCAGGATGTGTTTCATAGCACCCTGCTGTTCAGCCTTTGTAGGGGCTGATGTTCACCAGCATTGCCATAAAAAATTCTGCAGTTATGTTTTGAATGTGCAATTCTAGGAAACAATAGGTCTCAAAGCAAAAGCAAAACAAGAGCAATGATGATAGGCATAAGTACACTCAAACATTTGTTCTTTTGTTTTTGAATTCTAAAATGATTCTTAAGTCACTTACATCTCATGCTCACTATTAGCATTCTTGCTTTTTCTGGACCCTGTAATCACACCCATATCCTCTGAAGCAGTTCTGCTGCTATAAACTATTAAACTATGTTTGCTTGTTGCTTTGATTTGATTCTGACACTTGTGGTTATCAATAACGATAGAAATGATAAGTTTTGGGCAGTTGGGCGGTGGCGCAGTGGGTTAAGTGCATGTGGCGCAAAGCACAAGGACCAGCATAAGGATCCCTGTTCCAGCCCCCGGCTCCCCACCTGCAGGGGAGTCGCTTCACAGGCGGTGAAGCAGGTCTGCAGGTATCTATCTTTCTCTCCTGCTCTCTGTCTTCCCCTCCTCTATTCATGAATAGATACGGGTCCTAGATCAGATCAACAGAGTTAAAAATCAATGGCGTTCATATACTTTCCTTTTATTTGGGAGGTACTCTCTGCCCTAATCCAGCTTTCCAGTCCTATTCTCAGTCCTGACACCATCTTCCCAGACACCTTTAGTCTACCTGAACTCAGACAAAAATTACTAAAGTCATAGGCCACATGGAACACCCCTATGAAAGACTTCCTAGCATCTTCCCACACAAACACTCCTAGTTTCATTTACTCTATTCCTATCTTTGTGTTCCTGTTTACTGAACAGTTTTCTTTATACCTTACCACATTTCAGCCACTGCATTGCAGACACTACCATAATGCCATCTAGACCCCTCAGGTCAGAGGATCTAGCCAATACGTCCTGGAACCACACCTCTCCAGAGCCCTACCTCACTAGGGAAAGACAGAAACAGTCTGGGGGGTATGGATGAATCTGCCTTTGTCCATGTCCACTGGAGAAGCCATTATAGAAGTCAGGCCTTATAGCTTCTGTAACCCATAAAAAGTTTTGGTGCATAATCCCAGAGAGGGGTAAAGCATATGGAAGCTTCCAGCAGAAGAAATGAGACATGGAACCATGTGGTGGGAACTATGTGTAGTTGCACCCCTTGCCTTATAATCTTGTTAATCACTATTAAATCACTAATAAAATTATAAAAAATAATATATATTTGATTTTAGAAAAAATAATAAAACTGAGGGAGTCAGGCAGTAGTGCAGTGAGTTAAGCGCACATGGTGCAAAGTGCAAGGACTTGTGTGAGGATCCTGGTTTGAGCCTCAGGTTCCCCACCTGCAGGGGAGTCGCTTCACAAGCGGTAAAGCAGGTCTGCAGGTGTCTATCTTTCTCTCCCCCTCTCTGTCTTCCCCTCCTTTCTCCATTTCTCTCTGTCCTATCCAACAATGATGATGATCAATAACAACAACAATAATAACTACAACAACAGTAATATCAACAAGGGCAACACAAACGAAATAAATGAATATTTTTAAAAGTGAGACAAATCCTGACATGCTTGTTTATGAATAAAAATGCTAATGATTGTAAATGTCATTAGAAACACACAGACTTATATTAAATATTGTTTATTTATATTGCATTTAAATTCTCCATATATTAAAATATACTGTATATTATATATATATATACATATATTCAAATATGCATTTCTGGACAAAAACCTAAGTCTGAATCAAAATATTTTACAATTGTTATTTTACTGTGGACAAGTGTATTTATTTTTAATATTATTGTGGAACAGAACATTTTATAAAAGCACTTAACATATTTTATATAGTGAACTGAATTTTAACAATGTGAAATATTACACTGCCTTTGATGTCCATTTTGCTTTTGTTTTTCACCAGAGCACTGAATCATCTCTGCTTTAGGGTAGTGTGGGGGATAGTCTTGGCGTAAGTTATTTTTATCTTTTCTGCAAACTTAAAATATGTGAGGAAAAGATGGGCAGTCTTCTCATATTCTACTCAGTGAAAAATGTTAGAAGTTGTACAAGAACAAGTCAGGGACTGGAAATTTATTCTGTACGTCTCTAATTCTTATAGATGTCCTTTACAAGAATAGTTATTTGTTGATAGCTAGCCTATTCTTGGCTCATTCCACAACTGTGACTTTGTCCTTCATTTCTCCTTTTCTCTCACTTCTTACTTTTCTCTTATTTCATTCAAATTCTTAGAAAATTGTATAATTTTCGTTCACTCAAAACCTAAAGTTTCTGAAAGTGTCTTCATGCCACCACAGCAATTAATCTTGTTTAGACACTAAATTATGATTCCAATAATTGTTGCTGCTATGGTCACTATACTCATTTTTGTTGCACTACAGAAACATACAATTTAGTAGAACTAAGAACTCAAAAATATAATGGAATTTGAAGATCCAATTTCCTATAGTAAAATAACAGTAATTTGGAGGCAGGTGATGTATGCTAATAACCACCTCTGGAAAATGTGAAACTGTAGCCTATTAAAACAAAACTCTTGAAAATCAACATTTCTACAATAATTTATTTCTTTTTAAAAAGGCATCTTTCAATACTATGGCATGAGACTGCTAGGTCTAAATGTATTTAACACTTATCATGAACAAGTACACTTAAGCAAGACCAGACATGCTATATTAATTTCACTTACTCCTTTTTTATTTTTTAGAATTGACATCCTATTGCAGTGTAAGTAAGAGATAAATGGATTAATCAATCTCATAAGACTATATATATATATATATATATATATATATATATAATCATTAACTCCCAATTCATTTCCAGTAAAACTCCTTCCAATTTTCCATCAACTTTCTGAAATGCAAATGCATTTCCTACTATTACCCAGCTGACTTTAGCATATTATACATATTTTATGACTATAAATATAGTTCAGAATTGTAGCTTTACTTAGGTCTTTGAACATGAGTCTTCCCAGCACTCTGGAGACAGAAGAGTTTGTAAGATAATTTATCTCCCTTTCCTAAGATGGCATACCCTTCTCTAGCTTTCTTTCACATACTTACTTTAGGCTAATTTCAGTGTAATCTGGTTTCTGTGCTCCCTAATTCTATGTTTTACCATAATATCTCACAATGTAAACACCCAGAGTATAATGGAGAGTATTTTTGCACTTGCCACTTACAGTAGATTCTTGACATCAAAAACTTTATTTTCAATATTGTATATTTCATAATAGTAAGGAGCCACATTCATGCAGACACACACACACACACAAACACACACACACACACACACACACACACACGTACACCTAGTAAATAAAATGAATGAATACATAAATCTAGGATCTTTTTATTGCTAATTTCGAGCCCATGATTAGCAATTTTTTTTGACAAATTCAGATTTATAGTTATCAGTAACATCTTCCAACATTTATTTTATTGTATGCCTACATAGTTATTGCTGGGGCTCAGTACCTGCACTATGAATCCATTGCTCCTGGAGGCCATTTTTCCCTTTTGTTGTCTCTGTTGTTTATCGTTGTTCATATTATTGTTTTTGTTATTGCTGTCATTGTTATTGGATAGAACAGAGAGAAATTTAGAGAAGAGGGGAAGACAGAGAGAGGGAGAGACATATAGACACCTGCAGACCTGCTTCACTGCTTGTGAAGCAACGCCCGCCCCCTGCAGGTGGAGATCCAGGTGCTTGACCCACAACCCTTATGCTAACCCTTGTGCTTTGCACCATGTGCACTTAACCCGCTGCACCACCACCCAGCCCCCCAGCCAACATTTATTTTTAAAATACAAGTGAAGATTATATTGAGTCCATAAATAACCTATGCATATATGTTAATTATAACAAAGGAGTCAAGCATATACAATGGAGAAATGATAGCCTGTTATATGAAAAGTATATCACTGTCGCATACTGCAATTAAAAATCGAATTCAAAATGGATTAAAGACTTGAACATAAGACTTGGAATCATAAACTAATATAAGAAAACACATACCAGTACACATCTCTCTATCAGTCTTAGAACTATATATATTTTTTTCTGACACTAAAGGCAAAAACACAAACGAAAAACTCAAAAGTGAACTACATCAAACACAGGAATTTCGGCAAGAAAAAGGAAACTATTTTTAAAGGAAAAATAAAATACGGGATAAACATTTCCAAACCATGTATACACTGAGGGAATAATGTACAGAATATATAAAGAACTCTTATACCCCAGCAATCAAGAGGAGAGGAATTGTGATGTTTTTATGGTAAGTGAAATAAATATGTCAGCATGAGAAATATAAATATTGATTATCTATTTTAGTGGAGATCCAAAACACAAAAATAAATAAAAATTAACTAATATCTTATAAATACAAGAATGGAGCTATAGTTGTTAGAAGGAGGTAAGGCAAAATAAAGGAGTTAAATTATATACAATTCCAGCTATAAAATAAAGTAGTCATGGAACACAATATGTAACATAGAGACTGGAATCACAATGTATTGCATATTTGAAAGTTGTTAGCAGAATAGAACACAAATAAGAGTTTCGCCAGAGGAAAAGGAAAAAAACAAGTGTTTTCACTTAAGTGTACTAATGCTAGTTATACTTAATGTGGTTATCTTTTCACAATACGTGCAAATATAAAGTGATTATGTTGTGTGTCTGAGACTAGATATGGTGTGTATCAATATTATTTACAAAAAGTTTATAGTTCAGAGTAAAGTAATTAATCAAGCTCAAAACTTACTCATATGACAGTACTTTAAAAAAGTGTTTCATCAGACCAAATACCATATTGAATTTACTTCTCTATTTTTTCACTTGATGAAAATTAAAAGTAATTGAGATAGCAATTCACTTGCAAAGTGAAATAAACTAAAACAAAGTAGAGAAAATTAAAATTGACCTCATTTAATTACTTCAGTTATAATTTATAATTATACTTTAATTATGGTTTAATTATAGCAGAATAACATTTTCTATTTAAAATAAATGGAAAAAAGTGATCATTTCTTTTCATGGTAGGACCGATTGGTATTCATGAATATTATCATTCTATAAAAACAATATGTTCATTGTCACAGCTTTAAAGCTTATGACTTACAAACTATAACATATATATTGTATTTATTAATAAAATTCAAATTATAGAAACATATTGGATAATATAACTACAATGTCTACTATAAATAACAATTACTATTACAATAACTTATTTTTTTTATAAATCTGTATTTAGCTTTAAGATGTTTGACTGATAAAAGTTTACACACAGATTTTCAGTATCTACACATTATTTAAAATATGGTGTTAATTTTTTAATGTTTATTTTATTTATTCCCTTTTGTTGCCCTTGTTGTTTTATTGTTGTTGTTATTGATGTCGTCGTTGTTGGATAGGACAGAGAGAAATGGAGATAGGAATGGAAGACAAAGACGGGGAGAGAAAGATAGACACCTGCAGACCTGCTTCACTGGCTGTGAAGCTACTCTGCCGCACATGGTGAGCTTAGGGCTTGAAACTGTATCCTCATGTAGGTCTTTTTGCTTTGTGTCACATGCGCTTAACCCACTGCACTACTGCCTGACTTCCTATAGTGTCATTTTTCAAAGAATGGTTTTTAATCTATTGTTTAGTAGTGAATTGAACACTACTAAACACACAATAGTGGTAAACTATGACAAAGGCAGTTATATGGATTTCTAGTTTGAAGGTCCACTAAAAGCAAAGCATATGTCTTCTCCCTTCATTGTTTAAACCTATTGAAAAAACCCAAGAGGAGGGTATAATGGTTACGCAAACAGACTCATATGCCTGAGGCTCCAAGGTCCCAGGACAACCCCCTGAACTACCATAAACCAGAGCTGAGCAGTGCTCTATAGAAAACTAATACCCAAGAGGATAATCAGTCTTCTATAAAATGCAATATTGCCCTGATATGCAGAAGAGCTTTAAAGGCACTTTTTTTAATCTGAAAATATCCATATGTTTTTAAAATTTCCTGCCATCATCATAATTTAAATACTGAGCAACATGATTTTTCATAAGATAAATTGGTATAGAAACTCTCAGATATGCCTGGAATTCTGACAATGTCCACAGAAGTTATGTTGAATCCAGGTAGATTGTAACTCCACAGTGAGTTGTGATGTTCTTAAATATGGAGATGAGGTGCTGCTCTATCAATGAGCAGACTATAAGGTGAGCATGAAAATGCTGTCTATCAGTTCTGTTATTAGTACATTGCAATAGACAATTAAAGTAACCCTACAAACATTCCTTATTTGAGACTGGCCATAAAACTTTATCTCAAGTGATGTAAGAGTAGTAAATGTAATTCTTTCATTTATGATTTGAATATTTTTGAGGTAGGTATCATCACCTTGGATCCCAAGAAGAGAGGTTATGAGACAGTCATATGAAGTATGTCTCTGTCCTCTATACTTTTTAAAAATATATATTTTATTTGAATTACAGAGATAGAAAGATACAGAGAGAGACCAGACTACTGTTCAACTGTAGTTTATGGCAGTGCTGAGAATTTAACCTGGGACATCAGAGTCTCAGGCATTAAAAGTCTTATTTATAGATATTTGCATAACCATTATATTGTCTCCCTAACCCATTTAGAAGTTTTTTATCAGTCAGATTTTTTTTTTCCACTTGTCCCTCAATGTCAATGCTTCAAGAACTCACTGCAAAGCTAGTTCCAGGAGCTAGGGTGTCTGCTGGTGGGCACAATCCTCTATCCATAAAAAGAGTCTGGGTACAATTTCTTTTTTATCTAGAGCATAGTGTTCTCTTCTTCCAGTAATATTTGTGTGTATGTAAGTGTGTGTGTGTGTGTGTGTGTGTGTGTGTGTGTGTGTGTGTGTGTGTGTGTGTGTGTGTAAGATCAGCATGTCTGGCTTACAAAGCATCTGTATAGCCTATGTCATATGTAGTTGTAGATTCATTTGTTCATGTAAGAGTAGATTCCCTGATGCTGCCATCTTGAAGTAGGACTCTCAAAATGTCTTTTAAAAAAAAATCTAGAAGGAAGGGATGATAGAGGAAAGAGACAGAGTGAGACACCAGCAACACTGCTTCACAACTTGTCAAGAGGGATCAGATCTGCATCTTTGTTTATTGTAACATATGCATGTGACCAGGTGTTCCACCATTCAGCCCCATTTTTATTTATTTATTTTTCACCAAAGCCCTGCTTAGCTTTGGTATCTGGTGGTGCAGGGGCTTGAACCAAGGGTCTCAGAGTCCTGGACATGCAGACCATTTGCAGAACCATTCTACTGTCTCCCATTCATGTTTTCATACTCCACTAATAACTGATATATCCCACACCTGCAGGGGGGAAGCTTCACAAGTGGTGAAGTAGGGCTTCAGGTTTCTCTCTCCTCATTCCCCCTCAATTTCTCTGTCTCTATCTAATAAATTAAAAAAATATTTTTAAAAAGAACTGATATATCTTATATCATTGACAGAATTCATAGTAAATCTTAGTGTCTTTATGAAGTTTACAGAATCCTTCAATCATGATATTGTATCAATTGTTTCTTCAAGCGGGGCTGATTTTAGAACTTTTTTTAGCATCAAATATTTACTTCATTAGACCGGATTTCTATAATCCTTTAAAATAAAATTAGTCTAGATATACACTAGTTTCAGAGAGAGAGCATGTTTACACGTATCCATAAACTACTGCAAAATATATACCTAAAAGCAGTACACTAGAGTTTACAGTGAGTACTCCCCTAACACTTCCTCTCCACTATTCCAAGCTTTGGGTCCATGATTGCTCAACAATTTGTTTGGCTTTGTATGTTAACTCTCTTTTCAGTCACCAGGTTCCAGATGCCATCAGGATGCCAGCCAGGCTTCCCTGGACTGAAAACCTGGACTGAAGACTGTGTCCTGGAGCTCTGCTTCCCCAGAGACCCAACATACTAGGGAAAGAGAGAGGCAGACTGGGAGTATGGACTGACCAGTCAACACCCATGTTCAGCGGGGAAGCAATTACAGAAGCCAGACCTACCTTCTGCAACCCACAATGACCCGGGGTCCATGCTCCCAGAGGGATAGAGAATGGGAAAGGTATCAGGGGAGGGGGTGGGATATATGGAGATTGGGTGGTGGGAATTGTGTGGAGTTGTACCCCTCCTACCCTATGGTTTGGTTAATTCATCCTTTCTTAAAAAAAAAAAAGAAATAAAGAAAGTTAATACTGAAAAAAAAAGATGGTGGAGGAGGACCTAGGTGGGGGGTTAGAGTGTTGCGCAGAAAACTGAGAAATGTTATACATTTACCAGATACTATATTTTACTGTTAATCCCATTAAACCATTAATCCGCCCCAATAAAAAAAAGAAAAAAAATTGATCTTTTTTCTTTTCATTTTTATTGGTGGTTTAATGGTTACTAGTGCAGTTTTTAACACATGGGTACTATTTCTCATCTCCCTGTGCTTCATGAACCAGAACTTCAAGATTCCCACCTCCCTTTCTATGTCTCCCCTTTCTCAGTGGCCTTTGTTTTGTAACAAAACACCCTATTCAGTCCAAGTTTCAGTTTGTGATTTTCCTCTCTGTCCTTATTTCATAAGTTCCACATATAAGTAAGAGCACTCATTCACTGACTTTCTCTTTTTGACTTATTTCACTTAACATTATGCCTTCAAGTTACATTCATGCTGATGCAAAAACAAAAAAATGGTTTCATTATTTTTAACAACTGACTAGTATTCTATTCCGTATGTATACCACAATTATTTTAGCTATTCATTTATCATTAGACATCTGGGTTATTTCCAAGTTTTGTTTATTACAAACTTTCCTGCTATGAACATAGTTCTCTACTGATAAGTGTTTTTGTTTGCTTTGGGTAAATCTCCAGGAGGGAAATTTCTGAGTCATAGGGTATGCCCATTTTCAGTATTCTGTGAAATCTCCTCGTGGGACATGTGCTAACTATATGCCTTGTCTTGATACTGTATGCGAGCAACTACTAAAGCAGTATGATGAGTCGGGCGACCCAGATGTGGCCGACCATATCATTGCCTCCCTGGATGCAGCATTCCAAGCCCGCTGGCAACAACTCACGGAAAGTCTGAACTTAACCTACTCAAGTAAGAAGGCCTGGAAGCTTCTTCATAGTCTGGGTGCCGGTAGCCAACCCTCTCCCATCTTCCATCCTCCCGTATCTCCAAATTCAGTGGCCAGTCACCTAACTCAAGTTGGACGTGCTAAGATCGACCCAGTCTGGAAAAGAGAAATTTCCCATGAGTGGTCATCCCACCTCCGTTTGTTGTCCATGTCCAAAATTCTCTCCCTTTACACTGTCTGAACTGGAAGACGCTTTAAAGAGGGTTAAATCGGGAACGGCTACTGGCTATGATAACATAACCCCAGAACTCATTCTTAACTTGGGCCCCGCGGCAAAGAAGTGGCTCACTACATTCCTGTCCCACATCTTGGAATCCGAATCTATGCCCAAAATTTGGCGTCGTGCGAAGATAATAGCAGTTTTGAAACCAAAGAAAGACCCAACACTGGCTGCCAGCTATAGACCAATTTCTCTCCTCTCCGTGTGTTACAAACTCCTTGAGAGGCTGCTTCTGTCACGAATTTCTCCTCTTAGAGAGAAATTCCTATCACCCGCCCAAGCTGGTTTCCGCCCAGGAAGATCTACCTGCGAACAAGCCCTGGCCCTCTCAACTTACATTTAAAATGGATTCCAGAAGAATGTAAAGACGGGTGCTGTCTTTGTTGATCTCACAGCAGCCTATGACATGGTCTGGCACCGTGGTCTCCTAGTCAAGATCTCAAGATGCCTGTCTCCATGGGTGGCCAACACTATATGGTTTCTCCTCCAAAACAGAAGATTCCGGGTGCATCTGGGTGACAAGTCTAGCAGACGGAGACTTGTCTCAAGTGGCCTCCCCCAGGGCTCTGTTCTGGCTCCTACGCTATTTAATATTTACATCAATGACCTCCCAGAAACTTCTTCAAGGAAGTTTATCTACACCAATAACATCTGCTGTGCAACTCAGGCATCCAAGAAAATAGCTCCTGGAAGCTATTTTTTCCCTTTTGTTGCCTTTGTAGTTTATCGTTTTTGTTGTTATTGTTATTGTTATTGTTGGATAGGACAGAGAGAAATCAGGAGAGGAAGGGAAGACAGAGAGGAGCTGTAAAATATAGATATCTGCAGATATGCTTCACCATTTATGAAGTGACCCCCATGCAGGTTGGGAGTCAGGGGCTCCATTACACAGGTTCTTGTGCTTCACCATGTGCGTTAAACCAGCTGTGCTACTGCCTAGACCACAAAGTGTTATTTTTTCCCTGCATCCTCTCTAACATTTGTTGTTTCTGTCATTTTTTTTAAAGTTTACTGAGTTCTTTATGTATTTTGGTTATTAACCTTTTATCTGAAATATGTTGCATAAAGATCTTCTCCCCCCTCTGTAGATGTCTTTCTGTTTGGTAACTTTTGCTGTGCAAAGGCTTTGCAAGATTGATTTAGTCCCATTGATCTATTTCTAGTTTTGTTTTTATTTTATTTGCTATTAGATTTCAGTCTTTGAAGACATTTTTTGAAATATAGTTTATGAAGAATTCTGCCAATATTTTATTCTATGATATAATTGCTTCTGGTGAAATGTCCATGTATTTGATCTACTTTGAGCTGACTTTTCTGCATGGTGATATGCCAGGCTAGCCTGGGGGTACCTCTTCCCAGGTGCATACTCTCTGGGTTGGAGAGAACTCAACCAGGAACAGACTCAGGAACAGACTCATGGTGGCGAGACAATGCAATGTATTTTATTGATCAGAGAGCCAAGGCTTTTAAAGGGCAGACCCGGAAGTGGCAAGTCAGAAATGGAAATGTCTAGAAAAGGGGCAGAGAAAGACAAAAGGAAGCTGGAAATATAGGAACTTCCTTAGCAACTGTTGCGAGGGTTTTAACTGGTCGGATTAATAATAATACCCTGCAGGCACGGAGGGTCTTGAGTGTAGAAAGAAGATAGATCAAAGGAATGGAATGGGTGGGGATCTTTCAGGCAAAACAATGATTATGTAGATAGGCCATAGTAACAGGAATGCAGGGTGTAGCAGGGGGAGCTGGCTTAATGTTTTAAGGATTGCCAGGCTCCCGGAGGCAGAAAAATGCAGGGTGCTGTGAGGCTTCTCACAATTTCCTGACATCTCTCCCTTTTATTTTTTCTAATGACCATATAGTATCAGGAATGCAGGGTGCTTTGTGAGGCAGGGAGTCTGATAAGATGGGGCAAACCTTTGGGGTTATTCCTGTCTCTTCTTTCTCAACCTCTCGGTAGAGAGAGATACTGACAGGATAGACACACTTCTCAGGTCAAGTGCTGCCAGGCTGTACCACATCCTCACAATTTCCCAACAGTGATATATAGCAGTTTAATTTCATTTGTTTCTGTGTTTCACTCCAATTTTTCCCAGAAGAAACTCTCCTTGCTCCATTTAATGTTCTGGGCTCCCTTATCAAAAATTAGTTGTCCATAGGTATGTGCGCATATTTCTGGGGTCTCAATTCTATTCCACTAGTCTGTATTACCAAGATGTTCTGTAGTATAGTTTGAAGTCAGGTAGTGTGATGCATCCTGTCTTATTATTTTTCCCAAGATTGCTGTGGCAATCTTTGCTATTTTCTGGTTCCATATAAAGTTTTGTTGCTTTTATTCTATTCACTTAAAGAAATTTGATGGTATCTTGATGGGAATGGCGTTAAGTGTGTCCATGGCTCTGGGTAGGATGGTCGTTTTGACTATGTGAATTATATCAATCCATGAGCATGGGATAATCTTTCCATATTTTTCTATTGATGTGTTTTAAAAAGTCATGACATTTTTAGAAAAACTTTCTGACAGTCTAATATTTCCTTGTACTTCTTATGTTAACCTTAAAGATTTTATGATTTTTATCCAATTATATGAGAATAAAGAGATGACTCAAAAATTGGCTTACTTGAGGAAAAGTAAAAACCTTTATTTTGGATTAAATTTACCATTGCTAAACAGAAAATCAATTTTTGATGTATATATTTAGCAAGTATATAAAGTATTTTTGATGACCTACATATGAAATAATGTCAAAGACAATCCTTTTTTTACATAAATGTCTTTGAAACTGCATCTTAAATTCTTCATCTCTTCAAAATGATAACATTTCTGACTGTCTCATTTGTAACACTGCCATCCTTCTTAGAAAATATCATCATTTTCTGTGGTCCATTATATACTTACGGAATCAATATACCAGATGAAGCATCTATTCATTTAAGATAAGTAAAAATATAGTTCACCACACAAACAAAACCAACAAAGAAGAATTGCATTGTTTTGGAAAAAAAATAGTTAATTATAAACAGAATTCCACAAAAAGAATAATATTAAACTTTCAGAATAAAGTACAACCAGGAAAAAGTTCACACTAACTTTTTTTTTCTTCCTCATTATTTTGAATTTGGCCAAGGTCCCATAGACCTGGTTTAATGAAAGGATATGATAGCTCACGCTTCCTCATTTTTTGTCTAGTCAATTCAGTATTGTTAAAAATACCTGTAACTCTCTTTTGGAAATTTACATTACAAAGGACTACCAATTTTATTTTATTTATTTTATATTTTAATGCACTAACATGTAATTTACTGAGTCTTTGTTAATGGTATGACTTCAATATGTTATATAAAATCTTGGAAAAACAGAAGAGTGTAATATACCTACTTAATAAAATTACTATGAAAATTTAATTAAAACATGAAAATCACTTTAGAGACCCATAAGCCTCATTTATTTGCATTATTATTGATAACAATTATTCCTAGGATATTGATTTGATGATTTATAGGTTAATATACTACTGTACATGTTAGATTTAACATATCTATGCTACTGGATTACTTAAATGTATCTAATTAATATGTTAGACTGGATAAGGAGATGAACTTGAACTGGTTCTCATCATAAAAATGTTTTTACTGTATAATTATTTTCATACAAATGGCTTAGATGGGAAAAATCAGTCAAATAATTTTTAGTGTTTTTTTTTGGACTACTTACTAAAACATAACAATATTCCAACTAGTATGCCTCCAGACATCTGAAAACACATCTTCCCTAAGTCTATTCATTTTCATGATTTTTGTGTATAGTGTCAATAGTGTGTCACAAATACATACTCAATTTTCAAAGAAAATGCCCCACATGCCTATTATGTATTTATATTTCTACACTGTTTTTCCCCCTTGTCTTTGCCTCTCAACCATAAGGTTACTTGTAAATGTAAACCATTATGTTGCCTAATCACATCCACATAAAAATTTTGGTGAATTCCCAGAAATTTATACGGATACAAGTAATTCATTAAAGACATATGAATAAAGGTCAAGCAATAAATCTTTGATGATGAAAACACACTAATGAGGTAGGCAGGATATATTGTAATAAAACAATGTCAGTTGAAGTAGAAACCCAGGTATGAAGTACTTCCACTGTGCAGTTTGTTTGCAGGTGTCAAATGAG
The DNA here is from genome assembly GCF_950295315.1 of Erinaceus europaeus. NCBI lineage: Eukaryota > Metazoa > Chordata > Mammalia > Eulipotyphla > Erinaceidae > Erinaceus > Erinaceus europaeus. The sequence goes on from NC_080166.1 coordinate 101,766,310, forward strand.
GTCAAGTCAGGCATATTCAAGCTGACTGCAAATTCTTACCTCAAATTCTGCACCATAATATATGGAAATCACATTCCAGTGAAAAGTTCTGAAGGTAGTAGAGGTGAACTACTAGTAAATACAAAAACAGAAACACATACAAACACATTAAATACATCAAGAATGGCGTTAGAAATCTATTTGTGTGTCAGGGTGGGAAACAAAGTGTTATCTGGAATTGTGAAATAAATGAAACTGGTGGGTAGGTTGATTTAGTATTATCCATCTGCTTACAAAAATAGACTCTACCAATATCAACAACTGTGAATTTGGAATAGATGCTATTGAACTGCTCATACTGGCAGTAATTGGATAAAAGGTGCCATTGTTTCTGGTGCCATTGTTTCTAGTAGTCATTGTTATGAGAGAAAGGCTTTGTCATAAACAGAGAGGTATTAAAAAAACAACTCATCTGACTGCTTACATAAAGTGGGCATAATTTTAGTTTATCGGAAAGGAATATTTATATACAATTCAAATGAAGAAAGTTTAGGAACCACACCTGTTTTTCTTCATTATGTGTCCTGTTAAATATCCATGAATTTCAGTTCATTTTGTTGCTACTGCTTTAGTGGTATATAGTTTTTCTGTTTATAAGCATAATGTTAACAATGCAATATGCAAACATCACCCTGATACCAAAAGGGACTACAAAAAAAAGGAAAACTACAGACCAATATCTCTGATGAACACAGATACATAAATATTGAATAAAATCCTACCAACCGGATACAGCAGTATATCAAAAGGATTATCCATCAGGACCAAGTGGAATTTATTCCAGGAATGAAAGGTTGGTTCAATATATGTAAGTCAATCAATGTCATTCACCACATCAATAAAAGCAAAAGCCAAAACCACATGGTTATTTCAATAGATGCAGAGAAAGCCTTTGACAAAATCCAATATCCATTCATGCTCAAAACACTAGAAAATGGGAATAGATGGAAAGTTCCTCAAGATATTGGAATCCATATACAGCAAACCTACAGCCAACATCATACTCAATGGACAGAAGCTGAAAGCATTCCCCCTTAGATCAGGGACTAGACAGGGATGTCCAGTCTCACTATTACTCTCCAATATAGTATTGGGAGTTCTCACCACAGCAAGAGAAGTGAGTCAAAGGAATACAGATTGGAAAGGAAGAAGTCAAAATTTCACTCTTTTCAGTTATGTTAGTATACATAGAAAAACCTAAAGAATCTAGGAGAAAGGTACTAGAAATCATTAGGCAATATAGCAAGGTATCAGGCTACAAAATCAATGTACAAAAATCAGTTTGCAAAGAAATTGCAAGGAAGACTAAGACAGAAACAAACCAATGGGACTAAATCAAATGGAAAAACTTCTGCACAGTAAAAGATGACATCACCCAAACAAAGAGAACCCCTCATAGAATCGGAGAAGATCTTCACATACCAAACATCAGGCAAGAGACTAATAACCAAAAGACATAAAGAGGTCACCAAATTTAGCAACAAAAAACCAAATGATTCCATCCAAAAATGGGCAGAGGATCTCAACAGAGTATTCACTACAGAAGAGGTCCAAAATGCTGACAAACATGAAAAATTGCTCCACGTCACTGATTATCAGAGAAATGAAAATAAAGTCGACACTTAGATACAACCTCACCCCTGTGATAATGGCATACATCAAAAAGGACAGCAGCAATAAGTGCCGGAGAGGTTGTGGGGACAAAATAACCCTCCTACACTGCTGGTGGAAAAGTAAAGTGGTCCATCCCCTGTGGAGAGCAGTCTGGAGAATTCTCACAAGGCTAGACATGGACCTTCCATATGACCTAGTAATTTCTCTCCTAGGGATATACCCTAAGAACTCCGTAACACTAAACCAGAAATGATATATGTACACCTATGTTCATAGCAGCACAATTTATAATAGCTAAAACCTGAAAGCAACCCAGGTACCCAACAACAGACGAGTGGCTGAGAAAGCTGTGGTATTTTTACACAATAGAATACTATGCAGCTATTAAGAACAATGAATCCACCTTCTCTGACATATGTTGGATGGAGCTACAAGGAATTATGTTAACTGAGCTAAGTCAGAAAGACAGACAAGTATGGGATGATCCCACTGATAAACAGAAGTTGAGAAAGAAAAACAGAAAGAGAAGCTCAAAGCAGAATCTGAATTTAGAGTATGGCACCAAATTAAGAATATCTTTGCGGAGGGTAAGGCTGGATATTCATCTTCATGGGGGGAGAGAGAGGGGGGCACAGACATTTGGTGGTGGGAACACTTCTACTAACTTATTGTCTCACTAACCACTATTCAATTTATATGAGAGGGGAAAAATGGATCTAATGTCTCAAACTTTTTGATGCACAGACCATAGCTCTGAGTATATATTCCTTTAATCTAAGAACTAAAGACTTCAAATTGGCAATCAGACTTAATTTTTTAAAAAGTTTTTATTACTTTTTATTCATTTCCCTTTTGTTGCCCTTGTTGTTTTATTGTTCCTGTAGTTATTGTTATTGTTGTTGTTGATGTCGTCATTGTTGGATAGGACAGAGAGAAATGGAGAGAGGAGGGGAAGACAGAGAGGGGGAGAGAAAGAGAGATACCTGCAGACCTGCTTCACCTGCCTGTGTATCAACTCTCCTGAAGATGGGGAGCCGGGGCTAAAACCAGGCTCCTTACACTGGTCCTTGCACTTTGCCCACATGTGCTTAACCCGCTGCACTACCTACAGCCCAACCACCAATCAGATTGAATTTTAACAGTGAGTGTACCTTTATAAAATACACATATATGTAAATAGCATAAAAGTATGTAGCTATTGTGAGGTCTTGTATACTACAGAAAATCCAAACAGTGAGACTTGCAAAATGAATCCAATTGCCAAATAATTTGATATAGCTATAACTAACCATTGCCTTCTTAAACACCAAGACAACAGGAACTTTCCCCTTTCTCTATAGAGCCCATATTTTTCCCAGTTATGAAACCTCTAGAGTGGGGCTCACTTTCCTGCATGCTTCTCCCAAAACATACCAACTGATACTGCACTTGCTGGTCCCAACCCAATAAATGCAACCAGTAAAACATTGGCATGTTTCACTTTGGACTGTGTCCATATATGTTAGGCATGGGATGTCAAATATTCAGCTTCATAACTCTAGTAATACTCTTTCTTGCTCACAGGACCTTAATTCCGGTTAAGGTGGTGCATTTCTTAACAAACTTCAATACCTAGATATAGACCAGGGCCCATGAGATAGGCCATATGTGCATGTTTCCATAAGTTAGAGGAAAGCATATACGTTAAAGCAAAAGCGCACGATAGTTTGCAATGAGTCAATGAATGTAGCAAGCAAGTAGAAAAACCTAAAAGACACCATCAATTACTTAATGAAATAGTTTCTATTTAGACCTAGATATCCTCCTCACCTACCTCCTATTCCACATCCCTCAATCACTCCAAAGCTAACCTTGTCATACAAACTGAGTACTACAAAAGCTGAGTAAGGGCAAGAGACTGGCCTACTTTAATGACTCTTTACTCACTATCAGGCCATCCCATTACCTGTTGCCCTGGTCAGGAATACACAGACATGGTGGGCCTAGACCTCTAGTGGATCCATCTCACCACTGTCACTGGTCATCTCCATCAGGAACAACATAATGGACCCCTTTGTGGACCCATAGGATCTTGCCCTCAATATGGATAAACAAGGGCAGGGAATGTTCCATTCTCTGAAGCGAGGTTAGATAACATACTCTATCTGTCATCCAAGGATGATGGTTCATGAAATTAGTGCAGCTGGGCTAATTCTGGAATGTTCCTAGCCGTGACCACAGAATGCCAGATCAGACCTACAGGAATGCAGAGGTTACATAGGCTTCTCTGCTATCTATGGGCCTCAGATCAAATCTATGGGGTTTACAGTTAACAATATAAATTGTTAATATTTACTTATTTATTCCCTTTTGTTGCCTTTATTTTATTGTTATAATTATTATTGTTGTTGTTGATGTCCTCATTGTTGTTGGATAGGACAGAGAGAAATGGAGAAAGGAGGGGAAGACAAAGAGCGGGAAAGAAAGACAGATACCTACAGACCTGCTTCTCTTGCAGGTGGGGAGCTGGGGGATCAAACTGAGATCCTTATGTCGGGCCTTGTGCCACTTGCACTTAACCTGCTGCGCTACTGCCCGACTCCCACAGTTAACAATATTTATATACTTTTCCCATATTTGGGAGCTACTGTCTTCCCTGATCCAGCATTCTAGTCCTTTTTTCCAACTCTGACACCATCTCCCCTAACATAACTTAGGTCACCTACATGTTAGATGTCAAGCTCAGATAAAAACCACTAAGGTAATGGGCCCCTTGGAATATACCTAAAACAGACCTACTAGCTTTTTTCCAAAATGGAGACCCCAAATATTCATCTTCAATATTCTTGTCTCTAGGTTCATGATTGGTTAACAATTTATTCTGACTTATATGTTAACTCTTTTTTCAGCCACCAGGTTCTAAATGTTATCATAATGCCAACCTGACTTCCCTAGGTATATGACCTCACCAAGGTGTCCTGGAGCCCCACCTGTCCAGATCCCTACCCCACTAGGGAAAGAGAGAGACAGGCTGGGAGTATGGATCGACCTGCCAACATCTATGTTCAGTGGGGTAGAAATTACAGAAGCCAGACCTTCTACCTACCATAATGATCCTGGGTCTCTATTCCCAGATAGACAAAGAATAGGAAAGCTTTCAAGGGAAGGGATTGTATACAGAGGTCTGTTGGTGGGAATTATATGGAATTGTAGTCCTCTTATCCTATGGTCTTGTCAATACTTCTATTTTATAAATAAATTAATTTAAAAAATCCATGAAGACGTAAATCAACTGACCTTTGTTCTTTCCAGATCCTCTTGCCCATTTCTCTTGTTGTCTGGCTTTTTCTCTCAACCCCCCACTCTCTTCTAGAAGCAGTAATTCATTCACGGCCTTTTTAGGTAATAACAAAGGATGTAAAAATCTGTTTTGAGTCAATAATATTATATTCATTATATTAGCTGTCATTATAGTAGCTAATGTATTGATTCCGAGGCCCCTCAAACAAGTCAAGAAAGGATTTTCAAAAGTGCGCAAGTAATTGGCATAGAGAGAAGCTACTAAGCTTTGGCAATAATCCATTCAGGGCAGCAAACACTGAATATTGAATGTGTGGATGTTTAAAATTGTGGACTATTTTTTAAAGGTAATAAGGTAAAATTTCTATAAAATACTCCAAGAAATGAAGATTTTATTCCTATAATGTCACTAGTTCTAAGAAAGAACACACACTTCCTTCTAAATTCCATCCAATGGTTTTATTTCCCATCTGGAGCAATGTAAAATAAATTCTCATAATCTTCTACTTGACATCAATTTGCTTTCCAGATTCCTTAATTTCTAATCTATCTTTTTTTTTCCTTTTCTTTTAAAGGACCAGGTTTACAATTGCAGAAGGATTGTTCCATATAGAGACAGGGAGAAAGAAGGAGGTGAAAAGACACCACAGTACCAAAGCTATCACATTTCTGTGGGGACCAGGGCTGAAAGCTGAATGGCATGCATGGAACATCAGGTATTCTTTCAGTGTGTTATCCTAACAGTCTATTATTTTTTTTCTTTTGAAAGATACCGTGATCATGAAAGAAGGTATACAACATATACATCTTTTCGAATCAATTGCCTATTTATCAACTGCTTATGCATCCATTTCTATGAAAACATAGGTTTTAGTTCTTTCAAGTTTATCACCACCCATCAGTCTCGCACTAGTCATGTATACACATACATGCACATGTTTATAAAAATGATGCTGAAGCCTTCCTTGTCCATCGGTGATTTTATCACTTCAGCCAACATATTTTTCTTTACTGAGAGAGAGAGAGAGAGAACCAAAAAAGGAAAAGATCAGGGCAGAAAGAAAAGTTTCTCAGGGCCGGGTGGTGGCACACCTGGTTGAGCATACATGCTGCAGTGCTCAAGAACCCAGTCTCGAGCCCCTGTCTTCACTTGGGGTAGGGGGGGCTTCATGAGTGGTGAAGCAGAGCTGCAGGTGTCTCTCTCCCCTTCTGTCACTCCCTTCCCTTTCCATTTCTGTCTATCTATACATAAAGATTTAAAAAAAATATATACATAAAGATTTAAAAAAAATAAAAAATATTTTTTTTTTTTTTTTTTACATTTTCTATTTATTTATTTCCTTTTGTTGCCCTTGTTTCCTTGTAGTTATTATTGTTGTAGTTATTGATATCGCCGTTGTTGGATAGGACAGAGAGAAATGGAGAGAGGAGGGGAAGACAGAGAGGGGGAGAGAAAGACAGACACCTGCAGACCCGCTTCACCGCCTGTGAAACGACTCCCCTGCAGGTGGGGAGCCGGGGGGCTCGAACCGGGATCCTTGCACCGGTCCTTGCGCTTAGCCACGTGCGCTTAAGCCACTGCAATTAAAAAAAAAAAATAAAAAATAAAGAACGAAAAGAAAATTTTCTTCAGATAACATAGAACTTCCCATGTGGTACCAGAACTACAATCTGGGCCATGTACATGACAAGGCAGGTTCCTACCCAGTAAGTATATCACTAGGTTCAGCCTCCTCTCTCTCTCTCTCTCTCTTTTGCCTCCAGGGTTATTGCTGGGGCTCAGTGACTGCACAATGAATCCACTGCTCCTGGAGGGTATTTCTTCCCTTTTGTTGCCCTTGTTGTTTATTGTTGTTGCTATTGTTGTCATTGCTGCTGGACAGGACAGACAGAAATGGAGAGAGGAGGGGAAGACAGAGGGGGGATAGAAAGATAGACACCTGCAGACCTGCTTCAACGCTTGTGAAGCGACCCCCCTGCAGGTGGGGAGCCAGGAGCTCGAACCAGGATTCTTAAACTGATCCTTGAGCCATGTGCGCTTAACCTATTGCACTACCACGGCCCTGCAGCCTTTTCTCTATTCTCTCTCTCTCTCTTTTTTAAGAACATGAATACTTATTATGTGTGTGACTATGTATCAATATGTACACCTTGGCCAATTTTCAGTATGTATTTACATAGACATGTACTAACCTTAAATATTTTATTCAAGCATATATTTCTAAAAATTGTAAAATTTGTTGTTAATTTTTGTAATTATTTTTTTTTGTATTATCTTTATTTACTGGATAGAGACAGCCAGAAATCAAGAGGGATGGGGGAGATAGAGGGAGAGACAGAGAAACACCTGCAGCCCTTCTTCAACCACTTGTGAAGCTTTCCCCCTGCAGGTGGGAACTGGGGGCTTGAACCTGGGTTCTTGCACACTATAATGTGAGCACTTAACCAGGTGCACCACCACCCAGATCCCTGTAATCAATTTCCATGACATTATAGCAATTCATTTTATACTGCTATCATAATTCACATGTACATTTATCATTTACTCTGAGTCTATGCCCAAAGAGAAAAATTTAATTTATATGAGGCAAAGCATATTTCTGGTGAAAAGTAGGTAATGGCTTCTTGAAATTCATTTTTAAGTATAAATATATTCTATTAAATACATATATACTTATATTTTCCTATGATTATTCAACAATTTAAGACAATGTAAAATAAATTTATTTTCCAAATCCCTTATGGATTATTATAAATAGAGGTCCACTACAAATATAAATTTATGATACTTTTTAGGAGTAGGATATTTTATTATAGTTGCAATGCACTTATTAAATATAATTAAGACAATTTAATATTTGAAATTCTTCTATTGTAATTTTTCTATTTCTAGTAACAGAACAGGCGAGAGAGTAAAATGTTTGGGACCACAGAACTTGCATGCATGGAGTTCCAGGTTAATCCCTGGCATTACATTTGTTAGAGCTGAGTGGTTTCCTGGCCATATAAATGCTTAAAAAAGATGCTGAATTTAAAAAACTTCAGACTACAGTTCTCAGGATTACAAAGTTTACGGTATATCCTCTCAGGTCAAATTCAAAGAAGTTAATTTTTTTTAGGCCTCTAGAAGAATACTACATCAATTAACAGTGTCCTGATTAAGGCTGCTATGAGAGGGTAAGCTAATTAACTTATAGCAGCTGCTTTTTCTTTACCATAAGCAAAGATACATCAGTTAGGCCTGCATGGTATAAATGTGAAATTAAAAGGTGATAATGCAAAAAAAAAAAAAAAAAAAGGATAATGCTTCTCACACTCCTTCAACTATTTTTCTTTTTGATTTTTAGTTTTCTTATTTTATAGGATCAATAGCTAGAGGGTAAGGGGAAAAAAAGAGTACACACTCAAAAGGACTAAAAGAACAAAAACAGGGATTCACTTTCTAGGTGGCACTGTAATACCCTGGATGCAAACATGCTCCTTTATTATTTTTATTTAAGCAATAAGTATAAAGTTGAAGAATTATCCATATATAACCCAGAACATTCAGAACTTTAAAAAAGTTCTTTCTTGAGTATGAACCACTTTTTATATAAAAGTCTTATCAAATCTTAAACTTTCTTCTCAGTGCTTGCTTACTATTTTGGAAAACTGTTGTGAGGAATTCACTGGTTAAAGTCAAATTTTTCAGACAGAATAGAACAGAGACTAAGAGTCAAGTGGAGAAGGAAACCTATCACAGCATTAAAACTTCCTCAAGTGCATTGGGGAGGGCAGAATCCAAAGACAACATAGTCGTATATGTTAAAGTTTCAGCATACTCAAAGTCATCTATAGTAAATTATTCCCATTTTTGCAACATCACCATTTGTTTTTCCTTCCACCATTTGTCATTTAACATTTGCCTCTAGCTCATACATTTGCCTCTAGCATATCATAAAATCGTGAAGACTGCTCCCATTCCCTCTTTTGAGTGTTATGGAAACTTTTTTATTTATTTCTTTAGTAGATCTTGAACTCTATAAGATGGGTCTTTGTGTGTTTGATTTTTTTTCATGTATTTATAAAATGATGTGAAGTTATCATGAGTCCAAGGAAGAAATAGTGTTCCTCCAGTGTAATTTGCATAAGGGTCATCTTTAAAAATGAATAAAATCAATGCAAAGATGACATATTTAAGGCAACATGAGCAAATGATAGGCTACTTATTCTAGTGTCAAATAACTTGTCTCCTGGGGCTTGAATACTACCATTGGGGACAGATAAATCAAATATAGTTTTCTAAAGTAAATAAAAAGATTAAAAATGCAGTATCTGCAGAGAATAGATGAGCAGGGAGGCAGTCATGCAGAAAAACAAGCAGACATATTTAGATGTTGTTATCTAGCTTGACTTATAATTTGGTAAAGATATTTAAAATGTCATTGAATTAAGCTAGCTTATTTGTTAAAAATTTGCTGATCATTTTTAATGGGGATATATTTGGACTTTACACTTCATTTGACTGATATATTCTAGAAGTCTATCTTTTTACCAAAACATGACAATACCTTTTTTTTAAAATTTTTTATTTAAGAAAGGATTAATAAACAAAAACATAAGGTAGGAGGGGTACAACTCCACACAATTCCCACCACACAATTCCCAATCTCCATAACCCACTCCCTCCCATGATAGCTTTCCCATTCTCTAGTCCTCTGGGAGCATGGACCCAGGGTCGTTGAGGGCTGCAGAAGGTAGAAGGTCTGGCTTCTGTAATTGCTTCCCCGCTGAACATGGACATTGACTGGTCGGTCCATACTCCCAGTCTGCCTCTCTCTTTCCCTAGTAGGGGTGTCTCTGGGGAAGCTGAGCTCCAGGACACATTGGTGGGGTCTTCAATCCAGGGAAGCCTGGCCAGCATCCTGTGGGCATCGGAACCTGGTGATTGAAAAGAGAGTTAACATACGAAGCCAAACAATTCGTTGAGCAATCAACGAATTGGATCCCAAGCTTGGAATAGTGGAGAGGAAGTGTTAGGAAGGTACTCACTGCAAACTATAGTGTACTTCTGCTTTCAGGTATATATTTTGCAGTAGTTTATGGGTACGTGTGCGCATACGCTCTCTCTCAAAGAAACTGGTGTATATCTAGGTTATGGGACTTTGTTAGAAAGTGAACTACCTGAGATGAAATTAGAGTGTACTATAAAAGGAAAGGTCTCACCCGAGTAATGAAGCTGAAAGGTTGTCATTCCACACGTGAAGTCTCTGGACACAGTCTGAGGTGAAGCATGTTGAGGTGGCAATCGTTGCGTTGGTTAGGTTGTGATCGGCAGATGAAATATTATTTGGTTTGGATTGGGAGATGCATACAGGAAAGTGGGCCCTATCCAAGGGTTCCAGGACTGGGGGAAGTAGGGGCTCTATAGTGGAGATGTGAGGTTCCTGCTGTCTTAGGGTTCAAAAAGACAATCGATAGTTAATGTTATCATCACATTATTTGTTAATTGGGTTAACTTTGAAAAATCCTTTTATTATGGTTTGCTGTACAGTATCCAGTATCTTGTATATATCTGTGCTATTGGATGCTTCTAATCTACTTGCTATAGGCTTTTGAGAGAGTCCACATATCAAATACACAGCCTATATATTAAAAAGGTTCAGTTTGTCTTTTGAGAAACTTTGAGACATACAATTGATTTTCCCCATCACATATTAATTAACTACTGATTTATATGTCTACATTTTGCTAGGAGTGTACATAAACACCATTCCCACCACCAAAGGACTGTGACCCATCCCTCCCGCCCACTCCCACCCCCCACTGGCCCAGGAAGCTGCAGGTCTACCCCTCACCACTGGGTTTTTACTTTGGTGTCCTACTTACAATTTGATAAGGTCCTGCTTTTAGTTTCCCTTTCAGATCTTCTTAGTCAACTTCTGTTGATGAGTGGGATCATCCCATACTTATCTTTATCTTTCTGACTTAGTTCCCTTAACATAATTCCTTCTAGCTCTGTCCAAGATGGGTCAGAGAAGGTGGGTTCACTGTTCTTGATAGCTGCATAGTATTCCATTGTGTATATATACCACAGCTTTCTCAGCCACTCATCTGTTGTTGGGCACCTGGGTTGCTTCCAGGTTTTAGCTATTATGAATTGTGCTGCTATGAACATAGGAGTACACACCTCTTTTTGGTTTGGTGTTATGGAGTCCTTGGGGTATAACCCCAGGAGAGGAATTACTGGATCATATGGAAGGTTCATGCCTAGCATTCTGAGAGTTTTCCATACTGCTCACCACAGAGGTAGTACCAATTTACATTCCCACAGCAATGCAAAAGGGTTCCTCTGTCCCCATAACCTCTCCAGCATTTGTTTCTGCTGTCCTTTTTGATGTATGCCATTCTTACAGGAGTGAGGTGGAATCTTAGTGTTGTCTTAATTTGCATTTCTCTGACAATCAGTGACCTAGAGCAGTTTTTCATATGTTTGTTAGCCTTTTGGATCTCAACTGTAGTGAATGTTTTGTTCATTTCCTCTGCCCATTTTTGGATGGGGTCATTTGCTTTTTTGGTGCTAAGTTTGCTGAGCTCTGTATATATTTTGGTGATTAGTTTCTTGTCTGATGTCTGGCATGTGAAGATCTTCTCCCATTCTGTGAGGGGTCTCTCTGTTTGTTTAATAATTTCTTTGGATGTGCAGAAGCTTTTCAATTTGATGTATTCTCATTGGTTTGTTTCTGCTTTAGTCTTCCTTGCAATTGGGTTTGATTCATCAAAGATGTCCTTGAGGTGTAGGTGGGAAAGTGTTTTACCAATGTTTTCCTCTAAGTATTTGATTGTTTCTGGTCTGACATCTAGGTCTTTGATCCATTTGGAGTTTATTTTTGTTTCTGGTGAGATAAAGTGGTTCAATTTCATTCTTCTGCATGTTTCAACCCAGTTTTCCAGCACCATTTATTGAAGAGTGCCTCCTTTTCCCATTTAATCCTTTGGGCACCCTTATCAAAGATTAGATGCCATAGGTGTTAGGATTTACTTCTGGGCTTTCAATTCTGTTCCACTGGTCTGTGTGCTTATTTTTGTTCCAGTACCATGCTGTTTTGATGATGATGGCTTTATAATATAGTTTAAGGTCTGGGAATGTGATGCCTTCATTTCTGTTTCTTTTCCTCAAGATGGTTTTGGCAATTCTAGGTGTTTTCTGGTTCCAGATAAATGATTGTAATGTTTGTTCTATTCTCTTAAAGCATCATGGTGGAACTTTGATGGGTATTGCATTAAATTTGTATATGGCTCTGGGGAGAATATTCATTTTGATGATATTTAATCTTCCAATCCATGAGCATGGCATATCTTTCCATTTCTTGGTATAAGTTTCTATTTCCTTGTGTAGCGACTCATAGTTTTCAGCATACAAGTCTTTCACTTCTTTGGACAACTTTATTCCTAGGTATTTGACTGATTTTGCTGAAACAGTAAATGGGAGTGATTTCTGGATGTCTTCTTCTTCAGATTTAGTGTGTGCATAAAGAAATGCCACTGATTTTTGTACATTGAGTTTGTAGCCTGATACCTTGCTATATTGCCCAATAACTTCCAGTAATTTTCTGCTGGATTATTTAGGTCTTTCTATGTATACTATCATATCATCTGCAAATAGTGAGAGCTTGACTTCTTCTCTTCCAATCTGTATCTCTTTGATTTCTTTCTCTTGCCTGATTGCTATGGCAAGAACTTCCAATACTATGTTGAAGAGTAACGGAGACAATGGACAGCCCTGTCTAGTCCCCGATCTAAGGCGGAATGCTTGCAGCTTCTGTCCATTGAGTATGATGTTGGCTGTAGGTTTGCTATATATAGACTCCACTATCTTGAGGAATTTCCCATCTATTCCCATTTTCTGTAGAGTTTTGAACATGAATGGGTGTTGGATTTTGTCAAAGGCTTTCTCTGCATCTATTGAGATAATCATGTGGTTTTTGGCTTTGCTTTTATTGATGTGGTGAATGACATTGATTGACTTACAGATGTTGAACCAGCCTTGCATTCCTGGGATGAATCCCACTTGGTCATGATGAACAATCTTTTTGATGTGTTGCTGTATCCGGTTGGCCAAGATCTTGTTTACTATTTTGGCATCTATGTTCATCAGAGATATTGGTCTGTAGTTTTCCTTTTTTGTTCTGTCCCTATCAGCTTTTGGTATCAGGGTGATGTTGGCTTTATAAAAGGTGGAAGGGAGTATTCCTGTTTCTTCAATCTTATGGAATAGTTTAAGAAGTATGGGTATTAACTGTTTCCTGAAAGTTTTGTAGAATTCGTTTGTGAAGCCATCTGGTCCAGGACTTTTATTGTTGTGGAGATTCTTAAAAACGGTTTCAATTTCTTTGTCTGTGATTGTTGCATTTCATTTTGTAGTTCTTCTTGGTTCAATTTTGGGAGTGCATAGGTTTCTAGGAATTGTTCCATTTCTTCCAGATTCTCTAGCTTGGTGGCATATAGTTCTTTATTGAAGTTTCGCAGGATTCTCTGGATTTCTGTGATGCCAGTTGTGATATATCCTGCATCGTTTACAATTCTATTAATTTGAGTCTTCTCTCTTTTTTGTTTGGTGAGTCTGGCTAGGGGTTTGTCAATTTTGTTTAATCTTTCAAAGAACCAACATTTGGCTTCATTGATGTTTTGTATGGTTCTTTTATTTTTGATGTTGTTTATTTATGCACTAACTTTAGTGATTTCTGTCCTTCTGGTTGCTTTAGGGTTCCTTTGTTCCTCTTCCTCTAAGTCCTTGAGGTGTGCAGTAAGGTCATTCATTTGAGCTTCTTCTTGGTGTTTAATATGTGATTGTATGGCTATAAGTTTTCCTCTCAGTACTGCTTTAGCTGTGTCCCAAATATTTTGATAGGTTGTGTCTTTATTTTCATTAGTTTCCAGGAACATTTGAATTTCCTGTTTGAGTGAGTCTCTGACCCCGTGATTCTTAAGGATCATGTTGTTTAGTTTCCAAATTCTGTGTCTTTTAATAATTTTCCATTTGTTGTTAAATGTTAGTTTTACTCCACTGTGTTCTGAGAAATACTTGGGATGATTTCAATGCTCTTGAATTTATTGATGCTGTCTTTGTGGCCTAACATGTGGTCTATCCTTGAGTATGTGTTATGTGGATTTGAAAAGAAGGTGTATTCCAGTTTTTTTGCGTGGAGGAGTCTGAAAATGTCCAAGAGGTCTAGTCTGTCAATCTCTTCATTCAATTCTCTTGTATCTTTATTGGTTCTCTGTTTTTTTTGATCTGTCTAAGTGTGAGAGTGGGGTACTGAAAGCAGCATATGGTTGGGTTATGTTTTCTGATCCATCCCCCCACCCTGTGCCTTTTGATGGGTGAGTTTAAGCCACTGACATTTATTGATATTATGGATTTAATGTATTGTAGTGCCATTGTTCTAAAAAATGATTTGTTTACTCTGATATATTACAAGTATTATAGTGATGTTCTTGTTTATAAGAGGTCTTTTAGAACCTCTTTCAGGGCCGGCTTGGTGATGGTTGCCTCCTTTAACTGTTGTTTATCTAAGAATGTTTTGATCCCTCCATCTAGTTTGAATTAAATTCTAGCAGGATATATTATCCTTGGTTGAAACCCTTTTTCATTCAGGGCTCGATAGATATCTTGCCACTCCCTTCAGGCTTTTAGAGTTTGATTGGAGAAGTCTGCAGACAATCTTATGGTTTTTCCCTTGTATGTGACTTTTTGTTTCTCTCTTGCAGCCTTTAGGATCCTTTCTTTATCCTTACTTCTTCTCATTGTGACTATGATGTGTCTTGGTGTCTTCAGGTCTGGGTTGATTCTGTTTGGTACTCTCTGGGCCTCTTGCACCTTGATATCCTTTCTGTTATTCAGGTCTGGGTAGTTTTCTTGTATTATTTCCTCTAGAATGTTTGCTTCCCCTTCCTCTTTTTCTTCCTCTGGCAGTCCAATTATACGAAGGTTACTTCTTTTGAGATCATCCCATATGTCTCTGTTGTTGTTTTCAGTGTCTCTCAATCTCTTTTTAAGCTCTTTTACCTCTTTATTTGTTTTCTCTAACTCATCCTCTCTCTGACTAATTCTGTTTTCTGCTTCTATTAGCCTGCTTTCTCTTGCCTCACCATCTTTCTTCAGTACAGCTGTTTTAGCTTTCAGTTCTCTAATTGCCTCAAGATAATCAGTATTTTCCTTGGGGGTCTCAACTGTTGTTTCCCTAATACTGCCATTCCTTTCCTCCAATGATGTTTTCATTTCTGTGATTAATAAGTTTATTATTGCTGCATACTTTTCTTATCTATGGTTACTTCTGGCTGATTTGTAGTTTCTTCTGGGCTCTTGTCTTCATTCATTGGAGTAGCAGTTTTATTTTTTTATCTATTTTTTTGATTTATGTGTTTCTTTTTTTTTATGCTCTGTTGTTCCTCAGTTGTGTCTTGAGTACAAGTAACACTGTACTAAATACCTTTATGACAATTGCACTCACCAACCTCAGGAATTACAGTAGCAACTGAAGCAAGTATTGAAGTAGTTTAATCGTTACCAGTTAGCCAGACAATTTCTCCAATCCGTGAAAAAATAGTAACCAAATCCCAATGAAGAAAGAGAAAAGAAAGAGAGGATAGCAAGAATAGACAGTTATGCAAATCTACTATGCACTGTGTATTCTAGGGGTAACAAGGGGAAAGGGAACTAGAGCAGAGATACACACATAGAGAGTCCACTCTGAGTCAGATTTCTTCCCCAAAATAATTCAAAAATTCAGAAAGGCAAAGAAGAAGGAAGAAGTGTATGACAAGATTAAAAAAAAAGAGAGAGAGGGAGACAAGAGAGAGAAAAAGGAGAAGATAAGAAAAAGAGTTGTAATTAAAGAGCAGTGCAAGGAAATTTCCAAATGTGTATCAGTGAATTCAAAAAAGCACCCTGTTTGGTGGTGTGGGGTATCCTGCTAGGAGCTGGTCCCCAGGGACTGTTTATGCTGGGGGAAGGAGGTATGCTTGAAAATTAAAAGGAAGAAAAAAGAATTTTTTTCCCCTACTCTAATTCTTAACCTACATTAAGTTATTGGCTGGCCTGCTAAAGGCAGAAAATCCTACTTTCCAGGGGATGTGTTTGGAGCTCAGTGGCTAGCAGCTTCTTTGTCCGCCATCTTCCAGGAAACTCCCCTCTCCAGACTTTTTTAAAGGATTTCTCGAAAATGAAAACTAGCTCCAAGTCCTTTGATCCAATGAGAGCTATACTTAAGAAGTCTTTGGATCCGCCCTCAGGGTCGTGGTGGTCCCTGGAGACTCCCAAGAGAAAGCCCCCGAGCTATAGTGCTCCCTCTGGATCCTCTGCCGGCCGCCCAGCAGCGCTCTGCAACCGGTGGAGGAGCCGCCTTCCCGGGCGGAGGACAATGCCCAGCGCACCTGCCTTGCCTGCCGCCACCTGGGAAGTCTGGAGCAGCCCGCCCGCTAGTCCGTGCCACCTTTACTCTATTTCTTAACCCAAATTAAATTATAGTCACCTCTTTGGTGTCACCACTAGGACCCCTTATTGACTGGCCTGCTAAAAGCAGAAAATCCTACCGTTTCCAGAAGATGTGATCAGAGCACACGCTCCTAGCAGCTTCTCAGTCCACCATCTTCCTCACTATCCCGACAATAGCTATTTTTGATCAGATGACATACACCCTTCAATTTTTCTTTTCTTTTCTAATATTAATATGGGTATTTTATAATTATTATGGGGCAACACATTCCAACTAGATATTCAATGACTTCAGACTTCACGTATATTTAATACCTATATCAACATCTGTTGGACTCTGTAACCAATAAAGTCATATGCAGATGCATCAAACATAAAGGGTTCCCATGCATAACTGGTAAGCCCAAAAATGAATGGAGAGAAGCAGTAACTTACATTGAGACAGTGACAGTCAAGATTCTGAGTTAGATAAACAGCCACTTATCTCGTCCTGTATCAAAAAGATATGACTCTTCATACTTTACTGCTTGACCTGCTTCTTGCTTAATCAACTCCTTTGTAACTTGAAATTCTTGATGTGCTGTAAACCTCATTATAAAAAATGTTCTGGCCGTTAAGTTGGGGTGTGCTACATTGTTTGTGTACTTCCTTTAGGGGTATACATTTGATGGAGACACCTTTAGGGTCTCAGTCAGACACATCACTTAGGAGGGTCTCAGTCAGTCACATCACTTAGGTCTCTCTGAGTGATCATTGGGGTTCACATATCACACTGTCCTGTGGACGGACAACATGACATTACTGCATTTTTTAGCAAATTTTGGCAGAATTGAAAGCCCAGAAAAAAATCCCCACACCTATGGACATCTAATCTTTGATAAGGGGGCCCAAAGGATTAAATGGAAGAAGGAGGCTCTCTTCAATAAATGGTGCTGGGAAAACTGGGTTGTAACATGCAGAAGAATGAAATTGAACCACTTTATCTCACCAGAAACAAAAATAAACTCCAAATGGGTCAAAGACCTGGATGTCACACCAGAAACAATCAAATACTTAGAGGAAAACATTGGTAAAACACTTTCCCACCTACACCTCAAGGACATCTTTGATGACTCAAACCCAATTACAAGGAAGATTAAGCAGAAACAAACCAATGGGACTACATCAAATTGAAAAGCTTCTGCACATCCAAAGAAACTATTAAACAAACAGAGAGACCCCTCACAGAATGGGAGAAGATCTTCATATGCCAGACATCAGACAAGAAACTAATCACCAAAATATATACAGAGCTCAGCAAACTTAGCACCAAAAAAGCAAATGACCCCATCCAAAAATGGGCAGAGGATATGAACAAGACATTCACTAGAGAGGAGATCCAAAAGGTTAACAAACATGAAAAACTGCTCTAGGTCACTGATTGTCAGAGAAATGCAAATTAAGACAACACTAAGATACCACCTTACTCCTGTAAGAATGGCATACATCAAAAAGGACAGCAGAAACAAATGCTGGAGAGGCTGTGGGGACAGAGGAACCCTTTTACATTGCTGGTGGGAATGTAAATTGGTACAGCATCTGTGGAGAGCAGTCTGGAAAACCCTCACAAGGCTAGACATGGACCTTCCATATGATCCAGTAATTCCTCTCCTGGGGTTATACCCCAAGGGCTCCATAACACCCAACCAAAAAGAGGTGTGTACTCCTATGTTCATAGCAGCACAATTCATAATAGCTAAAACCTGGAAACAATCCAGGTGCCCAACAACAGATGAGTGGCTGAGAAAGCTGTGGTATATATACACAATGGAATACTATGCAGCTATCAAGAACAATGAACCCACCTTCTCTGACCCATCTTGGACAGAGCTAGAAGGAATTATGTTAAGGGAACTAAGTCAGAAAGATAAAGATGAGTATGGGATGATCCCACTCATCAACAGAAGTTGACTAAGAAGATCTGAAAGGGAAACTAAAAGCAGGACCTGATCAAATTGGAAGCAGGGCACCAAAGTAAAAACCCTGTGGTGAGGGGTAGACATGCCGCTTCCTGGGACAATGGGGGGTGGAAGTGGGTGGGAGGGATGGGACACAGTGGGAATGGTGTTTATGTACACTACTAGTAAAGTGTAGTCATATAAATCACTAGTTAATTAATATGAGAGGGGTAATCAATTGTATGTCTCAAAGTTTTTCAAAACACAAAGTGAATCTTTTAATATATAGGCTGTGTAATTGATATGAAGACTCTCTCAAAAGCCTAGACAAGTAGATCAGAAGCAACCAATAGCATAGCTATATACAAGATACTGGGTACTGTACAGCAAACCCTAACAAAAGGACTTTTCAAAGTTAACCCAATTAACAAATAATGTGATGATAACATTAACTATCATTGTCTTTTTGAACCCTAAGACAGCAGGAACCTCACATCTCCACTATAGAGCCCCTACTTCCCCCAGTCCTGGAACCACTGGATAGGGCCCACTTTCCCGTATGCCTCTCCCAATCCTTATCAGATAATATTGCATCTGCCGATCACAACCTAATCAACGCAATGATTACTACTTCAACATGCTTCACTTCAGACTGTGTCCAGAGACTTCACGTGTGGAATGACAACCCTTCAGCTTCATTACTCTGGTGAGACCTTTCCTTTCATAGTATACTCTAATTCCATCCCAGGTGGTTCACTTTCTAACAAAGTCCCCAAACCTAGATATACACCAGTTTCTGTGAGAGAGAGCATATGTTCACACGTATCCATAAACAACTGCAAAATATACACCTGAAAGCAAAAGTACACTAGAGTTTGCAGTGAGTACCCCCCCCCCCCAACACTTCCTCTCCACTATTCTAAGCTTTGGGTCCATGATTGCTCAACAATTTGTTTGGCTTTGTATCTTAACTCTCTTTTCCGTCACCAGGTTCCAGATGTCATCAGGATGCCAGCCAGGCTTCCCTGGACTGAAGACCTGGACTGAAGACTGTGTCCTGGAGCTCCGCCTCCCCAGAGACCCACCCTACTAGGGAAAGAGAGAGGCAGACTGGGAGTATGGACCGACCTGTCAATGCCCATGTTCAGTGGGGAAGCAATTACAGATGCCAGACCTTCCACCTTCTGCAACCCAGAATGACCCTGGTTCCATGCTCCCAGAGGAATAGAGAATGGAAAAGCTATCAGGGGATGGGATATATGGAGATTGGGTGGTGGGAATTGTGTGGAGTTGTACCCCTCCTACCCTGTGGTTTTATTAATTTATCCTTTCTTAAATTAAAAAAAAAGAAATATTTTCAATATCTACAGAAACATCAGCTATTTTTTAATCTAAACTTTTTGCTTAATGTCTAAATCAATTTATAAATTTGACATGTTAACAGTTGAAAGTTATAAATTCATGGACATAGTATACCTATTTCTTTCAGAAATAATTACCAATTTTAGTATATTTGACTTGAGCACACTTTATCAAATGTATCCATAAAAGCATATGTATTTTTAAGAATAATATGTATTTTTAATTTTCTTTTTAAAAATACATTTTACTTATTTGATAAGATTAAACATTGATAAGGGAATAGAAACCAGAGAAGGAGAAAGAAAGAGAGACAATTGTAACACTGTTTAACCACTTGTGAAGTTTCACCCCCCCCCTCAGCTGGATATTGGGAGTTTGAACCTGGTTCCTTGCACGTGGCAAAACGTATAAACAAACAAATGTATCACCACTCAGGCATAGTGTTTTATATTAACCTGGATTTATGTGACCTACCAAATTCACTTTAAATCTCATTAACTCTAATAGTTTTAATCTCTTTGCAAATTTTTTTGTATGTGTAATCCTGCTACCTGCAAATAAATGCACTGATCTGAATATTTCTATTTTCATCTAGATGTTCTTTACTTGCAATTGATTATTCTTTTTTGTTTAACAGATTTTTGCTTTTGTTCCTGCTATATTGTACTTTTTGGAAATTCTAGCACAAACGGAAGAGAAGAAATGTCTTAGTCTTTCTCTCTGAGTATTATGCAAGCTATAGATTTCATAACTACTCATCTGGTTGAGATAAGATTATTTGGAAGACATGCCTTTTATCTAAAATATAGTTTATATTTTACCAAATATTTCAGTTTTATTTACTGAAGTATTTTTTCACCTTTAGTCTCAATATGGTGAATTTTATTGAATAATTGAATGATAGTAGTTTTTGAGGATAACTTCGGTTGGCCATAGTCAAATGCCTTGCAGACATTTTAAATCTAAAATTTAATAGACGTGTAAGTTTAACAACTTAGGGTCTTCAAATCAATGATGGAAAAAAATCTGTTCATATATTCACTTCAATAACAATATTTAATAGGTTTTATAATGCATGTAATATGTATATTTTAATTTTTTAATATTTATTTATTCCCTTTTGTTACCCTTGTTTTATTATTATAGTTATTACTGATGTCATTGTTGCTGGGCTGGACAGAGAGAAATGGAGAGAGGAGGGGAAGACAGAGAGGGGGAGAGAAAGATAGACACCTGCAGACCTGCTTCACAGCCTGTGAAGTGACTCCCCTGCATGTGGGGAGCCTGGAACTCCAACCAGGATCCATAAGCTGGTCCTTGTGGTTTGCACCACCTGCTCTTAACCCTCTGCACTAATGCCTAACTCCCAATATGTATATTTTATTATATTTATCCAAACTTTTAATATCTTGATTCTATCTCAGAAAGGAAATTTAAATTTAAATTTCTGGAACATATTTGTAAATTAAAATTCTGAGGATATAGAAGTAGATTTGCTCTGATTCATAAAAAAGACAACACAATTAAAAATAGGAAATGTGTAAATAAACTTTTCTCCAGGGAAAATATACATTGGACCAACAAGCTCATAAAAAGGTACTTAACACCACTATTTCTCAGGTTGACACAATTTGAAATATAATAAGGTGCCCTTCACACTATAATTTCTGTTACAAGAAAGATAAGGAGGATGTGGGAAAATCAGAATTTTCAAACACTGATGGAAAGACTCTAAAATGAACCATCAGATTGTTTTCTAATTTTTCAAAGTTTCTTAAAATGTTTTTTTCTTTTTATTATATTGGATAGATATACCCATAAATTGAGAGGAAGGGATACACCACCTGGCCTTCATTTTCTACTTTTATAGTTTCCTTTTACTTTTTTTTTTAATGGAGAGGATTAATATTTTACAGCAAATACAGTTGTTGATACACCTGTAAAATTTCTCAATTTTCTGCAAAACACTCTCACCCCCAGCTCCTCTACCATCATTCACCAGTACCAGAACCTGCCCCTACAACCCCCCGCCCCCCATGGAGACCTTTAGCATATAGACTATGCTATATGTAGTTGTGGGTTCATTTATTCATGGAGGGGTAGGTAGGTTCAAGTTCTTTCTATGCTGCCGACCAAGACCTACTTTGTGTTGCCACATTCTGTTCTTATTTCTCAATTTCTACTTGTGAGTGAGATCACCACATATATATCCTTCTCTCTCTGGCTTATCTCACTTAACATGATTCATTTTAGAACTGTTCGGCAGTTCCTCAAAATATCTGACATAGATTCAATGTTGACACACAAATTATACACCTGGGGATATATTCAAGAAAAGTGAAAACAGAAGCACTTATATATTAATAACTGTAGGAGCTTAAAGCCCTCCCTTCATGTGGCAACCTTCATGTTCTGAGTGCACCACAGTCTGGCCTCCACTACTACAATTTTTAAAAGAAGGAGGATAACAGTTATGTTTAGGTTAAAAGACAACCAATAACAATGTTAAAATAGATTGAAATAAATCAGTGATTTGAAAGTTTTGCATATGTTCACCAATGTAAGCTATGTCATATAGAATACTAAGAAGAATTACAAATGCGTTCATTTTTAATGTTTTCAAATTTTGAAATCAAGAAATGGGAATTTATAATAGGACCTCCCCACTCCCCAGTTACCAGAAATGTCACTTGTTTACTTCGATTTTCCATCTTCAAGATTCTTCAGGTAAAATAGACTAAATACTTCCTCACTATAGGAAAATGTTTAAAATAATTTTGATATATAGTTACTCATTAAGTTTTCATTGTTAATATTATTATTATAATCATTTCTTATAGTTAAACATTATTTCTCCAAAATCTATATATGTCAGTTAAATATAGGCCTTCCCAAGTGGTTAATGGGACTTGTAAACAACTGAACACTTAAAATAATTATTTTGATTCTCTATAGGTCTTTTAATATTTTTATTGCTACCAGAGTAGCAATGGCTGGTGGTCATTTTTCCTTTTTTCTCCCCTTCTCTTTTTACTGGAATGGGTAGAGAAAAATTGAGAGAACGGGGGAGAGACAGAAGGAGAGAGACACTGTAGACCTGCTTCATGACTTGTGAATTGTCCCCCCCTGCAAATGGGGAGAAGGGACTTCAACCCATGTCCTCATACATTGTAATATGTGTGCTTAACCAGGTGTGCATAGTCCCTAACTTTTTTTTTGCAGAAAACTTAATCTAAACTAGTCTGACTAATCATTTCATTCATGCATACGAATCATCTGTAAATTTAAAATAAACATTAAATATCCACTTGTGTCTAAGTACAAATATCTTTCTCAATGTATCTCTGTGTCAAAAGTACTTGGCTTATTTTTGTTCTAGGATTAGTCAGCACCAAGTAAGAACTAATATTTTTTTTGTATCATAAGATTGTTTTTTCAAATAAATACTGGTAAAAACAATTTCTGATGCATATAGTAAAGAAAAACAATTTTTGACACACTATACATTATTTTTTCTTCCTTATAACTTAAATCTCTGTATCTTTTTGGTGATACAATAATTTGCTGGTTATTAAAACACTATATTCACAATTTTATTTTCACCTTGAGTAAGAAAATAATTGCTCAAATCAGCCAGTTTTTGTTTCTTTGTGTGTTTTAAGTTTGATCTTTATTTATTATTACATAGAGGCAGAGAGAAATTGCAAAGGGAAGAGGAGATAGAGAGGAAGAGAGACACCTGCAGCACTGTTTCACCACTTAGAAAGCTTCTTCCTGCAGGTGGGGACCAGGGGCTTGAACTCAGGTCTTTAAGCACTGTACTGTGTGTTCTTAACCAGGTGCACCACCACCTGGCCCCATGGCAGTTTTGTTTTACTGTTAAATAAAGTTTGGATGATGGGAAAGCTCAAACTATTTTCTAATCTTAGATATGGTATTACGTGTGAGTTTAATTTTAGCATTGTTTTCTTTAACCCCAATGGAACACATAATATTTGACTAGAAAGACATTATAAGCAACAAATGAGTCTGTTCACTGATTTTTACTGTAGGGATGGTACCTGGGACCTAAGAGTTTTTCCAGTCTCCAACTCCTCCTCCTCCTCCTCCCCCTCCCCCTCCCCCCTCCTCCACCTCCCCCTCCCCTCCTTCCTCCTCCACCTCCCCCTCCCCTCCCCCACCTCCCCCCTCCCCCCTCCTCCTCCACCTCCTCCTCCTCCTACTACTACTACTAATCCAATGTCCTCTTTTCTTCTTCACTCTCTTGGTCCTGATAGAATTGGAGTTCAGAGCCCTCTAGTCATCCTCCCCTAACACTTCTCCCCCTCTGGGGGTATGGTGAGATGGAGCTGAATGCTTTTTAGACTGCTTTATACATTCATATGTATTAGTGTGAAAGAGGAGTACTCTGCTCTGACTTATGATAGTGCAAGGAATTGAAGCTGGCACCTCTGGGATCTCAAACATGTGAATACTGTGCTCTAATACACAGAGCTATCACTTAGGCAAGTTCCCCAGTGTTTTATGTGACATAATAGTCTACTAATGGAGGCCAAAGTCTAATTTTGCTGTAGTCCGAGTCTATAGGCAGGATGCTACACAGTGCCTATCTCAATATCAGAATCCAGTATAGCCAAAAGGAAAAGAAAAACAAGCTAAGACTTTCAATGTATACTGTGTTTTATGAAATGAAATACTTGGAACGTAGGAGGGTTAAAATGTAGGGGAGTACATATGTAGGTAGATAGATGATAGATGCTGCCTTTGCATTTACATCTTCAAATAAATTTTTGAGTAATTCAGCTAAAAAGTAAATCAATTATTTGGCTGAAAAACTTTCCAAACAGGAATATCTATAATGCCAAGTATGACAAATCACTTATAATATCACTACCATACTAGATAGTTAGTAATTATAATCGTTCATGAAAAATATACTGTTAAATTATCTAATTGTGCTTATGGTATAAACAGTAAGCCCTTAACCTGAAATCATAAAAGTAAGTTATATTTTAAAATAATCAAAATGTAAAATTGTATTTATGTTGCCACATATATATGTATGTAAAATAAAGAAATACCATTGAATAAACAAGTACAGACTATGCTATCATTAGTTAAATAATAAAGATTATTGACATATTAAGAGATTTAAATTAAATTAAGATATATTCAAAATACAGTTGCACAATCAAATTTGGGGTTCCAAGTTGCCCAATTTATTGATAGGAGTATACTGGTAGCATTAGTAAAAATATAGTGGACACAGTACAGTTTACAATAGAAGAATAGCCAACATAAATATAAATGCTCCTTGCAATCTAAAATTTTGGTAAATGAGAAATTTTCTTAACTGACAGCATGCATACTTAGTCACACTTCACTGTTTTTTGTTCAGAGGTGTATACAATAAGTCTGGTTATTTTTTATGATAATCGTGGACAAGTGGTTTAACAACTGTTTCCTCAAATTTAAAGTGATTAAAATGTCTTACTTGTAGGTGACATTTAAGAATAAAGGACAATCGATGTAGTGGGACTATGTCAAATTGAAAAGCTTCTGCACAGCAAAAGAAACTGTCACACAAACTAAGAGACCCCTTACAGAATGGGAGAAGATCTTCACATGCCATACATCAGACAAGAGACTAAATGACAAAATATACAGAGCTCAGCAAACTTAGCAACAAAAAAGCAAATGACCCCATTCAAAAATGGGCAGAGGATATGAACAAAACATTCACTAAAGGAGAGATCCAAAAGGCTAACAAACATGAAAAATTGCTCCAGGTCACTGTCAGAGAAATGCAAATTAAGGCAACATTGAGATACCACCTCACTCCTGTGAGAATGGCATACATCAAAAAGGACAGCAGCAACAAATGCTGGAGAGGCTGTGGGGACAGAGGAACTCTTCTGCACTGCTGGTGGGAATGTAAATTGGTCCAGCCTCTCTGGAGAGCAGTCTGGAGAACTCTCACAAGGCTAGACATGGACCTTCCATATGACCCAGCAATTCCTCTCCTGGGGATATACCCCAAGGACTCCCTAACACCCAACCAAAAAGATATGTGCACACTTATGTTCATAGCAGCACAATTCATAATAGCTAAAACCTGGAAGCAACCCAGGTGCCCAACAACAGATGAGTGGCTGAGAGAGCTGTGATATATATACACAATGGAATACTACGCAGCTATTAAGAACAATGAACTCACTTTCTCTGACCCATCTTAGATGGAGCCCTTTGAAGAAATTATGTTAAGTGAGCTAAGTTAGAATGATAAAGATCAGTATGGGATGATCCCACTCATAAATAGCAGTTGAGAAAGAAGAGCAGAAAAGGAAATTCAAAGCAGGAGTTGACTGAATTTGGAGTAGGGCACCGAAGATAAAACTCAGGTTGGAAGGTGAGGGTGAATGTTCAGTTTCATGGGGCGGCGGGGGGTTGGGGGGATCGGACACAGTCTTTTGGTGGTGGGAATGGTGTTTATGTACATTTCTATCAATTTGTAGTTACATAAATTACTAATTAATATGAGAGGGGAATTAAATTAATTACAAAAGAATAAAGGACAATAAGGCGAAGCTCAGACTGAGTGTAGCGAACAGCACCAAAACAAAGGACTCTGGGGAGTGAGGAAAAGGGGCCGGATGAAGGGACATTGAGGTTCTAGTGTTTCTCCTTGACAATTATCAAGGGGGAGATAAGAGGCTGTGTTATGTCTATGGGTTAAAAACTACTGTAAACCATTAATGCCCAATTAAACGTATATTATCATAGTAATATAGCCTATATCATGATGGCAACTATGAAATAAAGTAATATTATAAAACATGTATATGCACTAAGTAATTATGTTGGGTATTTTTATTATTAGAGAAAACTTGGAATTATACATGAAGAGTTATGAGTCAAAGCTGATTTGACAGAACATTGAGAGTACTGAGAGGGTTCACAATATAGGAAAATATCCTACTGTTAAGGTGATTAAAGCATTAAGATTATGATTTTTCCATATGATCTCTAATGATGTCAATTTTTATGCTAATATATAATTTGTATAAGAAAATAACACTATTTGCTATTGAAAATTTACTAGAAGAAAGTGATGTATGTACAGACAAAAGGAGGTAAAGTATAGTTACACATGACTAAAAAATAATAGGTATTATGAGGTTGAAAAGTAAAGATTCAGAATTTTAGTGAGAGAAGATCTAACACCATGAAGAGAAAAAACTCTAAACATAAAGAACAATATATAGGAAGTTGCGTCATAAGATTACAAAGTATTTTAATTGACAGAAGATTCAAAATGTTGATGCAGTTAAGTGTGTTAGCATTGTAGCAGAACTTCTAAATGTCAAATAGAAATAATGTCAAAATAGTGAGAAAGCAACAAGCACATCTCAAGTAATAGCTTATTGCATTTTAATTGTATTGTATAATTTCAGATTAGTCATAATAATGCAAGTCTTTGGAAAAGATTTTGACATTCATTTATAACTTAAAATTATTATACTAATTTATTTACTTATTGACATAGAAGGCAGAAAGAGAATGAAAGAGACCTCAGCATCAAATCTTCCTTCAACGTGGTGGGATCCAGGTTTGAATATGGGGTATATGCACATGGCAAGGTAGCACACTATCCACGTGAGGTATTCCATCACTCCATGATTATACTCTTTACAGAGAGTTCTTCTTTGGTACTTTCTAGAGGCTAAAGTTGACGTTGTGATGAACTGAGTGACTAGAAATCTAACTAGAAAAAGGCTCTAACAGTGTCAAAAGGAAAACATTTTATAATGTCTGATGAGTGATATATTCCTGAGTACATGCGTATATTTCCTCTGTAACAGTTTTCTAACTACTCCTTAATGGAAAACTAAATAGAAAATTATTCCTAACTTCATGAGTCATCATCATCATTCCTTACTTTGATAGGAAATAAAGGTTATTATTCTTATTTATAGTATTTTCTTTCTTTCATTTAATAGGACAGAAAGAAATTGAGAGAGGTTAGGAAGAAGAAGGAGAAGGAGAGAGAGAGAGAGAGAGAAGGAGAGAGAGAGAATCTATAGCACTTCTTCATTGCTTATGAAGCTTCCCCTGCAGGTGGCGATGAGGGTCTTGAAAATGGCTTTAAAAATATAACTTATTATTACTTACATTTGCAATGATAAATTATTGAAATATTTTTTCTTATAAAAGTGTGTTAATTAGTTCTGGATATGAGGGCTACTGTGAAATGTCTTAAGATGAATCAGAAAATTTTACTGATGAATTTGAATCATATATTCTTGAATTGTTACACAATCCTGTATGATTTAAATAGCCTACATGCACTATTAAATCAAGGGAGGAAAACTGAAGAATGAAAATGTATTGATCAAATCACAAAAAAACTATGTTTGGTTTAAGATCTTATTGTTTAATAGTTTCTTCTATTTAATAATTGTTTCTGCAAAGTTTTTGTTTCTCATAATTTAGCATAAAATTTTAGAAACCATTTTTCTTCCAAAAGCTTCCAAGTAGATTATATCTCAGGTATATTTCTTCTTTTTTGACATAGCAGTATATTACAGAGAATCTTCGTGACAATCAACACTGTTTGGCTCCAATAGAGACATTAAAATCATTATACTTTCTTTATAAAGTCAACTTTGATTCAGTCACTTTAATGACAAATCTAAACCATGACCTCTATGTTCTGGGAACAATGTTTAATCTGATTTTGAAAAAGAACTATCTTGTTCTATGTAGAAAATGAATTAAATAAACCTAGGTACATATTTCCATTTTAGGAAGTAAATCTCCATTAAAAACATAATAGAAAAATAATTGAGAGTGCTGTTCTTTGCGATAGATACTTCCATTGTCCAAATTTCTATTAATGATAGCACTTAACTATGATACTCTGCATTGAAGATAATACAAAAGTTGAATTCTTTTCTTGAAAGCAAAGTACTTACTAATGCAATGAGTCACCAATGATGTGGTATATACCTTAGAAGAAATCACACAGTATTTTTTTTTCTGCAGAATAAAATAAATGCATGTCTGAGTGAAAAGGATGCATGCTATCCTTTCTAATGTATATGTCACTGAATATAAATTATTTTTATATTCTATGTAAATTATGAACTTCTCTAATTTTATGCAATTTCCTCAGCAAAGTATGCTAATAGTAAAATAAAAACATGATTATTTTTCAGTGGAGGGTCAGAAAGAAATCACAATAATCATGTACAGGGCTTATATGTGAAAGGTCTTGGTTTTCAACCTATCACCACCAAGAAACACAATTCTGGGGAAAAAATAAATGTGGAAGGAAGGAAGGAGAGAAAGGCAAGGCAAGGCTGGCAAGCAGTCGCAGTCTCACAGGGAAAATAACTAGCAGAGTTGAAGACAAAACTGCAGTAATGATTAAATCTGAAGCGACAGAAATGATACTTAGGGAAAATGAAAAAATGCCACAAGGAATAACAGCCTCTGCTACAGAAGCAAACATAGGAAAAACATAAGGTATCCCAGAACATGGAGAAAAGAAGGTCAGACGTCCTCTTAAAATAATACCTAACATAAAGATACCTAATTTAATCTGCTCTATTCCTACCTTTGGGCTCCATTAAACAAGGTATCTGGCTTTATATTTTATTGCCTTTCAGCTCCCAAGTTGTAGATGCTACTAGATTCCATCCTGATTTCTCTGAGCATACAACCTCATCAATGCATCTCAAAGTCTCACCTCTCCAGAGCCCTATCCCACAAGAGAAAGATAGAAACAGGCTGGGGGTATGGATCAACCTGTCAATGTCCATGACCAGCAGGGAAGCAATTCACAGGCCAGGCCTTCCATCTTCTGAACCCCATGAAGAAATTTGACCCATATTACCAGACAGGAATAAAAACTAGGGAAACTTTCAACGAAGGGGGTAAGAAACAAAACTCTGGTGTATGGACTTATACCTCTGTTATCTTTAAATCTTGTGAATAATTATTAAATCAATAATATATATATATATATATATATAAATACTTAAAAACTTCCAAAACCTAAAAATAGAATATTGTGCCATGGAGATAACAACAGTACAACAGTCTCATAAAGCAATATTTTCTCAATAAAAATGTTTTTTATAAAAGAGAATGAATGCAGAGTAACCTACAGCAGCTCATATTATTGTCAAATTTTCAAAAGTTACCCATAAAGAAAAAATAATGCATATAATTCCAATATAGTATTAGAAGGTATCCCATCTTGGGTTTCAAAAGACATCACAGAAAAATTCTCTAGGCTAATTGAGGAGTACCACACACATAACACTAAAAAAAAAAAAAAAAAAAAAAAAACTTCAGTGAAGCATATTCTAAAATACTTCAGAATTATCTTTTAAATTTGATGGATAAATAAAGACACAGACAACTGAAAACTAATGACCTCTCTGACAAGTTATATAACATATTATTTTCCCACTTCTAGTATTATCTATACAATTATCAATTATAGTTATTAATCATATTTTGATGTAACATTCTGAAGTTCACTTTAAAACTCTAGACTAGGCATACAGAGATTTGATAATTTTAAACGGGCTGAGTACACCTTGTATAAACACATGTTACTATATTCAAGAAACTAGGCTCAAGACCTAGGTCTCCACCTGAAGGGAGGAAGATTCCGAAGTGAAGGAGTGCTGCAGGTGTCTCTGTTCATCTTTCTATCTCTATCTCCTCATTTTCAATCAATTTCTCCTTGTCTCTATTGAAAGGGGGTGAGTGTTTGGAAGAGGGAGAGGGACTGGGAAAAGAATCAGGGGTAAAAAGGTGCTGGTGGCTTTCATCATATAAGTGCCAAGTATTGGTGATATCTCTGATGATAAAAAAAAAAAAGAAAGTAAGTCAGCTAAGTCAGAAAGATAAAGATGAGTATGGGATGTCCCCACTCATCAACAGAAGTTGAGAAAGAAGAACAGAAAGAGAAACTAAAAGCAGGATCTGATTAAATCGAGAGCAGGGCACCAATGTAAAAACACTGTGGTGAAGGGGAGGGTGGCCATTGGGCTTCCTGTCACAGCGGGGAATGGGGGGCGGGGGTGGATGTTGGGGATGGGACACAGTCTTTTGGTGGTGGGAGTGGTGTTTATGTACAATCCTATTAAAGTGTAAACATATAAACCACTAATTAATATGAGAGGGGAAAAATGATCATATGTCTAGAACTTCTTAAAACACAGACTGAATTAAAATATATTTTAAAAAAGAAAGAAAGAAAGAAGGAAAGAAAGAAAGAGAGAGAGAAAAAGAAGAAAAAGTAAGGTAGGTTAAAATTAATCAGGTTTATGAAACTGTAGTGTCCTTGCTTATCAAAATAACTGTCCAATAATGATATGGAATTATTATCTTAAGGACTGTATCATGATTTTGCTAGGTGATATTTGGTATTACTGTTATAACTTGAAGTTTAATGATAATGAACATGTGTAGGGAAATTCAGATCTAAGAGATCTAGTAAATTTCTTGCAACTGGTGAATTGAAAACATATATTGTATTATGAATCACTAAATTATATAAAACAATATCCTTTTGTTTTTACCTTTAAGGTGAAAAGCAACTGAATAGAAGACACATGAATTTTTAAGGTACAAATGGTTGGTTTAGGGGCCAGGTGGCGGCACATCTGGTTGAGCCACATGTTACAATGCACAAAGATTTGGGTTAAAGTCCCCAGTCTGTACATACAGGGGGGAAACTTTTTGAGTGGTGAAGTAGTGCTGCAGGTGTTCCTCTTTCTCTCTCCCTCTATATCAGCCCTTCCTCTCTAGATATCTGGCTGTTTCTAACTAATAATTAAGTAAAGATAATAATAAACTGGAAATTAAAAAATGGTTTGTTTATGTCTATTTTTATGCATACACACTTATGCATATTTTCAAGATGCATGCAAATGGTTGGGTGCAAAAGGAAAATATCTATGTGTTTCAATTGGTCAATACCGCATGTCAGTGAGATTGGGACACAAACTGATATCACTTGAAAGACTTCATGAAGTCTTAGAACTGAATGATACATAATCATAGCATTTCTGGTAACAATAAACAGAAAGAGAAAGACAGATGGTGATGTATAAGGTATACTTGCTTATTGAAAATAGAGGAATTATCTGAAATTAATATGATGAAAATTGATAATATCAACTTCAATTTGTCTGTACCTGGGTATGGATTTTCCTAGACAGACTGGATAAACTTGCTGTGAAAAAAATATCATTTTGAAGAATAGAGTTGGAACATACACGTTTTAGATATCGCAGAAAATAAAGTTTAAAAATATAGAATGAGGAGTCTCAAATGCCTATTTTTGTTAAAAAATATAATGAACAATAGAAAAGTACCATGAAGAAATATAGAGCTTATGGAATTAATTGAATTCAATGTCATGAACAGATATAAAAATGCATTGTGTAAATACATAGCAAAACACTATCAACTACAGTCAAATTTATATTTAATGTCATGGTTTTAATTATACAAGTATAAGTCAAGTTGAAGGAAATAATATGACTTTTATACAGAATAACACCATGGTATGCACAGTAATATGAATATTTGAACAGAGATATATTGTTTATTAATAGAAAGTTATTTTTTAAAAAAACTGCCATTATCTCCTAAAATCTATCAGTTCAACAAAATCCCAATAGAGTTTTTAAAATTTCTTTGCTGGGGAACTAATGTTTTACATTCAATAGTAAATACAATAGTTTGTACATGCATAACATTTCTGTTTTCCACATAACAATACAACCCCCACTAGGTCCTTTGTCATCCTTTTTGGACCTGTGCTCTCCTGCCCCCTCCCACCCAAGAGTCTTTTACTTTGGTGCAATACACCAAATCCAGTTTAGTTATCAAAATAACTGTCCAATAATGTTATGGAATTATTATATTAAGGACTGTATCATGATCTCATTCTCAGGTAGAAATTGAAATACAAGATCAGAAGAGAAAACACAAGGAGAACCTGAACTGGAGTTGATGTATTGCACCCAATAGATTTTTTTAAGGAACTCTTCAGTGTACTTTTATAATTAACATTGCAAGGTACTTGTGCCAGCAATAATAATAAAAAAAACTCTGAAATACTCATGTACAGTTGGACAAATATGTATAACATATATTATTTATTTATTTATTTATTCCCTTTTGTTGCCCTTGTTTTATTGTTGTAGTTACTGTTGTTATTGATGCTGTCATTGTTGGATAGGACAGAGAGATATGGAGAGAAGGGAAGGCAGAGAGGGGAAGAGAAAGATAGACACCTGCAGACCTGCTTCACTACTTGTGAAGCAACTCCCCTGCAGGTGGGGAGCCGAGGGCTCGAACCCAGATCCTTGCACTTTGCGCCACCTGTGCTTAACCTGCTACCAGCCGACTACATTAACAGATATTTTTAAATAGGGTTATTTCTAGGTCAGAAATGACAAAAATTTGGTATTGTATCAAAAATCAAAGTAAAAGACTGATGTGATTGTGAAGGAGGATTCAGGTCCAGGAACATGATGGCAGTGGAGGATTTGGGCGGGGGGAGTGCTGGTTAGATTGCTGTGTGGAAAATGGGGAAATGTTACATGTATACTAACTACTGTATTTTACTGTGGACCGTAAGCCATAATCTGTCAATAAAGAAAAAAATGACAAAGCTGAGCAATATACACATCATGTTATAAAGGTTGCAAGAAAATAATAATTTCAGTGGACAATAGGTATATTGTAAACAACTGTATGGAATTTTATGGAGGACACTATTTAATGGAAACGTTTTTGCATATGAATAAATAAGCAAATATCCCATTCTTGAAATGAATCTCACAGATATTATTACAAACAATTAGTGAACAGCATACTCAAGATTGTCCTTAATTTGGTTTTCTTAAAGAGAGAAGTGAAACTAACCTGAGTGTAATTATGAGAGAACAAATAAATGAAATACGTAAAAATTTACAAGAGGCAATCTGCTAAGAACTGAGGAGTGTTCTTAATTTCACTCTGACACTAAGTATTCTAAATTTAACTCTGAAGATTTGTGACAGTCTACTTCATTAACAACATTACAGGAATGGGGATAAAAATATTCACTTTTGGCAAATAATGTCTTATAAAAGTGAATTGTCTTTAGGAACAAACAGATTGAATTTGATGTGAATTTTAATAGTCTTTGCATTTTTATCTTCCATTTGAATATGAGTCATTCAAAGTTTCTAAAACTTTAGCAAGTGGTTTAGGATATAGTTCAGCAGGAAGATGATAGACTTAAAATCAATAGGCTATAGAGATACTAAAAATCCCAGTATAGCTATACCTGAATGATGCTCTGGTTCTCTCTCTCTCATAAACAAATTCATATTTCTAAATTAAATAAAACTAAACAGACTTTGGGAACCAGGCCATAGTGTGCTCACTAGAGAGCTCCTGTGGCTTATTACAATGAACAAATATCATATTTCAAGGTACTGATCCTCACCTGTGGGGGTCACGGGGTGTGGGACTTCAAGAGCAGTGAATCTATGCTATAATATCTCTCTTTTTTCCCCCCTCTATTATCCTCTTTCACCTTGATTTTTCTGTGTGTATAGCCAATAAATACATCAAGAAAATATTTTAAAACTAAACACTGCTAACACATGCATTCCATAGGATTGGAAGTCAAATATTTCTACATTTATTATATTTGTGACAGCTCATAAGAGTAGTCTGGATATTGACAACTTCTATGTCACTTAATTAATTTATGTCATCTGTATAATTAAATATATGTAGAAGACTTATAGAGAAAATGATTGCTTCATTGATAATTTATCATGATCTTTCAAAGATAGGTTATATCTTTACATGTGACTGGCATAAATATCAGTATGTTTTAAGTGTTATAATGTTTAATTTCCTAAGGATTGAGCAGTAACATGAATCAGTCAGAAAATAATAGATTAAAAAAAATCAGTATCAACAAAGTTCATGTAATTCTACAAAAGAAGACTTACTGGTTTAAGTTCTTAAAGAAATAATTGATCTCGTCAAGTAAAATTTCAATTTGTCTAGCCCTTTTATGCCCTTCAATGAGTGTTTGTCTTGTGTTAATATTGTTTATGTTCCCATTTGCCCATGGCTTTAGTAAAGGACACTTGTTTTAGTTTTATTTACAAGTCACTAAGTGACTGTCAACAGGGCTTCACCTGGAATGGACTGCTGATCTATGTTATTGGCTTTAGATTTGCTCTGTATTGAGTTTAGAGTCTCTGTTAGCTTATTTAGCTAAAGATCTCTAAGTGCCAAATACATTTTATCACTTGCTCAAGCACCAATTTACATATAATATGTAAAAATAGTGAAGAATAGATATTCACATAATCATGAAATCAAGGTCATTGTAAATTCACTACTTGAACAATGTCAAATTAGTCTTAAAAGCAGGGTTTATTTATTTATTTATTTTGGACTTGTAATGGGAAAAAAAACCTAAAGCTGTAAACAAGTACTTCAAAACACGAAACTGTCATAAAACTATATTCCATAAATATATATATATGTATGCATACATATATATATATATATATAAATTATGGAATCAATTCAGAACTTTCATAATCTTAATGGATAAATTTCAGTAATGACTTGGTAAACAGGGTAGACTGTTAAAGTTGAAGTACATTATGTTAATATATTCATTTCCAAAGACTGTAGATATTTTAAAACCATTTAAATATTCATTAGATAGTATTTCGGGGGCCAGGTGAAGGTGCACTCAGTTAAGTGCACATAGTACTAAGCACAAACTTGTGAATAGCTGGAGCCCCAGATCCCCAAGTAGTGAAGCAGATCTATAGGTGTCTATCTTCTTCTCTTCCTCTCTATCTCCCCCTCCTCTCTCAATTTCTTTCTGTCCTATCCAATAAAATGGTCAGTACTGAGCCTCAGAAATAACCCTGGAAGCAAAAGAAAGAAAACAAGAAAAGAAAGAGAAAAAACAATCTTATGTTTTAGAAAATGTCTTTAGCGTGCCTTCACAAAAGGCATTTCATTCCTCCTTATAGGATTAGTTCTATACCAGTCATGAATAGAATGATATTTAATATTTCCCATCATCTAAGGATGACAAAAGCTAGAAATACACAGAAGTAAAATGAAATAGTGTCACCATGTAAAATATATAATACGATCATAGTAATAGTTGTAATCTGAGGAGTATATGGAAGCAGAGGAGGAAGAATCATTATAGTGTTTATCAGAAGCTTTTGAGGATGACAAAAATTTGAATGAGCACTATCAACAGAGAGAGAAGTATATGCAGTCACCAGAAAGGAAGATAAAGAATGACACATTTGGAGAGTAACTAGAAAGAAACTATCCATTTAGTACAAAATAACAGTACTCTATAAAAGACTGAAAAGATAAGGATGGTTAAGTTTATAGAGGAATGCTCATATATATGATAAGCTGAAATGTTTGGACTTTTTCCTAAGGGTAATGGATGCTCTTAAATACTATTAAGTAGACAAGTGGAGTGGAGATATTTGAATTTAAAAGCATTTTTATGACTTCACTAAATTTATATGTTGTGGAGCAAAAGAAAAACAGTAGTGTTTAAAATGGTGTGGAGATTGAAGTGAAAAATGCTAATTGTGATTTAAATAAATACTTTCAGGTGGAATGTAGAAAAATGAATGCATTTAAAAATACTTAGAAGATAGGAAATATATATATATATATATATATATATATATATATATATATATATATAGCCAAGGCTGTCCCTCGGACTTGATATCTGCACAGTGAATCCACTGATCCTGGTAGCTATTCTTTCCTTTATTTATTTTTTCCATACCTACTCCATAGAAAAAAATGAGAGGGGAGGATATCAGAGAGGGAGAAAGAGAGAGAGAGAGATACATGAAGAATATTCTTCAGAGGTCCTAAAGCTTTCCCCATGTAAGTAGGGAATGGGGGCTCAAATCTGGATACTTATACACCTTGATGTGTGAACTAAAGTTGGAGTGCCACTCTCCAGCATCCAGTCAATGGAATTTGATAATTTATGGAATATATAGTAATGACATTAGGAGCTGTGAGGGGTTAGTCTCAACTTTTAATCTTATGCAACAAATTGGATGGATAATGCATTCTTTTTATTTATTTATTTATTTATTTATCATTACTTTTATTACTACTACTATTTTTTTTACTATAGTACTGTTCAGCTCTGGCTTTTGGTGATGCAGGGAATTAAACTTGGACCTTTTAATAATTTTTACTTATTTTAGATAGAGACAGAGAGAAACTGAAGGGAAATGAAAGATGGAGAGAGAGAGAGATACTTGCAGCAATGTTCCTTGTACTACTGAACAATCTATTTTCAAGTAACTTAATTATATGTCCCAGGAAAGTAATATGCTTAAGAATATCATTCTCAGGATGATAATACTCAAAAGGTACAGTACCTATTAAAATTTATCAGGAAGGAAAGTAATAGCAAAAACATGTGAGATAGTAAACAATAAAATACAACAACATAGTTCAATATGAGAGAAGATGTTGAAACACTTTTACAATATTATCATATCAAAATGTTTAACAGAAATAGAACACAAATAGAAAGATCTAAGTCAAGTGCTAATCTTGAAATATATGCTATTTGGGACATTTACTCAATAATTGATACTTACAGAACGTCAAATAATATTTTAAAAGGTAACAGTAAATTCAAGACAATTTCAATAGTACCATTATACTAACCTAGAAATGTTAGGGAATGCTGAAATTTGAGGAGAATGGAACCAATACTGGGTGAAGGAGAAAGATAGCTTTATTCTTACTTGTGGAGAACCCCAGTAATCCTGTGGGCTCTTGCCATTGTAACACTCTTTTATACTGGGAAGTGGAAGCAAGGTAAATTAGCCTCAGATTATAGAAGCAGTAGGAGAAGTATATTCAAGGGGGTCAGGGTATAGGGAATCTTGTATGTCAGAACCAGGAATGAGGTTGTCGGGTAATCAAAATTAAACGAAGTTATTAGAGAAAGAAGAAAAGAAAGGGAAACTAAAAGCAGGATCTGACTAAATTGAGAGTAGGGCATAAAAGTAAAAACCCTGTGGTGATGGGAGGGTGGACATTTGGCTTCCTGGGGCAGCGGGAGGAGGGGTGGGGGGTGGGTCCTTTTGGTGGTGGGAATAGTGTTTATGTAAACTCCTATTAAAGTGTAGTCATATTTAATTAATATGAGGGGAGAGGGGAAATATTGATCATATGTCTCCTAAGACAGCAGAAACTTCACATTGTCCACTATAGAGCCTATATTTCCCCAGTCCTGGAACCTTAGGGTGGGACCCACTTTCCTGCATGCTTCTCTCAGTTCATATCAAATAACTTTGCATCCGCCTATCACAACCTAATCAATGCAAGAGTGCCTCCCCAGCATGCTTCACTTCAGACTGTGTCCAGAAACTTCAGGTGTGGAAGGCAACCCTTCAGCTTCATCACTCGGGTGAGACCTTTCCTTTCATAGTATCTTCTAATTCCATTCTAGGTAGTCCACTCCCCAATAAAGTCCCCAAACCTAGATATAGACAAGGTCCCCTGAGATAGAGCATTTGTTCACACATGTCCATAAACCAGGGAAAAATATATACCTGAAAGCAGAAGTACACAAGAGTCTGCAGGGAATACCCTCCAACACTTCATCTGCACTATTCCAGCCTTTAGGTCCATGATTGTTCAACAATTTGTTTGGCTTTGTATTTTAACTCTTTTTTGTCTTTTTTTCTTTGTATTTATTTATTTTAAAGGAGACATTATTATTTTAAATATTATTTATTAATTAAATATTTACTTAAAATAATATTTAATATTATTTATTATTATAATTTATTTAAAGGAGACATTAACAAAACCATAGAATAAGCGGGGTACAGTTCCACACAATTCCCACAACCCGATCTCCATATCCCATCCCCTCCCCTGATAGCCTTCCCATTCTCTATCTCTCTGGGATTATGAATCCAGGCTCTTTGTGGGTTGCAGAGGGTGGAAGGTCTGGCTTCTGTAATTGCTTCCCTGCTGAATATGGGCCTTGACTGGTCGGTCCATACTCCCAGTCTGCCTCTCTCTTTCCCTAGTAGGGTGGGGGTTTGGGGAAGCAGAGCTCCAGTATATATTGATGGGGTCCTCTGTCCAGGGAAGTCTGGTCAGCATCTTGCTGGCATCCGGACCTGGTGGCTGAAAAGAGAGTTAACATACAAAGCCAAACAAATTGTTGAACAATCATGGACCTAAAGACTGGAATAATGCAGATGAAGTGTTGAGGGGTATTCCCTGCATGCTTTTGTGTACTTCTGCTTTCAGGTATATATTTTTCCATAGTTTATGGGCACGTGTGAACATATGCTCTATCTCAGGGGACCTGGACTATATCTAGGTTTGGGTACTTTATTGGGGAGTGGAACACCTGGAATGGAATTAGAGAATACTATGAAAGGAAAAGTCTCACCCGAGTGATGAAGCTGAAGGGTTGTCATTCCACACCTGAAGTCTCTGGTCACAGTCTGAAGTGAAGCATGTTGGGGTGGCACTCTTTGTGTTGATTAGGTTGCGATCCAAAGATGCAATATTATTTGATTTGAATTGAGAGCAGCATGCAGGAAAGTGGGTCCCACCCTAAGGTTCCAGGACTGGGGGAAATATAGGCTCTATAGTGGAAATGTGAGGTTCCTGCTGTCTTAGGGTTCAAGAAGACAATGGATAGTTATTGTTATCATCACCCTAGATCCATACTCCCAGAGGGATAGAGAATGGGAAAGCTATCAGGGGAGGGGATGGGATATGGAGATCAGGTGGTGGGAATTGTGTGGAGTTGTACCCCTCCTATCCTATGGTTTTGTTAATGTCTCCTTTCTTAAGTAAAAAAAAAAAAAAAACTACACACTGAATCAGACTTATTCAATTAGTACTATGGACTTAGTTTCACATAAAAGAATCTCACGTCAATATGCT
The DNA here is from genome assembly GCF_950295315.1 of Erinaceus europaeus. Taxonomy (NCBI): domain Eukaryota; kingdom Metazoa; phylum Chordata; class Mammalia; order Eulipotyphla; family Erinaceidae; genus Erinaceus; species Erinaceus europaeus. Next base: position 101,806,066 of record NC_080166.1, read on the forward strand.
CTCCAGAGCAGCAATTAAAAAGTTGAACTGACTAAAAGTCAACAACTCCCTTGTATTTGTGAGGGAGGAATAAACACAGATAAAATCATAGCTAAGATAAAGAGATAGACAGAGGAACACGGGGAGTCTCCAGAGACTTACTTTGGAAACCGATTGCCTATATAGAAAATGGAATTGAAATTGACTGACTGCTTAAGACTCAAAATGAAAAGCAACAGAGTTTTAACTTCCTGAAGGCCTAGTCCCATGGATTAGTTGTGTGATTTACCTTCAGGAGCACAACCACCAACCAGTTTCTCAAGGAATGTATCAGAGAAACACCCCTCCAGGCTTTGGGCAAGATCAAGACAAAAAGAATACAATTGAAACTAATGTAACTATCTGGCTAGCCACCCACTGAGCTTCAGGGAAGAATACCAGTGTTTTCTAGGCCATCAACAACAGCAATTCCATTGCTTCAGGGATTGGTCTAAATGGGAGAATTGGGGTAGTCACCACACCCAGGAGAATTGTGAAAAACAAAGTCAATCTCAGTGCAAGCAGTGATAGATACTTCTTAGGCCAAACATTTGCAAGATTACATATTTTGGTAAAAAAAGAAAAAGAAAAAGTACATATACATGCACACATAATTGAGAAATCTAAGTAGTGGGAAGGACTTGATAAGCTCCGAGATACCCAGTGCTCTGAAAGTTTTAAGTACAGATATAAGACAGGATACAAACAGCTCAGAGAATCTAGAAGTTCATTTTTATGAATGTATATGAAGTCTTGAGGGAGCAGGAAGTAAAGCTGAGGTCTAACTGTAAACTGCCAACACTTGATATGTATTCTTCAAACCACACAGAAAACCATCACAAAGAAAGGAAGTCTTACTATTCTAAAGCAGAACCTCTGACAGTGGTTAAGTTATGCTGCCCCAAAGTAATAATTAAGAAGACTGATTTAAAGATAAAAACAATTCACACTGTCTTTCCCATCCCCCTCAGGCCAACTCCCAGTAAAAATATTAATTGACATGAAAAACATCACTGGCCTCTTATTGCAGGAGAGTGGTTCTAATAAATTGATTCATGCGAATTCCCACTAAATTAACAGAGAAGTGCCAAAATCAACAACAATCCTTAGTTCAACATATTTTAGAACTACTTCAACATATTATCTGATTTGCCCAGTTTTCAGCACTACCACCAATATCAAAATTAAAAGATAGGCAAGTTAACCATATGGAATAGAGAACAGAAACAAACCTATGTTTATAAAGTCCCACGTTGAACTTAGGAAGCTAAGACTTCAAAAACGTTTATTATTAATATGTTTACAATGCTAAAACAAATTTACGCTTAGAAAATTGAATTAAATATTGTCTCTGATTTTCTCGGTTCTTGTTATCTGTGCATTTGAGATCAGATGATGGTTGCTGAGGTAAAGGAAGGGAAAGAGAGAGAACAATGCATTGCTCTTTCACAGGGCAAATTTATTGAGAGCAGACTAGACTAGCCCTCCTATGAGGAAATAGGTTAAGAGGGAGAGTGAAAAGGGTCTCCTACAAAGAAATAGGAGGTGATCCTGTAGTGGGATGCCATACTCAGCAAGGACTGGGACACTGGGACGTTCATAAAGAGATTCATTATCTTTTTGATTTTGGTGGCAGCTTCACAGGTTGCACCTTTGGGTCACCAAGTCAGCTCCTGATACGGTCCCTCTAATGGTTGCGTGGATTTCTTGTTCTCTGCCCAACTGGGTGTGTGTGGCAACTTCTACAGTTTATCTGCTTGACTTATTGGAATATCTCAAGGACTCTGTCTTCTGATACCATAGGAACCAAAGAGTTTTTTGGTTGTTTGTTTGTTTTTTGTTTTTTTGTCTTCTGCCTAGGGCACCTCTCCCAACCTGTCAGTGTCCCTATCTTTCTCAATATGACAACAGGAGATGCAGCAACTACATAATATGAATAAGGAGGTGGATATTTTTTTAAATGAACTGAGTAGAAACCATGATTTTGGAATAATATTATAGAAATGAAACAGAATCACTTAAGGAGTCCAACAGAGCACTGGCACTTTAGAAGACATAGTCTGGTATATATATATATATATATATATATATATATATATATATATATATATATATATATATATCAAAAGAAATATTCAAAGAAATATTCAATCTGAAGAAAGGAAGAAAGTAATTTAATAACTAAACAGTAGCAGAGACATATAAGTGTAGCAGGAAAAGACAAAAGAAAAAATTGAAAATAAAGGCTAAAAATATACCAGATTTTACTATTTTGTTTAAGGAAGGCATACATATCTGTATGTGTTGTTTTCGACGGGGTATGTTGTTTTCGCCGGGCTGGCTTCACGGGTGGGTAACAGACGACCAGGGACTCATGGTTGAGCTGTAGGCAGTATCTCTTTATTCATGTAGGACGCAGCACAATCTAAGACGAGCTAAGTTAAACTCAAAGTACAGTACAGTACAACTTACAATGCTGTCTTTATATATACTTGCCAAGTAGGGTGGAAATAGCATGTGACATAGAGAGGGTGGAGAGAAAAGTGACTGGCGAAAATCAGAGTGTGACAAGGAGGGGGTGGAGCAGGCGAGAATCCTATCACTGAACCACAAATGCCCTGGAGGGAGGGTGGTACTTGTTAACAGTGGTTATGTAAATAGAATGAAGTGGTTATGTAAATAGAATAGTGTTAAGCAGGGGGGAATTAAACCAAATGAAACAGAAGGGGTCTCATGCATACCAACATGTATGTGTATAAGAAGTATCTGTCTTCTTGCTGCTGCTCTATAAGCAACTAGAGTTGATTTCTGTGTGATTCAGGGAAACGAGCTCCAAATTCTAAGGTAGAACAAAAAAAAAAATGTATGCCACAAATAATTATAGTCATTTAGTTCATTCATGTCAGCAAAAAATTGGAATATATTTCATGAATGAATTCTAAGAATATTTTTCCAAGAATAATGGAGTGTTACATTAGAATGGGTTGATTTATTGATTTGGGTATATTTTATAATTTGGGATGTAAAAAGGACAGCCTGCAAAGTTAGAGATGACTCAAGCAGTCTGAAATGTTGACTGAAACTTGATCTTAAAATGTGTTGGCTTGGACTCAATTAGGTTGTGATACTAAAAAAGTTCAGGAAAAATAGAAGGAAAAATTGAAAAGGTTGAAGGTAATATAATTTCTGGAGTATATTTATCATGTGTTACTGGCACATCCATCTGCCCTGTATAGCTTCCAGTCAAGAATATATTCACTTCAATAAAACTTAAGGTACATTAGTGAAGGCTGCAACATTCTCCGCATAAACTCTTGTGGTCACTGAGGAGACCAAAAGTGATGAAGAGAAATGGCATCACTCACATGGATAAATAATTTCCATGAGTATGAACATAGCAAAGTCAATAGATACTACATATTAGTATTTAATAGTCAGAGAAATGCATATACTTGAATAGGCAGAAATTAAGAGTTAAGTAGAAATTGCAATATAGATATTGTATAATCAGTGGCCAATTAATGGTGGGTAATTAATAATTAAATAGCATATCAAAAATTATAATATTACTTGATAAGACATTAAAATATTAGTTGATAAAATATTCATGTTCAGAGAAGATGTGTTTGCATTGTCATAACAGAAAGAAATACACTATTTTTTTTGTTTGCCTCCATGGTTATCTTTGGGGCTTGGTGCTGACACTGTGAATCTGCTGCTCCTGGTGGCCATTTATTCCATTTTATTGGATAGGACAGAAAGAAGTTGAGAGAGGAGGGGGAGATAAGGTGAAAGAAAGAGAGACATCTAAAATGCTTTGTAGCTTGTGAAGCTTCTTAGCTGAAGGTGGGGAGTGTGGGCTCAAACCCTGGGTCCTTGGGCCAGTCACTGTGATCAGTATTATGTTCACTTAACTGGGCATGCAACCGCCTGACCCCAATACACTCTTTCTAGTCTTTATTCTAAAGTCTTCTTATCCCTTGACTGAAGGAGAGGCTAGATTTCCTTATAGAACACCATTGCAACATTGAAGAGTACAAACTGTGATTACAATTCTAAGAGTATGGCTAAAGGAATTGAGATCATTAATAAAGGTGACAGAATACTTGCAAATGGAAATTATTCAACACTTTTCAGAATATACAGGCATTAACATCATGACATACGATTTTCTGAGAAAAAAGAACAACGCTATGCTACTCAGAAAGTAAAAGGGTTTTGATACAAGGTCTTCACAAAGAAGGACAGTAAACATGTAGAGAAACTCAGTAATTATTTATAGCACTTCTTTGATATACAACTAGAATAAGCATAATTTATACCATATTTCAGGAAAAAAACTCAGTTTTGGCAAGAACTCATTATAGTTTCTTTTCTATAATAACAGCAGGCATAATCTATGTCCCCAATAATTACAAACACTTATTCATTAGTTAATTAAGAGATATTCTAATTTATGCACTTTTGAAGTTAAAAGAAAATTTAATTTTTCCTTTATGGGAAGTAGTGTATTATTGTAGAGTTGTTGACAGATAGGTACAACATCTCATCTCCCTGTGATAGTTACCTTGTCAAACTCTCAACCCCAACTGAGATCATTTGCTACCATCATTTACCAGACAATAATACCTCCCCAGCCCATTCCTTCCCTTCCTTCTCCAGAGTCCTTTCCTTTGGTGTAATACACCAAACCCAGTCCAAGTTAACTTTGTGTTTTCCCTTTCTATTCTTATTGTCTAAGTTCTACCTATGAATATGATCATCTGGTATTTGTTTCATTTGCCAGATATCAAAACCAGTTTCAGTTTACATCTGTCCAGAGACTACCATCATACCTTCCTTGCACATACTAAGAGTGAAGTGTGTACAAAAGATGAAAATATCCATTATATTTATTAAAGTACAAATAATACTGTAAAGCCTTATTGTCAAGGGGGTCGGGTGGCAGCTCAGTGGGTTAAGTGCACACAGCACAAAGTGCAAGGCTAAGGATCCCCACCTGCAGGGGGGTCACTTCACAACCAGTGAAACAGGTCAGCAGATATCTTTCTCTCCTCCTCTCTGTCTTCCCCTCCTCTCTCAATTTCTCTCTGTCTTATCCAATAACAATAACAACCACAACAATGGCAACAACAACAGCAACAACAAAAAAGTCTTATTGTCAAAACAATAAACCAGAGTAACTATACATTTTAAAGGATTGCAGAAACTATAGCCCCAATTCAAGACCTGCCTGGAAGATGCAGAAATGAGAATTCCTATTACATGTTCATTTACTTAGCTGTATTCCTTATGTAAATGATGCATACATCATAACAATAAATTGTGAATTATATTCATCTTAAGTAGATGACAGATCAAATTGGTAACATTTTTTTGCAAACACCTTTCCAGATATATTATCTCACTTGGAAATATTTTTACCCAGCACTTGGTTTGCAGTTATTAATTTGGGGAATGGCTCCTCTCCCCTGTTCCAATTTACATGCATCATATAGGTTGTTTGTTATCATCTGGATGGAATGACAGTTCAATTTCTTTCCTAAGAGCCATGCCATGTCTCTTAGTCTAGTCCATAATCTCTTCATTGATATGTTATGATGTCTTATCTGTAGCTCTATGTCAGTCTATAGTGAGGTAAATAAAAATTTACTTTCATTTTATGTCCTTATCTTAGTGTGGGCCAGACACAGTTCTCAAATCGGAGCTTGAACATAAAACTTTGGGTACTACTGAAAACAATTCAGCAAGGTATTAATTGTAACCCAAAGACAATCACAGTGGTCAGTAAAACTCAAGATGCCATGCTGATTAGACTTAATAAAAATAATAGACCATCTAGCAAGTATCTAGTATATTGCATCTCAGATAGTGAAAAATAAATCATTTTATAAAATTTCATTATTGTGAAATTTCTGCCCAGAAACTATTACTTGGTCATGTTAGAGCATCCAAAATAAAATGATTGTTGCATTTTTTCCAGAAAATGAATAAAAGGAAATAATTCTTATTAGGATATTATCTCAATTTTACAAGCAATAAAAATCATATGTCTATATGGCTTATTAGTGGATTATTAAAGGATTCTGGAAGAATTTAAAGACGGGTGCTGTCTTTGTTGATCTCACAGCAGCCTATGACATGGTCTGGCACCGTGGTCACCTGGTCAAGATCTCAAGATGCCTGCCTCCATGGGTGGCCAACACTATATCGTTTCTTCTCCAAAACAGAAGTTTCCGGGTACATCTGGGTGACAAGTCTAGCAGATGGAGACTTGTCTCAAGTGGCCTCCCCCAGGGCTCTGTTCTGGCTCCTACGCTATTTAATATTTACACCAATGACCTCCCAGAAACTTCTTCAAGGAAGTTCATCTACGCCGATGACATCTGCTGTGCAACTCAGGCATCCAAGTTTGACATCCTCGAGGAAACACTCACGAAAGACATGTCTCTGATATCTGATTACTGTAAAAAATGGCGACTAATCCCTAGCACTGCAAAAATGGTATCATCTGTTTTCCATCTACACCATGCCTCGGCCTCGAGTGAGCTTAATGTGCAGCTTGACGATACAAGAATCCGGCATGAAGCCCAGCCAGTCTATCTTGGCGTTACTCTCGATCGCACTCTGTCATTTCACGAACATCTCATAAAAACTGCAGCAAGGGTGGGCGCGAGGAATAACATCATTGCAAGACTGGCCAGCTCCTCATGGGGCGCGAGCGCTTCCACACTACGATCATCCTCTCTGGTATTATGCTATTCCACTGCAGAATACTGTGCCCCAGTATGGTTCCGTAGCCCCCATGTCCACTTGGTCAATACCAAATTATATTCCTCCATGAGGATAATTTCTGGAACCATCCGTTCCACCCCGGTTCCATGGCTGCCAGTTCTTAGCAACATTGCCCCGCCAGATATTCGTCGGGATGCGGCATCATCTAAGTTCATTTCCCACGTCTACGCTTGACGGACCTGCCAATATGCGTGGATATCTTCGCCCACCCTGTTCAATGCTTGACGTCTCGTCACCCAATCTGGTCCCCTGTGCCTACACTGAACTTCTCTGTTCCAGTCTCTTGGAAACAGAGCAGGCAGTCAGCTGAGGTAAAGAACAAACACCTCATCACAGACCCCTGCAAGCGTCAACCCGGCTTTGACCTAGCACATTATGATTGGGCCCTCCTCAATAGCTATCGAACAGACCATGGCCAGTGTGCCGCTATGTTCCATCGCTGGGGAGCCAGAGATGACCCGAACTGCCCCTGCAGCTACAGACAGACTATGACCCACATAGTCAACGACTGCCACCTCTCCAGATTCAAAGGAGGTCTCGAAACTTTACATCAGGCTCAACCTGATGCTGTTGACTGGCTACGGAAGAAGGGCAAACGCTAGAAGAAGAATTAGTGAGGTGACCATATGGTTGCCATTTTGAGTAAGAGTTGGAGCAAGAAAAAGTTCTACAACAATATCAAGCTGTTATGAAAGGTATTATACTTTTGTCTTTGCCTTATAATTAAATAGATTTAAATATAATTGTTGCATCTTTGACAAATGCCATGCTTATATAAAGTCACCATAGCTTTAACAAGAGAGTCACTATAATAGATTTCCAGAGTTTTAGAGAAATATTGTGCTCTTTCTAGAATAATGTTCTGTCTTATAAAATCTCATTGGATTCTAGTAGAACTAGAATATCAGTAAATCTAATGTGTGTTAACTTGCCACCTATGTAACTCTCATAATGTAGCTATAAAATTTTACTTATAATTTCTTTGGAGATGGTCACATCAGATTCTACAGCCTATGTTTCTCATCTTTTTCAGTGACTCTCCAGGAGATTCCTGCAATATGAAGAACTAGAGGAAAAAACAGAGTTTCAGAGGAAATTCCAGCTTCAATCTCTGCTTGTTCCATTCAGTGTGTCCTCACAACCTGGTACTCCTAAAATATGCCCTTCCTTTTATAATTGCCCTTCTTGTGGCAATTTCTCTGAGTTTCTAGGTTGTTTCTCATTTTCCCAGTCATAATTGTGATAATATTCTGGTGCAGTTACTATAGACGATTCTTTCTTTTTGTGGTTTACTTTTTCAGCTACCCAACACCTGCTCAACCATTTTATTAGTTTAAATCTTCTTTATTACCTTCTGCAATTTATATTTTATTGAGTTGACCCAGAATTATACTCTTATAATTATTTTTCAACCTATTTCAGTAATGTTCATAATTACACAGACTTGAGCCACATCCTGAAAAACTCAAGGACAAAGCACAGTAAGATCCAACTAAAAACTGGAGCTGGCTCTGACATTTATTTTCTACTCATTGTTATTTTTCTCTTGATGTGATTGAAGAGAAATTCAGCTCCAAAGACTGTCTGCAATTTTTTTTTTTTGTTCTCCAAGTATTACAGACTACAATTTGCAGATATTTTTGTGGTTACTAGCCAGTTTATCTCATCTCTCAATTCCAAGTAGTTTTTTATACATTTGTAAGCTTATGTAACTAAAATTTCTTAAGACTGCTTTCATATGTAATGTTCTCATGGAATTATTTCTTAGAATCCCCAAAGACAAACTTAAGTAAAATTGAATCTTATTCAGAAACCTAATATTAGCTAGTATAATGTCTAATATAATATTTCAAAATATAAACATCGTAAGTTAGTATGTTCACCTCTCCATTAAAGATAATAATTCTATCAGATACTGTACTTGAGTCATTTCAGAATTTCTTATCTCTTCTCTTTTTTTGTTTGACTTTCCTGTTACAGTTGAAACCACTTAGAAAATATGAGCTTAGAAAGTATGAGCCTAGGTCAGATGGATGGACTTTACAGTAAATTATATTTATATATTTTGCCCATATTTGGGAGCTCTCTCTGCTCTGCTCTAGCTTTGTAGTCCTATTCTCAACTCTGACCCCATCTTCCCAGACAATGGTGCATAGTCCATCTGCATGTTAGCTATTGGGATCAGGAAAAAATTAGTAAAGTCATGGGCCCCTTGGAACATACTAGCTTTTTCCAAAATGGAGACTTCCAAATCTCATCTGCTATATTTTTACCATTAGGTTCCTGATTATTAAACAATTTGCTCTGTTTTATATCTTAATGCTTTTTCAGCCACCAAGTTGAAGATGCTTTGGCATTCTCTCTTTCACCTCAACTTGAGCTTTTTCTTGTTACCTAATGTATTCCCTTATGGCTATGACTTTTCCTCTTAGTATAGCCTTAGCTGTGTCCCAAATATTTTGATAGCTTTGTCTTCATTTTCATTTGATTCTAAGAACATTTTAATTTCTACCTTGATTTTTCTTTTTGAACCAGTAGTAGTTAAGTAGTGTGCTACTGATTTTCCATATCTTGGAAGTTTTACAAATTTTGTATTTGTTGTTAAGTGTTTAATTCAACTGTTGTTTGAGGAGATGCTTGGGGTAATTTCAGTGCTCTTGAATTTGTTTGCATTGTCTTTGTGGACTAACATATGATTTATTCTTGAGAGTGTCATATGTGGACTTGAAAATGTGTATTCCAGTTTGTTTGGGTGAAGATACTCTGAAAAATGTCCAGTAGTTCTAGTTTATCTGTTCATTCAATTCTATTGTTTACGTAATGATTCTCTGCCTAGTTTACGTATCAAGTTAAAATAGTGGAGTGTTGAAGTCTCTTATTGTTGAAGTCTCTAATTATCACTGTTTTACTATTGATGTATTTTTGTAGATTTTGCAGTAGATGTTTGACATATATAGATGACCTTTCATTGGATACATGAATATTAATAATTGTTAAGTCCTCCAGGTTGAATGATCTTCTAAGCATTATTCAATTTCCATCCCTATCTTTTATTATTTTATGTATTTTTACATTATATACATACATATATATATATATACATATATATATATATTATTTATACAAAGGAAACACTGACAAAACCATAGGATAAAAGGGGTACAACTCCACACAGTTCCCACCACCAGAACTCCAGATCCCATCCCCTCCCCTGATAGCTTTCCTATTCTTTAACCCTCTGGGAGTATGGACCAAAGGTCAATATGGGATGCAGAAGGTTGAAGGTGTAGCTTCTGTAATTGCTTCCCTGCTGAACATGGGCATTGACAGGTCAATCCATACTCCCAGCCTGCCTCTTTCCCTAATGGGGCAGGGTTCTGGGGAATCAGAGCTCCAGGTCACATTGGTGGGGTTGTCTGTCCAGGGAAGTCTGGTTGGCATCATGCTAGCATCTGGAACCTGATGGCTAAAAAGAGAGTTAACATATGAAGCCAAACAAATTGTTGACTAATCATGAAGCTAAAGTCTGGTGTAGTGCAGATGAAGTGTTGGGGGGTGTTTCCATTTTGTAGATAGTAGTAGACATAGTAGTTTTTTTTTCTTTTCTCTCTCTCTCTCTCTTCCCTCTGAGCCTGAAATCTTACATGCAGGTGGATCCTAGTTATTGTCTGGGGATATGAAATCATGGCTGACAAAATGACCAGAATGCTGTATCAAGGAAGAGTAGCTCCCAAATATGGGAAAGGTTTATAAATATTGTTGACTGTAAACCCTATTGATTTGATCTGATCTGGGACCCATATTCAGCTTAGGAGCCTATGTGACATCTGCATCCCTATAAATCTGAGCTCACATTCTGTGATCATGAGTAGGAACATTCCAAGCTGCCCCAATATCAGGACCCATCTTCTTCAGGTGTAGCATAGAGTATGTTGTTCAGCCTCCCTTCAGAGGATAGAACATACTCTTACCATTGCTGATCCAAGTTGAGGGCAAGGTTGTATGGGGTACCACAGTGGGATCTATTGTGTTGTTCCTGATAGAGTTGACTGGTATCATTGGGGAGAGGGATATATTTGAAGTCTAGGCCCATCATATCTGTTTAGTAATCTCAAGACTCCCTGAATAGGGCCCCAGCTGATGGGGTGGTCTGATAATGACTAAAGAGTCACCTTTAAAGTATGCCAGTCTCTTGCCCATATTCAGCTTTTGCAGTCCTTGCTTTGATAAGGTTAGCTTTGGAGTGAGTGAGGGAATTGCAGTAAGACATAGGTGAGGAGGATATTGCCAAATAATGTGATTACAGCAATAACTATCCATTGCCTTCTTAAACCCTAAGACCGCAGAAACCTCCCACTTTCTCTACTTTATGTATTTTAGTCTGTTGTGTCAGATATGAGAATAGCTGTTCCTGCCCTTTTTTTTAATGATCCATTATCTTGTATGATAGTTTTCCATCCTTTCACTTTGAGTCTGTTTGTCTTGTTATGTTAAATGAGATTTCTGTAGAAAACACATGGTCAGATTATGTTTTCTCATCCATTTTCCTACTCTGTGCCCTTTAATGGGTAAATTGAGGCAATTGACATTTATTGATATTACTAATTTAAGATATCTCAATGTCAATATTCTAAACTTTTTTGAGTGTTCTGATATATGAAATTTTTTGGTGATGTTGTCCTTGATTGTAGGAGGACATTTAGAATTTATTGCAGAGCAGGTATGGTAAAGTTGATTCCTTTAACTGTTGTTTATTTGAGGTTTTTATCCCTCCATGTAGTCTAGTAGATACACTTTTAACCCCTTTAGTATGCTTTCTTCCCCTTACTCTCTCCCTGTAGCAATTTAAATTGTATAATAAGAATATAATATTATACTCGAGAACAAATTGTAATATTCCTATAACATAGTTGTGATATCTTATCACCTAACATTCACTTGTGAGCTCTACCAATATTTATTTCTATGACTCCAAATGAAACAAATTAAAGTAATAACCAGTTCCAAAATAAGAAATGTAGACAACAAACAATTAAGAGAATGCAAAAGACAACAAGAGGAAGAAATACTGAGATACTGGCAAGTGTTATTGGTATTATATCAAAAAATAATTTAATAACAAATATTGGAAATATCATGTCCTATTTATATGTAACAGAAGATTACCATACACTATACATTAAATTAAATCACAAAAGGATCAAAACAGACTTAATAAAAATATTTAAAAAATAAAAGATCAAAACTTAAAATTCATTAAAAAATATTCTATAATCCTGAATTCAAAAAGATGAAAAGAATTCTTAAACACAAATAATGCAAGCATATCACTTAGCAAATACACACACAGATACACAAACACTTATATGCTTTCACAATGAGACATACATACACAGTGACAAACTAATGAAAGACATGTGAATTACATACACTGAAGTTGATTTTGGAAAATGTCTCCCCAAGTCTATATGACAAATGATCTAAGAGTCAAATATATGAAGAAAAGTTCAAAAAAAGTATAAGTGGTAAATAAATGTTTTAAATTATCTTCAAATTTCTTTATTCTCAGGCTTTTGCTAATTAAAACAAGTTTGTGGATTACCCATAAATTTCCAAAATGTAATGAAATCTAAGAAAGTTAACTGTTTATGAAGATATGAGAAAAATTTCATAAACTTAGTGACATATGTTTGCACACATTTTTATTTTTCATTTTCAATTTTTAGGAAGTGGAAATATATCTGGATGCATTCACTACACATAATCTCCCAATTAAATTGTTAAATGGGGCTGCAACTTAATCTGGAGGCTGCACTAGGGAGGGCTTTTGGCAAACTTCACTTCCTTGTGATTTCAGAACATTTAGCAACTTACTCCTGAAATGTGGCAGGAGACGGAGAACCTCTGCTGCTCTAGTGCCTCCCCTTCAGTCTGTGCACCACACATTTGCTAACTCTAGCAGGTTTTTCCTTCTGCTTCATTTTATTTCCCAAACTTATGACTGGATCTATTGATATGCTCAACTATTTGTATTACTAAGTAGAACCAATATGATTAAAACTTGAAAAGATAGAGAACAAAATTTCTCCTGACCCCACTTCAGTTACCCACTTTCCCCAATGCAGCCAATATTACCAGTTGTGTGTATGTGTGTGTGTGTGTTTAGAGATGAGTCATCGTCACAAACACACACATACACACAGACTCACCAGTTATTTTTCATATTGCCATATGCGCACACCATCCTACTTCACTGTAAACATTATAACATTGCAGAACTCTCAATTGTACATCACTGAAAAGCAAAATAGTGTAAACTACATTAAAGTAAACTAACTACTACAGATCAAAACCTTTACCATGCTTTTACCTTATTCTATAGACGCAAGAAAACTTTTGGGGAGTTGGGTGGTAGCACAGCGGGTTAAGCGCATGTGCTGCAAAGTGCAAGGACCTGCGTAAGGACACAGGTTCGAGCCCCCGGCTCCCCACCTGCAGGGGAGTCGTTTCACAGGCGGTGAAGCAGGTCTGCAGGTATTTATCTTTCTCTCCTGCTCTCTGTCTTCCCCTCCTCTCCTCATTTCTCTCTGTCCTATCCTACAATGACGACATAAATATCAACAATAAAACAAGGAAAACAAGGGCAACAAAAGGGAATAAATAAATAATAAAACAATTTAAAAACCCACCACCAACAAAAAAGAAAACTTTTGGATTGTGATCACAATTACGGGAAATACACAAACCTTGGAGATTAGTGGATGTTATTCTTTTTTTTTTCTCCCCTTCGGTATTATCGCTGGGCCTCAGTGCCTGCACGACATATCCACTGCTTCCTATTTTGCTCCCCTTCTTGTCATCCTTGTTGCTGTTGTTATTGCTGTTACAGCTGTTGTTGAATAGACATAGAGAAATCGAGAGAGGAGGGGAAGACAGAGAGGGAGAGAAAAAGAGACACTTGCAGACCTGCTTCACTGCTTGTGAAGAGATCACTTGCAGGTGGGAAGCCAGGGGATCCAACACGGATACTTAGGAGGGCCTTTGTGCTTCTTGCCATGTGTGCTTAAACCGGTGTGCTACTGCCTGGGCCCCTGGATGTGATTCTTTAAAACCATTTTAGAATTTCTCTTACTACAGAGAAAATATCTATGCCATGAGATCGATATTTTAGTGCCCGCTTGAACTATAACTGTTGTGTACAACATTTCACACCAACATTTCTTATATATATGGCTAAAAGGAATGGTAAACATATGGAAATATGTATATATGCTTATATTCTAGAAGGATAAATAACCATATCTTATAGCCAGGGAAAACAGGAAATAAACAGTATCATATTCAGTGATTGGCATGTTGGGATGTTGGCATGTTTGGGAATGCACTATCATTAAAGAGAATGACAACTATCTAAGTAGAGATTGATAATGGAAACTGAGTATTAATTAAATCAATAAATGGAATATAATTTAAAATAAACTTGAATAAATTAAATGCCTTTATATTATAAATATTAAGTTCATGTTAGTCGCTCTCTTTGGGAAAGAACCATATTGAATGCAATTGAAGGCTTCGCTTATAAGTGACAGCGTATTTGTCATCTGTTTCATATTTCTATAGGCTAAAACTTTAAAAAATAATGCAAAAAGAAATCATTGTAAAATATGGACTCTGAAGCCAAACTGACCCCAGATTTTGACATATATTTACTAGGCTTGTAAATGTTGCTGAGTGTGTGTGTGTGTTCGTTCAATTATAATTATGGAAATTAAATAGTAGCTATTCTATATTTGGAGAAAAATATGACAACTGTTTTTATAAAATAACAACTGTAAATTCCTCTTCACATGTATCAATATTCAATGTTAATCTAATATATCATATAGCTTTAAATTTAGCACAAAATTAAAACTATAAGATAAAAAGAAATCAGAATTTCTCTGTATACAAGTTTAAAAAAGGAAGCTATTCAAACTAATAACAACAAATGATAACTTATTTTTAAAATTTTTCCACATGTTTGTAAATATATTATCTGAATATCTTTACATTACTCTTGATCTCATACTTCTGTATTTACTAATAAAATATACCACAAGGTATAAAACAGTTCAATAATTTCCTCTTATAATCTGGCATTAGTTGAAACATATTTGTGGAAGTAGGGGGAAAATTAATTTTCTTCTAATTATGGTATTTTTATTATAGCCTAACCTACTAGTGCTAGGTATAGTAATACCTGGGAGATGGGAACCATCTCTGAACTTTATATTGGAATGACTGAATTGCACCACATTGTAGATGGAAGCTATTTTTCTGTGCCTACTTTTATTTGTATAAATCAGAATATAGGACCAGGCTTACTCAAATTTTTCTCTCTCCGTTGAACTGCATCTATAAGATTTCCTTTCAGTCAGTGTTAGTATCTTATCAAGGTGATTCTTAGGTTCTTATTTATGCTTAAGTGGTGATGAATACATGAGGAGAGATATTTCTCCTTAGGACACCACACTAAATATAGCACCAATAAAACTAATTCTCCAATTTAGTGTAACAAGAAATAAAATGAGATGTAAAGGTAATCTGGGTTTAGACTTTCAAATGTGCTAATTGAATACACTATAATGAACTTTACTTAAACTCCAAGTCTACCAGGAAAATGTAAATGTGAACACTGGCTAGAATTATTATAATATAAAGTAACTATGTCAATAGTGTGAGAAGAGAGATGGAGACTTAGGTCATTGGGTAGTGTGTATGCCTTTACTGTCTATACATCCTAAGTTTAAGTTACAAAGCTTATGGGAAAGGCTATGGCATTTGTGTTGCTCTTCCTCTCTAAATTAAAATGTAGTGTGGGAATGGTAAAATTATGCATTCACAGTATCCTGGCACCCCCACACACACACATACAAATAGGGGGCCTGGCAGTCGTGCCAGTGGGTTAAGTGCACATGGCAGGAAGCACAAGGACCCCTGTAAGGATCCCTGTTAGAACCCTGAATCCCCACCTGCAGGTGGAACACTTCACAAGTGGATCTTTCTGTCTCCTCTGTCTTCACAAGTGGATATTTATCTCCCCTCTGATTTCCCCTCCTCTCTTGATTTCTCTCTGTCCCATCGAACAACAATGACAACAACAACACTAATAACAACAACAATAAACAACAAAGGCAATAAAAGGGGGGAAATAGCCTCTAGGAGCAGTAGATTAACAGTGAAGGCACTGAGCTCCAGTGATAACCCTTACCTGCAATATAATAAGTGTATTATTATATTAATCGTAATTATATTGGTATATTATTATATAATATATCATTATATTAATTGTATTATTATATTGCAGGTACAGGAGGCAACTCATAATAATAATATAAGAACAATGTTTTAAATTTTAAGTTATCAAGGAAGATTAAATAAATTTAACATATGTGCTTGCTCAGATCTGCATCAGAGTCATATTATTTCTTCTACCTTTTGATGTTTTGTAAATGCTACATAACGAAGAGTTTAAAAGATAAAGAAGAGCCTTTGCTGACCAACCTGCTTAAGTCATAAATTTACCTTTCTGTTTTTTAGATTGCTCAGAGAGAACTATTTTCTAAAATCCTGTACAATCCAAGATACCATTTGAATTACTTTTAGAGTTATTGGAGGTAATCATTTCCTTAACGTTCAGTTCTGTAACTTAGGTTACACATGTCTAAATCCAACTCTAATAAAATATGGCAGAAGAAGAAATAAAGCATCAGAAAATACTAACAGTAATTCTGTCTGGATGAAAATGGAACAAAAACCAGAACTCTTCCTGGTAACCCTTGAGGGATTTGCTATCAGATGCTCTAAGTAATAGTCACTCCATAGAAAGGGCCCACTCCTTTATTGTTTAACCAAATCATATTACATTGTTTATAGATGGTATCAGAATTACTGTAAGGGTTATGAGTGGATTTTCCAGAATGGCACTTTAAATACAGCATGATTGATTCTTTGGTTCATTTGCCCAAACATTTTTATCTTTGACAAAGCTTCCCAGAATAGACAAAATGTGTGTGTGTGATCATGGAAAAATGCATGTATATGTGTTTGCAAATGTCTGCTTGTATTGCATATGGAATCTATGTGTCAGAGTAGAGAGATATTGTTATGTTTGCTTAAAAATTATTAATATACTTTTTAGTAAAACCCTTCAAATGGAGGAATGGATTTTTTTTTTTTTACTTCATGAGTTTTCTCTGCCACTACTTTGCAATAGCATCTTTCATATGTTTTTCATACTTGACTTACTGAAGAAAAGTTTGGAAATTGTTTTTGCTTTGTCTTTATAAAAATAACAGCTTATTCTCCTAGTTCAGTATCTTTATTTGAACTTCTTTTTAGTTATAAAAATAAGGAACTCCTCCTATATTCAACAGTATCTGAAACTCTGAATTTGACGATGAGAATGATGCACTTTATCAGCAATGGTTTACATTAGTCACAGCTATTCTTGTGATTAATTTGTGTTGATTTTCTGTAGGTTTTTAGTAATAATGAAAATATTCGTATATGAGTGTTAACTCTCACTATTTTGATGATGATGAAATAAATAGGGACCAGAGAAAAGGCTCACTATGTAAGGTATATGCCTTGCCATACCTGTGGTCCATGCTTAATCCCCAGTACCACAGGATATTATACATAATAATGCCACAGGGTATTATTATGTTTGAAAGATTCTTTGGTGTTAAGATGATCTCTTTCTGCCTCTCACTCTCTCTTGTCTCTTTATCCTATCAGAAAGAGAGAAAGAAAGAAAGGAAGGAAGGAAGGAAGAAAGAAAGAAAGAAGTGAGGGAGGGAGGAAGGAAGGAAGGAAGGAAGGAAGGAAGGAAGGAAGGAAGGAAGGAAGGAAGGAAGGAAGAAAGAAAGAAAAAGAAAGATCAGAACAGTCTGGCAGTGACACTAAGAAAGTAAGAGGAAGGAAGGAGAGGAGAGAAGAGAGCAGGGAAGGGGAGAGGAGAAGAGGGAGGGAAGGG
This sequence comes from Erinaceus europaeus, assembly GCF_950295315.1. Lineage (NCBI taxonomy): Eukaryota > Metazoa > Chordata > Mammalia > Eulipotyphla > Erinaceidae > Erinaceus > Erinaceus europaeus. Next base: position 101,823,896 of record NC_080166.1, read on the forward strand.
GAGTGGAAGGGAAGGGAGGAGAGAGAAAAGGAGGGGAGAGGAAAAGGGAGGAGAGCAGAGGGGAGAGGGAAGTAGAGGAGGAAGGCAAGGGGAATGAAGAAAAAAGCCTTCCTTGTTTGTAGCATTTGAATGACTCCCCCCCTCACCGCCCCCCCCCTCCGCCCCATACACAGAGGAGCTTCTCTTTGTATCTAGTTATTCTTCTGATAATTTAACAGTACGTTTTGGAAAAGATGACTGTGATAGTAAAACATAATACTAAACTGAATTTGACTAAACAAACCATCTGTAAATTAACATAATGATTGCCTCAAATCAGGTAGTCACAGGGATTGCTCTGTCAGGCTATTTTTTCATATATCCTGTGAAATGTAATCTGCATTCTCTACAATGATTCCTTTAGCTGACAGGAATCCTTTATCTGCTAGAAATCTCACCTGGAGTTTAATCAGATTTTTTTGAATTTTGATTCAACTTGCCTCTTTAACATTTTGAGACAAACAGAAATGTAAAGAAAAATAAAAGTCAAATCTTTTCTAAGATCACAAAAATAGATTTCTGAAAACATAATTTAATATTCAGTCTTTTGGTATCTATTAAAAATAAACCTTGAAAGTTCTCCTCGATCAAAATGAATAAATATGTTGTGCTTGGCCTCTAAGAAATTGTTCCTAATGTTGGTCATGTTTCTTGTATTTAAAATCCTTTTAGCTTTTGCTTCTCAGTATGAGTGCTACATACTTATGCTTTTGTGTAAAAAATATATATTGAATTAAATATAAATATACATAACACAAGTTCAATTAAGTGTAAGATCAGATAATAAGTCTTCATACAATGAGGTCAGGTGTGCTATTTTGTCATGAAATGCTATATCAAACATATTGTTTATAACCTTCACCCCCTATACCCTATGTTGAAATGTATGGAAATGAACAATCCGCTAATAAAAATGATTTCAGGACTTTAGGTATTCTGTCTCAGCAAAGTATTTCGATACCATCAAATCTTAAAGCATGCTCTTTTTGAGAAACTTAAAAAATTTTAGTGGGGGAATTAATGGTTTATAGTCAATAGCAAATACAGTTGTTGGTACATGTGTAATATTTCCTAGTTTTCTGCAAAACACTCTAAACTGCAGACTAGAATCTCCTTCATCATTGTGTACCAGGACCTTAAAGCCTCCTACTCACAGAAAACCAAACTTGGTCCAAGTTCTGCTTTGTGAAACTCTTTAAATCATAATAACCTGGAGCTGGGCTGTGGCACATCTGGTAGAGCACACACATTACAGTAAGGACCAAGCCCTTAGTGGCCACCTGGAAGGCAGAAACTTCACTGATGGTAACTATAACAACTACTACAAAGTGCTGTAGGTGACTCTCTCCTTTCCTTTCTTTTTTGTCTCCAAGGTTATTGCTGGGGCTCAGTACCTACACTACGAATCTGCTGCTCCTAGAAGCCATTTTTCTAATTTTGTTGTCCTTGTTGTTGTTATTGTAGCCCTTGTTGTTGTTATTATTGCCATTGCTATTGTTGATGGTGCTGGATAGGACGGAGAGAGAAATAAAGAGAGGGGGAAAAACAGAGAGGGGGAGAGAAAGATAAGACACCTGCATACCTGCTTCACCGCCTGTGAAGCGACTCCCCTGCAGGTGGGGAGCCGAGCAGGGGGCTTGAACCTGGATCCTTATGCAGATCCTTATGCTTCTTGCCATGAACTACCCGCTCAGCCCCCTCTCCCTTCCTTTCTATTTCACCTTGCATTCTCAATTTATCTTGGTATCCAAACTAAATAAGTAAAATAAAAGTCATTATAATTCTATTTATTTTTATTTTTGCCAAATCAAGGACCTTGTGCTTGTATTCTTAAATTGACCTTTTCATTTTTCTTGTTTTCTTTCTTTCCTCCTTCTTTCTTTCTTTCTTTCTTTCTTTCTTTCTTTCTTTCTTTCTTTCTTTCTTTCTCTTTCCCTTCCTTCCTTCCTTCCTTCCTTCCTTCCTTCTTTCTTTTCTTTGTTGTAAAGCATAGCAATGCTCACCATTTCCCCTGGTGCGGAGATACTTCCATGCTGTTCAGAAATTTGAACCCAGAATCTAGGGAATAGTAAGGCACAATTTCTACTAGGTGAGTAATTTTGTGACCCATTGTAGTGTGGTTAGAGACTTTTCAATAACATGATGTACATTAGTGATGATATCATAACAAATTTAAGACTTCATGAAGAAAAAAAATACAGAATTTGAAGTTAGTACTATATATTATACATAGAAAATCCAAAAATTCTTCTTTAAATAAGTAATTTAATCTTAAGAAAGCATGTTATCATATAAAATTTCTTCAGTGAGCATGTAAAACAGCTCACTTGCATAGTCTGTCTGCTTTGGGTTTACTAAGACCAGGTACAGGTAGGCCTGGCCTCAAGAAGGTTTGAAGGAATTTTTGGTGCTGTGGTTTGTTTCCCTCTCTTTCTCTCTTACTCTTGAAAAAGTATTAAAATTGTCATTTTTATTTTTTAATCTTATTTATTTATTGGATAGAAACAGCCAAAAATTGAGAGAGTAGGCCAAGGTAGAGATGGTGGGAGGCAGAAAAACACCTACAACACTGCTTCACCACTTACAAAGATTTCCCCCCTGCAGGTGAGGACTGGGGGCTTGAACCCAGATCCTTGAGCATTGTAACATGCACTCAATCAGGTGTGCCACCCCCCCCCTTTTTTTTCTACCAGGATTATCTCTGGGGCTTGGTTCCTGCACTACAAATCCACTGCTCCTGGTAGCTATTTTCCCCATGTTTTTTTCTTTCTATTTTTATTTGACAGAACAAAGAGAAATTATGTAGAGAGTGGAGATAGAGAGTGAGGGAGAAAGACACTTGCACACCTACTTCAACTCCTCATGAACCTTCCCTCCCTGCAGGTGGGGAGTAGGGCTAGAACCTGGGTCCTTGTGTATGGTGATATGTGCATTTAACCAGGTACGCCACCACCAGGCCCCAGTAATAAAAATTTGTTAGCAACAGTGGCAACTTTCTTTTCTGAACAGTAAATTGAATAAAAACAAATGTGTATCATCTCTTGACCATTATAGTTAGAGAGAAATCAGTTGCGTATAAGCAACCCAATTCTGAAACACAAGATGTTTAGCTGGATGCTAGGCTGAACAATCAAACAAATTTGACTTCCCGTTTTTGAAGGGCTTTGATCTAAATTTATGACCTTCTCTAATTACAGGTCTCTTCACATTACAAGTCTTCGTATTACTTGCAAAATTTTAATTAAATGCAGTAAACTTAAAATGTGTCATTCTAACTAAAACTTAGAAAAAGATCAGTAGATCCATTTGATGCACTTTTAATTACAGTTCTTAAATTGGCTAAACACAAGTAATCGATTCTGTTTTATTTTTTAACATGTAATTAACAAATATAATAATAAAGTAAATCCTCTCAAGTGCTGGACATAGCAGAACTTTCCTTCTAATGCATTAAATCAAAAACAGTTGTTATTATTTAGGAGTGAGAATTGAGGGACACAAGGTACTTATATGTGGTAGTTCTGCACAGGAAGAAAAGATGGAGCTATGAGCCCAAGTTTCATACTAGAAGGGCTTTAGATCTCTTCCACTGGCATCCCATCCCATTAATCAGTCACACAGACACAATGCCTGCAATGGAAACCAGGGGTTGTAATCCAGCATTGTAACTAGAGAGAAATGCCTATATCTCCAACAATCCACCAATGCTGAACTTTCTATTTCTATGAAAAGGCTTGGTAAAACAAATTCAGAGTTGGAGGGATAACTACACTGAACAGAAAACAGAATTCAAAATATCATTTTCCCTTATGTAGAAATAAAGTCTAATGCACACATTAATTTTGCCCTGATCTGCTTTGTATGCTTATGAAATCAAATGACAATAAAATATAATTAAAAACTTAAAAACTTGACATTTTAACATTTTCAAATGAGTGATTTTAAATCAATAACATCTGCTCATCTAGAATACATTTCCATCTCGTTTTCCTATTACATTCTAGAATCTCAGAGGTGGGAATTCATGATAAAATTAATTAGTGAAAAAGGATATATTTGTATATATATAAGCACATTATGAAGGGGAATAGATCCTTTACCCTCTTTTATCAATAAGTTAAAGGTTATAGCTATGTTGAAAGTAGCAGTTTTATTCTTATCGCCCTCTCTTATCAAAGACACAAACTGCCTTTATCATTCTTGCTTTACTAGAAGGTAACCTAGATGTTTGATTTATTGCTTACTGTAATTTCAGTTCAGGGCTACTGGCAACCTAGTTTAAGTAATAATTTCATCCTGTTTAGTCTTAAATTATAAAATTGTACGTGTGAAAAAGCATAACAAAAGAAAAATTATGAATATTTATGGGTCAGTGTAAATTGGACAATAAATTTGACCATAAACTTCAGTTAAGAGTAAGGTCTGTGAAGCTAAGGAAGTAATGCCCCATGAATAAAGACCATAACTTAAAAGTTACTTTTTTAAGTAAGCAAAATCTCTTTGTTTTGGAAGGACGCTGATTATCCATCAGATTCAGTTCCTAAACTAGGTAAAACCTCCAATGAGAAGTTTAGTGTAATGCCACTTTTTGTGTCAGATTGGCCTAATTGCACACAGCAGAGTTTGTGGTCAGGAGTTAGGAAGTCTCCAGTGAAGTTGCATATTTTATTGGCTCAGCAAATTAATTATTAATATTCCAGCTAAGGTTTGGGCAGAAAGACAGAAAACAGCCTAGCTGCTTTAATTAGAGAAAATGAGAACACCAAATCTGTTACAAAATAATTCAAATTTCTGTAGGGTAGACAAAGGCAGGGCTTGTAGAGAAATAGACAGGAAGTGCAAACTCAGAGACTAGAAGAACGAGTACCCCAGGGCCTACACATCTTACTCAATACCTATTATGGAGCAAAAGATAGGTTTAATTCTCCATACATCTAAAAAGGTTCAACTCCTTATTAGCCTACTACCACTGAAACTATGTTACCTCTGCTTTGGTCACTGGGAATGAAGGTAAATACATCATTTTTCTACAGGGCAAAAGTGAATAATTGTACAAGAAGTCATAAAGATTTTTGTCCCCTCCGATTTTGCAAGCCCAGTTTCCCTACTTCGCTTTCGATAACTCGGTTCTTTCATTTCTCCTCCCCCCCTCACATTTTTTATTGGATAGGACAGAGAGACATTGAGAGAGGAGGGGAAGGGAGAGAGAAAGATACCAACAGACTTGCTTCACTGCTTGTGAAGCTTCCTGCTTCACAACCTGGATCCTTGTGCTAGTCATAGTGTTTCTTTTTTTTTTTAATATTTATTTTATTTATTTATTTATTCCCTTTTGTTGCCCTTGTTGTTTTATTGTTGTAGTTATTATTGTTGTTGGATAGGACAGAGAGAAACGGAGAGAGTAGGGGAAGACAGAGAGGAGGAGAGAAAGATAGACACCTGCAGACCTGCTTCATCGCCTGTGAAGCGACTCCCCTGCAGGTGGGGAGCCGGGGTTCGAACCGGGATCCTTATGCTGGTCCTTGTGCTTTGCGCCACCTGGGCTTAACCCGCTGCGCTACAACCCGACTCCCCGGTCATTGTGTTTCTAACTATGTGCATTTAACTGGATGCACTACCACTGGGCACCCATAGCCAGTTCTTTTAGTACCTCAATAATCAGTTTCCTGCATGGAATGTTTTCTAATTGTAAAGGAAAGAGTAACATCCATCCATTTTTGTGTCAACAGTGAGTGTCCTCTGTGTATGGATCTTACTGAGGCAACTAGAACATTCCACATTCAACTTACCAATTCTTATCGGCACACCTACAGTTTAGTGAAACAGCATGGTGTTCTATGGGAGGTAGAAACTATTAAGCTTCATGAGTAGTAATTATAGAGGAGAGTTAGAGTATTGATAAAGCTTTGAATTAATACAGTGAAGGCAGACAGCTGTTTTGGCAATTTGAAATAAGCCTCTTTATGTGGTTCTTGCTAATTGCTATACAGGCAAAACCGTGAGAGAGAAGGAAGTATGTTCCAGCTACCCACACCAGTGGCTGAATATTAATATGAATATTAAGTACTCTGCTCAGGTAATTTATTCCAATAAAGAAACCACAGCTTGAATATACATTCACTAACACATTATCTCCATTAGCCTTTTCAATGAATGCTACTGGCAAGCATTACACTTCATCCCATTACTTTACATCCATCTATATTTCTCCTATTCAACTTCTTTGTAAATAACTTTCCATTCCTTTTTATTTCTGCAACATTTTTTATATCCTTCTAAATTTCCAAACTTCAAAACATACTATAGAACCACTACAGTTTAAATGAACTTGTACTGGAACCAAAATAGACACAGAGACCAGTGGAGTAGAAATGAAACTCCAAAAATTAGTTCTTACATCTATGGGCACCTAAATTTTATTCATTTTTTTAACTTTTTTTTTCTTTCTTTTTAAAATATTTATTTATTCCCTTTTGTCACCCTTGTTTTTGTTGTTGTTGTTATTGTTGTAGTTATTATTTTTGTCATCGTTGTTGGATAGGACAGAGAGAAATGGAGAGATGAAGAGAAGACAGAGAAGGGGAGAGAAAGATAGACACCTGCAGACCTGTTTCACCGCTTGGGAAGTGACTGGCCTGCAGGTGGGGAGCCGGGTGCTTGAACCAGGATCCTTAGGCTAGTCCTAGCACTTTGCAGCCACCTGTGTTTAACCTGCTGCACTAGCACCCAACTCCCAGGCACCTAAATTTTAATATGGAAACCCAAAACATCAAATGGAGATAGAATAGTTTCTCAGACTTGGGGAATTGGGTTGAAACATACAGAAGAATAAAACTAGACTACCACATTTTATAATTTTTACCACATTTTAAAATTTTTTATCATTTTATAATTGACTTATACAAAAGCCAATTCCAAAATGGATAAAAGATTTAAATGTTATGCCAGAAACCCTCCTCCTCTCTGTCTCCCCCTCCTCTCTCCATTTCTTTCTGTCCTATCCAACAACTATGACAACAATAATAACTACAACAATAAAAAAACAAGGGCAATAAAAGGGAATAAATAAATAAAATAAATTAAAAAATGCATAGCGTAGCAAGTCAATAGTGGTCAGCAAAAATATAAGTGGCCCTTGTCTTTATGAAGCCTAAGATAAATAAGTCTGAAAACAGGATAAATATGTGGTAATTTTTGCAGCAGCAGAAGCCTTGACAAAGGGAGTTTCCTAGTCAACAGCGTCACTTAACCTAATGCCTTTGGTCTACTCTGTCTACACTCTCTAGTTACATTATCTGTTTTATTCTTTTGTTAATTTCAAGTTGCTTCACTGATACATAATTTTTCCTTCAGTTCCAGAACTTAGAGGCCCAGGCCATGCAGGTCTGTGACCTCAGAGGACCTAGGATTGATGTCCAGCAGTATCATCAGCCAAAGGTGAGAGTGGTTCTCGTCTCTCCCTCTCTCATTTATCCTGTTACTTCTTCTTCTTCTTCTAGCATTTTCCCTTCTTCCGTAGCCAGTCAACAGCGTCAGGTTGAGCCTGATGTAAAGTTTCGAGACCTCCTTTGAATCTGGAGAGGTGGCAGTCATAAGGATGAATGCATCTTTTAATAAAGAAGAAGTAAAGTTGGTGCTTTTAAAAATTCATATCTATTATAAGAATAATGTAGTTATAAAATATGACATTAAATGTTAACATACTCTAACAAGGAACCTAAAATAATTTTTCCCCAAAATTGGCACCTCATACATTGTGCTATTTCTCCATGCGATGGCCAGATTTTTATTCATTCATCAATTCATTCATTCATTCATTCATTCATTCATTCATTCATTCATTCATTCATTCATTCATTCGTAAAAATGGAAAGAGAAACACCATGGTACTGGAGCTTCTACCTCTTCCATGAAGTGTCTGGAATTAAATCTTGGTTACGCACAAAACATATACCCAACACAGTGGGCTATCTTTCCTTTCTCAATAGTCTTTTGTTATTAAATAAATGTAAAAAAAAAATTTGGCTATTTAAAATAAAGACAAATATACATAGAATAAAACAATTTATAAATGCTAATGAGGAGAATAGTGTGAAATCCTATAAGCATATATCTAGTATAAAAAGTAACATCTCAGACATAATTTCTCCACTAGTGGTTTTATTAACTAAGGAAAACTCATTTTCAAAAAAATTATTCCTGAACCTCAGACCATGTTTACCTCATGATGATAATCAATATGTACTTAATATAAAATTATAAATCATAAGTATTAAAGATTATTGACATACAAAAGTTTATGAGCAATGGACTTTGGGAAATGCAAAAGTAATTATACAATTGGAATATATTTTAGACTTTAGAGTAGCCTGAAATTCCATGTACAGCCCAAAACAATCCATATGAAATTCTATGTTGACCAGAGAAATAAATGCCTATCATCTCATTTTAAATTGTTTTTGAGTATTCTGTGAAACCATTTACTTGCTAGGAAAGAAATAAAAGTCAAATGCAAAAAGATCCCCATAATGTATTCATGTCCTTCAGCACTCAGTTGATAAATCATTCTTATTCAAATGAAATCCCTGACTTATTATCATTATTATTTTTTTTTTTTGCTTCTATGTTCAAGAGATGTGCTAAGGGTATATGAGAGCACTCTGTATCTCCATCCCCTCCCCCAAACTTTGAGGATGAAGAATGAAACTAATGAGAAGAATGCAACCTAAAATGAAACCTCAAAGGGTAATTCATTGAAAAATGATACAGGACATGGACTTTTTGGCAGAGAATTTTCACGTCTTGTTATTTCTATCCACAAAATCCTCTGAGATTTTTCTCTTTATCATACAGACTCTTCAATACACTAACTGTAAACTTAAGGAAAATTGAGACATTTTACAATTCCCCTATTACTGCAAGAAGGTTATTTTCCTCTAAATTGGCTTAACAGTGATTGCTCAGGGACCAGTTTGAAGTACTAGGAAAAAATTTAACTAAAATGGGTATCACTGATAGTGTATGACTAAGACAGAATTATTCACGGTTAAAGTGGTGACAAATGTAATGGAAGTCAGGCAGTAGAAGGAGTCAAATGTGTGTTAGAACAGTAAAGCTAGTGCCATTATGTTTTCAGAAACATGTCACGATTATTAGTAACAGGAGAAATATGCTTTTCACATGTGTGTATAAGCTGGAATAAATTATCTCTAGAAAATAAGTTAAACAGAAAAGTTAAAGTAAAATTAGCTTTCACATTTGCAATGTGAACTACTTTTTAAGTAAATAGTATAGAAAGCAATTAAACTATGCCTTACATGGAATGATTTATTATCTGACCAATGAATAAATAAACAACAAGAACTAAACATATTGCAGGTTGCATGTGGAAAACAAGGATTTTAATATTGAAACATTTAATATTATGTATTCTATATTTATACTTGTCTTTTTTAAGTTACACTTTACTAATTTGTAAATTTCTTACTCAGTTTTCTAAAGTGAACTCACTTAAGCTCAAGAACTACTGAAGATCATTCACCTCTTATCCTAGCCACCAGAGTAAACTTAAATTTTCATTTGTTTTCTTTCTCTACTCAGGTTTTATACTTGAGGATGAGTCTCAATCAGTTCTGACAGGAACAATATTAATGAATAAAAACTGACTTTACATGTAGAATCAATGGTCAAAGCAAAGCCCTCTAAAAAGGGAGGGGGGTGGTGCTCAGAATATAACTTCTAGAGATTAAGTCTCGCTTGAAACCACTGGCATTTCCTCTTGTCTTATGGGTGTGTGCATCAATTTTTTTTCTCCCTCCCTCATTCTTTTAAAATAAAGCATTTCCTCCCATTTTTACTTTTTTTGGCAGCCATCCTACAACCAAGAACTCCAGCATTGATCCAATATTATGGAAAGCATAACAAGACTCAAACACCTGTACACTTTGATTACATCTCTAAACTACTGGTCCAACCTGAATACTATTTCTATTTTAGATTTTATGATAAGAGAGAACAAACTTAAACTTCCTTTTTTTTTGGTTACTTTGCTTTTATTGGTGTTACCAAAAAAGATTTTAAAAATACGTTTTCAGACTGATATTTGAACCAGGAGAAATAGCTTAGCTAAGAATATACAACAAAAATGGTATGTGATAATAAAAAAGTGTATTATATACAATTAAACATATAATAGAGATGTTATTCAAAGCTGTTACAGTAGGGAAATAGAACCAGAATTCAACTCAATTGAGCTCAGCACTGCTAATAAAAACCGTTTAGTTTTAAGAACTGAGTTGAGTAATTGTGTCTGTGTTTGTTAAGTTACTTTATACAAAAGATAAACAGAAAACAAGAAAATGTGAACTTTCATATCAGAAGATAGTTTTAGAAAATAGAGCAAGGTTCCAAAGAAGTTAGGGTCCTATCACAGATTATGGAAGACAAAAGTACTATTTTCTTTGATGATAATATTCTGAAGGAACAGTCTCTGATCCTAAAGAAAGGCATTCTAGGTTGGTGAACTTTCAAGAAGACATTTGAAAGATTTAAGCCTCAAGGGACACAGAAAGGAATTACAAGCGTGGGATGTCAACTCTTCAGCTCCATTACTGTGGTGAGACTTTTCCTAGATCATAGGACTCCTTAATTACATTTTGAGTGGTGCACTTCCTAACAAAGCCACAGAACATAAATGTACACCAGGGCCCATGAGATAGAGCACATGCCCACATGTATCCATAATTTAGGGGATATATATATATCTTAAAGTAAGATATATATATATCTTAAAGTAAAAGTGCACCAACAGTTTGCAGTGACTCACTAATTTTGGCAAGCAAATAGAAAGACCTAAAAAAGATACCATGAAGTACTTAATCAAATAGTTTCTACAGAGACCTAGATACCCTCCTCACCTACTTCCTATTTCACTTCCCTCAATCACTCTAAGGCTAAACATGTCAGTCAAAGTAATGACTACAAAAAAGGGAAAAGGGCAAGAGACTGGCATATTTTAATGATGTCTCTTTTGGTCAGTACCAGGCCACTCCATCATCTGGAGTCCTAGTCAGGGAATCTTGGGATTCCCACACAGACATGGTGGGCTTAAACCTCTAACAGATCCCTCTCTGCACCCTCCCTGGTCATCTCCATCAGGAACAACATCATAAAACCTTTTGTGGGTCTCTACATGACCTTGCCCTCAATTTAGAACAACAATGTTAGGGACTGCAGGGTCAACATCCTCTGCCATTTGAGTAGGATGGGTCCTGAAATGAGTGCAGCCAAGAATGTTCCTAGCTATGACCACAGAATGCAAGTCCAGACCTATAGGGATGCAGAAATTACACAGTCCTCTATGCTGAATATGGGCCCTAAATCAGATCGATGGAGTTTATATGTATATACTTTTCCCATATTGGGGAGCTACTCTCTCTCCTAATGCAGATTTCTGGTCCCTTTTCCAAATCTAACACCATCTCCCCAGACAATACCTTTAGCCCACCTGCATGTCAGCTGTTGGGCTCAGGCAAAAATTAATAAAGTCATGGGTCCCTTGGAATATACCTAAAATAGACTTCCTAGCTTTTTTCAAAATGGAGACCCCAAATACCATCTGTTATATTCTTACTGTTATGTTCCTGATTATTAAGCAAGTTTTTCTGCTTTATATATTAATTCTTTTCAGGTATTAAGTTGCACATGTTACCATGATGCCAACCTGACTACCCTGGGCAGATGACCTCACCAGTGTGTCCTGGAACCCCACCTCTCCAGAGCCCTGTTCTACTAGGTGAAGACAGAAACAGGCTGGAGTTATGGATCACCTGTCAATGCCCATGTCCAGCAAAGAAACAATTACAGAAGCCAGACTTTCCACCTTCTGCATGTCATAATAATCCTGGGTCCATACCTCTAATGGGATAACGAATAGGAAAGCATCCAATGGAGGTATGGGATACATAATTCTTGCAGTAGGAACTGTATAGAATTGTACCCCTATTATCCTACTGTCTTGTCTATCATTATTAAATCAATAAAAATGGTAAAATAAAAAAATGTTTTCTAATGTCAGTGGCACACCTTGTTGAACACATGTTACTATGCTCAAGGACCAGGGTTCAAGTCTTAAGTCACCACCTGCAGGGGGAAACTTCATGAGTGTTTAAGCAGTGTTGTATGTGTATCTGTTTATTTTGCTTTCTTTCTATCCCTCTTTCCCTTCTTAATTTCTTAATTATTTATAAATAAAATCCGATAAAATAAGTTATTTAAAATATTTTCTAAAATATATGTTTTCAGTGATGTCCATAAACTAAGTTTGGAAAAAACTGAGGAAAGTTTAATCAAGACAAAAGCCCTGGTGTCTGTCTATCTCTCAAAATTCACAGCTTGAAACTTAATCCCCAATGTGATAGTACTGGGAGGTAGAGGATATGAATAGGTGGTTAGGTCATTAGGGTGAAGGCTTTATAAGTTGTATTCCTTTAAAAAAAAGATATTGTAAAATCCTCTCTTGCCTCATTCTGATAGATGAGATTATGAAATAAATAAATAAAAACAAACTGACTGGACCATGAAGCAAGTTCTCATCAAACACCAAAAACATTATTAGCACTTTGATATTAGGATTTTGGCCTTCAGAAATACATTTCTGATGGTTAGAAATCAACTATTCTGTGGTGCCTTAGGAACAACAACCTGAACAGACTAAAGCAGAAAGAAACATAAACGATGCTTTGTTCTGTGTGAATAGAAAGAACATTATATTTTTGAGTATTCAGAGACATTTCTGAATCAGTTTTACCTAGCCTAAGTCAAAATTATAATTTCAAATTCTCCAATTTAAAGACCTTTAAATAAGGATCAGCATGAAATATAAAGATGAAAAAAGTCAGGGGGAGGAGGGGTCAAGGGGATTCCAAGAATGAAATGATACATTCCTAAAATACTTTTGTATTTTCAACCTAGGAAACTGGCCTAAAGGACTGTTTCTCGAAGTATGGTTCAGAGACTCAGACTAGTGTGGAGTGCTGAATTATTTATTACTGGTTTTCTTATTTATAAATCATTATAACATTTTTTACATTGCCTCAACATCCAATACTTTATAATTTCACATTATATTATTTTTAAACTGGCATTTAATGAGACTTAAAAAATCGATCACTACACAGATATATTTAGAGGTATGATCTAAGATAAAGATCAGACAAGCCAATCAGCCAATTAACAAACTCCCATTGTCAAAGAAATATAAATTAATAATAATAAAACAGAAGTCATAGGTTCACAACAACTAAAAATTAATAAATAATGTAGAAGGCCCAGAATGAAGAACCTGAAGAAACCACCTATCTAAATACGCCAGGCTGGATCATGTTCAAGGATGAGTCATATAACGCTTGAAAATGTCAGATTACTTGTGTTGCTTCTACATCTCCAAGAGAAAAGTTTCAAGATAGGTGTGCGTGTGAAAAAAAGAGCTGAGAAAATCTCCGTGGGAGAGGAAATCACAATTGGAACTGGACTGGACTGACAGAACAGTTGAACCTTGCCACAGTTCTGACTGCAATGAAGGAGTGAGGGGGAGACTGTTGGAAGAAAACACCATACTGCAGCCAAAAGAAAGTTTAGCAACATTTCTAGGAATTCTCAGTCCTAGAGTGGCTTGTGAAGTATTTCCTGCATGGGAAAACTCATAGATTTCAGAACATAGAAGCTGAAGTCTCTGCCAAACAGAAAGATGAAACAATTTCATAGTCACCACAGCCGCCCTTGTTTACTACTCAGATCTACTTTATGCATCATACAGACAGCTCTTGAATAATTCCTGTGATATTATTTTCAGAGAGAGAGAGAAAGAGAGAGCGAAAGAGAGAGAAAGAGAGAGCGAGAGAGAGAGAGAGAGAGATTGAGATTGTAGGCTCTACCCACAATTACTTGATCTCCAGGATTTAACTAGTGCTCATCCTCTCCTACCTTCACCATTTATTCTCAGTCCTCTTGCTGTTAACCCAGTATCAAGGCAGGCCATTCTAGCTTTCCTGGTAATGTGACACAAACCATCACTCTGGAAGGTCAACCATCTTTTAGTCCAGAGTAGCTGTGCACATTCACTGGAATATTTATGTGGATTGTTTGAGTTCCACAGCCCTTCATTGTGTAATTTCAGCCCTACCTCGCTGTTGATTAGGATCAAATCCCTTGGCCATAACAGTGACCTTTCTTCTTGCCTTCTGGTTTCTAGACTTAAGGAATCCATAGAGATCTGATGGCAGCCATAATATTTAGAGGTTGCTGAGTAAAGGAGAAATTTAATGTTATAACTATTCTTTCCAGAAGGAAGTAAAAACTAATGAAAAAGGAGAATAAGGGGATAATCCAGGTACATATTATCATCTCTGCTTGTGGGTTATACTCAAGTGGGACAAGGGATGGATAACTTCTAAAATACATCGATGTCCTATTTTACTAGAGTAGCTGCTGTCATCTTTGAGCTTCTCAGAGAAACCTCAACCTTGAAACATCATTATAATATACAAATGAAAGTGGTAGTAAAGCAAGGAAAGCTAATTTGGTAACTAATTGGGCCTTAAATGTGGCAGTTTTCTTTCATTCAGTTTTTTCTCAATAATGTGAGTATGTATTGCTGGAGCTCCAACTGGGCAAAGAATGAGAAATATGCTAATAGAAAATTGGGCTGAGAGATGCTAGACTAGGGGTTGGCAAGACAATGGGTTGTGGCACAGCATGCAAGCAGAAACAAGAATCATCAATATAAACCTCAGGTACTAACTTGAACCCCACTTGGCTCAGTGGACCCACAGAGGACCAGTGAAAATATGGCTTACTGTGGAGATACATGCTAGTTTTTCTCTTGGAAATGCTTTGAAGAGAGTCTCCACACTGAGGCTGTGATGAAGTGATATACCTTGATCTATGACTGACTGACTGTCTGGCTAGTTAATTGACAACTTGACTGGTTGACTGATTATCTGATTGACTGGCTGGCTGGCTAAATGATTCAAACTTATGTCTCACTAGGAACCACAAAATTTTGTGAAGAAATATATAAGGAATGAAAAACCAGCAGAAATTATTACCTAATACTGGTGATAACTCCTATTTTATTTATTATAAACTATTCAAAAATTAAAAAACTCATTTGGCAAATCAACAATTTCATATCTTCAAAGAAATTCATCATAATTAGATTAATGTTTTGAAACCTGTTTTTAAAATGTATGTAATTTGCACTTCTTGGTTATGACTTCCCCTTCTATAAGTGCAAGGATTGTCAGAAAGATGTAAATAAATATGAAACTCACCACTTTCTTTCTTTATATCTGAGACAGAGAAAGAGAAGAGTGAGGTAGAGAAACAATACCTAATGTTTTAACATTGTACCTACAAGATCTACTCTAAGTTTTGTTACCTATGATAGAATACATATAGATATAATAAGTCTTTCACACTTTCAGAACACTAAAATAAAGGGGTTATATAAGGTATAACTGAGGGAGCATGGATGATATATCTAAAACTTTAGAGTGTGAATTTCAAAGCAATCACATAGGCAAGCATTTTCTAAACCTTTAAGAAAAAAACATATATTATGTAAAATGCTCTAGTTAATTTTTAAAAATTTACAATTAATTATATCTCACTACCAGAGATTTATGCACATGCATAGGATTCCTTTGTTTTGATTAGTGGGTTGGCACAACTGGTAAATTATAGGAATTGAGTATATGAAGTCCTAGGTTCACTCCTCAGCATAAGAAATGCCAAAGCAGTACTCTGGCATCTCTTTCTCCATGTCTCTATCATACAATTAATAAATCATAAATAATTAAAAATATTGTATTTATAATTGAAACTAAGAATCAATGGAAGGCAGGAGAATGTTATATTAGAAGAAAAACACATGAACATTTTCATTTTCTCCTTTATATAAAGACCATTTGTTTCTTAGGAGCATAGTAAGACATCATCACAAACTGAGTGACATATAGGAACAAAAAAATATTTCTCATGAAAAACATTTCTCTTGAAAGCTAGAAGACTGAAACCAAGCTGTCAGCAGAGCACACTCATTAGATGAATGTAGGAAAGAGACCTTCATTATCTCTTCCCAGCTTCTGTTGGTTGTTGCCAATCCTACATACTTCTTGGTTTGTAGTTACATCATTACACTTTTTTCCTTTGTCTTTACACATTCATGATTTTTTTATGTGAGTTTCCATGTCTAAATTTCCCTCTTCTTTGTATTCAGTCACAGTGGACATTATAATCCCCCTAAGTGAGTATAGTTCAACTTACATCTGTAAAGGATCTCTTTTCAATTAAGGTCACACTCACTGGCTCCAGGTGGACAAGAACTTTTGGGCACACTATTGAACTTGGTGAAAAGAGGATATTAAAGACATACAAATAAGTAAGAAACATCTATTATCCTCAAAATTACCAGAATAATCCTATAGGTAGATATTTGGTTAATAAAGAAGAGGGAGAAGGAATATTTAGCAAAAAAGGTTTGTGTCAGTGATTTTTCCCTATTATTTTAATTGTTTTGAATATTATCTTGTTAACTTTATATTAGGATATATTGAGTTCATAAAACATGTTTTTAAGAGTATGAGAAAGTATGGGATAAATATTCACTGTGAAGTTATTTTGATAAATCATTTTCATTTTGTACTCTAGCTCATAGGCAAAACAAAACAAAAAAATCTTTGATGAAACTCTTTTTTCTGAAGAAAAACTACAAAGAGAAAGATGACTTTTTATCAAACAGGAAAGAACTAATTATTTTTCGTCTTCTCTGCCTTGCCTCTAAGTAGCATCTTCTTGCTGGGGGTTATTTCTCAGTTCTCAATGACTCCCTCATTTCTTGATTCTCATGTAGCCTGCTACACTGATATTGTGCATCCTCACTGCTCTTTGCTGAAGGTCAGTACAGAAGACATGTCCCTATTGGTCACTTAAGTCCCTGGAAATGTGCCAGGAAACAGAAGGACCTTTCCAGAATATCCGCTTACTTTCTATTAGAGTTTCCTCATTTGGACTTTATTCTTTTGAGTTTCTTACGCTTCTTTTTCAATGGAATCCCTTCCCCCCCCCGGTGTATATATACATATATATGTGTATATATCACTCATACACAGAGTGAGAGAGTATTTTGAGGTATGTTATTGTTCTTATCACAGCAACTTATCTTAGTATAACAATTAGTATTTCCTATTTCTCTCTGACCATCTAATATAGACAGAGCACCATCAACCTGAGCTATCACTTTTACTGGTCTCAGTGGCTTAAATAGGAGAATGATCTGAGGGATCCAAGTCCAGGGACTCTTCAAGCCAAAGCTAATGTACTTGGGAATTATAGTCAGAATGGGGCAAGAAAATTTCAAAAGACACCTCAGTATGTCATTTTGTGTGAAATTTCTTTCCCTGCCCTCACTCTTTAAGTGATTCCACCTCCACTAGAGAATTGTTACTTCTTTATTGTTTTTATTTGTTGTTGTTGTTGCCTTATTCCTCTACCCTGGTAGAGGTTATATCTAAAGCAAGCAAACCCTCTGTCTATATGGAGGCAAGTAGTGGCACATATTACCATGTGTGAGGATCCAGGTTCAAGAGCCTGATCCCCACCTGAAGGACTAGGGGCTGGGGAGGATTCAGTAGCAGTGGAGTGGTGCTACATGGTTTCTCTCTCTCTCTCTCTCTCTCTCTCTCTCCTTGGTGTCCCTATAAAAGGAAAAGAGAACAAAATGACCATCAGGAGTCATGTGTAGGCAACAATCCAAGAAATAACCTCTCTCCCAAAACACATACACATACATACACTCATTACCACCATCTCCACAACCACCACCACACCAGCATGAAAACCTTTAGATGCAATGAGCAAATGATCATAGAAAAATAGGGATTAACCTAAAATTTTCTGATATGGATCATATGTATAGATTTCTGGGATCATATATTGTTTTCCTCCTGATTTCTGAAGGACTTGTGCCCTAATGACAGAATATCCTGCATGCTATTATCTTTGTGCTGACACTTACATGCTATCCTATCAGCTAGATATTTTATGACTATTCTTATATGTGATAAGCTCACTGAGTCCAATCATCCTTGCCCATTGTATCAACTCCTATGCTAGTATCTCCCTTCTAACACAATTATCTTGCTTTAGTGTTGCTACATGAGGGTATAAAGGAAAGACAAAGCAAAATTCATAAAAATAAACCAATGTCTTTCACTGAAAAACTGGATACTAACTAGATGATTATATGGTCTGGTGCATTAATTGTGGGCTCATGCACACAAGGTGTCAAGTGAGAGGCTCAAATACTTGAGCAATTCTAATTTTTACACTCAAGTGTATTAACCTTATGCAACGTCTCTAGATTACCTGCTACCAAATTTTCCAATAATTTCCCTTCAAGTGACCTAACTAGTTATCTAAACCAAAGACCATCTCTTTTGTCATCTATTACAAATAATTATCTTTTCACATGCACATAACAACCATTACACCCTAGTTTTTATCTATTGAGATATTTTCATTTATCATCTCTCTTGTATTTTTTTTTAACAAAGTACTATTCATCTCTGGCTTATAGGAGTGATGGGGATTGAATCTGGGACCTTCGGTACCTCAGACATGAAAGGTTTTTATTGCATAATCATTATGCTATCTCCAAGCCCTCATCTCTTATATTTTAGAACTATGTCTATATAATACAAATAGTCTATTTTTATCTTGTTCTCAAATAAAGTCTATAAAGATTGACTGTTCTTTCAAAATTGAGTATACAAGATTTCAAAATACACATACCTAGCTGTTCCTAATCTTATATCTTAAGGTTTCACAATTTCTAAATAAGAAACATTTGTACAAAATACCACTGCTTATACTTGAAAAACATTCTCCAATATTTTCTTTCCTGCACATATGCTTGTAAAAGTTGTCTGAAAATGATAAATAAGTAGTCTTTAGGTCAAAAGGCAATTTGATAATATATAGACTTTGAAAAAGGCAGTTTTTAATTTTTAGCATTTTTTTAATATTTTATTTTTTATTTATTTATTCCCTTTTGTTGCCCTTGTTGTTTTATTGTTGTAGTTATTATTGTTGTTGTCGTTGGATAGGACAGAGAGATATAGAGAGAGGACGGGAAGACCGAGAGGAGGAGAGAAAGATAGACACCTGCAGACCTGCTTCACAGCCTGTGAAGCGACTCCCCTGCAGGTGGGGAGCCGGGGTTCGAACCGGGATCCTTATGCCAGTCCTTGTGCTTTGCGCCACCTGCACTTAACCCGCTGCGCTACAGCCCGACTCCCAATTTTTAGCATTTTATAGATAATATTATCCTCTGACTTCTATTGTTTCTATTAAAAAGTCAAATATTAATCTCGGTTTGGCTTAATTTTGAAGGTAAAATTAGAGGTTTTTGTTTGTTAGCTTTTTTTTCTATATACCACCTACAGCTGACTTTAAAAATTCTCTCTTGTCTATTATAGTTTTATTTGTATTTGAGTATGGATATTATTTGGGTTTATTTATTATTTGGATATTATTTGGATATTGGATTTATTGGATTTATTTATTATTTGGATATTATTTGGATATTGGATATTGGATATTGGATTATTTGGATATTATTTGGATATTGGATTATTTGGATATTATTTGGATTCATTTATTATTTGGATTTGCATTTGAATATGGATATTATTTGGATTTATCCAAGTTGAGATTTTAGATCTCTGAGATTGTTTAATATTTATCTTAAGTTGATGACAGTTTTGGAAAGTTCTCAGTCACTAACATTTTAATTATTTCTTCTAGTCTATATCTCTTTATCTGAGATTTGAATTATTTGTATGTTAGAAATTTTACCACATCCTATATTCTCTTGTGCTTATCTTGCTTTAAAAAGTACTTAGTTTTGCTTCTGTCAGTCAGCTAGTAGATAGCTTGAATCCAATGAAGTATTAAGGTAATTCAAAGCTGACCTATTTACGGTTAGTCTTTCTTCCTAAGATATCGTCTTGTTTTTTTGTCCCAATTGAAAGCATTGGACTCCATTTTTTCCCCCATTCCAAAGAGTTTGCCAAAATCGTGTAGTCTTTTTCAGTCACCATAGTTTTTTATCTGTATATGGCACAGGAACTAATTCCTGACTCTTTTGATCTTTCTTTGCTATTCATTCATGATTCATCATTCCTCATTGCCTTGACACATTTCTAAAGCATTTGAATATTTAAAATATTTCATATTTTATTTTTTAATTATGTTTATTAAGGTTGAGCAGTGGTGTACCTGGTATAGCATATATGCTCAAAGTTCTAGGTTCAAGTTACTGATGGCCACCTACAGGGAGTAGGTTTCACAAGTGGTGAAGCAATGCTGCAGGTGTTTTAATTTTTGCTCCCTCTCAATTCCCATTCCATCTAAATTTATCTGTTTCTTTTTCAAAAGAGGGAAAGAAAGAGAGAGAGAAAGAAAGAGAGACAGAAAGAGAGAAAGAAAGAAAGAGAGAAAAAGAAAGAGAGGAGGGAAGAAGAAAAAAAGCCAGTAGAGGGAGTGGTGGGTTCATTATTTATCAAACACCAGAGATAATACTGGAGGTAATTAAAAAAAAACATTTAAATATGTTTTATAGGGAAATAATGATTTATAATATAGTCATTGTCAAATAAATACAGTTTCTCATCCTTTCATGATAGGTATCTGCTCACCAATCCCAGCACAGAATTAAATCAGTCAACCGATAATAACTGTGTATCAGGTCACCAAAGCCCTCTCAGCTCCCTTATTCTACACTCTCACACCCCCATTGTAACCTTATTGTAACAGATTAGGTCTAGTTTAAGTTTCACCATGTGCTTTAACTTTCTTTCAATGTTTCTTTAAGTTCCACCTATAAGTGGAATTCTACCTGGAATTCTTCTTTCTCCTTCTGAATGATCTCAACATGATTCCTTCAAATTCTATCCATGATGAGGCAAAGGAAATGATTTTGTCTTTTTTAAGAGCCAGGTAATATCTCATTGCGTATGTATATTGCAACTTTTTTATCTCATTACCACCATGCACAAAAGTTTCCAGTAATTGTCGTTTTTGCTTTGTGGGCGGGAGACAAAGATGACCAGAGACTCATGGCTGAGCTGAGAACACAGTTCAATCTTTATTCATGAGCGGGGATGGAGTTTAAAAAACTAATCTCTTCTAATCACAACAGAGTTCTGTCCTGCATCTCTCTTCTCTGGCAGAAGAGTCAGGAACAAGGATAATATGACGGGGCAGGGAGAAGGAAGAAGCAGGAACCAGAGATGACTAAACCAAATGTCCCAGAGGCGGGGTGGGGGGTGTGGGTGGGGGGTGGAGTGGGGTGGGGGGATGGAGGGTGGGGAGACCAAACCAATATCCCAGAGGCGGGGGGGGGGGGGTGCCCAGCCAACAGTGGACGTGCAAACAGAACACAGCAAGCAACACAAGTGAACCCAATGTGATGATAAAAACAGAAGGCTTCACAAGCAGAATCCAGAAGCATACCAGCAAGTAATGATGACTGCAAAGATCACTTGATAAAATAATTTGGTTGTACTTTTTGTTCTGACTGACTTCAAACAGTAATACTATAGAATATCAAATCATAGACTGGTGTGAACATGGAAGAACATCTTACATATAACCCTATTTTTTTCTAAGAATTTTAGTTACACTTGAAGAAATTTTATCAGCGTGCAGGAAGTTACTCCTTGAGAATTTTTTTTTTAATTATTTATTTATCCTCTTTTGCTGCCCTTGTTGTTTTCTTGTTGTAGTTATTGTTGTTGTTGATGTCGTTGTTGTTGGATAGGACAGAGAGAAATGGAGAGAGGAGGGGAAGACAGAGAGGAGGAGAGAAAGATAGACACCTGCAGACTTGCTTCACCGCCTGTGAAGTGACTCCCCTGCAGGTGGGGAGCTGGGGGCTTGAACCTGGATCCTTATGCTGGTCCTTGCAGAGAATTTTTTTATAAAAATGTTATTATCTTTATTTATTTGATAGAGACAGCCAGTAATAGGGAGGGGAGGGGATGACAGAGAGGAAGATAAATAGAGAGACACCTATGGCCCTGCTTCACCACTGGTGAAGCTTTCCTCATGTAGGTGGGTACCATGGACTTGAACCAGGGTCCTTGAGCATTGTAACATATGCACCACCTGGCCCCTCCTTGAGAAGATTACAAAATACTGTAGATACAAAAATTATATGTAGAATAAAAAAGAATATCACTCTCACAAAAGTTATCATGATGTAATTTCACTCTCTTAGGATCAGAATAAAAAAACACTACACTAAATTATACATGTCTTCCAGTAACTAGGAATGAACAACAATAACAAAAGAAATAGAAAGATCAGTTGATTTCAGGATGTTTACCACAGAACATAGTATACAAATGGGGGGGATGGGTGGGGGTTGGATGGGTCGCATAACAATTATACAAAGAGACTCTGATGCCTGAGCCTCTGAAGTGCCTAGTTCAATCCCCTGCACCATCATAAACCAGAGATGATTAGTGCTCTGGAAAAAAAAAAGTCATAGTATATGATTCAAGGTCATATTAACTGGTATTTATAATGGGAAGTTTTAATGTGAATACGTGTCCAATACTTAGCTTAAATAATATACAAAATACAGAGTTATACATCATTAGTGGCCCTCACCAAACTCTTTTCTTCATTTACAGATCCTGAGTTATAGGTGCCAACTAATATCCTAAAGTTGTTTTTTTTTCCTTTCTACACATGTCCCTAGATATTTATTTCACTTCATTATATCCCTACACACTGCAGTGTGGTGCATATTTTAATTCTCTGTGGTATAAATATGTCTTTTACATCAAGCCTTAGATTTCTAGGTTCCACTTTTACAGAGATTGGAAACTACCATTCTATCCTAAGAGGTGAAAAACTGAACAGACTGAAAAGGTGACACTTTCCTAGGATCCTTAAGAGAGGACATAGGACAAATTGCTGTCTCCAAGAATAGAGAAGCAAGTGACTACAGAGAGCAGCAATTTATCAGAACAGAGACTCATGCAGAAATCTCTACGGAAGTCAGTGTCAAGAAGAAAATCTCTAATTGAGAATGCTAGAGTCTTACTATGGACATAAATGAAAATTGGATTCTCCAGTGATTTCCACCAATAAGGATACTGGAATAATTTTGTGAGATTTATCAATAAGAGCTCTACCATGTATACATAGTAATATTGGAGAAAAATTCCTCATACTTTTAGCAAAGGTAGGGTAAAACAGAAACATTTTTTTAATATGATAGATCACTGTTCTTCTTAAGAATATCTGTCCTTAGAGGAAACCAAGGCTAATATATGCTACAATATCTTTTGCTTTGGAATATCCTTTTGCATATGTGTATGAGTTTATGAAGGGCAGTATTTGAGAAGGTAAAGTCTCCTATAGCAGTGATGTCTAAAACAGTAGTCAAATACATGCAGTCAGGAGAATTTTAAATACAGGTAGAGTAACAGAGTAACTCAATTATTTTTTAATTTCAATAAATATACATTTAATGGGCACATATAGGTAGTGCCTATGGGAAGTAGGATAATCTGGAAGTTACTATGCTGTAGGAAGTGGAGCCACTGAATTACAGATGTGCTCATATTCAACTTTACTATTTTTAAATCACTGGAAAAGAGTTCAGACAACTTAAGTGTTCCATGTAAAAATAAAGTATATATTTTTTCTTCATCAATTTTGAGTATTGACAGTCAAAATAATGATTTCACAGTTGTTTATCCTAATTGTTTTCTCCTTTTTCAGAGGTCTTGCCTCAGAGTACCAGTGAGGCTAAGCAATATTTAAGACTAAATTTTCTTTCCTCTTGTATGAAACTGTCTGATCACATAGTTTTTCCACTGGTTTCTTGGCCTTTTTTTTTTTTTTTTTCCACTGATATAACTTTTACCTCTAGTGGCCATTTTTAGTTTTTTTTTTTTCTTTCTGATAGAGAGGGAGTAAAATGAAGAAAGAAAGGGAGAGAGAGAGTAGGAGAGGGGAGGGGAGGGGAGGGGAGGAAAGGAGAGGAGAGGAGAGGAGAGGAGAGGAGAGGAGAGGAGAGGAGAGGAGAGGAGAGGAGAGGAGAGGAGAGGAGAGGAGAGGAGAGGAGAGGAGAGGAGAGGAGAGGAGAAAGAGATACAGCACTATTCTACCTCATGTGAAACTTGCCCCCATAGGTGGACATTAGGGCCTGTGCCTTGTACAAGATAATATATGCACTCCACTGGCTGCTCCATTAACTAACACCAATGTGATAATTTTTATGATACTAAATTAAACCTTTATTTATTACTTTAAAGAATGTTTCCACTTTTGAGTGTGGTTGCCTATTCACTATTTCTATTTAGGACTCAGAAAGCTAAAACAAAAACAATGTTTTTTGAAATCGATATCTCTTTAATTTTTTAATTATCTTTATTTATTTATTGGATAGAGACAGCCAGAAATTGAGAGGAATGGAGAGACAGAGATGGAGACAAAGAGGCACATACACATACAGTATTTCTTAACCAGTTGTGAACCTTTCCCCCTGCAGACAGGGACTGGGGACTCCAATCCCAGTTCTTGTTTGATGTAACATGTGCATTCATCCAGGTGTGTCACCACCCGGCCCCTGGTAAGATTTCTGTGATCTTGTTTTTGAAATCATTTTCACAGGGCAAAGGTGAAGTGATCCAACAGTATGGTGCATTTTTTACATGTGGAAAGCTTTGGGTTCAATCTCTGACACCACACAAACAGCAGAATAGTTCTCTGAAAATATACTAATCCACAATCTTTAAAATCTATTATTATACAGATTATCCTAAAAGTATTTTGTATGCTCATTTAATGAAAAAAACAATAAAAAGAAATCTAACTTTATTTTTCTCTATATAGAAAACATTGGTCACAACTACTTTTAAATGAGAAATCCATTGTTTTACTCCTAGTCTTAAAGAAGCAATCTATCATATTTCCCATTTTTCTTTTCGGGAACAAATACTGTATATTAATCACACTATTTTCACAATTTGTGGCCACTGGACAGAAACAGCTTCTGTTTTGTTTTTCCTTAATTATAGTTCTGTCAAATGCTGAGGCTCCTTTATAGGCTGTCATATATACCTCCTCAGCTTGGCCTTACTTTTTGTTTCAAGTATCTTTGTACTACACGATTCTAACTTTGTCCATAAAGAGGAAAGTATATTTGCATGAACTACATACGCAATAACTCATCAGTAGAGAAGTTTAAAAGATCTGTTATCTCAGAATAAAATAACTCCAAATAGTTCACTTCATGTTTTCTTTATAGAAATAGGCTCAAGCTTTTCTTTCCTTTCTTTTTCTCCTTTTTTTTTTTTTTTTTCTCCAGGCTTATTGCTGGGGCTCAGTGCTTATACCAGAAATCCACTGATCCTGGAATTCATTTCTTTCTTTCTTTTTTTTTTTTATTGGATAGGGCAGAGAGGAATTGAGGGGAAGTGAGATAAAGAGAGGGAGCGAAAGATAGACACACCTATAGATCTGCTTCAGTGCTTGTGAAGCAATTTCCCTGAAGTTGGGGAGCCAGACGTTTGAACTCGGATCCTTGAGAGCCTTCTTATACTTCCTACTATGTGCACTTAACAGGGTGTGACAACATCCAATCCCCTAGGCTGACACTTTTCATTATAATAGTTTGCTTAAGATCACAGCTCTGTTTGCCTTCTGTCTTGATTTCTTTACTCTTTTACTGAGCTTTTCTTTGCACATTTTCATTAAGTATCAATTCCACAAGAGGATTTATATATGAATTACTCCAAGAAGTCAAATTTAAAACAGCAGTTACTAGTCATTTCTTCTTTAATTATTCTTACTTAATTTCTTATATAAAAATAGGTACAAACACACACACACCCATACCCCAGCTAGATTTTAATGAAAAAAAATATGAATTTATAGGTTAACACACTGCAAATTTTTATCAATGCATCCATTTTTTCTTTATTTAGTTTTATTATAACTATTCAGTAAAATTTACATAAAAGCCTTGCACATCTTTTAGATTTATTTCAGTTGAGAGGTTTTTGATACTGATTTCAAGGAATTGAAGTAGAAGCAATCAAATATTTACCAACATCACTAAGCCTTCTACATCTATTTTCTAGAGATTGTTTATAGTTTATATGTTTTATCTAATTAAGAGATATTTCTATAATTTTATGGAATAAACACATTATCTATTTTTATGATTTCCTAAATAAATCATCAAATGTCTGAGAACGAAAGTTTATTTAAACTGAAATTTCTTTTATCCCTTAACTTAGAATGATAGATAGGATATTGATAGCATTACAGAAGAGACTGGGTGATATCTGGACTTACATTTATTTATGAGCTTAACAATTAAAAACATTTGATGTATTTTTTCAACTTTTATTATCTTTATTTATTCAATAGAGGCAGCCAGAAATTGAGAGGATAGGAAGAGACAACAGAGGGAAAGAGAGAAGGAGACATTTGCACCACTACTTCACCACTCACAAAACTATTCCCCTGTTGGTGGAGACCTGGGGCGTAAACCCATGTACTTCTGCATTGTAACATGTGCACTCAACCAGGTGTGCCACCACAGGGACCCACGATTAAAATATTTGTATTAACGTTGTAATAAATGCAATTTTGACATAAATACAAATATTTATATAGTTATATTAATGTTTAGAAATTATTTTTAATTTTTTATAATTATCTTTATTTATTTGCCGGATAGAGACAGCCAGGAATCTAGAGGGAAGGGGTGATAGAGAGGATGAAAGACAGAGAGACACCTGCAGCCCTGCTTCACCACTTGCAAAGCTTTCCCCCTACAAGTGGGGACTGGGGGCTTGAACCTGGGTCCTTGTGCACTGTAATAGGTGCACTCAACCAGATGTGACACCACCCAACCCTTTTAGAATTTTTAATTAAAAAGCTGTAGAGACAGAATAATGATTAGGCAAAAGACTTTCCTGTCTCAGGCACCAAAGTCCTAGGTTCAGTCCTCAACACCATCATAAGTCAGACCTAAGGAGTGAACTGGTCCTTCTCTCTGTTTCTTTCTCTGTATCTGTCTCTCATTAAAATAAAATAAATACAAATATTTTTTAAAAGGAATGTTTAGTGGGTTAAGTGCAAGTTGTGAAGCAAAATAGCTGGCTTAAGGATCCCGGTTGGAGCCTCCGGTTTCCCACCTGCAGTGGGATCACTTCACAATAGGTGAAGAAGGTCTGCAGGTGTCTTTCTTTCCCCCTCTCTGTCTTCCCCTCCTCTCTCCACTTCTCTCTGTCCTATCCAATAATGATGACATCAATAACAACAACAACACAATAACTACAACAATAAAACAAGGACAACAAAAGGGAAATAAATAAACATTTAAATAAAGAAATGCTTAATTTAAGCAAATTGACTTATCATTGTTTATATACCATCTGACTAAGAAATATTTCTATACTTCCATATGCTATATTCTTTTCATTTATGTTTTTTAGATTTCTATCAAAATAGTATGAGAAACATCAT
Source organism: Erinaceus europaeus (assembly GCF_950295315.1). NCBI lineage: Eukaryota > Metazoa > Chordata > Mammalia > Eulipotyphla > Erinaceidae > Erinaceus > Erinaceus europaeus. The sequence continues at coordinate 101,851,556 of NC_080166.1, forward strand.
TATAGTTACAATTTAAAATTGTACTTGAAATTATGTGTTTTTATAATATAAGCTAAAGTGTTTTATAACGTCTTGGTGAATCAAGGATACATATATATATTTTTTAAGTCTTTTTATTTATTTTATTTTTGAGAGAGATGCAGAGAGAGAAAGACACAGAGAGAAACACCAGAGCACTGCTCAGCTCTGGCTTATGGTGGTGTGGGGGACTGAGCCTGGGACTGCGGAGCCTCAGGCATGAGAGCCTCTTTGCATAACCATTATGCTATTTACCCCCACCCCAAGGATATATTTTCATGATATAAAGTGTTTGCATGCCCTAAGTAATATAATTCATTTTTCGTAATATCACTATTTTTATAGGATGTTATTCATGGGTATCGAAAATTTGCTTATCTTTTTTATGATTTAGGGATCTCATGTAAACAAATAATAGGCATATGAAAAAACTGGTCAGGCACATACCCTTGTGGTAGAGAATATTACTGAATGTATGAAACCCTGAACTAGATTTGTAGCTCTCTAGATCACATGGTCACAGGACCATGTTACAATGTGCAGTGACCTGGGTTTGAACCCCCACACCCCACCAGCAAGAGGGAGGTTTTGCAAGTGGTAAAACAGTATTGCAGATATCTCTTTGTCTCTCCATTTCTATCAACCCCTTCACTCTCGATTTATGGTTGTCTCTATCCAATGAATAAAATAAAATAAGTTAATATTTTATAAAAGGTTATATGCTCAAAATACCTTAGACTGTGTCAACTGCATTTTTATTTATTTTACCATCAGCATTATCATTGGTGCTCAATGCCTGTATCCCTCCTCCATTTTTTCTTTCCTTTAGATCAAAGGTGAGGAATGTCTAGCTCACAGGTCATATCCAACCTGTGAAATTATTTGGTCTAGCACTGACAAGGCAACCAGATAATTTATCTAAATTTTATTAAGTTATAATTTTTAAAAATATATATATTTTGACCTTGAGAGACAGAAATCAAGAGGCAAGCATATGATAGAGAAGTAGACAGACAGAGAGACACCTGCAACACAATTTCAACAGGCACAAAGCTTTCTCCTTGCACATTGTAACAAGTATGCCCAGCCTGGTGTGCCACCACTTGACCCCAAGTTGATAATTATGTATGTCCCACAAATGATATTATATTCAGATAACCTTTGACAGAAAAAAAAAAAGTTGTCCCAGCCTTACTTTAGACAAGGTGAAAGGCAAAGAGAGAAATAGAGAAGGGGAAATACAAAGCTATTATTCCCTCGTGCAGACTTCTTTATGGTTAAGCAGTCTTAAAACCTGGATCCACTGTGGTCTGAGAAGATACTTGGGATGATTTTAATGCTCTTGAATTTACTGATGCTGTCTTTGTGGCCTAACATGTGGTCTATCCTTGAGTATGTGTTGTGTGGATTTGAAAAGAATGTGTATTCTTTGGGGTGAAAAGCTCTGAAAATGTCCAAGAGGTCTAGTCTGTCCATCTCTTCATCTCTTTGTTGATTCTGTGTTTTGTTGATGTGTCTAAGTGTGAGAGTGGGGTGTTAAAGTCTACCACTATTATTGTATTACTATTGATGTATTTTTGAAGTTCTTTGAGAAGGTATTTGATGTATTTAGATGGTCCCTCATTGGGTGCCTAGATGTTAATAATTGTTATATCTTCTTGGCTGATTGGTCTTTTAATCATTATGTAATGACCTTGCCTATCTTTTATTACTTTATTTAATTTAAAATCTATTGTGTCAGAGATGAGAATGGCTGTTCCTGCCCTTTTTTGAACCCTAAGACAGCAGGAACCTCACATTTCCACTATAGAGCCTATATTTCCCCCAGTCCTGGAATCTTAGGGTGGGGCCCACTTTTCTGCATGCTGCTCTCAGTTCAAATCAAATAATATTGCATCCGTGGATCGCAACATAATCAACACAATGAGTGCCACCCCAGCATGCTGCACTTCAGACTGTGACCAGAGCCTTCCGGTGTGGAATGACAACCCTTCAGCTTCATCACTCAGGCGAGACCTTTACTTTCATAGTATTCTCTAATTCCATTCTAGGTGTTCCACTCCCCAATAAAGTCCCCAAACCTAGATATAGTCCAGGTCCCCTGAGATAGAGCATAGGTTCACCCGTGCCCATAAACTAGGGGAAAAATATATACCTGAAAGCAGAAGTACACAAGAGCATGCAGAGAATACCCCCCAACACTTCATCTGCACTATTGCAGTCTTTAGGTCCATGATTGTTCAACAATTTGTTTAGCTTTGTATGTTAACTCTCTTTTCAGCCACCAGGTTTTGGATGCTGACCAGACATCCCTGGACAGACGACCCCATCAATGTGTACTGGAGCTCCACTTCCTCAGAGCCCCACCCTACTAGGGAAAGAGAGAGACAGACTGGGAGTATGGATCCACCAGTCAATGCCCATGTTCAGTGGGGAAGCAATTACAGAAGCCAGACCTTCCACCCTCTGCAACCCACAACAACCCTGGATCCATACTCCCAGAGAGATAGAGAATGGGAAGGCTATCAGGGGAGGGAGTGGGATGTAGAGACCGGGTTATGGGAATTGTGCGGAATTGTACCCCTCTCATTCTATGGTTTTGTTAATGTCTCCTTTCTTAAATAAGAAAAAAAAAACCCTGGATCTATGGGCATGATAATATGCGTACTTTACTGGGGGAGTCACCCTTAGGCTCTCTGTTTTTGTTTGTTTGTTTAATGCATGGTGTATTCCAAACAATCCAACTTTGAAGTTTTCCTCTTCTGTGCATTTTTCTTGAAATATAATGTTGTTCTTATTAGCCACCTTAATTAACTAAGAAAGGAAAGCTTATTTGTAATAATCAGAGTATTTGTGATGAGTTGACACTAATCAAAATCCCCAAATAAAAGATAGCAAGAACAATACAAGTTGAAATGGCTGAGGCTAATTCTTAACAACAACAGAGTTTCTTCATACTCCATCCATTACTTTAAAAATTCCATTTATTACTAACCATCAAGATAAAACTGACAAGCATAATAAAGGGCTAATGTAAGAGATGTACAGCGAATGCCAGTCTATATCTCTATTTGTCCACATAATCCAATTCTAAAAATTGAATTATAATCACATGGTAGCCTTTCTTAAAGTAGAGAACTGTATATAAAGTTTTATACTTGGAAGTCAGGTGATAGTGCAGTGGGTTAAGCACAGCTGGCACAAAGCGCAGAGGCCAGTGTACAGTTTGATACCGTCTCTAAGTCATAACATGTTTTTATACTGATTTGAAGTGCACCAAGCAATTTTAATATCAATGATCTCACTTTGATTCCCTTATTATATTTATAATATAGACAAACGGAGGATTTATGATCTTATTTACAAATGGAAGACTGAACTTTATAAAAGATCATCAAGAACCCCCCCCCAGCAGCTTATTTTATAAAATGAAAACAAAAAGGGTCTTGAAGTCACTCTTGGCCTTGTGTTATAACAATAAGTCATTCAAGTTTGCATTCTTCCAGGCACATTATGGATGAGTCTAATAAGGAGAACATAGTGGGAGTGATTATAAGAAGAGGAAAGCTTACCCTTTTGGCAGAACTCTACAACTAGTTGATAAAATAAATGTATTGTCAATTTGAATTTAGAAAGCAAATCTAAGATGATAAATCATATTAACAGTTAGTGTACTTTGTTCTTATCAGGGTTACATGTATAACGTATACAACAAAAATTTTAGTGTGGTTGCTTTTGTTAAGGATATTTATTTATTTATTTATTTACTAATAATATTGGATACTGTGGCTATTTTAAAGACAAGGAACAATGATTCCAATTCTTCTTACATTATCACTTCCTTCCACACTTGCTTCCTCTCTTTTAATTTTGTTTACAAAAATTCAAACACATGAAAAGAGCAACTAAATGGGTGAAAATTGAAATGTAGTGATATATAATGAATTAATAATGTAATAATAATGTAATGCAGCATCAGTTATGTAAATGTTTTATAGATTTGACAAATGTATAAAATCACATGTAATGCACTATGGCTTTATTTTTACCCCCAAAATATACACACTTTGAAAGTCTTTAAAGATAAAGTACTAGTGACATTATGATAATAGAAGAGAAATAATCTTTGTTTCTTTGAGTATATATATATATATGAAATGAAAAGATATACATCTTTTCATTCTGATCCCTGAAAAGTATATATTCCACTACCAAAGCTATTTCAAAATCCCTAAATTTAGAAGATCCAGACTGACGTATTAAATGCAATTATATCATGATAAACATTTTTGTGTAGCTAAGTATAGATATAATCACTCAAAATTGTATTCAAATATCTGCATTCTAAATGAACTATAAAAATATAAATTATTTCAATGTTTAATGAAAATACATATAGAGCAAAGCCTGAAAACAGTTTTTGGTAATTTTATTCTCTACTGATATGTGAGCATACATATACTTATACATCCATATGCTAATATATATATACATATATATTAGCATATATGTATATATCATGAGTATGTATAAGTGCATAGAGATATTAATTGGGTTTCACTTTAAACATCCATAGACATGAAAATTTTAATGAGAACATAATTAAGTAGAGCTCAAAACGTGAATGGAGATGCAAACATATACTATATATATTATACTATCTACCCATTCTTTTCCTAGGGAGTCATCTTAGATAAGTGAGAGGACAAGTAGGTAAGTCCAGATGACAGCTTGTTACTGAATCTCTGTAAAAGCCTTGTTTATAATAGTGCTATTCATCCAAAAGACCATCAACTGGTAAATGATAATCAAACTGTATTATATTCACATAATAGAATCCTAGTTACCAATGAAATTAAGTATACTATTCATATAAATAACAATCTAAAAATTCATTTTAAAGTAATTAAACAAGTGGAATGAGTGGGAACACATAAAAAGTATATACTACATTAAACCAACTACATAATTTCTGCACAGTGCCAACTACTTATTATTAATATATAAGTTAAAAAATGATTGGGAAAAGAAAGATGAGAGTTCTCATATGTTGATGAAAAAAATACAGATGATTATGTATACTCATTGTTTTGATACTAATGAGACTTTAATGTGCATGCTTATGTCAAATTATATAGAAGCATATATTGTGAATATGTAAAGTTTATTATATGTCAACAATAGATCAATAAATTTTATAATTATTTAATAAAGCCCTTATTTCATATTTTCTACCTACTTCTTCAAATTATTCCTAATGCCCTAATCAATAAAGATATAATATATATGAAATAAGGGCTTTGTTAAATAATTTTGTTTTACAAATTTTGTTTTGTTTTTATAATTTTGTTATTTTTTTTGCTAAATTTTGGAAGTCTAGATTCAGTTTTTTCTTTGATCTCATAATTTCTCTTCTTTTCTATTATTTTATTTATTATATACAGAGAGAGAAATTGAGAGGAGTGGGGGAGATAGATAGTGAGAAAAACAGAGACACCTGGAGCCCTTCTTCACTACTTGTAAAGCTTTCCCCCTGAAAGTGGGGAGCAGGAGCTTGAACCTGGGTCCTTACACACTGTAGTGTGTGCATATAACCAGGTACACCACCACCTGGCCCCTTAGATTTATTGATTTTTGATTTTATTTTACTTATTTATGTATTTTTATTTTTATTTATAAAATGGAAACACTAACAAAACTATAGGATAAGAGGGGTACAATTCCACACAATTCCCACCACCAGAACATTGAATCTCATCTCCTCCTCTGATAGCTTTCCTATTCTTTAACCTTTTGGGAGTATGGACCCAGGGCCATTATGGGGTACAGAAGGTGGAAGGTCTGATTTTAAAAAAAAAAATATTTATTTAGTTTGGATAGAAACAGAGAGGAAGTGAGAGGAAAGAGGGTGATAGAGGAGGAGAGAGAAAACACCTACAGCACTATTTCATAATTCATGAAGCTTTCTTTCTGCATAAGGGGATTGAGAGCTTGAACTGAGGTTCTTGCATATTGTAATATGGAGAGTGGTGGGAGGTAGATAGCATAATGGTTATGCAAAATGACTCTCATGCCTGAGGCTCCAAAGTCCTAGGTCCAACCTCCCCCCTCCCCCCCATACCAGGATAAACCAGAGCTGATCACTGTTTTGGTTAAAAGAAAAATAAACAAAACAAAACAAAAAAATGAACAAAAACAAAAAAACAGACAAAAAACTCTTTCATATTGTAATGTGTATGCTTTGCCAGGTGTCCATTGCCCAATGTAGAGTCAATGTTTCATAAACTTAATTCTGTGAATTTGAAAAAATCATGTTTTCCAATGCTTTAAAATAATATTGTGTATATATATTTCTCTCTTAAATGCAAACTCCTTATTCTTGTCACTTATTAATTTTGTAAGGTCGTTATCATTATCAAATTATACAATCAGGAATAAAAACTGCTTGTACCTCTATCAGATTTACTGAAGTTGCATGAGACTGCCACACCTCAGGTGAATTTTCCAATTATGGTGCCTACTTTAAATCTCCATCTCATCTATTTAGCATGCTGAGAATGTTGGGTGACTGACTTAAAGCTGTATGAATCAACAATTATTTGCTTTCTCCCCACCTGTGAGCATGAAAGAAACAGGAAGATACTATTGTAGAGAGCCTTATCTGGAAACCTTTATCAACTACTCACTAAAAAGGCAAACCTTTTGAAGAGCCATCACAAAAATTGTCTATGTAAGTGATCCAAGTTCAGACCAAGGTCAGACCACTTCCTGTTTAGCCCTTAAAAAGTCCTCCTTTACCTGATCTTGGTGGAATATACCTTATGTCCAGCCCTGGACAGTGTATCTGGATCAGGATCCTTATGCTCAAATTGAATCATTCTTGTTTGTATCACAACCCATCTATTTCTTAGTTGACAAGATGCATGAAATTGGCAATTTATAACAAGCCTGGCCTTCAAATAAGGAAGAAGAGTAGAGGAAAAGCTTTTCAAAACTAGCATTCTTAGTAACTATTAAGTATGGGAAAATGAAAAGAGAGGGTCTGGAATTTAAAATTATTGGGTTGGTGGAAATCTATGAAATGTATGGATGTTTAGTAAATACTAAAAGCAACTGTGTGTATGTGTGAGTGTATGCATGTGGCATGGTGTGGTGTGAACAAGCTAGAAGTTCTGTGCACGCTTAAATATTTCAAATTCAGTTGTGAAATGTAGTCAATTTAGAATAAATGCAACAGCAGGCCCTCTCCTCTGAGGGTACTGTGACTTCACAGAAGATGACAAGGTCAGTGTAATAATGACTTTGGTTCACTTGAGGCTGACACAAAAGTTTGAATTTTCTCTTTTCTTAGGATCATTTACCAAAAGAGCCTTTCTCATCACAAACTGACTTCTCTTGACAGTGAATTGTTGGATCCTGACAAGACCAGAAAGAATATCTTCCTTTGGATCTACTCTTGTTGGCATGTCTGAAAAATCTAGCTTTAGCCTGAGGAATAGAGTTACCAAACATCAATAAATTCCCAACAAAAAGAAGCTGTCCCTGTGGGAAGGCTGTAACATTTAATTGGAGCATATTTGACAAGACTAGCTTCCTCTTATTAGAGGCTAATACTATCACTATTTTCTGAGAGCCCTTTGAAACACTTATTAGAGCTCCAGGCCACTCCTTGCCCCTCCCTAAAGATAAGGCTGACTAGTTTGGAATAATCTTTGAACGACTGGGCTGACTTTCAGATAAAAGTGCTTCTAATTTATAGGGCAGAGCTGGGAGGGAATGAAATGGCTGTGAGGCCAGGGAAAGAAAGCAAAGGTTGAGAGAAATTAGTCAAGAGTGATACAGAGTAATTCTTCATTACATTTCCCTTATCTGGCCTTATTAGAAGTTTGTCCAAGTTCTAGCCAATAGGATCTAAAACCAAAACATTATTAATAAAACATTTACTTAGCAACAAAAATGGATTTAAGTGAGATTTCAGGACAAATCAAGAAAGCTGCTAATGATTGCTACTATTTAATTATTGCCTTCCCATTATTACTAGCATTTGCTAAGATAATAGTAGGTAAATGCTTTGTTCACTTTGATTTTGATACATCTGAGTTTTAGGAGGAACTGCTTAAAAGTTTTGGTTTGGGAAATCTGGTGTTTTGTTTAAAAGAATATCAACTGCCCAATACATTCAATTTGCATTTTATTAGATTCAATCAACTGGAGAATCTATTCTAAGCTCAAAGTGAGCTACTCATTTATACTATTGTTTCTTCATTTAACTGAAGCTATATACATCTCCTTTTGGATTTTTATCATTTTCTTCTAAAGATTTATATATTAGGACCTAGATGGGGGGGGTTGAGTATTATATGTGGAAAACAGAAATGTTACACATTATATCAACTATTTTATTTTACTGTCGACAGTAAACCATTAAGCTCCGCAGTAAAGAAAATAATTTCTGAGAGTCGGGCAGTAGCTCAGTGGGTTAAGCACATGTGGCGCGAAGTGCAAGAACCTGTGGAAGAATCCAGGTTCGAACCCTCAGCTCCCCACCTGCCGGGGAGTCACTTCACAGTCGGTGAAGCAGGTCTGCAGGTCTATCAACAATGATAGACAATCAATGATGATCCCTTATTTTTTTCACATTTGCCACATTCTGTGGTGTAAAATCCTTTCACAATGTGTACTTTGAAGCTACTAACCTCACATCTCCAAATATATGCTTTGAAATATATGAGCAGGACTAACTATACTGAGCTGATTTGTGTTGCTTTCAGTAAAATCCTGGATCAGTTCTTAATCATAGGCATTAGAAGCAATGAAAAGAACGCCATTCCTAACATGTTGCTTCTACTAATGTAATTTTCAAGAGCTATTTTCTTTACATGGTGGGTGTACTAATTAACATTTAAGAGACCATATAGGATAGATATGCTATATAATTTAAATGGAGTAAACAACATAGTATCGACATAAATAACCCAATTTTATGTAGCTGCTTTTCTTCCCAGTATTTTAGTTCTACAAGTTTTTGCTGCTATTCATCTAAATCACACACACACACACACACACACACACACACACACACACACACACACACACACACCCTATGTCTTAGGAATTTGGCAATGTATCTTGAGATCCATAAAAATTCTTTCATGTGTCAAAAATGATAGACAGTTACCATTGTATACTATTTAAAGGATTCTGAGCATAAAACTTTGGTGAATAACAATGATGTTTTATTTGTTAGAATATAAATGATTAATATTTTTCTATTGTGGGGCATTACCTGAGTCTCATTCTCTCATGATTCCATTGCTCCAGATGGATTTTGTTTCCTTCTGATTTCAGATAGAAGTAGAGAGCGAGAAAGAGTGATGGGATAGCAGTATTCTACCTTTCATGGAGCTTCCTTAGCTCTGGTTCCATACAAAGTGCTCGCCAGTGGTTATGGAGGCTCAAACCTGGTTTCTGATGCACCATCAGTTATGTACTCTACTGGATGACTTATCTCCTGACCTTTATTATTAACTGAAATTGTAAACATTTACTTAAAAATAAACACCAACATTCTTACAATTTAGTCATTTCTTCTTATATTGCTATAGAAATGCTATTAGAGGAAAGAGAATATAGCTTATTAGCCTAATTTTATTATAAAGAAGGGCTGACAAATGTGTAAAAGTGGGTCAGCAATATAATTCACTTGGAGAGTCATGGTTGCTTTGTCACATTTCGAAGACAGGTGTGAGCCTGCTCCCCTAACACACACATTGGAAGAGCTGTCAGTGATGTGGTTTCTCTCTCTCTCTCTCTTTCTCTTTCTCTCTCCCTCTCTCCTTTTTTTTTTAATATTTGTTCATTTATTCTGGATAGAGACAGAGAAATTGAGAGGGGATGGGGGAGACAAAGAGGAAGGGAGAGAAAGACAGCTGCAGCACTACATCACCACTTATGAAACACTCCCTTTGCAAGTGTAGATCAGGGAAACTGGTTCCTCATGCATAATATGTGTTCTGTCAGATGCACCTTCACAACCACCCTCTTTGCTCTCTCAGTCTTTCTATTTGAAAAAGTCATCCCAGAGGGATGATGTCCACCATAATAAAATAAAAAATAAAAGAGGGCAATATATACACTAGTTACAACCTTATGCTTATTTATATTAACAAAGATATATACTTCGATTAAGGTAAATTCATAAAATATCCCTTCAAAGTTTCATACTTTCCATACTTACATATATATTTACATATGTACCCTGACCTTAAATAGTTTATAAATTTTTAGTTTACTCTCACCTATCTAATGAAAATATTCAGTTCATAGGCTTTTACTCAACATAAAAATTTTACAGGGGCTGGGTGATAGTGCACTCTGCAAAGCACATGTTATCTTATGCAAAGGAATCAAGTTCAAAGCACCTTCTCCCTGCCTGCAAGGATGACTCTTCAGGAGTAGTGAAACAGGTCTCCAGTTGTCTCTTTTTCTCTCTCCTTCTCTCTCTCCCTCTCCTCTCTCTCTCTCTTTCTCAATTTGTATCTGTCCTATCAGATAAAATAGAAAAAATAAAAAAGTAAAAACAGAACTACTGAGACCCATGGATTAATTGTGCAGGCACCAAGCCCCAGTAATACCCTGGTGGCAATTAAAAAGAAATGCATAACCACACTGACCTAGTCGACTTTTTATATGTCTTGCCCTGCTCTTAAGATCTGATCACAGAAAAAATTCCTTGACTATCCCATACTGTTGCAGTTTCACCTTCAGTCAATTTCACTAATTCCAAGATTATTTCATTTCCCTTTATGCCAGTTCTGCCTATTGCCATTAGCATTGGTAAACCCTCATGAGAGAAGCAGAGTTGGGGCTACTGAGAAGAGGGACCAAGTTTCTGATTAGACACAAGAAGGCTTGAGTTTTGCTTTATTATTTTTTTTATCTTGAAAAAATAAAAATACATTCATTTCTACCTTAAAAAATATCCACTCCACTGACCTTGAAAGGGCTGTCAAACATAAAAAGAATGTCTTCTTTTATCCAAGAAAGGGAATAATACAGAAATGACAGGTGCCATGTAACTTCAAATAACACAATACTTACAAATGCTGAAAATCCCTCTCTTTTTAAAGTTTGCCAAGATATAATTTTATTGCACTATTTTGCAGGTAAACATTCAATAATAATCTATAGTATAAGATACTTCTTGATAATTATTTATATTTAAGGAGATCTGTCAGTAGTGATAATCTCTTCTGATAATTATTGATTTAAATCAGTGATTTTGAGGGTTTTTAAAAATATTTTAGTTACTTATTACTGCATATATACAGAGAGAAATTGAGAGGAGAAGGAGAGATGGAGGGGGAAAAAGACAGAAAGACACCTGCAGCCTTGATTTGCCATTTGTGAGAATTTTCCCCTGCAGATGGGGACCATAAACTTCAACCTGGGTTATAATTCCATGTAATGTGTGTGCTTAACCAGGAGCACCAATGCCTGGACTTGAGGATTTTTTTTTTTTTCAGGAAAACCCACCTAAGTAGAAAAAAAAAAATCAAAACTTATCAAGACATATATAATATGAAAAATAGAAAAATCACAAGTATAGGTTAAATTATTACATTTAAGAAAACAAAGCATATTCACCCTTTTGCCTAATAACTGACACTTGTCTCAGAACATGGTATTGTTCAATAAATTGATAACAAGCATTTATAGCCACAGGCCCTTTGGAATATAACTAAAGTAGGCCTACTAGCTATCTACAAAACAGAGACCCCCCCAACTCTTCTTCTGCACTATTTTAGCCTTTAGATTCATGATTAGTCAACAATTTGTTTGGCTTTATATGTTAACTCTCTTTCAGTCACCAGGTTCTAGATGCTAGCAGTACACCAACCAGACTTCTTTGGACAGACGACCCCACCAATGTGTCCTGGAGCTCTGATCCCCCAGAACCCTGCCCCACTAGGGAAAGAGAGAGAGAGACAGGCTGGGAGTATGGATTGACCTGCCAGTTCAGTGAGGAAGCAATTATAGAAGCCAGACTGTCCACCTTCTATATTCCACAATGGCTTTGGGTGCATACTCCCAGAAGTTTAAAAAATAGAAAGCTATCAGAGGAGGGGATGGAATAAGGAGTCCAGGTGGTAGGAATTGTGTGGAGTTGTACCCCTCTTGTCCTATGGTTTTATCAATGTTTCCTTTTCTATTTTTTTTATTTAAGAAAGGAGACATTAACAAAACCATAGAATAAGAGGGGTACAATTCCGTACAATTCCCAAAACCCGATCTCCATATCCCATCCCCTCTCCTGATAGCCTTCCCATTCTCTATCTCTCTGGGAGTATGGACCCAGGGTCTTGTGGGTTACAGAGGGTGGAAGGTCTGGCTTCTGTAATTGCTTCCCCACTGAACATGGGCATTGACTGGTCGATCCATACTCCTTTTTATAAATAAATTAAATAAAATAGAAAACCACAGTTTTGATGGGCACTTATATGAGCAGTAGATTCATGCATTTTGCATCAATTACAAATATAAAAGTAAACAATTTCATGATCTGCATACTTCACTATGATCTGCATATTTCACTATGATTTCCGGTTTTCATGTGTAATGTGTTCTTAGAAATTATATATCATAAAATCATATAACTTGCTATTAAACTGCAAGTAGACATACGGTCACAAACACTATAAAGCACAGTAAATCTGCAGCATAATTGTGGGTATTATCTTGGTCTTCTCAGGCTGGTATCACAAAATATCATAATTTGGGTGGCTTCTTAAATAGCTGCTTATCATTCATTTACTCAGATAGTCATCAAGTATGCAAATATGAATGAACAAGTTACTGTGAGAAGGATGTATGACAAATAGGAAAGGGCAATAATAAGGGATGTATATAAATAAGTAAATAATTTGGAACTTTTATAATATGTGTTACCCAAATGGACTATTTAAGATGCACATTCATACAAATACATACACACACATGCGGCGCCCCCAACCCGAACGCCAGGGAGCCTGACAGGGTCATCTCTCCTCTGGACCTGCATTCAGACTTCAAGGAAGCTGGGCAGAAAGGACGAGAGTGGGATGATGCATTGTCCCCCCGTTATTGTTACAAATAATTATATTGTCACAATTGATTAATAATGCTTTGACAGTGCCTGGTGGAAATGGAGAGTCAGAAGCACGCCCTCTCTCTTACACAGGGGCATATTTGAAAGTTACATTATGAAAGTGGAGAAGGTGGGTCAACATAGACGGACGAAACAAGTCATGTTATGACTTGCTCCTCAAAGAAAGAATATAGAGATTGAGGCCTCCCAGGTACAAGTTGACGTATTGAAACAAAGAAAGATTAATAGTTAAACTGTACCAGACCTAGATGAGCAGTGGTCCACGACTAGGCAAAGATCTGTATGCCCCCCATAGAAGATTATTGGTAGAAATAGCCCTCAGCAAAAGTCTAAAACAATTCTGGGTATGACCTCCCCTGAGAACAAGACGATACTAAGCATTGTTCCATTCTTTACAGTTATAGGGGAGTAACATGTAGCTTGCCAAAGCCACAAGACTATGATATTTATTCCCACTTCTTTATGATCTGGTTGCTTAGGCAACCTAAATATAACCTGAAAAAAGTATAAAAGCTAATGCAGTTTCACTATTAAAATGAGTCCAGATTCACCCTCCAATAGAGTGTGGTGTCTATCTGTTCTCCCTTGCGCTAACTCCTGACCCACCTGGGAGGTTGCCTTCAAGACCCCTGACCCTCCTGCTGCTCATCCACTGCAGTGGTCTGTGGCACACACACATATTTCTTGACAATTATTTAGATTTGAGAAGATCTGTCAGTAGTAAAAATATTTTCTGATAAATATTGATATAAAACAGTGATTTTGAGGTGTTTTAATATTGCTAATAATATTTTAATAATGTTAAAAACTACCAACATAGGACTCAGGCAGTAGCACAGCAGGTTAAGTGCAGGTGTTGCAAAACTTAAGGACCTGCGTAAGGATCCTGGTTTGAGCCCCCGGTTCCCTATCAGCAGGGGAGTTGCTTCACAAGCAGTGAAGCAGGTGTGCAAGTGTCTTTCTCTCCTCCTGTCTGTCTTCCCCTCCTCTTTCCATTTATCTCTGTCTCTTCCAGCAACATCAATAACAACAATAACTACAACAATAAAACAACAAGGGCAACAAAAAGGAACAAATAAATAAAAAAAAACTACCAACAAAATAATTCTATAAATAGTAAATTATTTCACTTTTTATTTGTCTGGGAATTTTCATGTGAGGATCCAGACATACAAAAGTGCTTTAAAATAGCTTTCAAATGGTCCACATTACAGCTACTCACTTAAATCAAAGGTAATATGTTATATTTTAAATGTTAGAAATATATGATAAACCTGGGCCATCTAGTCCATTCTATTTTATGAATACTATGCTGTAAAATAAATTTACTCAAAAATGCTCATGGAAGAGTATATTTTTGGATTTCAGTTTTCTCTAACTGGATGCTATTCATTGATCTCTAATACCAGTTTTCTCTCTGTTGCAATGTTGATTAAAGTGAATTGTGATTTGAGATGTAGTATTGCTATTTGCTAAGAAACAGGAAATATCATCGCTGTTTATCTTCCAAAAGGACTGAAATGTGTGGGATGACAAGTAACCCATCCAACTTGCTATTATATTCAGCAGCTGCAGATAAACTTTTTTGCAGGGATCTATAATCAATTGTAATATTTTTCCAAAACAATTTTCATTATAGTTCTTCTTACTTACTGTACTTCCTCATTCCTAATATGTATAGAGGTGGACTATATTCAACAAAAAAATGAACAAACTATAGGTTAAATAGAAGTCCTGTGTCCTGTAATAAAAATAAATCCAATAGATTATTTACTGCTTAATTTAAATATGTGATTTGTAATCTATGTTTAAATCTCTTTTATAGCATATATTGTGTTGCTCCTCCCAGATTCTCCAGTTAAGGCCAACACACTCAGGTACTAGGAAAATCTTTCTTTCATCTGTGCATCTGTTTCCATCATTGAAAATTGCCTTTGACTATAAATATATAAGGGCTGTCTCACTCAAAGTCATTATAGGGAAGGCTGGGGAAATGATTGTTCAATGGTAGGATATATAGACTCTGACCAAGTTTTGCTTTAGTTGGACACACATATAAAGTGTCTCAGTTCTAGAATTCCTTATAGAATGCCCAGCTGTTAAATTCCAACTGTGGTGCTTAATAGCTTCCACTACAAACTGCCTACCTTACTCTCTTACACATTCATCTCTGGAATTTTATATTAAAACTGAAAATCATAAGAGGTAAGTCTGAGGTCACTTGAAATAGAAGAAATATCTCTCAACTAATTTAGGAGTGAAGAAATGGAGTTGGTGAATCGCAACAAAGTAAAAGACTTTGATGTGGGGTAAAGGGAAGGCTCAGCTCCTGGAACATGATGGCAGAGGAAGATCTATTGGAGGTTGAATTGTTATGTGGAAAACTGGGAAATGTTGCACATGTACAAACTATTGTATTTTACTGTTGACTATAAACCATCAATCACCTAGTAAATAAATTTAAAAAAATAATAATTTCAGAGTGAAGACTACAAAATCAAGTTTTAAGTGAGATTTCCTGAGTGTTGTTGTCAGGTCTGTAATCTGCAATAATAATCTAACATTATTTCAAGGTGCCATACCATTTATTTTCAGTGAAAAACAATCACTGGTATTAGTTAATTCAGAATTATTATCTGCAGTTTTTTCAAACCCAGTTTTTGGGACAGAGTGCTATGTTTTTGGTCATCAAATAAATGTTAAATAAAGGAATATAATAAGCATAATGACACAAAATACTACTGATAAAATGATTTCACAAAAAAATGTACAAAGTAATGCTATCCCAACCTACAGAAGAATATTTCGGGAGTCGGACGGTAGTACAGCAGATTAAGCACAGGTGGTGCAAAGCACAAGGACTGGCATAAGGATCCCTGTTCAAGCCCCCGGCTCCCCACCTGCAGGGGAGTCGCTTTACAAGTGGTGAAGCAGGTCTGCAGGTGTCTATCCTTTCTCTCCCTCTCTCTGTCTTCCCCTCCTCTCTCCATTTCTCTGTGTCCTATCCAACAACTACGACATCAACAACAACAACAATAATAACTACAGCAATAAAACACCAAAGGCAACAAAAGGGAATAAATTAAAAAATATTTTTTAAATTATAAAAAATTTAAATGAATATTTCTCTGATATTTAAGGCATGTATATATCCTTTTATAAATAATATATATTTTAGTATTTATTTATTCCTTTTTTGTTGCCCTTTTTTTTTCTTGTTGTTGTTACTGATGTTTTGTTTTTGGATAAAAGAGAGAGAAATGGGGAGTCAGGCTGTAGCGCAGCGGGTTAAGCACAGGTGGCACAAAGCACAAGGACTGGCATAAGGATCGAAGGTTCGAACCCCGGCTCCCCACCTGCAGGGGAGTCGCTTCACAGGCGGTGAAGCAGGTCTGCAGGTGTCTATCTTTCTCTCCTCCTCTCTGTCTTCCCCTCCTCTCTCCATTTCTCTCTGTCCTATCCAACAACGACAACAACAATAATAACTACAACAATAAAACAACAAGGGCAACAAAAGGGAATAAATAAATAAAATAAATATAAAAAAATTTTAAGTATTTAAAAATAAATAAATAAATTATATATATATATATATATATATATTTCCCCATTTTTTGCCCTTGTTTTTCATTGTTGTAGTTATCATTGTTATTGATGTCATCATTATTGGATAGGACAGAGAGAGATAAGACAGAAGGGGGGAGAGAAAGATAGATACCTGCAAACCTGCTTCACTGCCTGTAAAGAGACTGCCCTGCAGGTGGGGAGCTGGGGAATCGAACTTGGATCCATATGCTGGTTCTTGCACTTTGTGCCACGTGCGCTTAACCGGCTGTGCTACCACGTGTCTCCCATGAAATAAAATGTTTAGAGTTCAAAATATATCAATCTGATCTTTACCAGCAACAATTGGATTCTGATAAACACAATAACATCTTATAGGGAAAATTTAGACATGCAAGGAATCATTGTAGTAGAAGTCTAGAAGTAGGCAGGTATCAACATACTCTTAAGAGAAGTAAATCCAACAACTACATTTGAATCAGACAACTTGAAATTGCTGGCTGCTGTTATATCTGGTGGACAGCATCACAGATGGATCTGTCCAAAATATACAGTTCCATGCTTCTCCCCTAACAGTGATGCCAGTTCAGTGAATGAATTCTAATAATTTATTTCTCGGCAATATTCCCAGAGATTCAATTGTGTGTCCTGTAAAGACTCAGTTATCTAAGCCTGTGTTCTATTCTAGCACTCTGCTTGTTGGGAGTTGGGTATTATGTAGGCCTTTCTTTTGATTTTTGTATTATAGAAGGTTAGTACCTTAATTACCAAAAAAATAACAATATAAATTAAAAACACCCCCCTTAAAAAAGGTGTGGGTTTAATCAGCCTTTAAGATCATAATATATTTTTAAATACACACACATACACAAACCTACACATAATCTATCTCTATGTGTATTATGAGTTTATTTTGATTATCATATATACCACACATCCAAATTCCAGACTTAACAAAGCAGCATGCAAAGTGAATTGTCACATAGAGTGAGTGTGAAGGTCTTTGAGGAAGATGACTATAGTGTAATTGGGAGCTCCGAAGAAAACACTGTTTATTAGAAGAGTAATTCAAGGGACAGACATGACCCTGCATACACTTCTTGTTCAGTCAATTCCTGAAGTTACCTGAAGAAAGGCAGAAGCCTATCTGAAAACTGAAGCAGTCCCTGAAAAAATCTAGCAATTATTCCCTCAGCTAATCAATTAAGCAGACAGAGATCTTACCTTTTTTTTTTAAATTAAGGTCTAAATCTCACATCCTGTCCTAAGGAAAAAAAAATACCCCAAATATTATGTATCTGTTATTATATTCACAAGACACTTTATTTTTTACTGTGTTATGAAATCCCTTAACCACTTCAAATCATAGCACACTAGATTTTCATATCAGTATGAGAAAAAAGGCAGCTACTTTCCAGTGAAACCATCAAGACTTTTGCAGTACCAGTCCTACTCAGTTTTTTTAAAATTAATTTCTATAGTGTTTTTGGTAGTAAAACTCAAGATCAACAACTCAAAGTCAATGTTGCTACCTTCTTTTTGCTAAAGTAAATGTATCGTAGTCCAGCAAATGATCTACATCACTTCTTCTTCTACCTTCTTCTAAAGTATCCTTGGATGCATATCATTACTAACAAGAATTCATTAATGGCAGTCTTTGTTGCATGACTCATCGCCACTGTTAGTTCACACACCGTTTTTCTCTTTCATATGATGAGCATCTGAACCCCATTACCTTAACTGAGCATGACAACATTAATGCTAAGTTACATGTTTTTCCTTCCTTTTCCTATCCTTCTTACTCCTTTAGTTTTTGAGCACCAGTCAATTGAAGAGAAAACCAGAATAAATATACAATAAAAAGGGTTTTGCTAAGTGATCAGAACAGAGAGCAGAGGAGACAAGTGAAAAGGATAAGCTTGGACAGATAAATTTGACATTTTATATAAAGCTGTATTCTACTGTAACACAATCCTAGCTCCATTCTTTTATAACCAAACCACAATCTAAATTTGAAATGCAATTACAATCAACACACTCTACAAGTTACTGGGAAAAACAAATTAAAGTAAATGTATAAATGAATCTATGTGGATTTTTGTTGACTTGCCTCATTATACTTTGTCTACTTAGTAATTCAAAATTGTGTTCTTTGCCTTCATTTACAAATTCCACCAGTTAGGCTTCTTTTTCTCTGGTTCACTCAAGTTACATTTCTGAGGTATCTGAAATATTGTTAATCTTGTTTACATAATGCAGAGCTTTACTACAATTTTCTACTCCTGAGTGGTATTATAATGAAACATCTCATCAATTTTTTTTTCATTCATCTCTACTCTAGTAATGGCAGACAATTTTACCAGATATAACCTTGACTAAATTTCAACGCATTCACCCTATGATATGCGGATCAAGTATAGGAAGATGATAAAGTGAAGTATGGTGACACCTGACTTGCAATAATGTGAAACTATACCCCTTTAAAAACAATAATCTCATAATTCAATGTCTCCATAAATTTATTGAAAAAAAGCAGAAAATAAATAAATAATGGATCATTGTGTATAATGTTTGAAAGTAAGCAATGTGCTTTTGTCATCTCCAGGACTAGACTTTATTTCTGATGGAGGCAGTAGGAAAATAGGGCAGGAGGATGAGAAAGAGAGCAACAAAGTTTTCTCTAGTGCTGCAGAGGCTGGATTCTAATCTAGGTTGTGCACATGATAAAGGAAGCACACTACCCAAGTGATCTATCATTCCACCCCAGGAATAATTTACCTATAAGGACAGTCAAGAGTCTATAAGAATAAAAGAACATTTATTGGCATAAATATTGCCTATTTATAATCAAAATATAGAAATACTTCCAGATATAATGTCATAAAAAATTCACAAAGAAATAATTTGGAGAAAACTATATTATGATTGAGATACAATTATATATATATATATATATATATATATATATATATATATATATATATGATAGCATAATGATTATGCAAAAAGGCTCATTTTGGGGTTCCAAAATCCCAGGTTCAATTCTCTGTACCACCATAAGCCTGAGATGAATAGTGCACTGGTAAACAGACAATAATATTGTAATTGTAATTTTTACCAAAGTACTAGTAGAAAATTTTATATTGATCTTATTTTCAATTAGTATTTCCCTTATAATACTAAATTTAGGCCTTTCATGATTAATATCAACTTCATTTGTTTTCCTCTTAATTACCTTTAATAAAATGAGTTTTATCATCAATGTAGACTCTATTATTTCATATTGCCATTATTATTAATTTTTAAAATATTTTATTTATTTATTTATTCCTTTTGTTGCCCTTGTTTTATTGTTGTAGTTATTATTGTTGTTATTGATATCATTGTTGTTGTGTCTATATATGGCTACAACCTAAGCATTATTCAGCAAGGAGAAAATCTCAGATGAGTTCAAATTAACTACAGATTATAAAACATAATATTGTGTATGTGTGTATGTATGTATGTGTCATTGTTGGGCATTCACTTCTCCTGACATTTTTTTTACAAGAAAAGAAGCAGAGAAAGGGAAAAACACTCTAAAACTCCCCCTAGTGCCACAGTACTCTCGTATTAAGTGTCTGAACCTGGCATGCAGACAACACAACAGAAGCCCTCTTAGGTGAACTATCTTACTGGCTCTGTGGAAGATTTAAGTAAACAACTGCTTCAGGGCACCAATCCTGTTTGAATAAAACAGTAGTATGCAAGCACTTTTGGAACATGCATACATGGTTGTAAGCTCTTTATAAATAAATTTAGAAATAGGTAACATTTGAGAATGTTGAAAGCCCAGTATTTTGAGTAGACAAGGAAACAGACACACGAATACTATATACAAAATTTATATTGTGACCACAAGTGCTTCACCTCTCTAGCAAACTTTTGCTCTTTTTGCTGTCACTTTTGGCATCAACACAACAAGTGGGCATTTTCCAATAGAAATACAGAAATAGAGACATAGATATAAACACCCTAATACTGAAGCTATCTTGAACTTGGGTCATGCAGGCTGTATTTGAGACAGACACTAAGAGAGAGACAGGAAGAGAGAGAGAGAGCCAGAGAGAGAGAGAGAGAGAGAGAGAGAGAGAGCAACACACCATTAAAGCACCCCCCTTTGCATTAGGGGTTGGATCCAAAACTTGGTCTAACACCTAACAAAGCAGGTATACTATCCAGGTGGTCTATCATGTTGTCCCAATGGTATCATTAGTATAAGATCCAAGGGAGCATTAATGGTATCTCTAATTTTTATTCTAAAAAGATAGTATAAAGCAGTTATGTATAAACTATTTCTCTAACTTAAAATACAATTATCATAGGTATTAAGGTATGACCTTTGTTTCTGCAATATTTTACAATTAAGACCCTATCTTATACAACTAACCTTTGTCAACATCCAATTTAAAAAAAATAAGGACCTTAGGTGTTTACAATCATACAGGATCTTATTTGACAAAACTTCTCATTGATTTTTTTTTTTTTAGAATGATTTGAGGGCATGTCATTATTTATTCTACTTGTGTTTAGAAGTGTTTTGTCCGAATGAAATTGAATCCCCTTGGAGAATCCCAAAGGAGATATTTAAAAGCTCACAGATAATAATGGAAATGCCATTTTGGTTACTAAGTAGCATATATAACACATTTATGATTGTTATCATGTCCAAAACACTGCCTTTGAAATTCAGACAGAACACTGAATCTAGACAACACCAAAGTCCTGGTGCATTATTTCCAATTGTGCTTAATGCCAAAGGAGATCAATGAGTTTTGTGATCTGAAAGACCTCTTTGTAGTTTCTGTGTTCAGGAAATATGTTGTGACATTCAGTATTATTTATTCTCTGTTGGTGGTGGACACGCTTCAGTGTATACCTGAATAAAGTTTCTGGTTTTTGTAATTACTTTGACTGCTATATACGAGACTGTCATTGACCACTAGCATTTGGATAAAGAAACTCTAAAAATCAAAACAAAATGACACAACTGGCTCCTAACAACACAATTTGAATCCCAGCACATATGTCATAAACTGATAAAAGACTATTTTCTTTCTTAACTATTTATATAAGTCTTTGAAATAACTCTGCTTTAAAAACTAGAAAGTAGGAATTTGAATATCCACTGAATAGAAAATTAATGAGCTCCTGAAATATGCCATTTATGAGGTGCTAGCTATACTTCCTCCTACAGGCAGGGACCAGGGGCTTGAACCTGGGACCTTGTGCACTTAACCAGGTGTGCCACCTCCTGGCCTTGACTTCTAATTTTTGATAAGGGGATCCAGTGTATTAAATGGAGAAAGGAGGTTTTCTTCAATAAATGGTGCTGGGAAAACTGGGTTGAAACAGGCAACAGAATGACACTGAACCACTTTATCTTACTAGAAACAAAAGAAAACTCCAAATGGATCAAGGACTCAGAAGTTCAGCCAGAAACTGTCAAAACTTAGAGGGAAACATTGTGGGAACACTTTCCCACCTAAACCTCAAGGGCATCTTCGATGATACAAACCCAATTTCAAGGAATACTAAAACAAAAACAAACCAATGGGACTATATCAAATTTAAAAGCTTCTGCACAGCGAAAGTGACTATCATTCAAACAAATAGACCCCTCACAAAATGGAAGATTTTCACATGCCAAACATCAGAAAAGATACTAATAACCAAAATATATAAAGAGCTCACCAAACTTAGCAACACAAAATCAAATGACCCCATCCAAAAATGGGCAGAGGATATGAACAGAATATCCATCACTGAAGAGATCCAAAAGCCTAACAAACATAGAAAAATTGCTCCAGGTCACTGATTGTTAGAGAAATGCAAATAAAGACAACACTGAGATACCATCTCATACCTGTAAGAATAGCATACATCAAAAAGAACAGCAGCAACAGATGCTGGAGAGGCTGTGGGGACAAAGGGACCCTTCTACACTGCTGGTGGGATGTAAATTTGTCCAGCCTTTGTGGACAGCATTCTGGAGGAACTTCACAAGGTTAGATATGGACCTTCCATATGACCCAGTAATTCCTCTCCTCGGGATATACTCCAAGGACACCATAATATACAATCAAAAAGATATGTGTACATATATATTCATAGCAGCATGATTCATAATAACTAAAACCTGGAAGCAACCCAAGTGCCTAACAACAGATGAATGGCTAAGAAAGCTATGGTATATATACATAATGGAATATTATGCAGTTATTAAGAACAATGAACCTACCTGACCCATTTTGGGTGGAGCTAGAAGTAATTTTGTTAAGGGAGATAAGTCAGAAAGACAAAGATGAGTATGGGATGATTCCACTCATAAACAGAACTTGAAATAGAAGAACAGAAAGAGAAACTCAAAGCCAAGATCTGAGTTTGGAGTAGAGCATCAAAGTGAAAAATCTCTGGATGGAGGATGAGAGTATATGTTCAGCTTCACTGGGGGTTGGGAGAGGCATGGACACACAGATATTTGGTGGTGGAAATGGTATTGATGTACACTCTTATTAACTTGTAGTCTCATAAATCACTATTTATTTAATATGAGAGGTGGACAACTTATGAAATGTCTCAAACCTTTTAATACACCGACCATAGGCTCATACTCATATGTTCCTTAAATCCAAACACATAAGACTTCAAAAGTGTAATAAGGGTGAATTTTAACAGAGGTCTCAAATTTTTAATACATTTCTATTAATAACTTGTTCTTTGAAATGTTGAATCTCCTAAAAGCATAGACCAGGGAGAATAGAAGCAACCAGTAGTGTTACTTTACAAAACACAGCTATGTATAAATAATGTCAAAGTGTTGTTTTCGACGGGTTATGTTGTTTTCAATGGGCTAGCTTCACCGGTGGATAACAGATGATCAGGGATTCATGGTTGAGCTGTGGGCAGTATCTCTTTATTCATGCAGGACGCAGCACAATCTAAGCCGAGCTAAGCTAAACTAAAGGTAAAGTACTCTAAAACTCACAATGCTGTCTTTATATATACTTGCCAAGTAAGGTGGAAACAGGATGTGACATAGAGAGGGTGGAGAGAAAAGTGACTGGTGAAAATCAGAGTGTGACAAAGAGGGGGCAGATTAGGCGAGAATCCTATCACTGAACCACAAATGCCCTGGAGGGAGGGTGGAACTTGTTAACAGTGGTTATGTAAATAGAATGAAGTGGTTATGTAAATAGAATAGTGTTAAGCAGGGAGGATTTAAACCAAATGAAACAGAAGGGGTCTCATGCATACCAACATCAAAGTACATAAATTATGGTGATGTGTATGATATAGCAAATCCTAGCAATGGGATTTTCAAAGTTAACCCAATTGCCAAATAATTTGGTTACAATAATAACTATTGCCTTCTTATTTTCTAAGACAGCAGGAACCTCCTGCCCATATTTCCCCCAGTCCTGGAACCTCTAGAGTGGATCTCATTTTCCTGCATGCTTCTCTCAATTCATACTAAATGATACTGCACCTGCTGATCCCAACCTAATCAATACAATGCGTAACACCTTGGCATGTTTCACTTCAGACTGTGTCCAGAGATATCAGGCAGGGAATGTCAACCCTTCATCCTCATTACTTGGGTGAGACCTTTTCTTTCTCATACTAATCTGTAATTCCATTTCAGGTGGTTCACTTCCTAACAAAAACCCAAAACCTAAATATAAACCAGATGCCATGTGATAGAGCATATGTTCACACTTCTAAAAATTAGGGCAAAATATATACCTGAAAACAAAAGTGCACAATAGTCTGCAGTGAGTCAATATATGCATCAATCAAGTAGAAAGACCTAAAGAGACACCATAAAGTTCTTAATGAAATAGGTTCTACTTAGACCTAGATATCCTCCTCACCTACTTCCTATTACACTTCCCTTAGCCGCTCCAAAGCTAACCTTGTTAGATGAAGTGAGGACTGCAAAAGCTGAGAAAGGGCATGAGACTGGCATACTTTAATGATGACTATCAGGCCACTATCAGTCACTATCAGGCCACCCCATCAGCTGGGACCCTAGTTGGGGAGTCTGAGATTCTCAAACAGACATGATGAGACTAGACCTTGAATAGATCCCTGTCTCCAATGTCACTGATCATCTCCATCAGGAACAACACAACAGACCCCTTTGTGGGCCCCTATAGGACCCTGCTCTCAATATGTATCAACAATGAAGGGAGGCTGGATAACATACTCTATCTACCACCTGAGGAAGATGGGTCCTGAAATTGGGGCAGCTTGAAACATTCCTACTCATGACTACAGAATGTAAGCTCAGATCTACAGGGATGCAGAGGTTACACAGGCTCCTATACTGAACATGGTCCTCAGATCAGATCAAATCAATGGGATTTACTGTCAACAATATTCATGCTCCTTTCCCATATTTGGGAGCTACTCTCTTCCCTCATCCAGCTTTCTTGCCCCTTTTCCAATCATGACATAATCTCCCCAGACAATAACTTGGGTCCACCTGCATGTCAGATGTCAGGCTCAGGAAAAAACTAGTACAGTCATGGGCCTTTTGGAATATAACTAAAATAGACCTACTAGCTATCTTCAAAACTGAGACCCCAAATCTTTATCTGTAATATTCCAGCCTTTAGGTTCATGATTAGTCAACAACTTGTTTGGTTTTATATGTTAACTATCTTTTCAGTCACCAGGTTCTAGATGCTACTAGGATGCCAACCAGACTTCCCTGGGCAGATGACCCCATAGTGTGTCCTGGAGTCATGCTTCCCCAGAGCCCTGCCCCACTAAAGAAAGAGAAAGACAGCCTGGGAGTATAGATCAACCTGCCAAAGCCCATGTTCAGTGGGAAATTACAAAAGCCAGACCTTACACCTTCTGCACCCCATAATGACCTTGGGTCCCTACTCCCAGAGGGATAGAGAATAGGAAAGCTATTAGGGGAGAGGATGGGATAAGGAGTTCTGGTGGTGGGAATTGTGTGGAGTTGTACCCCTCTTATCCTATGGTTTTGCCAGCGTTTTTTTTTTTAACTTTATAAGTAAAAATTAATAAAAGACATTCTAATATTTCTTTATCCACAACCCAAATGGTTCTTAAGAATCATATAACAACATATCCCTGTACCTACTGTATATCTACATTTGTCCATTCTGTACTCCTAAAATTTAGCATTTCCAATAAATACCAACCTTACTTACGTTGTTCAGTTCTTTCTAATATATTGTTGTTCTTCTTTCTCTAATCTGATAAATGATACAACTGTCCACACAAGATATTATTACAAAAGTTATCAATATATTACTTTATTTCTTTGGCCATTAAAATATTTCTTTTCTTTTTTTTCTAGGCAGTTCTCTCGATGCAAAAGTTATAACAGTTAAGAATACAGTAAAAGCTCTGCCTTTAATAAGCTTGCAGTTCAGTGACTGAAATGAAGAATAAACATCTGAAAATATCATTCAAAATCCTTTTAACTTTTCCAGAGGTCATCTTCTACTCTTTTTTTTTTCATATACAGAAATAAAAAAATATTTATTTCTAGAGCTTCTAGGGCCATTTTTTCTTCCTTTGGTATATAGGTCAGCATCCCACTATTTCCCATTAATTTCAATAGATATAAGTGAAATTAAAAATTTTTTTAAATATATCCTTGAACATTCCTTATTAGTCTTGCTGGACATAGAAGTTCTCATTTTTCCTCCATGAAGGGGACAAAGCTAGTTCTATTTATTGGTACTTACTGATATTATTAATAAATGATAATATAGTGCAAAGTATATTTGATTTCTAGTACAGAAACCACTTTTAGGTTTATATAGTCCAAAAGTTTGCAAATCACCTGTAGAACTGAAATGTCTTTCCTAATCTTCTGGAAATTCAAATTCTCTGCTGGACATTTCATTTAGGTGAAAAATATGTGAATATCATTGAATAATGTTTATATTTATATAATATAATTATTTTATAGGAGTTTTCCATTTTCCCCAAACTCTATAAATATAACTACATGTCAGCTGAAGGAATAAAGTGCATTGCTTCACACAAAACTAAACACATTTTTCATTAGGTAATTATATATGTAATCATGGCAAATACATATGTTAATTTGAAACTCACAAAAACATTACTATCATATTTAGTTAGTCTGTATGCAGGGATACATATTAATAATTTTGCTATGTTTTCTAACTAGTAAGGTTAGAAATGTAAATAATGAAGTCTGTAATGTTTAAAATTCCTTTTATTTATTTTTAACACAAAAATACGAAGAAACTTATAAAATACATTTGAATTAGTAGTAATGCAAGTTAGTATTTCATGTACTTATTGACTATTTATACACAATTTTGGATAATGTTCATTCTTTAGTACATTTTAAGCAGGATATATTTCTTTTCCTTGTTTACTGGCATACTGAGCAATATATTATATATTCATTTGTATAGTTAATGAATATATTAATATTTTATTGGTGTTAATATTAGACTCTTTGGATGTAAGAATTGCAAATATTTTCTCCCATTTTTTTTCTTTTAAACTTTGTTAGTACTGTATGAAGCACAATAGTTTCTGTGACATAATACACAATATTTTGTTTACAGATAAATCATGTCTCTGTCTTTTCTTAAAGGCATACATTATGGTAATAATTTTTACTGATTTTAAATTATATCAAAGTATATTTTCAAAAAATTACATTTATGTTTGACTTTATAAAGAAGGCAAATGTCTAATTATCTCCTAATTGTCTCTCTGAAAACAGAGTTCATCTATTCATTTGACTTTTTCATTTATTTCCCTTTTTTACAGGTTATAAAAATAATTTTTCATTTTTCCCAAAATTATCTAGATATATCTTCAAACTAGAAAATAAATACATTGACTTTTGCTGAAAGGCAGCGTCAATAAAAATGGATCCTGTTACCTAAAATCTTGATTTGTAATATGAACACAGGAACCTAGGGAATAGGAAGAATGAGTGGTGTACAGAACAACTGTTAAATTATGACCTTGAGAGAGAGCTTATGTTCACACGTATCCATAAACTACTGCAAAATATATACCTGAAAGCAGAAGTACACTAGAGTTTGCAGTGAGTACCTCCCTAACACTTCCTCTCCACTATTCCAAGCTTTGGGTCCATGATTGCTCAACAATTTGTTTGGCTTTGTATGTTAACTCTCTTTTCAGTCACCAGGTTCCAGATGCCACCAGGATGCTGGCCAGGCTTCCCTGGATTGAAGACCCCACCAATGTGTCCTGGAGCTCAGCTTCCCCAGAGACCCACCCTACTAGGGAAAGAGAAAGGCAGACTGGGAGTATGGACCGACCAATCAATGCCCATGTTCAGAAGGGAAGTAATTATAGAAGCCAGACCTTCCACCTTCAATGACCCTCAATGACCCTGGGTCCATGCTCCCAGAGGGATAGAGAATGGGAAAGCTATCAGGGGAGGGGGTGGGTTATGGAGATTGGGTGGTGGGAATTGTGTGGAGTTGTACTCCTCCTACCTTATGGTTTTGTTAATTAATCCTTTCTTAAATAAAAAATTTTAAAAAAAGGTAAAAAAAACTTCCACAAGCCCTTTGTAATTTAACTAAAACATACCTACTATCTATTTGCAGAAAAGAGGACCCCCTGCATCTTCATCTCCACTATTACAGCCTTTAGATTCATGATTGTTCTGCTACTTGTTTGGCTTTATCTGTTAACTCTCTTTTCAGCCACCAGGTTCCAGATGCTAGCATGATGTCCACCAAACTTCACTAGAGAAAGAGAGAGACAGGCTGGGGATATGGATTGACCTGCCAATGCCCATGTTCAGCAGGGAAGCAATGACAGAAGCCAGACCTTCCACCTTCTGCATCCCACGATGACCTTGGGCCCATACTCCTGGAGGGTTAAATAGTAGGAAAGCTATGAGGGGAGGGGATGGGAGACAAAGTTCTGGTGGTGGGAATTGTATGGAGTTGTACCCCTCTTATCCTATGGTTTAGTCAGTGTCTACTTTTTATAAATAAAAAATAAAAAAGATATATTTTATTTATTTAAAAAATATGACCTTGAACCCTAGAAAAGTCATGTAACATTTTAAAACTCACAGTCAAAAAAAAATATGTATCTAAGACATAATGTTGTAATCTTTTTAAATCTTTTTCTTTTCTTTTTTTTTTTTTTATTTACTGGATAGAGATAGCCAGAATTCTAGAGGGAAGGGGTTGATAGAGAGGGAGAGAGAGAGAAATACCCGCAACATTATTTCACTGTTTGCAAGGCTTTCCACCTGCAGGTGGGGAAATGTTGTAATTTTTTTTTTTATAAATTTATTTTTTATTTAAGAAAAGAGACATTAACAAAACCAAAGGGTAGAAGGGGTACAACTCCACACAATTCCCACCACCCAATCTCCATATTCCATCCCCTCCCCTGATAGCTTTCCCATTCTCTATCCCTCTGGGAGCACGGACCCAGGGTTGTTGTGGGTTGCAGAAGGTGGAAGGTCTGGCTTCTGTAATTGCTTCCCCGCTGAATATGGACATTGACTTGTCGGTCCATACTCCCAGTCTGCCTCTCTTTCCCTAGTAGGGTGGATCTCTGGGGAAGCGGAGCTCCAGGACACATTGGTGGTGTCTTCAGACCAGGGAAGCCTGGCCATATCCTGATGGCATCTGGAATCTGGTGGCTGAAAAGAGAGTTAACATACAAAGATAAACAAAGTGTTGAGCAATCATGGACCCAAAGGTTGGAATTGTGGAGAGGAAGTGTTGGGGGGGGGGTTACTCACTGCAAACTCTAGTGTACTTCTACTTTCCAGTATATATTTTGCACTAGTTTATGGATACGTGTGAACATATGCTCTCTCTCACAGAACCTGGTCTATATCCAGGATTTGGGAATTTGTTAGAAAGTGATCCACCTGGGATGGAATTAGAGAATACTATGAAAGGAAAGATCTCACCCGAGTAATGAAGCTGAAGGATTGTCACTCTACACATGAAGCCTCTGGTCACAGTCTGAGCTGAAGCATTTTGAGGTGGCAATAGCTGTGTTGATTAGGTTGCGATCAGCTGATGCAATATTATTTGATATGGATTGGGAGAGGCATGCGGGAAAGTGGGCCCTATCCTAAGGTTCCAGGACTGGGGGAAATATAGGCTCTATAGTGGAGATGTGAGGTTCCTGCTGTCTTAGGGTTCAAAAAGGCAATGGATAGTTAATGTTATCATCACATTATTTGGTAATTGGGTTAACTTTGAAAAGTACTTTTGTTAGGGTTTGCTGTATAGTACCCAGTATCTTTTTTTTTTTTTAATTTAAGAAAGGATTAACAAAATCATAGGGTAGGAGAGGTACAATTCCACACAATTCCTACCACCCAATCTCCATATCCCACCCCCTCCCCTGATACCTTTCCCATTCTCTGTCCCTCTGGGAGTATGGACCCAGGGTCATTGTGGGTTGCAGAAGGTAGAAGGTCTGGCTTCTATAATTGCTTCCCCGCTGAACATGGGCATTGACTGGTTGGTCCATACTCCCAGTCTGCCTCTCTCTTTCCCTAGTAGGGTGGGGCTCTGGGGAAGCGGAGCTCCAGGACACATTGGTGGGGTCTTCAGTCTAGGGAAGCCTGGCCGGCATCCTGATGACATCTGGAACCTGGTGACCGAGTAATGAAGCTGAAGGGTTGTCATTCCACACGTGAAGGCTCTGGACACAGTCTGAAGTGAAGCATGCTGAGGTGGCAATCGTTGTGTTGTTTAGGTTGTGATCGGCAGATGCAATATTATTTGATATGGATTGGGAGAGGCATACAGGGAAGTGGGCCCTATCCAATGGTTCCAGGACTGGGGGAAGTAGAGGCTCTATAGTGGAGATGTGAGGTTCCTGCTGTCTTCGGGTTCAAAAAGACAATCGATAGTTAATGTTATCATCACATTATTTGGTAATTGGGTTAACTTTGAAAAGTCCTTTTGTTAGGGTTTGCTGTACAGTACCCAGTATCATGTATAAAGCTGTGCTATTGGTTGCTTCTGATCTATTTGGTCTAGGCTTTTGAGAGAGTCTGCATATCAATTACACTGCATATATTGAGAAAAGATTCAGTTTTTGTTTTGAAAAACTTTGAGACATAAAATTGATTTCCCCTCTCTCATATTAATTAACTAGTTCTTCCTCTAGCGTTTGCCCTTCTTCCGTAGCCAGTCAACAGCGTCAGGTTGAGCCTGATGTAACGTTTCGAGAACTCCTTTGAATCTGGAGAGGTGGCAGTCGTTGACTATGTGGGTCATAGTCTGTCTGTAGCAGCAGGGGCAGTTCGGGTCGTCTCTGGCTCCCCAGCGATGGAACATAGTGGCACACCGGCCATGGCCTGTTCGATAGCGATTGAGGAGAGCCCAATCATAACATGCTAGGTCAAAGCCGGGTTGATGCTTGCAGGGGTCTGTGATGAGGTGTTTGTTCTTTACCTCAGCTGACTGACAGCTCTGTTTCCAAGAGACTGGAACAGAGAAGTTCAGTGTAGGCGTAGGGGACCAGATTGGGTGACGAGACGTCAAGCGTTGAACAGGGTGGGCGAAGATATCCGCGTATATTGGCAGGTCCTGTCGAGCGTAGACGTGGGAAATGAACTTAGATGATGCCGCATCCCGACGAATATCTGGCGGGGCAATGTTGCTAAGAACTGGCAGCCATGGAACCGGGGTGGAACGGATGGTTCCAGAAATTATCCTCATGGAGGAATATAATTTGTAATCGACCAAGTGGACATGGGGGCTACGGAACCATACTGGGGCACAGTATTCTGCAGTGGAATAGCATAATGCCAGAGATGATGATCGTAGTGTGGAAGCACTCGCGTCCCATGAGGAGCTGGCAAGTCTTGCAATGATGTTATTCCTCGCGCCCACCTTTGCTGCAGTTTTTATGAGATGTTCGTGAAATGACAGAGTGCGATCAGAGTAACGCCAAGATAGACTGGCTGGGCTTCATGCCGGATTCTCGTATCGCCAAGCTGCACATTAAGCTCACGTGAGGCTGAGGCATGGTGTAGATGGAAAACAGATGATACCGTTTTTGTAGTGCTAGGGATTAGTCGCCATTTTTTACAGTAATCAGATATCAGAGACATGTCTTTCGTGAGTGTTTCCTCGAGGATGTCGAACTTGGATGCCTGATTTGCATAGCAGATGTCATAGGCGTAGATGAACTTCCTTGAAGTGATTTATATGTCTACATTTTGCTAGGAGTGTACATAAACACCATTCCCACCACCAAAAGACTGTGACCCATCCCTCCCACCCACTCCCACCCCCCACTGTCCCAGGAAGCTGCATGTCTACCTCTCACCACAGGGTTTTTACTTTGGTGCCCTACTTACAATCTGGTCAGATCCTGCTTTTAGTCTCCCTTTCAGATCTTCTTGTCAACTTCTGTTTATCAGTGAGATTATCCCATACTCATCTTTATCTTTCTGACTAGCTCACTTAACATAATTCCTTCTAGTTCTGTCCAAGATGGGTCAGAGAAGGTGGGTTCTTTGTTCTTGATAGCTGCATAGTATTCCATTGTGTATATATGCCACAGCTTTCTCAGCCACTCATCTGTTGTTGGGCACCTGGGTTGCTTCCAGGTTTTAGCTATTACGATTCTGCTGCTATGAACATAGGAGTACACACCTCTTTTGCATTTCTCTGACAATCAGTGACTTAGAACAGTTTTTCATATGTTTGTTAGCCTTTTGGATCTCCTCTGAGGTAAATGTTTTGTTCATATCCTCTGCCCATTTTTGGATGGGGTCATTTGCTTTTTTGGTGCTGAGATTACTGAGCTCTTTATATATTTTGGTGATTAGTTTCTTGTCTGATGTATGGCATGTGAAGACCTTCTCCCATTCTGTGAGGGGTATCTCTGTTTGTTTAATAGTTTCATTGGATGTGCATAAGGTTTTCAATTTGATGTAGTCCATTGGTTTGTTTCTGCTTTAGTCTTCCTTTCAATTGGGTTTGATTCATCAAAGATGTCCTTGAGGTGAAGGTGGGAAACTGTTTTACCAATGTTTTCCTCTAAGTATTTGATTGTTTCTGGTCTGACATCTAGGTCTTTGATCCATTTGGAGTTGATTTTTGTTTCTGGTGAGATAAAGTAGTTCAATTTCATTCTTCTGCATGTTGCAACCCAGTTTTCCCAGCACCATTTATTGAAGAGAGCCTCCTTTTTCCATTTAATGCTTTGGGCCCCCTTATCAAAGATTAGATGTCCATATGTGTGGATTTATTTCTGGGCTTTCAATTCTGTTCCACTGATCTGTGTGCCTATTTTTGTGCCAGTACCATGCTGTTTTGATGATGATAGCTTTATAATATAGTTTAAGGTCTGGGAGTGTGATGCCTCCATTTCTGTTTCTTTTCCTCAAGATGTTTTTGGCAATTCTAGGTGTTTTCAGGTTCCAGATAAATTATTGTAGTGTTTGTTCTATTTTCTTAAAGAAGCATGGTGGAACTTTGATGGGTATTGCATTAAATTTTTATATGACTCTGGGAAGAATATTCACTTTAATGATATTTGTTCTTTCAATCCATGAGCATGGGATATCTTTCCATTTCTTGGTATCAGTTTCTATTTCCTTGAGTAGTGACTCATAGTTTTCAGTATATAAGTCTTTCACTACTTTGGTCAACTTTATTCCTAGGTATTTGATTGATTTTGCTGACACAGTAAATGGGAATGATTTCTTGATGTCTTCTTCTTCAGACTTAGTGTTTGCATAAAGAAATGCCACTGATTTTTGTACATTGATTTTGTAGCCTCATACTTTGCTATATTGCCTAATAACTTCCAGTAGTTTTCTGCTGGATTCTTTAGGTTTCTCTAGTATACTATCATATCATCTGCAAATAGTGAGAGCTTGACTTCTTCCCTTCCAATCTGTATTCCTTTCATTCTTTTCTCTTTCCTGATTGCTATGGCAAGAACTTCCAATACTATGTTGAAGAGTAATGGTGACAGTGGTCAGCCCTGTCTAGTCCCAAATCTGAGGGGGAATGCTTTCAGCTTCTGTCCTTTGAGTATGATGTTGGCTGTAGGTTTGCTATACATAGACTCCACTATCTTGAGGAATTCCCCATCTATTCCCATTTTTTGTAGAGTTTTGAGCATGAATGTGTGTTGGATTTTGTCAAAGACTTTCTCTGCATCTATTGAGATAATCATGTGGTTTTTGGCTTTGCTATTATTGATGTGGTGAATGATATTGATTGACTTACAGATGTTGAACCAGCCCTGCATTCCTGGGATGAATCCCACTTGGTCTTGATGAGCAATCTTTTTGATATGTTGCTGTATCCGGTTGACCAAGATCTTGTTTAATATTTTGGCATCTACGTTCATCAGCGATATTGGTCTGTAGTTTTCCTTTTTTGTTCTGTCCCTATCAGCTTTTGGTATCAGGGTGCTGTTGGCTTCTAGAAGGTGGAAGGGAGTATTCCTGTTTCTTCAATCTTATGGAAAAGTTTCATAAGTATGGGTACTAACTATTTCCTGAAAGTTTTGTAGAATTCATTTGTGAAGCCATCTGGTCCAGGACTTTTGTTGTTGGAGATGTTCTTAACGGTTTCAATTTGTTTGTCTGTGATTGGTGCATTTAGATTTTGTAGTTCTTCTTGGTTCAGGTTTTGAAGGGCATATGCTTCTAGGAATTGTTCCATTTCTTCCAGATTCTCTAGCTTGGTGGCGTATAGTTCTTTATAGAAGTTTCGCAGGATGCTCTGGATTTCTGTGGTGTCAGTTGTGATATCTCCTCCATCGTTTACAATTCTATTAATTTGAGTCTTCTCGCTTTTTTGTTTGGTGAGTCTGGCTAGGGGTTTGTCAATTTTGTTTAATCTTTCAAAGAACCAACATTTGGCTTCATTGATCTTTTGTATGGTTCTTTTATTTTCGATGTTGTTTATTTCTGCTATAACTTTAGTGATTCTGTCCTTCTGGATGCTTTAGGGTTCCTTTGTTCCTCTTCCTCTAAGTTCTTGAGTTGTGCAGTAAGGTCGTTAATTTGAGCTTCTTCTGGGTGTTTAATATGTGATTGTATGGCTATAAATTTCCCTCTCAGTACTGCTTTAGCTGTGTCCTAAATATTTTAATAGGTGGTGTCTTCATTTTCATTAGTTTCCAGGTACATTTGAATTTCCTGCTTGAGTGAGTCTCTGACCCAGTGGTTCTTAAGGAGTATGTTGTTTAGTTTCCAAATTCTTTGACATTTAATAATTTTTTGTTTGTTGTTAAATGTTAGTTTTACTCCACTGTGGTCTGAGAAGATACTTGGGATGATTTCAGTGCTCTTGAATTTATTGATGCTGTCTTTGTGGGCTAACATGTGGTCTATCCTTGAGTATGTGTTATGTTTTGAAAAGAAGGTGTATTCCAGTTTTGGGGGGTGAAGGACTCCGAAAATGTCCAAGAGGTCCAGTCTGTCAATCTCTTCATTCAATTCTCTTGTATCTTTGTTGGTTCTCTTCTTTCTTGATCTGTCTAAGTGTGAGAGTGGGATTAGATTTGACCCCCAAGCTGTCACATCTATTCCATCTGGCAACTCTTATGAAACCATTTGTTTTATAGTTTCAAAGTGTTGAAAGGGTCTATTTATCCTTCCTAAAATTACAGAAAAGAAGGAACTACTCATTTTGTCATAAATAAGAATATTTCCCTAGACACTAGTTTTCTCAATCATTGAAGTCCTTTTTTATAATCATTAGTTCAAAAATATCCTCTAAAATGTCTCACAGCTATAAAGAAAAACATAGCCCTACTTAATATGTAAAGTTTGTAACACAGATTACTGCTATTTCTTAATTCACTTTAATTTTATAAAGTTAAAATATTTCCTTCTGCTTCATTGGTGAAGACTTTTAGACCTGGAAAGCATAGTTATTTGCATAACATCTTTATTCCTCTATTAAGAAAATATAGATATATAAATGTATGCATGAACACACACACATATATATCTATCTATATCTATATCTATCTCTATCTCTATCTCTATCTATATCTATATCTCTATATCTATCTATATATATGCACATATATTGCTAGGCAAGGGGATATCTTGATATTTACAGGACAAATCTCTTTGTTAAATACCCAACAGATTCAAATCACTATGATATATCTAATTAAAAATCATATAATAAAATTATAAGACTTTTGCAGAAGTCATTATTACTTGAAAGTCAGCAACTGATTCTTTTCATCAAAATTTCTTGAAGTAAATTTTAAAAAGTAGATGAATTACCAGAAGAACTGACTATATATAGCCACAAAGACATTCACTCCCATCCTAAAATCAAAATAGAGTTGATAAGATACAAAAGCATCACATTTTCCATAAAGCATGGATGACAAAAGAGCCTGAGAGAAACAAATTTTGGAAGTGAGTGTTCCTATCACAAAAGCAACTGATGGTATCTCCAAAATCAGGTAGGACGGTGCAATAAAAAGCCAGAAGGTGACAGTGTAAATGAACTTTTATTTGGGCGTAGGTGGGAATCATCACTGAGGTCTCACTGCTCTAGAGGGATTGTTTTCAGATAGAGAGGGAGAGACTGAGGTAGAGACACAGAGAGAAAGATGCCACAACACTGAAGCTTCCCTCACAACAATGAGGGCTAGACTCAAACCCAGATCAGACTCTTAATGAAGCAAAAAAAGGATCAAAATGAACTGTCTTGCAGGCCCTGTATTATATATTAACTTGTAAGAGCTGCAGGTAAAGACAATATAATACACCAAGTCTCTTCAAACAGTGAGTTGTAATATCCATACAATGTTTTGCTAGGATCTTTATTAGATGATTAGGAGATGTATCCCACAAATAAAAAAAAAAAGAAAAAGAAAAAGAAACTAATTCAGAACAAATCAAAGCTGAGAGAGATTCTCTCTGAGGCAGATCCAACTTTCTTTTTTAAAAATTTATTTATTTTAAATATGTATTTATTTGTTTATTCCCTTTTTGTTGACCTTGTTTATTTGTTGTTGTCGTAGTTATTACTGTTGTTGTTAGTGATGTCATTATTGTTAGTTCCAAATTTCTTAAATGTGAGGGCACGTTTCATGGAGTTTGAGGAAGACAACAGAGAGCAATCACAAAGGAGATCCTATGCCTAAGAGAGCAATGACTCACTTAAATATATGTAACTGTACACATTTGTAATCAATTTCCAAATGTATAGTATACTTTTGGCATTGTGTTCCATGTTTTAAATTTATTATTATTTTAAATGTGAGAGAGCAAAGCACAGATTTAACATTCAAACCCAGGGAATCAGGCATAAAAATTATGTGTTTTACAGCTGAGCAACCTCACTGGCCCCTGTGCTACACATTTTGAAATTTTATTATAGCTTCAAAAAGTCAGTGCAGACACTCAGGCTGGGAGATTTTAAGTAATTTGCCCAGTATCATGACCTAGCTATCAATGAAATCATAATTTGAAGCTATGCAGCACTAGAATATCTATACGACGACTGATAAAGTAGTAAAACTGAAATCTCCACAACATTTGATATTGTTATCAATATAACCAAACAACTAAGTATTGCATATTCATATTTATATGCAAATTTGTGATCTAACATATATAGACGGGTATGCACTTTGAGTCATCTAATACCAGTTGAATTCCCTAGTTCGATTTGTAGGCACAACTGTACTAAATATTCACAGAATTTTGTTATTTTGAACATGTGATTGATGCTTTGCTTAGTATGGAACTGTATACCTTTAAATAAAATGAACTAAATATTTATGCCCTTGGAGATAGTAGTCCCATTTCAATTTATTTTGACAGAAAAAGTGATTAAAATACTGTAACACAGGCTGACAATATGAAGGCCCTTCCAAAACATTTATTTGACTCAGAAAATCCACCCTTCAGGGTAATTTTTTTATTTCCAATAGTAACAGATTACCATGCCATCAGTAACAAATGATTTTAGGGATGGTTGATAGTCTAATCAATTCTACTCCTTAGGAAACAGAAATAAAACTAAACAGGTAGAACTAAATGCTAAGCTGACATAGCAAAGGCCTGGTGGGGACAACTAAAATCACCTATTTTTGCCAGCTGGCATTTGCTTCCAGTACCTGTGTAGACTGTGATACATGACTTCCTAAATGAATCTGCTACAATGTAAGTTGCAAATAATATTCATGTTAGTGAAGGTATATCTTGGCTCATTAAATAGCTAAATTTAAATTGCCTTAAGTGAAAAAAAGTAGAAGAAAAACAGATAAAGTAAGACACTTATTAAAAGGATGCAAATAAAAGATCCAGTAGTATTTCATATAATACAAAGACTACACAGTACATTCAGACCTCCTGGGCTAAGAATCAAGATGTATAAATCTATTAAGAATCAAAGCCTCCACATTATCGGTTTCTCTCTTTCTCTCCCTGGAGCCACGTAACCTCTCATTTTTGTACTGCTTTGTATGTCTGACTCATGCTCTCTATAGATTGACTCTCACTAATCCTCAGCAGATCAACACTGCTCTCCAATTTGCATTATCTTGATTCTAGAACAAAACAGACATTTACAAAATGGCTGAATTGTAGGTTTAAATTTCTGAGCCTTTAATGAATCAGGCTAATGCAAACATTAATGCTTTATCAGACAATATATACAATATTAGACAACATTGACTATTAGTTGGAAATATAGTTCAGAGGATGCTCTTCTCACTATAGACTGATACGGTAGACTCTAGTACATCCAAAATTTTGGTTATACATGATTTGAAATACTGTGTTTGTAGAGGAGAACCAGGAGGAGGGGTTGAATTATTTTGTGAAAAACTGGGAAATGTTACACATGTACAAACTACTGTATTTTACTGTTGATTGTAAACCATTAGTACCCCAATAAAGAAACAAAAGATGTAAAATGTTTTCTTGGAGCCTAGCTTCCCCAGAGCCCTTCCGCACTAAGGAAAGAGAGATAGGCTGGGAGTATGGATTGACCTGCCAACACCCATGTTCAGTGAGAAAGCAATTAAAGAAGCCAGACCTTATACATTTTGCACCCCATAATGACCCTGGGTCCACACTCCCAGAGGGTTAAAGAATAGGAAAGCTATCAGGGGAGAGGATGAGATAAGGAGTTCTGGTGGTGGGAATTGTCTGGGGTTGTACCACTCTTATCCTATAGTCTTGTCAGTGTTACCTTTTTAGAAGTAAAATTTAAAAAAATAAAAAAGATGTTAAAAATAGTGTGTTTGCAAAGCTTTCATTGTTTGGTGATTATAAAATGTCACTGATGTTTAATTTTACATTTTTAAAAAATATTTTCTATTGAAATTGAGAAGACTGGTAAGTAGTTACAAAATAGAGTTCTCAGTTTCGGATGGAAAGGTTTGATTTGCATAAACCATGTCAACTAAGGAATGAATTTGGACAATTTCTTGAGCCTGTCATTCCAGAGGGGTAAAACTCTCTTATAATATAGGAAGGAACTAGGATAGGAAGAAAATAGTAAGATTGGTAGTTAGGTCTTTGAGAAAAGGCCTTGAATCCACCCCTTTTTCACCTACAAGCATAAAAAAATCTAAGAGAATCAAGGTAGAAATATAACTGAAATATCATATGAACTATAGAGAGGTACAAAAGATTTAACAAAATGTCCCTAAATTCTCATTGTTGAGAAATGAACAAAGGGAAGCTAAAACATAATGAACACCAAAAGCAATAGCTCCAAATGTTTACACAGAGTGAAAACGGTCATCTTCAAAGACTACTTAAAAGACAAATAAATGACATAACTATAAAGCTTATAGAAATGCAGGCATATGTAGAAAGTGAAAAACTCAAAGGTGAGGATATAGCTAAATCAGTAGGATCTGTGCCTTAGTTTGTGTTAAGTCCTGCATTTAAGTCCTGAAACTATACTGAGTGTCAGGGCATCAGCAGAAGCCTGGTGCATAAGGAGTTAAGCTCAGTGGTATCTCTCCCTCTTTCTTTGAATCTTTCTCTCTTTTGTCTCTGTACCTAAAATACACAATAAGAACAAAAAGATGAAGTAGGACAAATGGAATTGTATACATTCTAGACCACAACACAGAAAAAAATAAATTAATGAATAATATAATAAATAATAGAAAAGTATTATTTTTTGTGTCAGTATTTTATATCTCAAATGATTAGATTCCCAGCTGTCACAGGTAAAGTCCCACACCACCTTATCACCACCTTATATCATTGAATTCCTTTTCATTTGTGGTCTATAATAATAAACAGACAAGAACTAACTGAATAAATAGAACCCAACATTTGATAACTACTTATGAAATAACCATTTTAGTAAGCAATAAATAGTGAAAGAAATGTTTGAATGAGTGCTCCCCCATAGTAAATCCAGGTGGAAGAATTTTCACAAAGATTCATCTAGTCAACATCTTGTTATTGTATAAACATAAAGGGCCCAGACTATTACATCTGTGAATTCTGTGAAACTATAAATACTAAATATATATATATATATATATAGTCCATCCAAACTTTGAATCTTACTTATTTTAATGTCATAGGGAATGAAAGAGGTTCAAAATAATTCAATTATTTCAAAATACTACTTAAGCTTTCCTGATGGGGGGGCCTGATTAGGTTCTTTACAAGAGAAAGCAGACAATTTATTAACTCTGTTTTTATTTGTGTGTTTTATATTCTAATTAATATTTCCCATAAATTCATTCTATAAATTCCTATACCATTCCTATACCATTCCTATAAATTCCTATACCATTCATGTCTATA
This sequence comes from Erinaceus europaeus, assembly GCF_950295315.1. Taxonomy (NCBI): domain Eukaryota; kingdom Metazoa; phylum Chordata; class Mammalia; order Eulipotyphla; family Erinaceidae; genus Erinaceus; species Erinaceus europaeus. The sequence goes on from NC_080166.1 coordinate 101,892,112, forward strand.
AATTCCTATACCATTTTCTCAGATCACAAAGCTAACCAATAACATATCTATAATGGCTTATGTTAAATATGTTAAACAAGCATCTGTATTTAATTTTAATGAAGTGAATAAATAAACTCAATCAGAAAACAAGTGACAACAAATAGGATATTGGTAGATTCTAAAGGGTAATTTACCAGGCTTCTTAGTATATAATAAGATAAAAAGAATTAAACATCTAAATGCAGATTTTGCTTAAGTCCTTAGTAATATAAATCAACTCTAAATAACATTTTGGAGAAAATAAGGGGGCAAGTAGTGGCACACCTGGTTAAGCCCACACATTAATGTTCAAGGACCCAGGTTCAAGCCCCTAGTCCCTACTTGCAGAGGGAAATCTTCACAAGTGGTGAAGTAGTTCCACAAGTGTCTCTCTGTCTCTTTCACTATCTCCCCTTATCTTCTCAGTTTCTCTCTCTCTTTATCCAATAAAAAAAATAAAAATACCTTTAAAAATAAAATAAAGGGAATCTACAGATCAATGAAAATATCCATAGCCTAAAGTAGAGGAAACACAAACTAGAACTTGGATTAGGTTTTGTGTATTGCACCAAAGCAAACGACTGGTATCTCAAAGACACTTTTTTTTTTATGAAATATGAGTCCCAGTTTACAAATTGCACATTCAGAAACTGTGATAACTGAGATTTGTGAAAATAGTGTTAAGAAAGAGAAAGGCCTCAAAGACAGAACTCGAAAAATAAGAACAGAAGGGAAAACACAAAGCAGAATTTGGACTGGAGTTGGTGTATTGCACCAAATTAAAAGACTCTGGAATAGGGGAGGTGAGGGTTCAGGTCCTGAAACATGATGGCAGAGGAGGACTTAAAAGGGGTTAAATTGTTAGATGGAAAACTGAGAAATGTTACATATGTCCAAACTACTGTACTTTACTGTTGACTGTAAACCATTAATCCCCCTAATAAAGAAAAAAATAGAGGAAGGCATAATAAAGAAATGGGTATGCTACAAATTTGAAACTTCAGAGTATAAGTCAGGTGTAGGAATTCCGTGTGCTCCAGAAGCTGTGGCATGTATTTGGAAGAGAAAAACCAAGGCAGACTTATCATTGAGAATGGCTTTGTCTTGCAGGTGAGGTTCAGCACTGACACCTGTATCCTCAGACTGTGAGGGAACGGTTCATCCAGTCCACATATGTGGCAGCAAATAGAGGTCCTGAAAAATAACCCAAGATTTAAAATGACAAACTGGTCTACAACAGTTTTTAACAACTTAAATTTCTAGTGATAAATTGAATGCACGGAAGAGGAGTTGTAATTTCCTTTGTTGCAATTTAAGTGATGTCATAATTCATAGTCGTTTTAACTAATAAATAAGAAAATTAACGTAAAAGTAATATTCAGAGGATCTAGTGAGTAGGTAATAGGAATTACAAAAATTAAAACTGGAAGTATTTGAAGTAGGGATGACTGTTCCAAAATTTTAAAGAACAAATATGTTCCCACTGAAAGAAGGAAGTAAATAATTCTCAGTTTTTATGATAGGAATATCAAAATAGTCAATACAATAAAATTATCAATTTTTCCCAAGTAAGAATACAAGGATATATAAGATAATTTGTCAAAGGACACTGAAAGCTTTTAGTTGTTGGATTATACATAGTATATAAGACCATGAATGAACATAAAATTTACTACCAAACAACAATATTTATACACCTTTCCCATATTTGGGGGCTACTTTCTTCCTTGATCGAGCTTTCTGGTCCTTTTTCCAGCCATCCACCTGCGTATCAGATTTCAGGCTCAGGGAGAAAAAGAAAAAAAAAAAAAAACTAGTATAGCCACAGGCCCTTTGGAATATAACTAAAATATGCCTACTAGCTATCTACAAAATGGAGACACCCCCCCCCCCCAACTCTTCATCTGCACTACTTCAGCTTTATGTTCATGATTAGTCAATAACTTGTTTGGCTTTATATGTTAACTCTCTTTTCAGCCACCAAGTTTCAGATGCTAGCATGATGCCAACCAGACTTCCCTGGATAGACAACCCCACCAATATGTCCTGGAGCTCCGATTCCCCCAGAACCCTGCCCCACTAGGAAAAGAGAGAGGCAGGCTGTCAGTATGGATCAACCTGGCAATGCCCATGTTCAGTGGGGAAGCAATTACAGAAGCCAGACCTTCCACCTTCTACATCCCACAATGACTTTGGGTCCATACTCCCAGAGGGTTAAAGAATAGGAAAGCTATCAGGGGAGGGGATAGGATAAGGAGTTCTGGTTGTGGGAATTGTGTGGAGTTGTACCCCTGTTATCCTATGGTATTGTTAGTGTTTCCTTTTTATAAATAAATAAATAAATAAAATGAAAAATGTACTATCATCATCGTGATATATGAATGGACTCCACAAATAACAAATAACTTACAAACAATCTGATGTATGTTAAGTAGTTAAAAGCATATATATATATAGAAAAAAATATCTGTCAACCATTGTAAATGGAATAATGGAACTTCAGCAACTTTAAACTGCATGTGATACATAATTATTAAAAATGTATGTTTTTTATTAGTTTAGAATAGGTGTTGCATGTGTTTGCCATTGGCATAAAAACTAAAAAATACTGACTAGAAAATAGTGAAAATTTATTATCTTTAAAACCTGAAGGTAAAAATTCAATATAAAATCCCCTGCTGATTCTTGTCTCTTTAGATGATCAAAATTCCTTGAATTTTCTAGCTTTTAAATTTGGCATTTCTCCTATTAACTAACTTCATCCTCAAAGCTAACAACACATATTATCTTCAAATCTCTCTCTGCATTTTCTTACGTCATTTTGTCATTTTGCTCTTAAAAACTTTTTGATTACACAAGGCCTCACCAGGTAATCTGAAGTATTCACAACACTACATGATTGTTAATTCAAACATATCTGATAAGTTCATCTGATCTTTAAAATAATGTACTTAAAGTGTTCTAATTAGAAGATAGAGATTTGGTTTATGCAAACTAACACAAGCATCATATTTCTCATAACATGCAAAATACACAAAGATATGTACTGCTAAATGGAATTCGGAAGTCAGGTGGTAGCGCTATGGGTTTAGTGCACATGGTGCAAAGCACAAGGACCAGGATGTAAGAATCCCAGTTGAGCCCCTGGCTCCCCTCCTGAAGGGGCGTCACTTCACAGGCGGTGAAGCAGGTTTGCAGGAACCTAACTTTCTCTCCCTCTCTCCGTCTTCCCCTCCTCTCTCTGTCCTATCCAACAACGATGACATCAACAATAATAATAACTACGACAATAATAAAAAGGCAACAAAAAGGAAATAAGTAAATATTAAATGTATGGAACTCATAAACTCTTCTGAAGCAGTAGTAAAAATAGTAGAAAAATAATAATAGAAAAACATTTATCACATTTATAAGTATTATATATCATAAATATTATAAGGATTTATAAGCATTATATTATATATTAAAACTATTAGTGCTAATTATGAATGACAAGCTAAAGGAACATAGTTTAAATATAATAGATGAAAAGATTTACTGACCAGATACTATGGACATACTAGTTAATTATTATACTATTTTCACAAATAAAGAAACTAATAGTTTAATGTTCAATATTTCATATTATTAAAGATATATAACAATGATAAAATCTGGAATGCTTGGTAAGTTTCTATGTAATTTTACATTACATAAGTTCTTACAGTGTCATTAGGACATCATTTTTCTTAAGTAGATTTAATGTACTCAAAAATAAGACATCTAACTCTAGTATTTTCTAATTATATAACACATAGTAAAATATTATTCTTATATTTCTATAATTGAGTGTAATTCTCTGTAATTGCGTTGGCTTTCTGACAAATATCTTATATTTTCACATGAACTTAAACTACAGCTTAACTTTGTCACAATTTCAAATTAAAGAAATGCATTTTTGTAAGAAATCTCTCTCTTTTTTTTTAAACCAGTCACTGGTCAGCTCTGGGTTATGGTGATACATGAGATTGAACTAGGGACTTCAGAGCCTCAGACATGAGGAACTCTGCATAACTTAATTATGCTATCTACCCCCACCCTATAACAAATCTCTCAAAACTCTTCTATGCTGAGGTATTTTAATGAAACTGTTATCGTTTTGAATTAAAAGAAGAGTCCTCAGCACAGAAGGAGAGAGGAAGAGAGAGTGAAGGAAGGAGAAAGATCACAGCACCACAATGCCATATCTCTATTCAGGGACTTTCCTTTGGCTCTGTGCAAGATGCTCCCATGTGGTACTAAGGGCTCAAACTCGAGTCTCTGTGCATTCAAACTACCAAATAAACTATATCCCAGCATCTAACAACTATTTTTAATTTAAATATGGTGCATTTCATAAAAGCTCCATGATGTGCTAGAGTATTATTTATACAAATGTAGGATGAAGTTAGATAACTCTTAGACTCTTGTGCTAAATGTACATAAACCCAAAGCAATTTTAAAGGTTAAATTTATCAGCTAATAGTCTATAGTGTATTCATAGGGGATAATAAAAATAAGAATTATGTAATTCTCAGTGAGAAATGATGGTTGGCAGTCTACTCTCTGACTTTCCTTCTTATAATTCTCCTTAGAATTCATGAGATAAAGAGGTAGGAGGGCTTCTCAGGATCTGTCTGAGAGACAGCTGAGTTGGAAATATAAATTTTTATAGAAAAATGTCTTTAAGTGTTCTTAGAGCAAGCGTAAAAAATATCAAAATCCTTAATATGGAAGGAAATTGCTGAAATGACTTGATATATCATATGCATATATTATGTTAGTGTGGTCCTACATTAAAATAAAATATTTGCTCAGCTTTCCTGAAATTATTTACATTTGAAACTCAGTAGGAAATTGAGTATGAAATTGCTATATGAGTGACTTTCTGAAACTTAGAGGATATCACAAGTCTAGAGAAGTACAAAATTCACTACGATTCAAACATTTTTCCATACACACTGCTCAAAATAAGTTTGTAAATATTTCTACAGCATAAGTCATTTTAAGTCAACTTTTAGCATTTTATCATGTTTTTTAATATGTAAGTAGTTGAAAATTATATTGTATCACTCATTTAAATTTAGCCAATTAAACCTAAATTTGTAGAAGTTTGGAACCACTAATATTTCACATAGGAATAAATACATTTCTCTTTCACAGGTATTATTACAGCATCATTTTTCAGTATCTGACCAAGCTAGTTCACTCCATTTCCTCTACAGATGGTAGCTTCAAACAATACACATTTATATTTTAAAAGTCCTTCATTAGTGGCCATGTTAAAATAATATTTAGGGGAGTATATTTTTCCTCCAGAGCTATTGTTTTTACTCCATTCCTACATGATTCCACAGTATTCAGCAGAGGTTTTTTTGTTTGTTTGTTTGGTTGGTTGGTTGGTTTTTTTGGGGGGTGGGTTTGGTTTAGGTTTTTTCTTAAGCTAGATGGTGGAGATAGCAAGAGGGAAAGAGACTGCTATTCAAATATTCATGACACTTGCCCCAGGCAGGAATTCCTAATGTTGGGGACTAGCTTCTTAAACTCAGGTTTTCGTACATGACAATGTGTGTGCTCTACATAATAAGTTCTCTCTTGGCCTCTTCCTGGACAATTTACAAAAGGTGAGATTTAAATCAATTTTCTATGATAACAGAGTCAAAAATATAGAATACTTTTTTGGAATTGTGCTATTATTCTTACTAGTTGTCCACAAGGAGTTAAAATAACATAAGTCTGTTGCACGTTCTAGCAAACATTCGTTAGATTTATTTAAGTTTACTAAGACAAATCACTTTCTGAGATTCAGGTGTTTGCTATTGTCCCTTGTGCATTACTGATTGCCACATCGTACTAGAACAAGACAAGATTCAGTATAAGTTTCATTCCTATTTTCTTTCCATTTTTAGTTGTGAGTTAAGAAAATATATTCACCTAAATAAGTGAAAATGGAAACTGTTCTATTATAGCAAGAATATACAGTCCTTTAAACTTTGATAGTCATGGGCTAAAAACCCATACTTAGCTATCTTCAAAATTATTTTTAATATTCTATTATTTGTAAACTTTATTATTTTTCCTTCTCTTTTGTTGAAATTAATATGAAACCTAAACAAGGGGATTTATTACCTAGTAATTAATGCCATTCAGTTTCTCAGCTTACTATAATACTTCTGTTTCTGTGGGTGCTTCCATTATTTGCCCTCTGGGTCATCATACCACAGTTGAAGTGACCAGGTAGTTTACTGACCAAACTAAGATCAAGCATGAGCAATATTAAAAGGAAAGCAAGAGAAACAAAATATTTGGGGGTGGGGTGGAACACCAGGTGTTAAACACATACAGTACCAAGTACAAGGATCCCTGAAAGTGCAGGGATCCCAGGTTTGAACCCAACTGCATTCCCAGCCCTCCACCCCTACTCCCCAAGTGCAGGGGGCTCACTTCACAAGCAGTGAAGTAGGTTTGCAAGTGTCTGTCTCCTTGTTTACTCTCAATTTCTCTCTTTCCTACCCAATAAAAATGAAAAATGGCCACCAGGAGTAGTGGATTTGTAGTGTGGCAAGGAACCCCAGTGATAACACCTGAGGGAGAGAGGGAAAGAGGGAACCCCAGGGATAACACTGGAGGGAGGGGGAGAGGGGAGATACTTCAGTCTGACACTGGCAAACTAGCATATGACTGTTACCTTACTGATAGTTATTTAAAATCATAGGGAACAGATGCTATTCTCTGTACAGCTAACAAGTAATTTTTTTAAAAATTTTTTATTTAAGAAAGGATTAACAAACAAAACCATAAGGTAGGAGGGGTACAACTCCACACAATTCCCACCACCCAATCTCCTTAACCCACCCCTCCCATGATAGCTTTCCCATTCTCTAGCCCTCTGGGAGCATGGACCCAGGGTCACTGAGGGTTGCAGAAGGTAGAAGGTCTGGCTTCTGTAATTGCTTCCCTGCTGAACATGGGCGTTGACTGGTCAAGTAATTTGTAGAAGGGGAAAAGTGATACTGCAGACTGTTCTCTTTGGAAGAAGCATTTTTAAAATAGATTCATTTTATTGTTAGAAAACTGAATATTTGAAAGTTGAAATCCTGAAACACTAAAATCATATATGCTATATTTTGAGAACTCACTCTCGTATTTTAAGTACAAGAGAAGGAATAGAACATTTGGGTCTAGTCTTCAAGGGATCTCTGGCATGATACTAATAAATTTGGATTTTTATTTTTCTTTCAGCAATGTGAAAGTATGTTCTCAGGCAGCTAGGACCCTTGGCTCTAGCTGTCTATATTCTGAGTTGAGTAACATGTATTATTAAAGTGTCTTGGAGGATTGGTGTGGTTAGAGCACAAATCCTGAATTGATGGGATGTTAATTCCAACTACACTTTTAAGTCATGGAACAAAAGCAGATATTGGATATGATTCTAACTTTAGGGGATATACTTTTCAATTTTCTCTTTCTCCACCACTATTCATATTTACTGGAAAAGTTATGGAATGTGCCTGAGTTAGAGTGAAATGTAGAGAAAAATGCATCCAAAAGAGGAAGCCTCATGTTATGAATTCCTTTTTTTGTTTCCTGAAAGTATTCTAATTAAAGTTTTGTCTGAAGAAATTTTCTCATTTCATATGTCAAATTGTTCAAACATAGATTCCTTGTTACTCCAATGAAAAATATAGAAATAAAGGTATATGTTATTTAGACTTCAACATATATTCTGGATTACCAAGGCCTATGGGGCTTTCCTTCTACCCTTCCTTCCTTTTTTTTTTTAATTATTTCCTTTTGTTGTTATTTTATTTTTGTAGTTATTGATGTCATCATTGTTGGATAGGACAGAGAGAAATGGAGAGAGGAGGGGAAGACAGAGAGGGGGAGAGAATGATAGACACCTGCAGACCTGCTTCACCACCTGTGAAGCGATTTTCCTACAAGTGCGGAGCTGGGGGCTCGAACCAGGATTCTTGTGCTGGTCCTTGTGCTTTGCGCAACCTCTGCTTAACCGACCAGACTCCCCTACCCTTTCTATCAATACACCAACATGCTGTCTGGATTATGGTAGTGCTATGAATTGAATCTGAGACTTCTTATGCCTTAGAATTTGAATAAACAGATTACTCAAATGCACCACACATTCAAATTCAGTTAACTGGAAGACAAACAAGAAGATAAACAAGTCAAATTTCTACATATTAAACAATACTGCACTCCTTTCTGTTGATTCAAAACTTCATGGAATATTCTTTACAATTTCTTCATGAAATAAAGACATAAATTCCTATCACCACACATATTGTCATGTTACCATGCACAAAGTCCCAGGGGTAAGTAAGACCTCAGTCCCCACAGAGAGGAAGCTAAGCTAAGAAGCTCTGAAGTAGTACTGTAGGTGTCTCTCTTGCTCTCCTTTCCCATCTCAATTTTTCTCTGTTTCATCAAAATAAATAAATAAGTGAATTCACATTATTCATATTGTTGGTCAAGAGAGGCTCACATCTTGGACTTGCTTTTATTTTGATTGTGCCTCCATTGATTGTGCCCACATTATAAGGCATGTATTCTGTCTACCTACTTCATTTTTAATTACTTAATTATTGGATAGAGACAGAGACAAATTAAGAATGGATAGGAAAGAGACAGAGACAGAGAGACATCTACACCCTTGCTTTATCACTCATGAAGCTTTCCCCCTCCAAGTGGGGATGAAGGGCTTAACCTGGCTCCTTGTGCACATGAATGAGAGTGTTTAACCAGATGTGCCACTGCCTGTGCTTCTATTTGTTCCATAGAGAGAAGATATAACTAATCTATAAACCCAAATGTGACTCCTCTATTTTTGTTTTAAAATTATTATGAATCAATTTAAAGAAGTTGTAAGGTTCTTATAGTCATAGATACAGTTTCTTATTTTCCCATGATAGGTGTCATCTTCTTTATTTATTTTTGCCTCCAGGTTTATTGGTTATTGGCTATCGCCATGGCTTGGTGTTTGTGCTCTTTGGAGACCTTCCCCTTGTTGCCCTTGTTGTTGTCATTATTGTTGCCATTGATGTTGTTGTTGTTGGATAGGGCAGAGAGAAATGGAGAGAGAAGTGAAAGACAACGATGGATACCTGCAGACCTGCTTCACCTCTAGTGAAATCACTAACCCCACCACCACCACCACCCCTGCCCTTCAGATAGGGAGCCGGGGGCTGGAACCAGGATACTTCCACTGGTCCTCGCTCTTTGAGCCTGCTGCGCTACCGCCTGACTCCTACACTCTCTATTTTTCTTTGATTTATGTATAGTCATAGATACTATGATCAGCAGTTATCACTACACAATGTTGCAGGCTCCTGGTATTTTCATATTTATTTAATCTTTATATTTGCTTGCTACTTATATACTTGCTATTTTTTTAATTGGCAACATAAATATTTCAAAGCTAAGACTCTTTATGTTATTTTTTAAGTGTATTTTTTAGGTCTTTTTTTTTTTTTTTGCCTCCAGAGTTATTGCTGGGACTCAGTGCCTGCACCACGAATCCAGTGCTCCTGGAGGCCATTTTCCCCATTTTGTTGCCCTTGTTGTTGTGCTTGTTGTAGTTGTTATTGTTGTCATAACTGTTATTGTTGTTGGATGGGACAGAAAGAAATCAAGAGGAGAGGGTATGACAGGGAGGAGAAGAGAAAGACAGATACCTGCAGACCTGCTTCACCACTTGCCAATCAACCCCCCCCTGTAGGTGGGGTTGACCCTTGCTTTGCTCCATATGCCCTTAACTTGCTGCACTACCACCCAGCTCCCTATTTTTAATTTTTTAAATGTATCTTTATTTATTGGGCAGAGACAGCCAAAAATTGAGAGGGGGGATTAGAGGGACAGAGACAGAGGGACACCTGGAGCCCTGCTTCACCACTCACAAAGCTGTCCTCCTACAGGTGGGAATTGGAGGGCTTCAGCTGGGTCCATGTGCATTGTAACATGTGAGCTCAACCAAGCATGCCACCATCCAGCCCCAGACTCTTTCTGTTATTATTCACAAGTACAAAGTGATAATAACTAAGTTTTGGATATTAAGTAAATAGTACTATTTATCAAAGTTTCATTTATAGAATTACAATATTCATAACTGATATAATGATATGTTTAAACTGAAAAAAGTTAATATCAACTTTTGTTTTACAGTGCAACAAAATTAACTGCAAGTAGGTTAGATACTTAATTATTTGGCGTAGAACTATAGAATGCATAGAAAGAAAACATAGTTGAGGGATTGAGAGATGATGCACCTGGCTCAGTGCACATGTTGCCATGCACAAGGGCCTGGTTTCAAGCCTCTGGTCCCCACCTGCAGTAGAGAAGTTTCACAAAGAGGGGAGAAGTGTTGCACTTGTCTCTCTTCCTCTCCTCTCTAAGCCTCCCCCATCATTTTCTCTCTGTAACAAAAATAAATAAATACAATATTTTGAAAGAGAAATAAAAACTTATTAGAAATAATTCAGGGCTTTACTATCAAAGATATATGCAGAAATTCAATTCCATAGAACTGGGAATAAGCAGTAGAGAAAGCATAAGCAATCTGAGCAATATCAGAATAAAAAGCTTCTATACATCAAAAGAAACTGCTCCCAAGACAAAATAGCAATCAAACAACTAGTAGAAGACATTTGCCAATCACACACATGACAGGAGATTAATATGTTAATTGGGATGAGTGGAAGTTAAAGTGATTATGCAAAGGGAAATAAGAAACAAGATTACTGAATAGTTTAACTCGTTTGTATAGAATGAAAATGACTAAAGTAAATTAACTAAAAAAAAAAAGTGCTAACCAAACTGTCTCTTGGATTTTGTGAGCACTAAGGTGGTTGGGAGTTGGGAGGGTGTGTGTGTGGGGGGGGTGGCAGGGATAGGGGGCTGGGCATAGGCACAGAACTTTGTTGAAAGGTGGGGTGGCCTATGAGTCACATAAATAGCATCAAGTGTGGGTGTGAATCTATTACCAGAATCTTATAATTTTGGAAAAGACAGTTAAATCACTAATGAAATACTTTATAATGGATATAAGGAAATGAATACAGACTCCGCTCATTCTCTTATTTGTGAGCAACTTTACTTGTTTCACTGCTCTTAGATCTTCATTCTTTGCTTACTTTATTGTCAAATATATGTATTTAATTTAGACTGTACATTTCTCCTTATGTCTTACTATAGTTACATAGAGCATCTCTACCATGTTATGCATTTTACTGTTTAAAGTATTTCTTGGTAATTTTTTTAAACCATGGTAAAAAATTAGAGAAATATATATTTCTTGCTATAGTGTATTTCATCAAAGTAAAGGACTCTGGAGGAGATGGAGCTTTCAGGTCCTGGATCATAATGCCAGAGGAGGACCTAGAAAGGGAGTTAAGAGTTCAATGCAGAAAACAGAAATGCTACATATGTACCAACAGTTGTATTTACTATAGACTATAAGCTATTAATCTCCCAATAAATTTTTAAAAACATATATTTCTTATATTTTTGTAGTCTTCAGAAACAAAACTGCTTTATTTGTGCAGTTGGTATAAGTTCTCTGAAAATTCTAGTCACCAGCTATAACGTCTTGTTACGATGCATGTCCTTGGTATACTGCTTACAGCCTCCAAATTGCTGCTTTTAATTTTTGGTGTTCTGGAAAATCAAATAAGCAAGCACTTAAAAATAAAGTAATGTCTAAAATAAGAGCATGGAAAGCCCAAGGGGATTTTCTGTGAAGAAAATGCAGGGCTTTTTGTTCATAATCTATGCCACAGTTATATGTGTTGAGGCCACAAAAAGACATGTGCTTGTTTCTTTTCAGGTTTCTGACTCTGTGTGATCTGATTAGTATAGTTTGTTAAATTGAGAATGAGTAACCACCAAATGGCAGGTGATGGACCTGTGTTGGATTCACAAGTGTGAATGATATCCACCCCTGGGAGCCAGGATGTGGCACACCGGGTGAGCCCACATATTGCCATGTATGAGGACCCAAGTTTGAGCCTCACTCTACACTTGCAGGGTGGAAGATTCAGGAGTGTTGAAGAAAATCTTCAGGTGTCTCTTTTCTTTTTCTTAAAAAATATTTATTTATTAATGAGAAAGATAGGAGGAGAAAGAGTTAAACATGTGCTGCCAGGGATTGAACTCAGGACCTCATCCTTGAGAGTCTAGTTTCTTAGCCACTGTGCCACCTCCTGGACCACAGGTGTCTCTTTTCTTTCTCTCTTTCTACTCCCCTTGCAACTTCTCTCTGTCTTAAGAAAGAAAGGAAGAGAGAAATAAAGAAAAGAATGAAAAAGATGAAGAAAGAAAGAAAGGAAAAGAAAAGAATAGAAAAATATCACCAGGAGCAGTGAGCTCCTGTGATTACCCTAGTGACAATAAACAATACAAAACAAAATAAGCATATCAGACAAATGGCTAATAATCTAAATAAATAAAGAGCTCACTAATGTCAGAAAAAAATGTAGGGAGAGGATATGAACAGAATATTTACAATGGAAGAGATCCAAAAGGCCAATCGATATATTAAAAAAATGTTCCAAGTCAATGATTGTCAGAGAAATGACAATAAGCTACCACTTCACTCTTTTGAGAATGTCAAACAACAGAAAAGATAGTAACAACAAATGCTGGAGAGGTTACTAGATAGAGTAAGGGAACCCTCCTGTACTTCGTGTAGGAAGGTAAATTGGTCCAACTTCTGTAGATACCAGTCTGGAGAACTCACAGAAAGCTAGAAGTGGATCTATTCTATAACCTGCAACTCCTCTCCTGAGGATATGTCCTAAGGAAGGAACACACCCATCCAAATAGATCTGTTTATAGCAGCACAGTTTGTAATAGGCAAAAACCTGGAAGCAACCTAGGTATCAAACAACAGATGAGTGACTAAAAACGTTGTGCTATATATACACAATGGATAACTACTCAGCTACTAAGTCATCTTCTTCACCTCATACTGGACAAAGCTTGTCATATTAAATGGGATAAGCCAGAAAGAGATAAACGGATATGGTTTAGTAGCTCTCCTGGAAAGAAGTTGAGAAATAAGAACAGAAACGGGGGGGGGGGGGGATACAAAGTAAAACTTGAATTGGTTTTGGTGTATTTCACCAAAATAAAGGACTGAGGGGAGGGAGAGAGACTTTATGGTCCTGGTGCATGATGGTGGAGGAAGACCTAGGCTAGGGGGTGAGAGTCTTATGCAGAAAACCAAGACGTTTTACACAGATGTGAAAATGGCTCTCATGAAATTGCAAATACAGAACAAGTCACACCATCCATCCTATAGTGTGTTGTGGAGATAGGGTTGGGGCAGAGAAAATGAGTTGTATAAGGAATATTTGAGAGGGATCATGTGCTGAAAAGGAAAAGTTCATCAAAACAGCACAGGTTATGCAGGGTTCTGGCAGCAGCACAGTATTAGAATTTAAAATGTATTTCAGGAGAATAAATGATAAAGGGTGTGATCACTGCTTTGATTCAATTTTTAATACTGGGAAAATACTTGATGGAGGCTTCAGTGATAACTCAGTATTGAAACAGAGTATGTGCATTCCTGAGATCCCAGAGAACGCATGTTAAATTCCCAGAACTACCACTTGCCAGAACTGAGTGACACTCTGCTTTATCTATCTACCTATATATCTATTTTAGATTCTTGCACACAGAAGCACATACATTTTAATGTTAAGTATAAATCACATATACATAGTTGACCTACAAACGAACATTTTTTTTGGAAGTGGTAGTATCCAATTTTAGTTTTCTCTTTTTATTTATTGTCATGCAATTGCTTCTGCTTCTGCTTCTTTATTGTTCTTTATTTGGAGGATTTATAGTTTATAGTAGACAGTAAAATACAGTACTTGTACATGGGTAAAATTTCTCAGTTTTCCACATAACAATTCAACTCCCTCTAGGTCCTTTTTTGCCATCATGTTCCAAGACCGGAGCCCTCCAACCATGAGCCAACCGCAGAGTCTTTTACTTTGGTACAATACACCAGCACTAGTCCTGGCTCTATTTTGTGTTTCCCTTCTGTTCTTATTTCTCAGCTTCTCTCCAGGAGTGTGACTATCCCATATTCATCTTTCTCTTTCTGGCTTATCTCACTTAACATGATTCTTTCAAACTCCATCCAAGATGAGTTGAAGAAGGTGAATTCGCCACTTTTTAGTAACTGAGTAGTATTCCATTGTGTATGTATACCACAACTTACTCACCCACTCATCTGTTTTTGGACATCTGGGTTGTTCCCAGATTTGGGCTATTGTAAATTGTGAGTTATAAACATAGGTATATAAAAAACTTTTTGGACGGGAGTGTTGGGTTCCTATAAATGAACTATTTACATATAAACATAAGCACCATCAGATATTACTATATGATTAAAATCAATTTGTAAAAGAAATTTAAAGGCATAGTACTTAAGGTTTTCAGTCATAACTAAATTCACTATTTCTCAATTGTTTTTTCAATTTTACATCAAGTTATAGAAAGCATTTAAGTTCTCTAAAATAATTCAATCATACCATATTATAAAAGCAAAATATGTACTTCTTTAGTTCTTATATTTGCATTTTTTACTTTCAAGGAAATTAGATGAGTTACAAATTAAGTAGATATTGCCTCCTGTGTGTGGGGGGCGGGGTAAAATGGAGAGGTTCAAGGGAGTTTCTGTGATCAACCTCAACAACAAGGGAAAAAAAAATAGAGTGTGAATGAACAGGGTACATTTCTGACTCATAAAGAGGGCTGGAGGATCTGTAGTGGAGAAATGAAGGGGAAGAAATGAGAGTGTTAGAACAAAGAGAAAAGAGAAAGAGTCATAAGATCCTAAGAACAAGAAGATTCAATCAAGCGCTAGATTTTTTAAAACATTTTTCTATTTTGAAAAAACTTTAAAATTTTCTCAAATTACACAAATGCACCCATGTACACTTTGTCAACTACAGACATCCCTGTTTGCCTTATCATGTTTTTCTTTCTCTTTTCTGTGTCTTTTTTTAAATCTTTCTATGATTTGTATGTGAGCCCCACCCTAGAGGTTCCAGGACTGGAGAATATGTGGGCTTTATAGAGGAAGCAGGAGGTTCCTGCTGTCTTAAGATTTAAGAAGGCAATAGATAGTCATTGCTGTAATCAAATTATTTGGCAGTTGGGTTAACTTTGTATATCCCTTTGTTAGGATTTTCTGTATCATATACAACATCACCGTAATTTATGTCCTTTGACATTATTTGTATATAGTTATGCCTTAAAGAGTAATGCCACCGAATACCACCTCAGCAAGCTTCACTTCAGAATATGTCCAGAGACATCAGGCATGGAATGTCAAACCTTCAGCCTCATTACTGAGTGAAACCTTTCCTTTCATAGGATACTCAATTTCCATTCCAGATGGTTCACTTCCTAACAAAGTCCCAAAATCTAGATATAGAACAGGCCCCATGAGATAGGGCATAGGTTCACATGTATCCATAGTTTCAGGCAAAATATAAAATATACACCTGAAAGCAAAAATGCACAATAGTCTGCAGTGAGTCAGTATATGCAGCAAGCAAGTAGGAAGACCTAAAAAGACACTATAAAGTCCCTAATGAAATAGTGTCTAATTAGAAGTAGATAACTTTCTCACCTACCTCCTATTACACTTCCTTCACTCAACCAAAGCTAGCCTTTTGTAAGGACTACAAAAGCTGAATAAGGACAAGAGACTGGTATACTTTAATGATGACTCTTTAGTCACTATCAGGCCACCCCAAAAACTGGGGCCCTAATCAGGGAGTCCTGAGATTCCCAAATAGACAAGATGGGCCTAGACCTCGAATAAATCTGTCTCTCTCTCTCCCTTTTAAAAAAGATGTTATTTATTTATTCATAAAGATGGAGAGAAAGAGAAAGAACCAGACATAACTTTGTTACATGTGTTGCCAGGGATTGAACTCAGGACCTCATGCTTGAGAATTCAAAGCTTCATCCACTGTGCCGCTTCCTGGACCACAATCCCACTTTCCATTTTTTACTGGTCATCTCTATCAGGAACAAGACAATCGACCCCCTCTGTGGGCCCCCATAGGACCTTGCCCTCAACATGTATCAACCATGGTAGAGAATATTTCATCCTCCAAAGGGAGGCTGGACAACATACTCTGTCTTCTACCTGAGGAAAATTGGTTCTGAAATTGGGGCAGCTTGGAATGTTCCTACTCACAGAATATGAGCTCAGATCTACAGGGATGCAGAGGTCACGTAGGGTCTTAAGCTGAATATGGGCCCCAGATCATATCAAATCGATGGGATTTACATTCAACAATATTTATACACCTTTCCCATATTTGGCAGCTACTCTCTTCCCCGATGCAGTTTTCTGGCCCCTTTTCCAGCCATGACATCATCTATCCAGACAGTAACTTGGGTCCACCTGCATTTCAGATGTCAGGCTCAAAACAAACAAACAAACAAACAAACAAACAAACAAACAAAAAAACTAGTATAGTCATGGGCCCTTTGTAATATAACTAAAATAGGCCTACTAACTATCTACAAAACTGATAACCCCAAATCTCCATCTAAACTAGTCTTTAGGTTCATGATTAGTCAACAATTTGTCTGGCTTTATATATTAACCCTTCTTTCAGCCACCAGGTTCCAGATGCTACCGTGATGCCAACAGCACTTTCCTGGACAGACAACCCCATGATTGTATCCTAGAGCCCTGCTTCCCTAGAGCCCTGCCCCACCGTGGAAAGAGAGAGACAGGCTGGGAGTATGGATTGACCTGCCAATAGCCATGTTCAGCAGGGAAGCAATTACAGAAGCCAGACCTTCCACCTTCTGCATCCCATAATGACCCTGGGTCCATATTCCCAGAGAGATAAAGAATAGGAAAGCTATCAGGGAAGGGGATGGGATACAGAGTTCTGGTGGGGGGAATTGTGTGGAGTTGTACCCCTCTTATCCGATTCTTGTCAGTGTTTCCTTTTCATAAATAATATATATATATATATATATATATATATATATAATCTGTTAGATGTAATTTATATACATAGTAGCCCATTATTTTAAGTGATTTCACTTGTAATTCACTTGAAATAGTTTTGTAAAAAAGTAATAGACTTCTTAATAGACTGATATAAAGACTTTTTAAAAATATCATATACCATTGATTTAATTAATTTATTTCAGAGCTTGAGTCACATATAATTTCACTGTTCCACATTTCCTTTTTTATTTAAATAGATTATGATGATAGAAACATAAATCTTAATGATAATATATGATATATAGATATATAGATAGATAGAAAGATAGATGATAGATAGAGATAGATAGATAGATAGATAGATAGATAGATAGATAGATAGATGATAAAAAAAACAAATTGAGCATCTCTCAGTGCCATAGCACCTCACATATCATGCTGGGGACATAAGGGGGCTTAAACCTAAGTAATATGCATTCAAGACATGAGCCTACATGGTGACCTATCTTTCCAGTCCTGTCATCCATATTTTAATTTGATGAATTGGTGTAATAATGTCCTTCACAGTGATTTTTCTCCTCTAGTAAACATGGGGTGATCAGCTGTTCATATCACCACTTGCAAAAAACAGCAAGGTTAGTCCCTCTATTCCTAACCCACCAACTGCTGAATGCATTTAGCTATGTTAAATCTGAAATATTTATGTGATTTTTGGCTTATAACCTGAATGTTCAATAATAGGATTTCCCTACATTTTCTCTAGATTAAAAAATACCTCATTTTCCATTTTATGTTTCTTTGCCATTAGATTAACACTTTGTGTTTATCTCATCAGGAAGCATGGGTTAAGTATTATTTCTGGGCTATAATACATCTGTATACCTTTTTTTTTTTTACATGTTGATACTTAATCGTTCAAATAGAATGCAATCTGCAACACTTTTACAGCAAAATTATAGATATAATACTGAAACACTTATAAAAGATTCCAGCTGACTATAGGTCCAGTCCTAAAAGATTTGGGAGCAATTGAAATATACAAGCATATTTATCTCTGCTCATACAAGTTTAGGCTGGATTAAAATTTATAGTCAATACATTCTAAATAGATATTATAAAGCTATGTGTGAAATAATCAATGCATAGATGGATATTTTACTTTATATTCTCTGGAGAGTCAATTAACTGAGGAGTTAATTCATTGATTGATACAAACATTTATTGTTTTCTAATAATAGCTTATCTAATAAGCAGTATATTTTTGTATTATTGCTATAACATGGCATAGAAAACAATATAGCACTGTAAAGCAATATGAATTTATTCTTTTACATGTATAGAAGTTAGAAGTCAAAAATGTGCCTTATGGGACTAAAATCGTGAAATCATCCAGGTCCCATATGTCTTTCAGATTCTCTGGATATCATCCTTCTTGGCTTGTGATTCTATTGTTCCAGTGTCTACTGTCCTTTTTTTTTCTTAATATCCTTCCTGTCCTATATACTGATTACACTGAGCCCAGCCAAATAATCCAAGATATTCTGCAATCTCAATATCCTAAATGTGATCACATGTGCACTTTTTTTTTTTATCATATAAGGGACACATTCACAGATTTTGAGAATTACTACAATCGGGTGTTTCTTTTTAAAAAATATTTATTTATTTATTTCCTTTTGTTGCCCTTGTTTGTTTTATTGTTGTAGTTATTATTGTTGTTATTGATGTTGTTGTTGGATAGGACAGAGAGAAATGGAGAGAAGAGGGGAAGAAAGAGAGGAGGAGAGAAAGACACCTGCAGACCTGCTTTACCTCCTGTGAAGCGACCCCCCTGCAGGTGAGGAGCTAGTGGCTCAAACCAGGATCTTTCTGTTGGCCTTTGTGCTTCACACCATGTGCACTTAACCCACTGTGCTACCTCAGGACTCCCCAATTGGATGTTTCTATAGCGCCATTATTCAGTATGTCACACTTCTCTGACTCCATATTCATTCTATACATCTATCTACCCTATTACCTAGAGATATAAAGTTGAAGTCATTTGTGCATACCAAATCATATTCGTTTACTCTATAGAGTATCCACATTTTAAACAATCATTTTATCACCTTAAATTTTATAATTCAGAAGTGCATTACTAATGCAAACCAATCCTTTCTCTTCGTACATAATTGATTAAATCTCAACATACCAATTCCTTTATGTATTCACTGATATTGAATTAATTCAGTGGTATAAAATATTGAACCATCACTATTTTGGGAGGTAATAAAGAAGGAAAAATAAGGTGAGGTACTAACTTCCTAAGAATGACATCAAATATTTAGAGTCAGAGTACTTTTAATTCACTTTCTCTTTTTGTTTTTGGTTACTATCTCTCCTGAGTATGTGAATACTCATGAATTTATATATATGATATATTTTCATTTGTTTTCCCCCCTACGGTTCCCTTCACATTACACTACTGATTACTGGCATATGGTTCATTTTATATAATACTGCTTAGCACCATCATCTCAACAAGAAATATGCGATCCTGTGTAAAACTGTGTGGCAACCTAAATATTCATACAAATGCTTCAAATTTCAAACACCTTGCACCATGCTTTGCTGAAATTAATGCTAAGTCTCCTCCTGGTTACATGTGGTTGGCTTAGCAACTAAAGACAAGTTAGATTCCTGGCTGGTACCGAGCCAGAAGTGATTAATCGAGAACCATCCTCCCTACAGTGAGCCTGACTTTTCCTCTACTTATTTAAGATTTGAACCAAAGAAACATTTTATTTCAGAGAAATCTATCTCCAAAACCAAAAACAATGAAGTCAATGGAAATATTTTCTGAAGCTGTCCCCCAAAATCAGAGAGCTTGTTTTTAGCCTAAAGAATGCATGTTGTCCACCTTAATATAGACAACAGATGCATTATCACTTCTCCTAGCCCCTTAACACCTGTAAATTCCCCATCAACTACTATCTTTTTTTATTAAAGTACCTAATGAAACAGTTTCTTTTTTCTTTTTTTTGCCTCCATGGTTATTGCTGGGGCTCGGTGCCTGTACTTCGACTCCAATCCACTGCTCCTGGAGGCTATTTTCCCCATTTTGTTGTCCTTTTTGTTGTGCTTGTTGTAGTTGTTATTGTCGTCATAGCTGTTGTTGTTGTTGGATAGGACATAGAGAAATGGAGAGAGGAGGAGAAGACAGAGAGGGGGAGAGAAAGATACACACCTGCAGACCTGCTTCACCACTTGTGAAGTGACCTCCTGCAGGTGGGGAGGCAGGGGCTCTAACCGGGATCCTTATGCTGGCCCTTGTGCTTTGCTCCATGTGCTCTTAACCCACTGAGCTACCACCCGACTCCCTTGAAACGGTTTCTACTTAGACCTAGATACCCTCCTCACCTACCTCTTATTACATGCCCCACCTACCTCTTATTACATGCCCCCCAGTCACTCCAAGCTAACCTTGTCAGACAAAGTGAGGACTGAAAAAGATGAATGGTCCCTCTGGAATATACTGAAAATAGACCTACTAGCTTTTCCTGAAACGAAGACACCAAATTTTCATCTGCAGTATTCTTGCCTTTAGGTTCATGATTAGTCAACAACTTGCTCTGCATTATATCTTAACTCTTTTTCAGACACCAGGTTGCAAATGATATCATGATGCCAACCTGACTTTCTTAGGCAGAGAACCCCATTATGTGTCTTAGAGCCCCACCTACCCAGGTCCTTGCCCCTCTAAGGAAAGAGAGAGGCAGGCTGGGAGTATGCATAGACCTCCCAATGCCCATATTCAGTGGATTAACAATTACAGAAGCCAGACCTTCTACCTTCTGAACCCCACAATGTTCTTGGATCCATACTCCCAGAGGAATAAAGGATTAGGGGGCTATCAAAGAGGGAACTGGAGCTCTGAGGATGGGTATTGTGTGGAAATGTACCCCTCTTATCCTATACTCTTATCAATATTTCCTTTTTATAAATGAAAAGAAACATACATTATTTTGCCCAATCATATTATTATAAGATTAAACATAGATATAATATTAGTAAAACTGTGAATATTAATTCATGTAAAAAGTTAGTATTCATATACTAAGGACTGGTCAGGATCCCGGTTCAAGCCCCTGGTTCCCCACCTGCAAGTGGTGAAGGAGGTCTGCAGGTGTCTCTCTGTTTCTCTTCCTCTCTAGCTTCCTCTCTCAATTTCTCTCTGACTCTACCCAATAACAAATAAATAAAGTTAAAAAATTTAAAAAAAGAAAAGAAAATGAACTGAGGGAGATTCACTGATGATGATTGCCAGGCTAGCCTGAGGGTGTTTCTTCCAGAGCATGTACTCTCTGGGTTGGAAAGAACTCAACCAGAGCCAACCTAGCGATGTGGGAGAGGAACCAGGAACTCTGTGGCTGAACGGGAATGCAATGCAATGCTACCTTTATTGATCAGAAAAGAACTGCCTTTATACCTTCTGAAGCAGAAGTGGCAGGCCAGAAAAGGAAATGGGTAGGATAGGGGGTGGGGAGAAGGAAAGAGTGAGAAATTCGCAAGTTTTCATCTAGCCAGTGGTGATTAAACCAATGCCCTGCAGGCAGGGCAGGTCTCTGACAAAACAATGATTATGTAAATAGACCACAGAGTTAAGCAATGCAGGGTACCTGGCATAATGACCATAAGATGATTCCACTTGTACTGAAAGCAGAAATATATAGATCTGCTACTGACATTTTGGTCGTCTTGCAACAATAGGAAGGGTGAGTGCAGAATAAAATTCCAGCTGTCACTGGTGTAGTAGAACATGGAATGAATGGAATGATTTTGGTTTCATGCCTAAACTGCATGATGGCTCTGTATCCAAATAAACTTTTTTTTTTTTTTTTTTTTGGTCTTTTTGGTCAATACCAGAACACTCCATCATCTGGAGTCCTAGTTAGGAAATCCTTGCATTCCCACATAGAGATGATGGGCCTAGACCTCTAATATTTCCTTCTCTCCACATCAGTGGTTACTTTATTAGGATTCTCAACATAAGCCTTCTCATGTGTCACTCCAGGAAATTGAACTCCCTAAAAAGTAGCAGTACTAAGGACTTAAGGACTGTCCCACTCTCTGAAGTGAGGCTGGGCCATCCAACCCTGACACTCCAAGAAGATTGGTTTGTAGATGAATGCATCCTAGAATGTTCCCATATGTGACCCTGAACTGAAAGCTTAGACTCAGGGATGCAGAAGCCCCATAGGCTCCTGTGCTAAATATAAATATATATGGGCCCTGGGTCAGGTGGATAGGGTAAAAAATATATATATTCACAGGTTTTCTTCAGGATTGGGAGTTAACTCTCTGCCCTAATCGAACTTTCTAGCCCTGTTCTCAATTCTGATACTATCTTCTCAGACCACATTTTTGTCCAACTCAATGGTAGCTATTAAACTCAAACAAAAACTACCAAGGTCATAGGCCCATAGGAACATACGTAAAATAGACTTTACTACATTTTAGATATCAAGTTGCAGCTGTTACCATAATTTATCCTGACCTCTGTGGGCAGATTACCTCACCAATTGCTCTGGAACCTCATTTCTCCAGAGCCCTATCCCACTAGAGGAAGACAGAAATGAGACGGGAGTATGGATCCACCTGCCAATACCCATGTCCATCAGGAAAAAAATTACAAAAGCCAGAACTCCCAACTTCTGCACCCCAAATACAAATTTGATCCCAGTATGGGAGAAATGATAGGGGGAATAAGAAGTGAGGACTCCACTCCAACTCCATCAGGAACTGGAGTGAGATAAGTTAAAAAGGAAAGAAATTCAGAAGTAGTAAAGTAGTAATAGATGTAGGTGTGACTTGGAAAGAAAGAGAAGAGGGGACCCTGGGAAAAAAATGGGCAAATGTATACAAATATAGACAGATGTAGAAATAAGTATTAATCCATATCAGCCATCTTGGGAGAACTGCTGTAGATTTCAATGGAGGGAAAGAGAATAAAGAACTCTGGTGGTGGAATAATGTGGAATTATACCCCTATCTTATAATTTAATAAATTGATATTAAGTCACTAACAAAATTTTTTAAAAATTCATATATATATCAGACAAAGTATATCCTGTAACTTACCTTTGAAGAAATTCAAAGTGATAGTTTCAGATAACCTCATAGTCCATAATGGTATGGAATACTCAATTGCATCTCTATAGAGGCTAGAACCAGAATAGACTCACACTCAGGCAAAAGTTGAAAAACAAGATCAGAAGAGAAAGCATAAGTAGAACCTGAACTGGAATTGGTGTATTGCACCAAAGTAAAAGACTGGTGTATGTGTGTGGAAGAGAATGCAGGTCTAAGAAGGATGACAGAGGACCTAGTGGGGGTTGTATTGTTATGTGGAAAACTGGGAAATGTTATGCATTTACAAACTATTGTATTTACTGTCGAATGTAAAACATTTAATTCCTCAATAAAGAAATTTAAAAAACAGGAAATTATTTATTAAAAACAATTCCCAAAATAAAAAAAGAACCAGAACAAAATCACCGAATCTATTAATGGAAAAAAATAATTTAGGTTTCTTTCTCTCTCTCCAGCACTGTCTCCCTTTCTTTCTCTCTCTCTCTCTCTCTCTCAATTTAACTCTCATTTTAGCTCATTCTCTTATTTATACCTTCTTACAAACATTTTCCAAAATTATATTATCTATCATTTTCAATATACAAAAAAAAACTGGTAGAGCCCCCTAGTTTTGATATTACCAGGGATAAATTACTGACATTTTCTTAATCAATATTTGCTCTCCTGGAAAGGGAGTTTTTTAAATATTTATGTAGAGAACAGGACATAATACTGTCAATGTAAGAAACTGATGAACTTATTATTTAATAAAATCTCATCAACTTCTGATGGGAGTAAATTACTTTTAGGAAACTGTTGCAAATATTTGTTATTTTTGTTCTTCTTTGTAGATGTTGCCTGATGAGATTTTTGAGTGAAAATATGTACTTTAAATTTTAAATATGTATTTATCTATCTTTAAGAAAGAAAGACTAGTGTACTGCACAGTTCTGCTATGTGGCAATGACAAGCACTGATCCTAGGAACTACATGGTTTCAAATAGGTAGTGCTAAACATACCTGAGAAATTACTACTGCAGGGCTAGGATTGTATAGTTGGTATATAAAGGGTTTCCGTGACTGAAGCTCAGAGATCCCAAGCTCACTCTCCAGCACCATCATTAACAAGAGCTGAGAGGGGCTGGTGGTGGTATACCTGGTAAAGTGCACACATTACAGTGCATTGCACTAGGACCCAGGTTCAAGCCTGTGGTCCCACCTGCTGGGGGAAACCTTTATGAGTTGTAAAGCATGGATGCAGGTGTCTCTCTGTCTCTTTCCTTCTCTATCTTCCCCTCCCTTCTCAATTTCTCTCTTTCTCTATCCAACAAATAAATAAACAAGAGTTGAGCATTTATCTTATATCCCTTACTAAAATAAAATAAATACATTAGAAAGATAATTTATTATCTAAAGGATTTATCAGATACAAGCATGACATTTTGTGCCTAGTCTCCTTGGTAGGTTACATAACAATACCTCACTTTGAAGCATAAAGTAGTTATTTCTTCATACTCTGAGGCTCACACACACAAACTCATATCATTCTTTTTAGTTTTTTTTAATATTTCTTTATTTGATAGAGACAGCCAGAAATTGAGAGGAAGGGGGAAAGAGAGAGGGAGAGACAGAGAGACACCTGCAGCACTGCTTCACCACTTATGAAGCTTTCCCCTTGCAGGTAGGGACCGGGGGCTCGAACTTGGGTCCTTGTGCACTGTAACATGGGCACTCAAAAAAGTGTGCCACCACCTGGCCAATCAGTGATGTCTTATGTTTCAATAGGCAAGACACTAAGTTTGAAGTTAGCTCACATTTAAAGTCTGGAACCATCTGGAAACAATTGAATTCTGAGTAGAACCTGAACTAGAATTGGTGTATTGCACCAAAGTAAAAGACTCTGGGTGGGTGGATGGTAGGAGAACATAGGTCCAAGAAGGATGACAGAGGACCTAGTGGGGGTCGTATTGTTATATAGAAAACTGGGAAATGTTAGGCATGTACAAACTATTGTATTTACTGTTGAATGTAAAACTAATTCCCCAATAAAGAAATAAAAAAAAAAGAAATAATTGAATTCACACATCTGGCAATTGATGTCAAGCCCTAAAGCCTTTATTGGACTGTAAGCTGAAATGTAGTTTTTTTTTTTTTTTTTTTGTGATGTCTTAATCTGGGTTAGCTGGGGTTCCTTTCTAGTGACCTCAAGTGAATTCCAAACTCAAAGGACCCAAAGGGAACAGGACAAATTAATGCTAACTTGATGACCTGGCCTCAGATATGTCAAGGTGTTACTGCCACTGTTGCCTGATATTTGAGACACATCATTTATGGTCAATTCTATGCATTTGACTATTTTAAAATCAAAGGGCAGGGTCAGAAATATAGAATCATGATGTACGAAAAAATGTCATGCTTGAGGCTCTGAGAACACAGGTTCAATCCCCATTACCACCATATGCCATAGCTGAGCTCTGAGGTTTCTCTTTCTCAAATCTAACTAGCTCACTAAAAGGAGGGGGGGGGGATATAATTGAGGTCTGAAAGAGAGCTCACCAAGTGCGGTTCCTACCTTTGTATGATAAGATCTAAATTTGAGTCTTAGCATTACATGGGAAGTGTTGTAGCTTAAGGGAAATTTTGGTACTGAGGCATTTCTCTGTGTGTGTACATGTATAAGTATGTGCACTTATATGCATGTATGCATCATAGATAGATAGAGAGAGACATATGAAAGTAAGATGCTTTAGGAATGGTGAAACTGTTAATGTGTGATGCCCTAGCTTCACAAAAGTAAAATAAAACGAAACAACAAAATAACAAAGGGTATTGCCACACATTGGTGCTGGGTAATATAGGATAGCGCATATTTCGGGGAAAAGTAAAATCATACTACTAAGACAACAGTAATGCTAAGGCAATAAGATATTATATATACATGTTTTTTCCTGAAAAAAAATGTAAGTACATTATCAACATATGTAAGATAGGCAGAGTAGCCTGTTTAGCCCCAAGAATGAACATGGTTTATTAAAATAACACAAAGAGGTCTCTAGGTGTATACATAGGCTGGTGAGTAGTTAATAAGCTTCTACTTATATGAGTATGTAGTTTTTTAAAAATCTATTTTATTTTGTCTGGATACCGACAGAGAAAGGAGAGACAGAGAAATAGAAAGACAGGGAGTTAGGGAGAAAGAGAAAGCCTTGAAGCACTGTTTCACAACTTAAGAAGCTCCCTGCTCTGTCAGTGGGGACCAGGGGTTTGAACCTAGATCCTTGTGCACTGTAACATGTGCACTCAAGTGAGTGTACCATGTCTACTGGGTGAACATGATGTCCTATAGTTTCAAGAGAACATTTAATAAATCCACTCCAAAAATATGTGCATAATAGTTTTTTTTTTCTAAAGTTATATTGGTTTTGAATAAGCCCTTTTTTTTCCCACTCTTTTCTTCAATAGTCCCTCAAGCAGTTAAGCATGTAACTGTGTTAATGATCTGTTTAAGTAAAAGCTTTATATAATTGCCATGGAATTTGCCATTTGTTCTGCCTCCTCCAGGGAAAAAAAGTTTTCTTAATGTTTGATAATAAGCTAGATTGCTCATGACATTTTACCTTCTTTCCTTGAAACTAGATGAAAAGTTTTTTTTTTTTATTATTTTGCATGCTGTTGTCTCTGTGGAGATACACTATGGACTTAAAGGAGACTTAGAGGGTTTTAACAGTTGGAAGGCCAGCACTCAATATTTATCCTGAAGTTACCATGGCTACTAATGCAGGCAAAATTTGCTGAACAAGTTCAAGTAAGAGATAGCCAGAAAAGCACAAGGGGTCTCATTAGTGGTTTCAGCGATTAACTACAGTGAAAATTAGCGAGTGAATGTGCTGTCTTGATTTCCCATTCTGTTGCTCTCACTAATGATAAAGTGAGACCATTTAGGAAAAAAAAGTACACAAATATAGTTTCATGAATTCATTCTTATTGCTGATGAGATGACAAAGAAAAAATTACTCTAATCTAACTCCATTATCACCTAAACTCTTAGATGTAAACAACATTTGGTACTACTCTTTACCTAAAATTAGAGACCAATATATCTCTACTATTGGTTAAATATTTGTACTATCTTTTGCTATATTAAAATTTCACTAGAAACACACGCATAAAAGAGACATTATATACAAGTTAAATATAGGCTTTTCTTGGCATTGCTTTTGCCATGAAAAGTTGAAGCTGTTCATTTCTTTACTATTTTTTTAACAAAAGCGAAAATGAGCCAATGGGACTATATCAAACTGAAAAGCTTCTGTACAGGAAAAGGTGCCACCACTCAAACATTTTTAAATATTAAAATAACATCACAAGGACTATCTTTTTGAAGTTGACATATGTCCCAAGTATATATTCATATTAGTAAATTAGCTTTCCTTTTGAGGAGCTGGGGCATATACCATGTGATTGCTTACTTCATCTGAGATAGCTTTTCTTTGAAAGAGAAAGACAAAGAGGTGTAGAGCCAGCACAACATCTGGATTCACCCAATATCCTGGAACTCAAACTGGGCAGTGTGATGACAAGGTAGGTGTACTACCCAGTGAGCAATTCTTGACCCAGTAAATTTACATTTAAGTAACTTCAAAGATTTTTTTTTTTTACTATATGTTACTAATTATTTATTACATAATAACTGCATTCAGTTAGGATGTTATTAGTTTCTAGGATATAATTAAGTACATTATAGAAATTCAATAGCTTATAGAAATTAAAACAAAAAATAACATGTAAGATGAGGCCAGAGATATTTCAGTCTAGAGCAGAGCCTGAGAACTAATTAATCTGATTCATTGGTGCCTCCCCTAACTGAAGTGTTCTTATAGATTAAGGGATATAAAGTTAATTGAGCAATTGACTGGGGTAGACATAGACATAGACACTGGGAATCTTTAGTGTGGATAGTGGAGTGCAGGTAGGATTATGTGCCTGTACTGTATCCCACTGTCTACAGGGACCACAATAGTTAGATCTTTGGCATGAGACCAGTCCAGCAAGAGAGGAGTCCTTATGTACCTCCAAGGTGAAGTTCATTATGATACTAAACCAATAGAAAAGCAAGGAGGCATTCACACTGAGCTTATCTCATAAAGTTCTGTGTGCTTTCTCCCTGGGACAACTGGAAAACAGAAGTCAAGAGTCAATGTCTAGCACAGGACACAGAGTTAGGTTAGGTCAGATGAATTGGGGAGTATTGGCTACAATCTTCATATGGGATTCTCTTTCAAATGAGAACATCTGAGATCCTAGGGAGACCCTACCACCCCAGTCATATGGACCCTTTCTATTGGGGCTTCTTTCTCAAAGGCCACAGTGCTTTGCACATTTACATATACACACTGACAAGCACACACTGACTGTCCAGCAGGACTTACAGGGAATTTGGGGCATGAAGAAGTGACAAGAGGCATAACTGAGTTTGAAGGAGAGTCTACCACCCTTGAATCTCTATCCAGAATCACTGTGAAACCAGTAATTTGTAAATACTTTCTTGCCCATCAAAGGTTCAAAGCAGTGGGCAGCCTGTGGTTTCTGGTTATTACAGAACATATCAGACCCTTAGGCTCAGGGACTAGGGAGAAAATCAATCCTGTTTAGTCTCTGTTCCTGTTGTGGAAATAAATGGTTTACTTGCCCTAAGTCCAGGAGATATTATGAATGAGCTGTATACCAGGGAAATAAAAGGAAACAACATCACATGGACAATACGAGGTTTCAGTTATTGTTCTGTGGGTCCAATTGTCCCCAGGCCCCTTGTATTCTAAACCTTGGTGAGACTCTGCCTTGCAAACACGAAATATCTGTTTGCTTCTCTGATTTTCAGTCTGTGTATGACCACCAGGGGCCAGTCATGCCCACTAAAGTCCATGGAACGACTGACACAGGAAGGAATCAACCAAGATACATTCCCAGCATCCTTCTACTTGCAACCCAACATACATGTTTACTACTAACTATTCATGAAGTGAGCTTCTGAGGAGGAAGGGAGGGGCCATAAATTCTCTCAATTTCCCTTCACCAACTGGGGTCCCAACGATCCCTCCAGCAAGAGCCTCTTTAGGTCTTAGAGGGGGCCCAGCATGAAGGGTGATGCAAGGACACACATGGTACGCCTTTAAAAAATTCATTCTAGGGTATTTGGGAAGATGGCGGACTGAGAAGCTGCTAACAGCGTGTTCTCTGATCACTTCTTCTGGAAACCGTAGGATTTTCTGCCTTTAGCAGGCCTGTCAATAAGGGGTGACACCAAAGAGGTGATTATAATTTAATTTGGGGTAAGAATTAGAGTAAAGGTGACATGGACTAGCGGGGCTCCAGACTTCCCAGGCGGCGCCGGGCAAGGCGAGTGCTCCGGCATTGTCCTCCGCCCGGGGAAGGGGGGAAGGCGGCTCCTCCGCCGGTTGCAGAGTGCTGCTGGGCAGCGGGCAGAGGACCCGGAGAGAGCACTTTAGCTCGGGGGCTTTCTCTTGGGAGTCTCCAGGGACCACCGCGACCCTGAGGGCGGATCCAAAGAGTTCTTGAGTATAGCTCTCATTGGATCAAAGGACTTGGAGCTAGTTTTCATTTTCGAGAAATCCTTAAAAAAGGCTGGAGGGGGGGTTTCCCGGAAGATGGCGGAATGAGAAGCTGCTAGGCTCTGAGCTCCGGACACATCTCGTGGAAACAATAGGATTTTCTGCCTTTAGCAGGCCAGCCAATAAGGGGCCATAGTGGTGACACCAAGGAGTTGACTATAACTTAATTTGGGTTAAGAATTAGAGTAGGGGAAAAATATTCTTTTTTCTTCCTTTTAATTTTCAAGCATACATCCTTCCCACCCCCCCCCCCCATAAGCAGTCCCTGGGGACCAGCTCCTAGGAGGATACTCCATACCACCAAAAGGGTGTTTTTTTTTCTGAATTCACTGATACACATATGGGAAGTTCCTTGCACTGCTCTTTAATAACAACTCTTTTTCTTATCTTCTCCCTTTTCTCTCTCTTGTCTCTCTCTCTCTCTCTCTCTTTTTTAATCTTGTCATACACTTCTTCTTTCTTCTTTGCCTTTCTGAATTTGTGAATTACTTTGGGGAAGAAATCTGACAGAGTGGACTCTCTATGTGTGTATC
This sequence comes from Erinaceus europaeus, assembly GCF_950295315.1. Lineage (NCBI taxonomy): Eukaryota > Metazoa > Chordata > Mammalia > Eulipotyphla > Erinaceidae > Erinaceus > Erinaceus europaeus. Next base: position 101,922,438 of record NC_080166.1, read on the forward strand.
TCTGCTCTAGTTCCCTTTCCCCTCTTGTTACCCCTAGAATATACAATGGATAGTAGATTTGCATAACTGCCTATTCTTGCTATCCTCTCTTTCTCTTCTCTTTCTTCACTGGGATTTGGTTACTATTTTTTCATGGGCTGGAGAAATTGTTTGGCTAACTGGTAACGATTAAACTACTTCAATACTTACTTCAGTTGCTACTGTAATTCCACAGGTTGGTGAGTGCAATTGTCATAAAGGTATTTAGTACAGTGTTACTTGTACTCAAGACACAACAACTGAGGAACAACAGAGCATAAAAAAAAAGAGAAACACATAAATAAAAAAAATGGGTAGATTGAAAACAAATAAAACTGCTACTCCAATGAATGAAGACAAGAGCCCAGAAGAAACTACAAATCAGCCAGAAGTAACCATAGATAAGAAAAGTATGCAAGCAATAATAAACTTATTAATCACAGAAATGAAAACAACATTGGAGGAAAGGAATGGCAGTATTAGGGAAACAACAGTTGAGACCCCCAAGGAAAAGACTGATTATCTTGAGGCAATTAGAGAACTGAAAGCTGAAATAGCTGTAATGAAGAAAGAAGCTGAGGCAAGGGAAAGTAGACTAACAGAAGCAGAAAACAGAATTAGTCAGACAGAGGATGAGTTAGAGAAAACTAAGAAAGAGGAGAAAGAGCTTAAAAAGAGATTGAGAGACACTGAAAACAACAACAGAGACATATGGGATGATATCAAAAGAAGTAACATTCGTATAATTGGACTGCCAGAGGAAGAAAGAAAGGGGAAGCAAACATTCTAGAGGAAATAATACAAGAAAACTTCCCACACCTGAATAACAGAAAGGATATCAAGGTTCAAGAGGCCCAGAGAGTACCAAACAGAATCAACCCAGACCTGAAGACACCAAGACACATCAAAGTCACAATGAGAAGAAGTAAGGATAAAGAAAGGATCCTAAAGGCTGCAAGAGAGAAACAAAAAGGCACATACAAGGGAAAACCCATAAGATTATCTGCAGACTTCTCCACTCAAACTCTAAAAGCCAGAATGGAGTGGGAAGATATCTATCGATCCCTGAATGAAAAAGGGTTTCAACCAAGGATAATATATCCTGCTAGACTTTCATTCAAGCTAGATGGAGGGATCAAAACCTTCTTAGACAAATAACACCTAAAGGAGGCAACCATCACCAAGCCAGCCCTGAAAGAGGTACTAAAAGACCTCTTATAAACAAGAACATCACTATAATACTTACAATATATCAGAGTAAACAAATTTATTTTTAAGAACAATGGCACTACAATACATTAAAACCATAATATCAATAAATGTCAATGGCTTAAACTCACCCATCAAAAGGCACAGGGTGGGGGGATGGATCAGAAAACATAACCCAACCATATGCTGCTTGAAAGAATTCCATCTGTCAAAACAAGATAAACACAGACTTAAAGTGAAAGGATGGAAAACTATCATACAGGCTAACGGACCACATAAAAGGGCACGAACAGCCATTCTCATCTCAGACACAATAGATTTTAAATTAAATAAAGTAATAAAAGATAGGCAAGGACATTACATAATGATTAGAGGATCAATCAGCCAAGAAGACTTAACAATTATTAACATCTATGCACCCAATGAGGGACCATCTAAATACATTAAGCATCTACTGAAAGAATTTAAAAAATACATCAATAGTAATACAATAATAGTGGGAGACTTCAATACCCCACTCTCACACTTAGACAGATCAACAAAGCAGAGAACAAATAAAGATACAAGAGAATTGAATGAAGAGATTGACAGACTAGACCTCTTGGACATTTTCAGACTCCTCCACCCCCCAAAACTGGAATACACCTTCTTTTCAAATCCACATAACACATACTCAAGGATAGACCACATGTTAGGCCACAAAGACAGCATCAATAAATTCAAGAGCATTGAAATCATCCCAAGTATCTTCTCAGACCACAGTGGAGTAAAATTAACATTTAACAACTAATGGAAAATTATTAAAAGACATAGAATTTGGAAACTAAACAACATGCTACATAAGAACCACTGTGTCAGAGACTCACTCAAACAGGAAATTCAAATGTTCCTGGAAACTAATGAAAATGAAGACACAACCTATCAAAATATTTGGGACACAGCTAAAGCAGTACTGAGAGCGAAACTTATAGCCATACAATCACATAATAAACACCAAGAAGAAGCCCAAATGAACGACCTTACTGCACACCTCTAGGACTTAGAGGAAGAGGAACAAAGGAACCCTAAAGCAACCAGAAGGACAGAAATCACTAAAGTTAGTGCATAAATAAACAACATCGAAAATAAAAGAACCATACAAAAGATCAATGAAGCCAAATGTTGGTTCTTTGAAAGATTAAACAAAATTGACAAACCCATAGCCAGACTCACCAAACAAAAAAGAGAGAACACTCAAATTAATAGAATTGTAAACGATGCAGGAGATATCACAACTGACACCACAGAAATCCAGAGAATCCTGCGAAACTTCTATAAAGAACTATATGCCACCAAGCTAGAGACTCTGAAAGAAATGGAACAATTCCTAGAAACCTATGCACTTCCAAAACTGAACCAAGAAGAACTACAAAATCTAAATGCACCAATCACAGACAAAGAAATTGAAACCTTTATTAAGAATCTCTCCAACAACAAAAGTCCTGGAGAGGATGTGGGGACAGAGGAACCCTTTTACATTGCTGGTGGGAATGTAAACTGGTACAGCCTCTGTGGAGAGCAGTCTGGAAAACTCTCAGAAGGCTAGGCATGGACCTTCCATATGATCCAGTAATTCCTCTCCTGGGGTTATACACCAAGGACTCCATAACACCCAACCAAAAAGAGGTGTGTACTCCTATGTTCATAGCAGCACAATTCATAATAGCTAAAACCTGGAAGCAACCCAGGTGCCCAACAACAGATGAGTGGCTGAGAAAGCTGTGGTATATATACACAATGGAATACTATGCAGCTATCAAAAACAATGAACCCACCTTCTCTGACCCATCTTGGACAGAGCTAGAAGGAATTATGTTAAGTGAGCTAAGTCAGAAAGATAAAGATGAGTATGGGATGACCCAACTCATCAACAGAAGCTGACTAAGAAGATCTGAAAGGGAAACTAACAGCAGGACCTGATCAAATTGTAAGTAGGGCACCAAAGTAACAACCCAGTGGTGAGGGGTAGACATGCAGCTTCCTGGGCCAGTGGGGGGTGGGAATGGGCGGGAGGGATGGGTCACAGTCTTTTGGTGGTGGGAATGGTGTTTATGTACACTCCTAGCAAAATGTAGACATATAAATCAGTAGTTAATTAATATGAGAGGGGAAAAAATCAATTGTATGTCTCAAAGTTTCTCAAAAGACAAACTGAATCTTTTAAATATATAGGCTATGTATTTGATATGCAGACTCTCTCAAAAGCCTAGACCAAGTAGATTAGAAGCATCCAATAGCACAGCTATATACAAGATACTGGATACTATACAGCAAACCATAACAAAGGGACTTTTCAAAGTTAACCCAATTAACAAATAATGTGATGATAATATTAACTATCGATTGTCTTTTTGAACCCTAAGACAGCAGGAACCTCACATCTCCACTATAGAGCCCCTACTTCCCCCAGTCCTGGAACCCTTGTATAGGGCCCACTTTCCCGTATGCATCTCCCAATCCAAACCAAATAATATTGCATCCGCCGATCACAACCTAAGCAACGCAACGATTGCCACCTCAATATGCTTCACCTCAGACTGTATCCAGAGACTTCATGTGTGGAATGACAACCCTTCAGCTTCATTACTCGGGTTCCAGATGCCACCAGAATGCTGGCCAGGCTTCCCTGGATTGAAGACCCCACCAATGTGTCCTGGAGCTCAGCTTCCCCAGAGACACACCTTACTAGGGAAAGAGAGAGGCAGACTAGGAGTATGGACTGACCAGTCAACGCCCATGTTCAGCGGGGAAGCAATTACAGAAGCCAGACCTTCTACCGTCTGCAACCCTCAATGACCCTGGGTCCATGCTCCCAGAGGGCTAGAGAATGGGAAAGCTATCATGGGAGGGGGTGGGTTATGGGGATTGGGTGGTGGGAATTGTTTGGAGTTGTACCCCTCCTACCTTATGTTTTTGTTCATTAATCCTTTCTTAAATAAAAAATTTTAAAAAATTCATTCTAAAGAGAAGTGAGCATAAACAATAAAGCAATTCTCTGTGAAGAGAAAAACTTTTAAGAGAAATGAATCAATACTTGCATGGGGGAGGGGTACAATGGAGCTGAGAGGAGGGAGGGGGTTGGGACAGAACCAGGTCTTGAATAATCATTTTTCATATTTACATTTAGGTCAGCTCCTTACTTCAGGCCCAATATGAGTTAAATAGGTAAATGTTTGCTAAAAAAATCTAAATAATATATGATAACCTGGGAGAAAAGTAAAACTTTCGAAAACACCTGCTTATCAAATTACATAATACAATATTGGAACGTATGTTAACTAATCCTACAGCATCTATAGTTCAAATCCATAAATGTTTATTCAGATATCTCAGGATTCTAAGGCAGAATTAGACACTCATTCTACATGATGTGTACAAAATGTGAGATATTACTGACTTTTAAATATTCTAATTATTTGAGTTTGGTTGTTACACACTAATTAACATATTAGTAGGGTTAAAGTGGAGAAGGATCTGGGACCTAATGCTGATATACCTTGTTAAGTGCACAGATTAACATATGCAGGAAACCATTACCATACAGAAGGATCTGGGTTCAAGCCCCCACACCCTATCTGCAGGCAGGGAAATTCATGGGCAGTGAACCTGATCTGCAGGTATCTACATTTCTCTCTCTCTCTCTCTCCTCTCTCACTCTCTCTCCTCTCTCTCTCTCTCTCTCTCTCTCCTCTCTCTCTCTCTCTCTCTCTCTCTTCCCTTTCAATTTTAATCCGTCCTATCTAATAAAAATAGAAATTAAAAAAAAAAAAGGAAAAATAGCTGCTGGGAGGGCTGGAACGTTGTGCTGGCACCAAGCCCCAATGACAGCCTTAGTAGCAATAAAAAAAATAAAATAAATGGAGAAGATCAACTGAAGCAGGTACATAATGAGATTGACGCAGTAAGTAGGTGGCATGTAGTTTTAGACAACCTTTAGAATGATTTACTATCCATGTTTAAAAATGTCTGCTTTTGGGACTGGGTGGTGGTGCACCAAGTTAAACGCACATGTTACAATGCTCAAGGACCTGGGTTCAAGCCCTCAATCCCCAGTTACTGAGGGAAAGCTTCACAAGTGGTGAAGCAGGGCTGCAGGTGTCTTTCTGCTTTTCTCTCTCACTAGCTCCCCCTTCCTATCAATTTCTCCTTGTCTTTATCCAATAAATAAATATAATAGAAAAAAGTAAATATATATATACATATATATATATATATATATATATATATATATATATATCTGCTTCTCTACCTTCTATTTTTATTATGGGCATTTCTAGGACTAATGTTTGCTTATATTGATTCTCTGATTTGCTATTTCAACTTATTTTTAGTATTTTGAAATGCATTATTTTATAAAAAAGTAAATAATATTGTCACTTCCAATTCATGAATTTTTAAGTCAGTGTTATATTATTATTCTCTCTTCATTAGTAATTTCAATATTTCATAATAAGAAGGGTACAGTTCCATACTGTTTCCACCACCAGATGTAGGGGTGGGGATTGCCCCATTCTGTGAAGGGAAGTTCAGTCAACATTCTCTGCAAGTAGAGGAAGATGGGTCCTGCAATAAGTGCAGCCTAGAATGTTCCAATGGAGGGGATGAAATGCAGAACTCTTGTGGTAGGGATTGTACCCCTTTTATTCTATGGTCTTGTCAATTATTAAATCAATTTAAAAAAAAAAAAAGGAAGGGAAAGGAGAGGTAAAAGAAAAAAAAGAGGGAGTTGGGCTGTAGCGCAGCGGGTTAAGCGCAGGTGGTGCAAAGCACAAGGACCGGCATAAGGATCCCGGTTCGAACCCCGGCTCCCCACCTGCAGGGGAGTCGCTTCACAGGCGGTGAAGCAGGTCTGCAGGTGTCTATCTTTCTCTCCTCCTCTCTGTCTTCCACTCCTCTCTCCATTTCTCTCTGTCCTATCCAACAACAACAATGACTACAACAATAAAAAAACAACAAGGGCAACAAAAGGGAATAAATAAATAAAATAATATTTTTTTAAAAAAAAAGACCACCAAAAACAGTGGATTCCTCTTGCAGGAACTGAGTCCCAGCAATAAAGATGGGAAAATTATATACTAATATTATACAGGTCAAGATTTAATAATGATAATATATAGAAATGCATCAAAAGATAGTGGGATTTTTACATTATTTATGTACAAAGATACTATAGTTTAATTACTTTAATATAATTTCTAAAACCATCTCGAATATACACACAGTCAAAAATGTCCCTGTTCATCTACCACTTTTTCCGTCATTCTTCAGTCCTCTTTCTACTCATCAAAAATAAGCATCTATTGCTTTCTACTTTTGTTCCATGTTCTGAACTGTGTTACTGGAGGTATTAAAATGAATATCCATCAACTATATTCCCATTGATATAATGACACTTTGAAAAACCTATTGTAAGTGTAATGAATCCCTCCAAACATCCAAAGTTGGGCATATACGGTTATTAGTTTCCTCATCAGTGCTCGTATTGGATGTCCTCCAAAAAAATTTAGTAGAACTTTTCAAACTTCACCTCATATAATGTTCATATGGTCAGTTTGCATCTGGAAGAGAGGAACTGCCAAGTTGTAGAAGTTGTCAGTCATTCTAATCTTTCCTTCAACCTAGAAAAGATGACAAAGGATAGAATGGAAAAATGCATAAATTCTATATAAGATACCACATTGATTTCCTGGAAACCTGAGTTCTATATTCAACGTGGAATTTTAAAGCATAGCTAGTCTATTTTCTAAAAGGGCAGTTTGCACTTAAAAGGAAGAGGAGGGGTGAAAGGGCAATGTTATTTAAAATTTCATTATTCTAAACTGAGCATAATAAACATGGATTTAGACTTTAAGGGACCTAGAACCCACATAAAATTGGTATTTTTAAAGAAAATATAAAAACAAAGGTAGAGGGGGCAAAATTTAGTGTTTACTTGCATAACTATATAAGTGTAAGATACTGCACTTTGAAAAAACTGTAAGGCATCACAAAATCTTTAAGATGTGGAGAGGATGTTTATGAATAATTGTGCCTTATACTACTTGAAATCAATTTTATTATTCTTGATTCATTCTAAGGGACCAGGTTGTGGTGCACCCAAGTTGAACACAGGCATTATCATGGCCAGTGATCTGGGCTTAAGTCTTTGATCCCCCTGCAAGGATAAAACTTCATGAGTAGTGTGACAGGTGTCTCTCTTTTTCTTCCTCTTTCTCACCCTATTTCTTTCTGTTCATATAAAAAAGTAGAAAAAAAAAAAGAGTTCAGGTCCTGGAACAGGATGGCAGAGGACCTAGTGGGGGTTGTATTGTTATGTGGAAAATTGAGACATGTTATGCATGTACAAACTAATGTATTTACTGTGGACTGTAAAGCAATAATTTCCCAATAAAGAAAAAAAAAAAGAAAGAAAAAAAGGTTTGGGATCAGTGGAGTGATAGACTCAGAGGCTATAAGCCTGTTGGGAAATTTTTTGACTCATTCCTTTTGCATTTTCTAGTAAAAAAGTAATTCCATCTCTTCTCAAATAAATTTGATAGTATTTCAAATAGTCGGTGAGTAGAAAAAAGTAGCTTAGCTGCTTAGCTAATTTCACTGTATGTAAATTTATTGGTTAATTTTAAAGTTATGGTATTTTCAAAGATTTTATAAGTGTCAACACTAACACAAAAACATTTTAACTGACAGGCAAGTATCAAAAAAATTTTGCATGAAAAATATCCCAAGATTACATCTCAGATTCTCTCCTAGGATTTTGGGAAATTAGCATGCTGAAGGAACTCCAGTGCTTAAAACTTTATTAACTAGATATATACCAATTTCTGTGAGAGAGAGCATATCTTCACACATATCTATAAACTACTGCAAAATATATACCTGAAAGCTGAAGTACACTAGAGTTTGCAGTGAGTACCTCCTAACACTTCCTCTCCACTATTCCGAGCTTTGGGTCCATGATTGCTCAACAATTTGTTTGGCTTCATATGTTAACTCTCTTTTCAGTCACCAGGTTCCAGATGCCATCAGGGTGCTGGCCAGTATTCCCTGGATTGAAGACCCCACCAATATGTCCTGGATCGCAGCTTCCCCAGAGACACACCCTACTAGGGAAAGAGAGAGGCAGACTGGGAGTATGGACCGACCAGTCAATGCCCATGTTCAGCCGGGAAGCAATTACAGAAGCCAGACCTTCTACCTTCTGCAACCCACAATGACCCTGGGTCCATGCTCCCAGAGGGATAGAGAGTGGGAAAGCTATCAGGGGAGGGGATGGGATATGGAAATTGGGTGGTGGGAATTGTGTGGAATTGTACCCTCCTACCCTATGGTTTTGTTAATTAATCCTTTCTTAAATTAAAAAAAAAACCTTTATTAACTGGTGAATAATCTGCCTCTTGATGTGTTTTCATTAATATTATTAAAACCTCTGTGGTGATTTTCCACATTTTTTTTATAAATCTTTTTTTTATATTTATTTATCTTCCCTTTTGTTGCCCTTATTGTTTTATTGCTGTTGTAGTTATTATTGTTGTTGTTATTGATGTTGTTGTTGTTGGATAAGACAGAGAGATATAGAGAGAGGAGGGGAAGACAGAGAGGGGAAGAGAATGACAGACACCTGCAGACCTGCTTCACCGCCTGTGAAGTGACCCCACTGCAGGTGGGGAGCCGGGGGGCTGGAATAGGGATCCTTATACTGTCCTTGCGTTTCGCGCCACGTGTGCTTAACCTGCTGCGCTACCGCCCGACTTCTGATTTTTCACATTTAAACAAGCAAAGTTATTGTGTAGTGCACTAACATAAACTATCTAATCATCTAAATTACACAGAATTTTACATCTTTAAAAGAAGTGTAATAACAAAACTTTATAGACTATGAATTACCTCAGCAACTAAAGGGCACGCTATGTAATAACTAGTGTATCATTAAATGTATACTACATAAAATTTCATAATACATATTTTAATAAGTGTATATATTTAAAGAAATAATGTGCACATGTTAGGAAAGTAGTTGGATGTGAATAAAGATAAAAAAACATATCATATAGGACATAAGTATTTCAATATATAATTCAACCTGTTTTTATATATTGTTGTTGTGGTGGTCTGGTGTCGGGCTGCACCACGGAGAAGAGAGTGGATGTCCAGAGCAAAGGGGTACACAAATCTTTATTATAGGATGGGGGGGGATTTGGTTCAGACCACGTGGAGCCAGCCGGCAATGGCCGACCATGGGGGGAGAGCAAGGAGTGAGACCTCAGAGAGGGAGAGCTGAGAGCCCAGAGAGGGGGGGGGGTGAGGGGGCTTTTTATTGGGCGATAACCAGGGGTGACGTGTAGGGCCAGGATTGGTTGAAGGGGGCAATGCTAGGGTTTCCCGAGGTGTAGTGAAACCTGGGGGAGGAGACTGCATCAGAATAACTCCTCAGCAACAATATATCCTTTCTATAACATGGGCTGTATTGCCCAAAGGGGATTTTCATAAAACTGTTTTATCTTACAACTTGAAATATTACTTCTTGGACTTGAGAGATATCACAGTGGTAGTACTCCAGACATTTTATTTAAAATAAAGTGAAATCTTTTTAATAAAAACTTGTTAACTTTAATGATTCTAATACCACCCCAATTCTGAATAAATCAAATTCATTATCAAATAACTATCTTTTTCTTAATCACTAAGCATCAGTAAGTAACCTATTTACAATTCTGTTTCAGAGTCTGGGCAGTAGCACAGCGGGTTAAGTGCACATGGCGCAAAGCACAAGGACTGGAGTACTGATCCTAGTTCAGACCTGGCTTCCCACCTGCAAGGGGTATGTGTGTGGGGTTTCTTCACAAGTGTGAAGCAGATCCGTAGGTGTCTTTCTTTAACCCCTCTCTGTCTTCTCCTTCTCTTTCCATTTCTCTCTGTCCTTTCCAGTAACAATAAAAACAATAATAGCAACAACAACGATAAACAATGGCAACAAAATGGGAGAAATGGCCTCCAGGACAGGCACCATAACCCTGGAGGCAAAAAAGAAGAAGAAGAAGGAGAAGGAGAAGGAGAAAGAAAAAAAAGATTCATGAATTTTAAAATGTTAATTAAGTATAAAGTTTTAGTGACTATAATATTCTGTAATAGACTCAACATGAAAATAATAAAATTTTTAAATGCATTGCTTGACCGGGATATATACATATATATATGGTGATGTTTAAAAATATATGCATTTTATATAAATGTATATAAATATATACATATGCATATTTTCCTTTTACTTTTTCTCTTAATTTTTTATTGGAAGTTAATGGTTTACAGTACAGTTCTTGGTACATGGCACAAGTTCACATTTCTATCCATTCATTAAAGTCTTTGGATGTAAAATAACTGAATTAGACCGTAGTAAGCTTTGCAAGAGAGTTCTACAAGAGTGGTCAATGTACTCTGCTTCAATATTTCATAAGTATAGAAACACTCAAAATCACATATGTGTACAGGTAATTATTTTATCTTGAGAACACATATGTTTTACTTCTTGTCACAAATTGGATTTAGAAGGTAAATTCTCAATGAGAGTTTCACATTATCTTATTAAAACACATATTTAGACATAAGTTGAAAAAGGGTAAAGTACTCAACATTAAAGTTTCTTTTGGTTACTGTGAAATATTTAGTAAATTTTGTTATATTTCCCAGTCTGTTATATTTTCCAGCCATGAAGTTTATGTGGAGAGAGAGGTATACAATTGAGGGGGCATGGTCAAACAACTCATTCAGCTTGGAGCAATAAGTAGGGGAACAAAGGCTGCATAGTCCAGTAGCAGAAAAAAACAAAAAAGTCATCCTGTTGTTTATACCCCTTGGTGATTTTTTTAATCAAAGTCTAACTACTATGACCAAAAGATATATATGTAAGTTAAAAAGTAAATGGAAAGAAAATAATAAAGAAATAAGGGTATTTTAAAGTGAAGGGAGGTAAGAACTCATACTAGAGAGATCCAGGCTTCAAGTATAATCAGACTTTTAATATTTTAATTATTTAAATTATGCCATTTTGATGGAAAAGATAAATTTGATTTCATATCCTTGAGATAATAATGGCCTACTTAAGTGTTTCCAATAAAGCTAAAATGAGTTTTTATTGTCTCTTGGAGCTTTTGAGGATAACAGTTCTCTAAGATTTGTATAATTCTCCAAATACAACCGCATGTTTTATAATGACTGCTTACTTTTTACAATAAAAACATTTTCATTTCTCACTGCCTAAAATAATAATTCCACAACAGACACAACAAAAACTACCAAGTATTAGAATATGGTTGTAGAAGAGGAGAAACCAGGACAAAGTTAGGTATCTGATCAAATAATTTGAAATTGGGGGATTACTTCTGAACTTAATACGTACAAAGGAGAAATTAACAATCATGATCTTATACAGGCATGTCTTAGAGCTTATAACTCCTCTATATGTCTAAACATTTTTTTTTCATAGAGAAAAAAATCACATTTAATTTTATCTATTTTCTTTAGACATTTTTGTACTTTGTATTATGTGCATATAATATTTTACAGTGTTTTCTAGTGTTGCTGGTTTTAAGATATTAACATATATGTATACATATGTGCAGACTATTTCTTATATATAGCAAATATAATAATACACACAGAAAAAAGTTGACACTATTAGGCAGTTGTATTAATGTCTAGCTTGTTTAATTATTAAAGATGGGGGTTATGGCAAATGAGAAGAAAAATCTATTATTCAAACTGACCATCAAATTATATATGCAGTTCTATATTTTGAGGAGTTCAGAGAAGCTGGTCAAATGCAGATTAATAAAAATAAAATATGTTCAGTATACCATGTTTGGAAGGGTATAGAACTTTTATAACGTCTGTGGATATGTAACTGATTGAATCATTTAAAGACATCACAAACCTTGTGACTTTCATTAATATAATTTATGTTTTAAGGCACATTCATCATTCTTATGGAATGAGATGAAGACTATTAGAGTGCTCACTGTTTCTTTAGGCAAATGGAAACCTCCTCAATTAAAATAGTTATGTGAAATCATTCTTGGCGATTATTCAGTATATGCAGAGATAATTTGTTATGTCCTAACATAGCCATAAAAACATAAACTTTAAATGCATTGCATTGCCTGTATTTTTTTCTGTTTAAACTCAGTAAATAAAAAATATCTAATTTGAAACTTATTTGAAACATGATTTACTATACTCAAAATAATCAATTTTTAAATCTCAACAGTGATCATGCTTCTTGCCAACTGAACAGCAATACTTGTTAAGTAAATATTAAGGAAGAAAGATTGTTAAATATATTCTAAACAGTATAATTCTGTTACTGGTAAGTTATGGTACTGTGACTTTATTTCCTTGCTTGCATATTGGATATTTTTTTTCATTTTTATTTTAGGAAATTTCATTTAAAAATTACCTGTTTGGGTCCATGCTCCCAGAGGGATAGAGAATGGGAAAGCTATCAGGGGAGGGGGTGGGTTATGGGAATTGGGTGTTGGGAATTGTGTGGAGTTGTACCCCTCCTACCTTATGCTTTTGTTCACTAATCCTTTCTTAAATAAAAAATTAAAAAAAAAATTGAAAAAAAAATTACCTGTTTAAGTAATTCCTAAACAAAATTGGCATTTATGGTCAAAATTCTAATTTAATTGCATATTCATGATTGTTGCTTGTGAAGATAATGTAAAGAATATTAGGGCCAGGCGGTGGTGTATCTGGTCGAACAGACACATTACAATGCACAAGGACCTAACGTCAAGCCTCTCATTACCCATCTGTAGGGTGCAAGGTACAAGCAGTGAAGCTTGTATCTTCTATCTACAGATCCTTCTCATTTTTTTCCTCTCTCTCCCTCTCCCTTTCCCTCCCTCTCTCCCTCTCTCTCTCTTTCCCTTTCTCCTTCTACCTACCTCTCCTCCTTCCCTCTCTATTTCTGTCTCATAATAAAAGTTCAAAAAGAACACACAGAGCTTGACAATTTCCACATAACTATTAGAAGTTACATGGTAGTTATAGACTTGAATAATGAACACTATAGATAACACAAACTATGTCACAGGTGTTGAAGAGATTAAGAAAACTGATATAACAATATTTTCCATTTTAATTTTGAATTTTAATGATTAAAATTAAAATATATAATAGGTTTGGACAAAACACTTTGTATCTAGTGATTTAATGACATCGTTATTAAGAATATCTGTGACCATATCAATCAGTATGTCATATAAATGGTTGACTGAAGCATATAAATTCTTGTAAACCAACATTTCCTCAGTAAATAACAGAACATACTAGAAAAATAACTACAAATAATTTATTTATTCTCAAAACCTCATCTCTGACAATTATTAAATAACATCAAAATTTTAATAAGATAACATCTTTATTGATTAGTCTAAATTTAATCTATATGTGCCTATTAATTATTTTACTTAAAATAATGTGAAGTAGTACCCTTTTTTTATTTGTTTTTGACATTCACATGTCACATTACCAAATATGAGAAGAAGAAAAAGCTTTATATAACCCAAAGAAGGATAACAATAAATTAACTTGATTGGTAAAAAAACATAACCACTTTTTTCTACTTATATAACTTTGGTCAAATAAAGGCTTAACAGGTAAACAAGGCTACAGAGGGCAGCTGAGACTATAGCAGATAATAATTTGCCTGAATTCTTTGATTTTAATTGAGATGTAGACTGTAACACTGTGGCAAATGTACCACTGAATAATTCAGGTAGTTTATTTTTATCTCTGAAAACATCCAGTTCAGTTAAAATTCAGTGCATATCATCTTTTATACTAATCTTGGATGGCCTCATTTTAGAAAGTCTGAAAGATTAAAAATGCTCCACATTTTTTTTCTGGTTGTGAAATGTGTATTCTAACAGAGTTCTAACAACAAAAATAAGATAAACATTTTTAAAATCAAATTAATATTATAAAATGATAAAGAGTGAAAAATTAGGATTTAAAGTCGGAAGTCAGTTAAACTAAATAATATGAGAGAATGCAAAGTCAGCAGCAAAAAAAACTTTGCACATACTTAATAGTTATTATCTTGGGGTGTTGCATTTTAACAGAAATACATTTCATGGAAAATTAGTTAAAGAAAATTTGAAATTTAATGTAAAAAATTAAAAATGAATGATTGGATATACTTGACTAAGAATAGCTAATGATAAATAGCAGTATGGCTTAATATTTTATTTGTTAATGCATATTCTATACATCTGAAATCATAAAATTTGGATGTCTTTATATTCTATATTTTTACCAAATGTATACATGATATTAATTTATTTCATATTAGATATTAATGATTTTATAATTTCTATATTATGTGACACACTTAACCTCTTTACACATGTTGTACCTGTTGAGGATATTTTTAGTCACATTATTTAACATTATGAAATTAATGTAAGGAATAATTTTGTAATGTCTAAGTTTAAAATGCTATTAATGTATAAAAAACTGCTTCATTTTATGCAATCCAATAAAATGACAAAAACATCTAGAATCTATGTGACTGAAATACATAGATGGTATTAAGAAGGAAAATTCAGTAAAATAGTAGAAAATGTTTCATCAATATGAAGAAAAACATGAGTAATAACCACATGAAAAGGATCTCAATCTCCAAAATCACCTACTGCACCTTGTTTATATATCAGGATCTCATAAAAGTCCTGATGCATGCCCTTGTTTTTTTCAGTGTATAAAGGTGTAATGACTTTTCCAATAATCCAATACTTAAGATAGTTTTTCAAGTAAAAGACTAAGTTTTGGTAAATATTTGGTGCAATGAAATTCCTTATACCCATTTGCTATTGTTGTTATGTGTGTTGTTATAGTCCCTTTAGAAACATCTTCCATGATATACTTAAGGTGAAAACATGCACACTCTATTAAGCAGGAATTCTGTTCTTGTTAAATGAGGTAAATCAATATTTATAGTGATGGATACTTCTCCAGTCAAAAACAAGAAATGAGATTAATGCTATAATATTTAGAGAAGCAAAAAACAATTAATAGGTACAATGGTATTCATTGCATGACTAATCTCAGAGGGCTTAATGACCCTGCAAATAAAGGATAGTCAGGAGGGTCAAGAGGTGGCACACCTGGTTAAACGCACATGTTACAATGTTCAAGGACACGGATTCAAGACCCAGGTCCCCACCAGCAAAAGGAAAGCTTCACAAGTGGTGAAGCAGTGCTGCAGATATCTCCTTTTCTCTCCCTCTTTATAACACTCTTCCTCTCCATCTCTGGCTGTCTCTATCAAATAAATAAAGATTTAAAAAAGTAAAATACCCACCACCTAAGCCCTGGAAATAGGGAAAAATTTCTATCACACGATGAAAATATTGGTAGCTGTAAATGCTGGTAAGAACGTCAAAACAAGAACATCCTCAAAGATGGTACGAACAGGCAAAATCTAAACATATGTTTTTAAAAGCAGAGGGCTTTCTATTTGATTATTCCAGCTGAAATTAAATGAACGTGTCAAAAGAAGATCCAAAATGAAAGGCAGTCCACCTACCCCATCCCTGTTTAAGGCAAGTTTGAGAAGGTATGCAGGTGATCATGAGCAGCAAAGAAAGACTTGATTAGCGCTCAGTAGGTAAATGAGACCTCAGTCCTACAAATTTGAGCCAGTCACCTGAACGGGATTGCCAGGAGAGTAATACTCAGAGCATCCATTAAGAAGCACAGATCTGTCCATACCTTGATGATGGGCTTGAAGTACTCCAAGCAGAACAACCAGATGGTATGTTGGAATTACACTTCTGACCTACAGAAATGTGAGATAGTAACTGGTGTCAAACTGCTAAATTTAGGGTAATTTGTTAAGACAATAATAAATATGGATATAATAGTGTATTTTACACTTATATGCATACAATGGCAGCTATACAATTAATTTTTAATAACACAAAAATTACCAGAATATTACCAATGACTAAACTTGTTTGTTCACTTAAAAAAAAAAGAATGTTATCATTACATTATTTGGTAATTGGGTTAACTTTGAAAAGTCCTTTTGTTAGGGTTTGCTGTACAGTACCCAGTAACTTGCATATAGCTGTGCTATTGGTTGCTTCTGATCTACTTGGTCTAGACTTTTGAGAGAGTCTGCATATCAATTACACAGCCTATATATTAAAAAGATTCATTTTGTGTTTTGAAAAACTTCGAGACATACAATTAATTTTCCCCCTCTCATATTAATTAACTAGTGATTTATATGACTACATTTTACTAGGAGTGTACAAAAACACCATTCCCACCACCAAAAGACTGTGACACATCCCTCCCACCCACTCCCACCCCCCACTGGCCCAGGAAGCTGCATATCTATCCCTCACCACAGGGTTTTTACTTTGGTGCCCTACTTACAAAGTCCCAAAACCTAGATATACACCAGTTTTTGTGAAAGAGAGCATATGTTTATTTTGCAGTAAACTACTGCAAAATATATACCTGAAAGCAGAAGTACACTTAGAGTTTGCAGTGAGTATCCCCCTAACACTTCCTCTCCACTATTCCAAGCTTTGGGTCCATGATTGCTCAACAATTTGTTTGGCTTTGTATGTTAACTCTCTTTTCAGTCACCAGGTTCCAGATGTCATCAGGATGCTGGCCAGGCTTCCCTGGACTGAAGACCCCACCAATGTGTCCTGGAGCTCCGCTTACCCAGAGCCCCACCCTACTAGGGAAAGAGAGAGGCAGACTGGGAGTATGGACCGACCAGTCAACGTCCATGTTCAGCGGGGAAGCAATTACAGAAGCCAGACCTTCTACCTTCTGCAACCCACAATGACCCTGGGTGCATGCTCCCAGAGGAATAGAGAATGGGAAAGCTATCAGGCAGGGGAGGGGGTGGGATATGGAGATTGGGTGGTGGGAATTGTGTGGAGTTGTACCCCTCCTACCCTATGGTTTTGTTAATTAATCCTTTCTTAAATAAAAAAGAAAAAAAAAGGTAATAAATAAATAATATTTTTTAAAAAAGAATGCGACTTTCAATTTTTTAGAATTTAAGAAATAGACATGTTAAATAATAACATTAGAGATAAATGAATATATAAACATGACATCTGGCATTAAAGATGTGATGCTATATAATGGTTAATTAAAAAAAAAGTTTTGAATTGTGGGTCTGGTGGTGGTGCACTGAATTAAATATACATAGTATGAAGCGCAAGTACTCGCACAAGGATCTCAGTTCAAGTCCCTGGCTCCCAACCTGCTGGGGCCTCACTTCACAAGTGGTGAAAGCAGTTCTCCAGGTGTCTATATTTTTTCTCTCTCTCTATCTTTCCTCCCCCTCTCAATTTCTCTCTGTCCTATCAAAAAAAATTTTTGAAAAAACGATCACAGGAGCAGTGGATTAGTAATAGTCCTGGTACTGACCCCCAGCAGTAACCCTGGAGGCAAAATAATAACAATAATAAAAGAAGTTTTGAATTAATAAAGGTGATAAACCACCTTCAGGTCTTGTCAGCTTCTCAATATTTGTGTGCCATCTACAGTTTCTGTTGTAAAAACAAAGTGAATCAAATTAAGTATGGTTTTTCAGTCTAATTATAATTTAAATTGTTGCAAGAAAATTACAGTTTTCCTTATTTTCTAAATTTGTTAAAATATTTTTTCTGTTTTGCATGTTTTCACTATGCATATGAAAATAGTTTAAGGCAGACATTGGCAAACTATAGCTTACAGCTGAATCTGGCCTGCCACCTATTTTTATAAAGACAACTTACACATTAGCACAAAATTCATTTGTTTACTTGTTTTCTCTGGCTGCTTTCATGCTAAAAAGACAGCTGAATAGTTGCAACAAAACTATGTAATACACAACTCTGCATTACTTACTATTTGGAACTAGTAAATAACTTAGTCTACCAATATTAATATTAATTTAAAGAGATATGTCGATTGCATCACCATAGTATATTCAGTGCTTAAAAGTCTATCAAAATACAAGTTGGCAATTATCAATTCTATAAAGGCAGTCTACAAACCACTATTAGTCAATATTTAGAAAACACATAATCATAAGATATATGTTAAGATTTAGAGGTGCTTTTAATTGAAAGAGAAAACTTGTCAAAGAAAGCATACAGACTAAAGAAAGTGATCTGGATAATTGTAAAAGGTCAAAGATTTATGCGATCTGATGAGAAACCAGAGTATGATCTGGATAACTGTATGTAAAGCTATCTAAGTACCCACAAAGTGTTCAATAAAGATAACATGCCCTTGGTCTGGGAGGTGGCTCAGTGGATATAGCAATGGGCTCTCAAGCAAGAGGTTCTGAATTCAATCCCCAGCACCACATGTACCAGAGTGATGTCTAGTTCTTTCTCTCTCTGTCCCTATCTTTCTCATTAATAAGTACATAAGATAATTTTTTAAAAGGATGAGCATGTTCTAGAATATTCTATCTTTATACACCTATCTTGTAAGTCTTTTCGATTAAAAGTATCCCTTATCCTTTATGTTTCATTAGTAGTTGCTTTAATTACATAAAAGAGCAATTCATTTTCTTCTATAAAATAAATTCAGAGGTGAGATAATTAAAATTAAATGAATATGTATTTTATTATTATTTTTTATTTAAGAAAGGATAAATTAACAAAACCATAGGGTAGGAGGGGTACAACTCTAAACAATTCCCACCACCCAATCTCCATATCCCACCCCCTCCCCTGATAGCTTTCTCACTCCCTATCCCTCTGGAAGCATGGACCCAGGGTCATTGTGGGTTGTAGAAGGTGGAAGGTCTGGCTTCTGTAATTGCTTCCCCGCTGAACATGGGCGTTGACTGGTCAGTCCATACTCCCAGTCTGCCTCTCTCTTTCCCTAGTAGGGTGGGTCTCTGGGGAAGCTGAGCTCCAGGACACATTGGTGGGGTCTTCAGTCCAGGGAAGCCTGGCCAGCATCCTGATGACATCTGGAACCTGGTGACTGAAAAGAGAGTTAACATACAAAGCCAAACAATTGTTGAGCAATCATGGACCCAAAGCTTGGAATAGTGGAGAGGAAGTGTTAGGGGGATACTCACTGCAAACTCTAGTGTACTTCTGCTTTCTGGTATATATTTTGCAGTAGTTTATGGATACATGTGAACATATGCTCTCTCTCACAGAAACTGTTGTATGTCTAGGTTTTGGGACTTTGTTAGAAAGTGAACCACCTGAGATGCAATTAGAGTATACTATGAAAGGAAAGATCTCACCCGAGTAATGAAGCTGAAGGGTTGTCATTCCACACATGGAGTCTCTGGACACTTTTACACTGCTGGTGGGAATGTAAATTGGTACAGCCCCTGTGGAGAGCAGTCTGGAAAACTCTCAGAAGGCTAGACATGGACCTTCCATATGATCCAGTAATTCCTCTCCTGGGGATATACCCCAAGGACTCCATAACACCCAACCAAAAAGAGGTGTGTACTCCTATGTTCATAGCAGCACAATTCATAATAGCTAAAACCTGGAAGCAACCCAGGTGCCCAACAACAGATGAGTGTCTGAGAAAGCTGTGGTATATATACACAATGGAATAATATGCAGCTATCAAGAACAATGAACCCACCTTCTCTGACCCATCTTGGACAGAGCCAGAAGGAATTATGTTAAGTGAGCTAAGTCAGAAAGATAAAGATGAGTATGGGATGATCCCATTCATCAGAAGAAGTTGAGGAAGAAGATCTGAAAGGGAAAATGAATATGTATTTTTACCATCTAGAGGTAAAATAATCTTGTAGAAAATTTGTAAAATAATTTTGCTACAATAAAAAAAATAAATTGATTTCTCTGGAGTGGAAAAAAAAAGTGAAAGTTGAAACTGGACCACATTCTAAAAGTATAATTAGATAAAGTTAATGTTCCAAGCAGGATCTATATGTTCTATTTCTAATTTCCAGTCTTCACAGAGCTTCTAAATCTTTTCTGACTCTTGGCATAGATTTAATCATTACTCTCCCTGAAAGTGATTTTAAAATGAGTTCATTATGTGACTTATTTATATAATAGTTGAACACAGAAAGTCTCCAAGAGTGATTACAGCCTAAAACAAATAGATCAGAATTTATAAAAGTTCACCCTCCACAACATAATATGTATAATTAGAATTTTATTTATATAGTTTTCTATGGATCATTAACATTTGGCACAATGCATTTCGATGAAATTGCTATTCATTTATCATTATATTCTGCATTTGTATATATTTTCTCTTCTAAATAAGAAAAAAACATAAAAACGAGAGTTGAGGAAATAGGAGTGGCCTTGCAACATAATTTTTCATGTCTGCAATTCTGAAGTCAGTTTCAATCTCAGATAGAACTGAGAAATTCTCTAGTAAAAAAAAACAAGTAAACAAACCAACAAACAAAAAACCAGGGGTCTGGCAGTGGCACACCAGGTTGAATGCATACATTATTGAGTTCAAGGACCTAGGATTATCCCCCAACATGTACCTCAGGTGAAATGCTTCAAAAACAGTACAACAGTGAAACAGTTCTTTCTCTATATCTCTCTTTTCTTATCTCTCTTAACCTTTCATCTCAATTTCTCACTCTTATGCAAAAATAAACAAATATTAAAGCAAAAAAATGGCCAAACTGCTATAGGTGTTTACTCATTCATTAAATGGTTCCTGAACACACCATTTATTGTTACAAAAATGGCATGAAGATAGTGAAAGTGGAGATCTTTTTTCTCTGATTAAATGTGATAGGGTTATTCAATGCTGGTGCATGCAGTGGAAAGGGGCCTATGTTGGGGGAGAATGATTTGTAGAAATATGATTAGGGAGATCTATGTGTCAACTGTTAAAATGAAAACTACTAACCCCCTAGTTAAGAATTTCTAATGAAGACGGAGTAGCTTGATGGGAAAAAGGGGAGATCAAAGTTTTCTACTCTGGATAGCTTTCAAATTAAATTAAAAGTTTGCCTAGTGCTTAAATTTGTGACTTAATGTTGTGTACTTCCATGACATCAAGATAACAGCATTTTTATACCTAATGACAAAGCATCCTAGGGAAATATTGTTTGAAAAAGGAGTTCTCTGCAGTTCAGGAGGTCGCACAGTAGCTAGAACATTGGGCCCTCAAGCAAGAGTTCCCAAATTTGATTCCTAGCTTCAATGTGCCAGAATGATGCTCTTGTGGCTCTTTTTCTTTCCAACTCATTAATGAATGAATAAATAAATAAGCCTTAAGAATAAAGATGAGTAAAGTAAGGGGAGAAATACTAATAGAATTTATTATTTATTCAACATACAGTAAATACTTATTAACATAAATGGTCCTGCCAATTTTTAGAATGGATAAAATGATACGTAGTATGATTTGAGTCATCTGAGACACCTAAGGCTGAATGCTTTCATAGCAACTCAGCACTTGCCAACTACTAGGAATTTAGCATCTACCCAATAAGAAATTTTAGAATTAGCCCTAGTTGAATAATTGCAATTATTGCTAGAGAAATATAATTATAACTATCTGGAAAAGTATGTCTGACTTAGAGAAAACACAAGTAGAACCTGAACTGGAATTGGCGTATTGCACCAAAGTAAAAGACTCTGGGGTGGGGGGGATACAGGTCCAAGAAGGATGCAGAGGACCTAGTGGAAGTTGTATTATTTAATGAAAAACCGAGAAATGTTATGTATGTATAAACTATTGTATTTACTGTTGAATGTAAAACATTAATTCCCCAATAAAGCATGTCTGATTTGACAACTTCACATACGTATGTCTAAGAAAACAATCAAAACAAACATCTCTAAATGTCTTCATCTGTAGAGTCAGGCACATATGAATTTTAATAATTTCCCCAGGAAGTATCTGACTCTCCACTCTGCAACTCTTTGCAACCCACCCAGAGAACACACCTTGAGAGCAGAGTAGCTACAGTTGCTAAGTCAGTTGGGAGAATAAGAGGCTGAAAACCAGCTTGCCCTAGGGATAAGAGGATGTGACAGCATAGAGAGCTGCATGTAAGATGAGGTTTCCATAGCCCTGCCACTTGCTCTGTTGCTCCTTGGAACTTCACGATTGAAACTAAATTCAAAGACAGAATTATTAAGAATGTCAAGAATTGAGAGTACGTTTTCCCTCAGGTATCATGCATGGAGTCTTCTGACTATGGAATCTTGTGTGGCAAAATTGGTAAGGAACTCACATAGCCCTAGCCCTACTCAGTTTATTCCTTTAAATCAAGAGGTTGGGCAGATTCCACTATTCACATTTTTAAGTTGTATTTCCTATTTTCTCCTCCTTCTCCTCCTCCTCCTCTCTTCCTTCTCCTTCTTCTCCTCCTCTCCTCTCCTCTTTCTCCTTCTCCTCATCCTCCTCCTTCTCTACATCCTCCTCCTTCTCCACCTCCTCCTTCTATTATTATTATTATTTATTGGATAGAAACAGAGAGAAATTGTGAGGGAAGGGGAAGATAGAGAGGGAGTGAGAAAAAGAGACACCTGCAGTGCTGCTTCACTCACTGTTTGGGAAGCTTCCCCAACTGCAGATGCAGACAGAAGACTTGAACCCAGGTTACTCACTGTGCATTATAAGACATGCGCTAAACCGGTTGCAATACTATCCTCCTCTCCCACAGGCCTCTGGTTTTATTTTCTTTGGATAGACGCTGACATGAATGCTTCTTTGAAATGGATCTTTTAGGACGTATTTACAGGAAATCATCATTACAGGAAATGGAGAACAGGAGAGGGAAAATTGTGAATTCAGATTGGGATTCTAAATGGTCTTATCTGATAACCTGTGGGGGTGTTTCTAACTCTAGATGTAATAATCTAGTGCAAATCATTTTCTTCATCAAAAGCATGCATGATTCAAGCATATGTTGTACTTCTGGAGGGCTAATACAAGCTCCATAGATGAGTTTAATATGCATGTTGTTAGCTCTTTGAATACAGGAAGGAATACTAACAAATATAGCCTAAGTGACAGAGACAAGTCGAATACACTTCTATTGAAAAAAATAATCAGTACTTTACCCTCAATACAAATCTAAGGAGAATATCAAAGGCAACAGAGGCTGTTGAAAAATTAGAAATGTTGTTTCTTCTATATATTTAAATTCATTTAGGGTATATCTATATGATATATATATATATATATATATATATATATATATATATATATATGTAGAGAGAGAGATTAAAATATTTCTTTTTATTCAGTTCTCACTAAAATGAAAGGAAAAGATTTGAATATCGTTTCTATTTAAGATATGGTTATTATCATCCTTTTATAAGACTATGTCTGGAGACTTGTTGAAGCCATGACCATGGAGTAATGCAGACAATCCATACTCTCCCTGAAAACAGAAAAAATATCTACAACTATTGATCCTAAATTAAATAAATAAACCTCATCAATTTCAGCTAAGACATCCACAGAAGGACTGCAGTCTCAGCCACCACATTCCAGATGCTACTATGATTCCATCCTGACTTCCCTGGGAAGATCTCACTTTTCCAAGCCCTAACCCACTCATAAAAGATAGAAACAGGCTGGAGGTTATGGATTGACCTTTCAACTCTCATTCCAATGAAGAAGCAATTATAGAAGTCAGAACTCCAGTCTTCTGTACTCCCAAAAGAATTTTGGCCAGCACATTCAGAAGAATAAACAATAGTGAAGTTTCTTTCTTTTTTTTTTTAATTACTTATTTGTTATTGGATAGAGACAGAAAGAAGTTGAGAGGGGGGAGAGATAGAGAAAAGAGACAGAGAGACACCTGAATCATTGCTTCACCATTTATGAAGCTTCCCCCTGCAGGTGGCGACTAGGGCCTTGAACCTGGGTCCTTATGCACAGTAATGTGTGTACTTAACCAGCTACACCACCACTTGCTCCCCTGGAAGTTTCCAATAGAGGAAATGGGACACAGAAGTCTGAACTTTATGAAATAACATCCCTATAATAATTATATCCCTTTAAAAAAGACTTTATGTCTGGTGGATTTTCAATTATCTAGAGTTTCTGTGATACTCACATGTAATATAGTTTAATAAAAATTTAGAGAAAATATGTATGTGTTTTTAAGTACCCGAAACAAAGTCTTGGCAGAGCATATTACAATATGAAATTGAGAAACTGGCTAAATTATAATTAATAATTATACCTTATGAGAAAATTTTCTTAGATAACAGGGAAACACATATTCAGCATTGGATGGTGGTTCACAGAATAGAGTGTACACACATGGATGTTGCTATGGTTTTGAGGGAATCTTGCTCTGCTGCTGTGGTGTCTCACCCTATTTTTCTCATAAATGTATGAATGCAAACATGACCTGATGTGATGGGATTGTACAAAACAGGTAAACAACGTAAAAGCAAAGACAAACAAAATGATATCCTAGATCATACGATCTAGGAAAGAGATTAAATTTAGAATTCTTTATTTAAAGGGATTATTTCCTCAGAATCACATTCTCTCTGAAAGTAAATCACACTTTGATGGCTATTTGATCTTTGTGATCATGCATTAATTCATTCTCGAAGCAATCTTTATACGCTTTGTTTTTCCCCTACACAATTGTAAACTCCTGTCCATCAGGTAGAAACAGAATGGTACCACATTCAAAGAGATGACTTACAAAAGGAGTTGAAAGATACCTAACACAGCTTAAACAAACAATATTTGTTCAAGGGGAAGCAAAAGTTGTAATGAAAATAGAAAAAGATAAAGTGACGATACGGATGTGGATTATTTCCTATCTGAATATTTGGAAATGCCTAAAGAAAAAAAAAAAAAGCTAAACGTAATATCCTGAGACAAAAAGAAGCCAGGGCCTTTCACAGGAAAACACAGTGCTAAGGGTATTAAATGAGTATCATGTGACTAAGTCATAACAGTCATCTCTCATAGTCTTTACATTAGTAGAAATAATCTACCAAAGCTAAATGAAGACGCTAAGAGTTTCCCCAAATACTGTTGCTTGTTTAGGTACATAAAGTTTCTCTGAAATTTTATTTGAATATAGTAATCTTTATACAAAAGGATATACATCCAAGATGAAACTACCACAAATATAATAAACACAGTTCCTTGGTAAACAGACCATGCCCCAGGGCTTTAACAATGTTCTCAGTTCACCTTTCATAATAATTTTGTAAAATTAAAATAGTGTCTGTTTTACTGTTGGTGAGGATGCAAATTGTTACACTCTCTATAGGAAATAGTATGGAGACTACATAAACAAATAAAAATGGAAATAACTCAAAGCTATTTGTCCAAAGGACATGAATACACTAATTCAAATGCACTCCTAGGTTATAGCTACATTGTTCACAATAGTCAAGAATCAAAAGCAACATAAATACACAAATATTCAAATAACTGGTTAAAGAAACTATGGGATATATGCATATATATCATTATATGTAATACTACTCTGTAATTAAAGGAAATGATAGACTGCCTTTGGGAGAAAATGGACAGAACTGGAAGTGATTAAGCTTCATGAAGTCAATAAGGAAATGAAAGACAACAGTGAAATGATTTCACTCAAATGAGAAATCGATAATTCATACACATGAACTTCCAAAGACAAAAAAAACAGTCTACATTATCTATTTCAGTGACTTTGAGAGAATAATAGTGGTTATTGTTAAGGGTGAGGGGGCACAGAACATTGGTGGTGGGTTACAGACCTGTTATCATCTTATAAACCACTATTAAATCACTTATAAAACATTTAAACATAATTTAATTATAAAGATAAAGGTGACAGTTTTTACTGTACCTTTCTTTCTTCATCAGGATTTGACCATCAACTTAATTATGTGTGCAACAATATTTGCAATAAAGATATTGTGAGAAAATAAGGAATGCATTTAATTTCATTCTCATGAGTCTTGTCTGCTTAACAGGATAATGCTAGAATACTCAGCTCAGAAGAGGCTTCTAAGAATCAGAACAGAGCAGATATGTTTGTTTATGAACTAGTAATTGTTTTCAACAACTAACTCTAACCTTATCTATTATGGGTCAGAAACTGCTAGTAATTTTTCATATAAGGAACAAAAAGATATATAACCCTGTACTCATTCACCTTTCTGACTAGTTCTCTCTAATGGCATCTTTGCATACTCTGACACACATTTATGAACCTTTGTTACAGTTCTAATTTAAAGGTTGTGTGGTGACTTTAATGGAAAAAAATGAGCTACACCTAAACTCAGAGTACACATTCACTACTTGAACATAATCTTCAGAAGTTAAAAATGGAAGCATGCCGTTGCAAAGGAATAATGATCTTTCTAAAGACTGAATTATCTTTTGTATTGTTTCAATAGACAGTATTTCAAATAATTTTAATTTATCTTCAATAAAAGTGGTGATCAAGGAACATGGGCAAGGGCAAACATTAGTAATTGGGCTGGGCTATGGTACACTTGATTTGAGTTCACACATTACCATGCACAAGACCCAGGTTCAAGTCCCCGTCTCCACCTGCAGGGAGGAAGTCTAATGAGCTATGAAGCACTGCTGCAGGTGTCTCTCTTCCTCTCTGTATCCCAACATTTATCATTTTCTCTCTGTTCCATCAAATAAAAATAAATTAATACATTGTTTAAAAGTTAACATCTAGGGAAGTATAAGCATGTGAGATAATCAAATAATAAAAAAGTAAAATATGCATTTTGTGATATTTATGAAGATTCACTAATTTTATTAAATTTGAAATCTCTAGGTAAGGTAGACAGCATAATATTGTACTATGAGATTTTCATGCCTAGTTTCTCAAGTCCCAGGTTCAACTCTCTACACCATCATAAGCCAGACTGTAGTGGGGATGGGGTTCAAACCAGGGTCATGTACACAGCAAAGCCATCACTTTAATTATTAATGGGCATATCTAATATTATTTATATTTTCTGTCCTGATTTAATAGTTTCAAGACATACTACACCTGAGTCTACCCATGACTATGTTAATGTAGGACTTAACTGTCTATACTGCTTTGTATTTTCTCAACTACTGCTCTTTCAAATGTTTATTTTGTATCTGAATTTGCATTTTTATAAAAGAGTTAAATTTCAGAGATTTAAAAGCATTTATTCTCCAAGGTCATCTAAGTGAATTGAGACACAGCTATAGTTCTTCTCCTGTAAGCTCAGTTTCCTCATGTAAGAATGTCCCTATTCACACTATTGAGAGGGAGAAAGAAAGGCAGGTGAGTTTATAAAAATTTTCAGAGCTGGGCTATTTATTTTTTAAAATACAATCCTACCTAATGCTGTAATATTTTATGCATTAATATATTGACTTTCCAACATATTTCTGATAGAGTACATAATACATACTCTTATTATACTGTGCTTGATGACTTGCCTGTGGTTATATAGATATGCTTAATTTCCACTAAACTTTTGATGCACTTTAAAAAATCACATACAGAATTCCTTTGCAAGATAATCATATGCTCCTTGAAAAGTAAGAACAATGTATACGCAAAGAATTGTCAAGCATTTGCCAGTATGCAATTAGCATTTACCCACAAAACTGTAGTGAATCATTTTTATTATAATTTATGACACTGTATCTTTGTATTCTAAAGCAAGATTTTAGTGTTTTTAACCACAAAGGGAGGGAGAATGGATTAAACTAGTGAAGTGGAAAATCTGAAAGCTCATTGTGCAGTCAATAATATTTCCTAGACAAGCTTTTTATGAGGAACTTGTTCTTGTAAAAGCCAAAGTATGATGGCAGCATACATGTGAAAAATATTAAACAGCACAAAGTGTTGAAAGGTAATCATATTCAGGCCCATGGTGGTGTAACCAGTTGAGTGCACACATTACTATGAGCACGGGCCCTGTTTTAAGCCCCCAATCCTCGCCTGTAGAGAGGACACTTTACAAGCAGTGAAATAGGTCTGTAGGTATCCCTCTTTCTCCCCTCCATTCTTCCCTTTTCAATTTATCTTTACCATATCAAATAAAAATAGAAGGGAAGAAAAAAGTGTATCTTTTGAGTGAATGATAAAAATAAGGTAAATTTCAAATTGCATATACTAGATATAGAGACAATATGCAAACAGCATATAATATCTTAATCAGAAAAACATAAAGGAATTTCTGCTTGGTATACAATGAAAGTGACAGATGGGAAAATGATACAATTAAATAAATCATTAATTGTGTCATAAGGTAAAGATCAGCATAGTTCTGTATTTTAGTACAAGAATCTTGTGATAACATGATTAAACTTTATCCATTTTACAATGTTAAAACAACATGAATTGTATTGTCTGGTACTATTTATGATTTCTATATAACATTAGGAAAATTTAAATATAACTTTGAACTTGAATTTATTTTCAGGTTTCTTTTTTTATACATACACCATGATTTGAAAAAAAATTATAATACATGCTTAGTTCTCATCATGCCCAGCTGGGCCAATGGGATGGATCAATCAGTAGGGAATGTAAAGTATTATTTGCAGTGTGTAAGTATTCCTTTAACACAAAGAAAACAGGTTATTGTATTTGACATTCATCAGCTACTTCTTCCATCTCTAATTGTAGAGTTTTTTACTCTTAGCCTGTGATTTTACTAGAACATATGATACTTATTTGCTATAGTGATGGAGAATCCCAGCTATATGAACTCTCAATCCTTTGCAACTGTATCTTTTGGGGACTAGGATTACTTTAGTGCTCAGTTCATGGTATAATTAGGTATCACACATCAAGGCACTTCCTAGAAAATCTTTTAAAAATCTGAGAAAATTCCCAGTTTTCCAAAAATCAAAAGATATATATCACTAAAGAATTCAGAACATTTTCTGTTTATTTCTTAACCTTTGGTAACAAAAGGTGATATTCTTCTTTGGCAGTCAGGGTTTCAGATTTGTCAGAGCCTATAACAGGATGAAAGAGGAGAATGTATTCCATAATTCGGCTGGCACCCAAACTATTCCCACTTCATATTTCAACTTGCAGATCCACAGAATATTTTGCTACAATTTATGAACAAGAGAGGAGAGCTCCCTCCTTTGTAAGAAAACCACAAGGAGAAGATGCACTATATGCTACAAAGGTACTGTTTAATATTGATACATGCCTAGCCAGAGGCGCTGAGTTGCAAGCGATGGATGTGACTGGGAAGAGTTTAGACACCTACTTTTAGACACACTTGTGCTGTTTGATAAGAAAGAGGCCTTTTTCTTTTTCTTTTTTGCCTCCAGGGTTATCGCTGGGGCTCAGTGCTTGCACTATGAATCCACTGCTTCTGATGGAAATCTGTTTTTCATTATTGTTGTGCTGTTATATTGTTGTTGTATAGGACAGAGAGGAATTGAGAGAGGATGGGATGACAGAGATGGGGAGAGTAAGATAGACACCCACAGACCTGCTTCACTACTTGTGAAGGGACCCCTCCTGCAGGTGTGGAACAGGAGGCTCAAACCCGGATCCTTGCTCTGTCCTTGTACTTCGCACTATGTGTATTTAACCTGGTGTGCCTACCACCCAGCCCCAAGAAATAGGCATTTTATAAACATTTTATAAGTGTGTTTTCAACCCAAGGTTTCCTTGTGCTTTCAGTCTTCATAAAATATGGCTGATCTTGTGAGTTTTAAAGAGTAACAACAGTAGTCAGGAATGAGAAAAAAATCAGGGTGTTAGAGAACCCTCCTCAAAGACTCATAAAGAGTTTGGTTTGGGAGTCAGACGGTAGTTCAGCAGGTTAAGTGCAGGTGGTACAAAGCACAAGGACCGACATAAGGGACATAAGGATGCCTGTCGAGCCCCTAACTCCCCACTTGCAGGGGAGTCGCTTCACAGGCGGTGAAGCAGGTCTGCAGGTGTCTATCTTTCTCTTCCCCTCTCTGTCTTCCCCTCCTCTCTCTATTTCTCTCTGTCCTATCCAACAATGATGACAACAATAATAACTACAACAATAAAACAACAAGGGCAACAAAAGGGAATAATTATAATAAATAAATATTTTTTAAAAGAGTCTGATTCACACCAATTTGCCACATAAATCCTGATACCTGGACCTCACCATTCATCCCTGTACAATTTTTTCATAGTCACAGTGGATAAAAAGTGTAGGAGTGCAGGAATGGGTTCAGGCATATGGCATGTGAAGGGGTGGGATGGCTCAAGATATTCTGCACTTTTAAGGCCTTATTCTGAATGGACTTTTTTCACCATGTATGCTTACATGGCTATTCTGACTCTCAATGGACCATTTTATTTTTGATGCCTTGCTGATGCCATATGCTTCCATTCCTTATAATTTCTTAAATCTGAGAACACTCAGATTTCCATTCATTAAATAGCCATCTGACATCTCACAGTGAAATCTTCCAATAGCATATTAAAAGATAATTTTCAAACTGTGAGCAGTTTTATGCTACAGAAAAGATAGTTTACTTTAATATCCTAACAGATACATCTTAAGTTATATCTTGTCTTTCCAGAGAATTCACAGCACCCTCTCCCACCATGGATATACCCATTACCCATTGATCATCCTTAGTCAAATATCTTTAAAGGCAGAGAAAGTTTACTGAAGGCTGGGCCTTTTGTCATTGTGGGTCTTATTTCAAACTGACAAACTATTGGGTAGTCTCAAGAGAAAGCAAGTTTCCCAAATATGACAGATGTCTTCACATTTTAATTGGATGTACTAAGTGTTCTGTTTCCTTCTCACTGAGGGTAAGAAAGGAGGTGATGGGAAGAATGGGAAATTCAATAACTTAACCTTTATCATACTGGAGATTTCATAGTGTCTCCCAAATCACTGGACATGCTACATTGAAATTAAAATCCTCATGAATTTTTGTTTCAGATTTGGATAAGGGTTTTTATTGAAGTGGATTCAAAACAGTTTCCCAGGTACAATTAGTAAATTAACGTATAAATTAGAAAAGTAGAAGAACTGGTGGATGAATGGATGGATGGATCAATCAACAGAGGGACATATCCAGATAGATAAGTAAAATTTCATCTTACCAGCTGATCTCTCTCATCAGAGAGATTTGATAATAATTTAAAAACAAGATAATATTTCATATTCCACATTTATGGTATTTAATGTAGTTTGACTGATTTTTTGTTTCATAAGCTCTCTGGTAAATGTTTGTATTTAATTTAAGGGAATACTGAAAAATTATCTATTTTACATAATTGAGATGGTAATGCAGAGACTTTCTTCAAGTGAACAATCTCTGCAATCTGTGAACTGGCTCAAAGCTAAACACTAGGCAAAGGACCAGAATTTTGTATAGTAGCATCTGATATTTTTGTGCTTGTTACCTCTTATTTTCAGGAAAATAAATATATTGACATCAAAATACAAGTGTACAGTAGCAGAAGTTAAACTATCTTTGCCCACTTATCTTCTCTAAATGATCTATTTCTGTTTTACAAATTAGCCTAAAACTTACTGGCTTAAAACAAATGTTTGATTTTTCCTTGCAATACTGTGGGTCAGAAATTCTGGAAAGGCTTATCTGATTGGATCTATCTTGATCTGTCTCTGATCATTGTGCCATCTGGGCCTGAAAAAACTGAAGCCAAGATGGTTCTCACTCACATTTCTAGTAAATGTGACTCTGTGGTTTGTCTCTCCCTGTGTCTTTCCTCTTCCAAATGACACCTCATCTTTTGGTCATTTTACTTAGTTTGAACTTCTTATATCAGAAAGTTCAGGTTAATAAGACTTAGTACATGATGAATATGCCATAGTTCTCCTCAAATAAACATTTAGAAGGAAAATCTTCAAAGACATGCAGAGAATAGAAACTTTTAATCTCTTAAAACCTGGCCCTAAAACTATTACCATAATTATCACATTCTATTACTCAATAAGTCAGAAGTCACCTATATACAAAAGGAATTTTAGGCCATACCCCTTGTGGGGAAACGTTTTAGGAAGCTGAGTTTATCTTGAATTTATTACATTATTTAACTCATAGGACATCCACCGATTAAAACAGCCATGCCCACATTTTCACTAAGTATTGCAATTATAAGCCTAAAGTTTCACAATATAGCCACTGCCATTTTGAACAAACATAATTCTCAAAGACTCTGACACATGACTGTATTTCTTAGAGTCTATCTCAGACTAAGTATTGCATCAGACATAAACTTAATAAGAGATTTCATCCCCCCATCACAGGTCTATATCACTTTATGATTTAGTGGAAGTGTCATATGAAAGTAGGAGGCATTCTTCACTTTTATATTGTAAACCCATTCTAATAGTCACTTCTCTTATGGATATCATTTATTTTCTTTCACTTCTAAGTGATGGAATCATCCCTTGGGGCACAGACCCTTCTGAACGTGGGAGTAAGATTTAGACAATAAGAAAAATCAGGTAACTGCTAAGGAGATGACATTTCAGCATGAAGTACAACTTTGAGAAACTATTCTCTCCAAATATTACTAGACTTAAAAAGAGGCCAATAGTGTACTAGCTACTACTCAAGAGTCTGAGAGAGTCTAAGGAAGAAACAATATGAGATAGTGTGGAAAAATTTATATATTTTAAACTTGAAGTAAAAGCAGTCAAACTCTGTCATGGCTTTGAATAGTTGATGTGAAAGATAGAAGGATTAAAACATGCTGGCTTTTGTAAATGGAAAACAGGCTTGCAGTTAAAAACCAATTTCAATTTGACTTAAACCACCTGCCCAAAATGTTTAACTTGAGCCAGGATTACTTAATGATTCACATAATGGAAAAATAAGGGTCAAGATTCTACCTTTTCTGAAAATTATCTGAGGGTGTCATGTAAATGTCAGAGATTTCAGGACACCTGCAATAATAAGCACTGATGGGGACAAAATGAGAAGACACAGAAAACTTAAAGGCTCACCATCAGAGAATCACCTGCCAGATTAAGAGTGACTGCTTTAGTTAATCCACAGAGAACAAAGAGCAGAGTCACCATACAAAGTTATCACCTCAATGCCAAAGCAAAAGAGAAATAGTTCAAATAATCACAAAGCTAAAACCCTCTGCCAAATGGCCTTTCAGATCTCGTTTTTGCCTGTTTACCATAGGAAATTTTATGAAATTGTTGAGATCATAAGCTTTGTCAAGTCTTAAAACATTTAGCAAGGAAGCATATACAGTTCTCTAAATTAAAATTCCACTTACAATTGTAGGGGCAAAAAAAAAAAATCAAAAGCCCTGCCATAAATAAAAGCAGAAGAAAAGCCACCATAAGCATAAAATATAATGTACAAAATAGGCGAATAGTCCAAAGAGTGTATATATATATATATCCTGGTTGAGCACAAACCCGGTTCTTTTTTTCTCCCTCTCTACTTTCCCCTTTCTCTCAATTTCTGGCTATCTCTGTCAAATAAATAAATGAAGATTAAAACATTAAAAAATAGGAGGCAGGACGGTAGCGCAGCAGTTTAAGTGCACATGGCGTAAAGTGCAAGGACCAATGTAAGGATCTTGGTTTGAGCTCTCCTCTCCCCGCTGTCAGAGGTTTAGATTCACAAGTGGTGAAGCAGGTCTGGAGTTGTGTATCTTTCTTTCCTCAACTCTGTCTTTCTGTCCTCTCTCGATTGATTTCTCTTTGTCCTATCCAACAACAATAATAACAACAACGATAAATAAGGGAAACAAAAGGGGAAAAAAATAGCCTCCAGTAGAAGTGGATTCCTAGGGCAAGCACTGAGGCCCCAGCAATAACCCTGGAGGCAAAAAAAGAGAGAAAAAAATATAAAAAGAAAGAAAGAAATTAAATACTGTAATAAAATGATTAATGTGATTGATTGATATAAATGCATTGTAAGATAAATTGGAAATAAGTTTATTAAATTATTCTGGACTTTATTTATGGTGCAAGGGCCTTGTGAACACATGACACAAGTGTTTTAAAAATTTGGATAGAGAAAAGGTGAGAAATAAATGAGGTGGGGAAGGGAGAGGGGAAAGAGGAATACCTTTCTCTGTGGAAAAAGTTCTTTACTTTTATTTATTTATTTATTTATTTATTTTGACCAGAGTGCTGCTCAGTTTTGGTTTATAGTGATGCTAAGGATTGAACCTAAGAAGTTTGAGTATCAGGAATGGACTTTTCACATAATTATGTTATATCTACATTTTCTTATTTATTTATTTTCCCTTTTGTTGTCCTTTTTAAAATTGTTCTTGTAGTTATTAATGTTGTTGTTATTGATGTCATTGTCGTTGGATAGGA
The DNA here is from genome assembly GCF_950295315.1 of Erinaceus europaeus. Classification (NCBI taxonomy): domain Eukaryota; kingdom Metazoa; phylum Chordata; class Mammalia; order Eulipotyphla; family Erinaceidae; genus Erinaceus; species Erinaceus europaeus. Next base: position 101,956,982 of record NC_080166.1, read on the forward strand.
CAGAGAGAAATGGAGATAGGAGGGGAAGACAAAGAGGGGAAAAGAAAGATGGACACCTGTAGGTGTCTGTGAAGGGATCCCCTGCAGGCAGGGAGCCAGGGGCTATAACCAGGATCCTTACACGTGTCCTTGTGCTTAGTGCCACGTGAGTTTAACCTGCTGTGCTACTGCCTGACTCCTCATATTCCCATCTTCTAATAAAGTTATCTTCACCATAATAAATTCAAGATAATCATGCACATTTGGTTACTTAGAATTTAAGGACTAAGTGAGAAATTAAGGAGCTATCTGCACAGTGATATAGAATTACTTCTAAACCTGCTAGCAAAATAAAGAATAAGCAGTGTTCTATTTTTTAATGTAATCAAGAACTGATATACCAATTGTTCCTCATGTTCAAATAAATTATATAAATGGATCAGACATATTAGAATCTCCTTTGTTATTAATAAATCATCTTTTCTAGACCTACAGTTCTGAGTATCAGTTTAGCCTCCAGTATCTTTGTTCATATCATACAATGCCTTACCTCAAGTCAAATGTCATATTAAAATGACATATTTTCCAAATAGATTTCAAATAAAGGACTGTTATCATAGAACATTACATTTTTTCTTGGCACTTTTAAAATTGTTTGTAATAGCACTGCATCATACCACTGTACATTTTTAATAGTAAGATTTTCCAACTAAATTATACTTAATACTTTTGATCATTTACCAGAATATATTAACATGCATTTCTATTCAATATATTGTTAATATATATATATATGTATTAATTTACTTTTTGTTTACCCTAGCCAAAATATAAAGATGGGGAAGGCAAAAACCTTCCCTGCTTGTTTTGCATTTTATTGCCAGATATTTAACATCCAGATAATTCTCTCCCATGCATAAATGTATTTGCTTCAGGAATTACTGAAGTTATGTGACATTAAAAATTACCCTGTTTTCCTACTTTAAATTCCTATTGCATTGGGTTAATGTTTTTGAAGTGTAACTCTAGTTTGTTGATGATCTAGAGTCTTCTATTCAGGAAAATAGACAATAAGCAATCAAGTCAATGGTACACATTTACATTTATTATTTATGATTTGACAAGGAAACAACATTTGGAAATGCTGACATGGTATTATTCACAAGTAATTTGTCATGTCTAGATTCATATTTAATTTACTTTGTTACACTTTGTTTCTAAACTGTCAAAAATGTAAATCTGGATTGATTAGCCATCATCAAAACTATATTAAGTCAACAAATGCATATCAATGCTTCCCAATGATATAAAGAGACTAAAACCAATATTCTTTGAATAATTTTACTACAACTTCTTTACCAAAATAACTGAGAAGGAACTTAACAGAGTAAATGAAAATTGTGCTTTTTTATTTCACTTGGTGTTAGCTTTATAACTGACTTGTCGTTATTAGTTTTACAGACTCAGCCTCAGGAAGTTTCTGTGCTTATAGTTGCTATGCAGTGGGAGAGTGCTATGGACTTAGCTCTGTAATAGTAAATGGATTTGACCTCTATTAGAAAAGATAAAATAACAGGTAGCTCTATATTTTTCAGAGAATCGTATGTCCACACTGTTGTGTCATTTTTGTTCAAACACTCTCACTGCTTTAATTGTTTTATTATGGAAATAACAATTTACAAAACAGATATTGCTACATGAATACAACTTATGTTTCCATAGGGGAAGGTGTTAACTAGGTGTTGAGGGACCCAGTGCACAAATGTAGAGGAGGACTCCTCTTGTTTTTAACCCCCATCCCTACCATCTCTAATCTCTAACTTCCCCTCCAACATCCTCTTTCTAGATAAGTGTCCTCTGCTAAAAATTTAATAATCTCACTGATTTTACTATATGCTGTAATTAGTTTTCCTATCTCTTTGAAATTTGTTAAAAGATAAATTGCCTAAACTAGACTTAAGTCTGGATGCTAAATTTTAATCCTTTAAAATTGATGTAATCAATTATTAATATTATTTTGCTTTTTAACTTCTATATGCATTCTAACATGAATATATTTTTATAAGGAACTACTAATTCATTCATTTACTTAGAGAGTGAATGAGAAGGGGGTGGGGAGGTAGTGCACCAAATTACATGCACATAGTAGTAAGTGCAAGGGCCAGCTCAAGGATCATAGTTCAAGCCCTTAACTTCCCACCTACAAGGGGTGGGGGTCACTTCACAAGCTGTGAAGCAGTTCTGCAGGTATCTTTATCTCCTCCTCTCTATCTTCCCTTCCTTTTTCAACTTCTCTCTGTTCTATTTAACAACAGCAACTACAACAACAACAAATATGGAAAAAAATGACCACCAGGAGCAGTGGATTTGGAGTGTAGGCACGGAGCCCAAGAGATAAGCCTGGAGGAAAAAAAAAAAAAGGAGAGAGAGAGCGAGGGGGGGGGGGATATGAAAGAGAACTAGGAAATTAATCTGGAACATGCAGTGTGAAGATGAGACCTAATATATGCAAGTCCTGTGCTTTATATGATGAGTCACTTCCCAGGTCATGACATATTTTTGAATTACAATTTTTGAAAAAACCACCATATATTCGTCAAATACTTAGATATTTTGTTTCAGGTGTTATGAAATTTCACTTATCTCTTATAAATTTAGTACTTAAGATAAGCATCTATGGGTATATAAAAGCTTTTTTTTTTTTTTGCCTCCTTTGTTCCTGGTTGGCCTCTTTTTCATTTTATTGGCTAGGATAGAGAGGAAGGGGAAGTAGAGAAAAACAGACACCTGCAGACCTGCTGCACTACTTGTGAAGTCCCCCTCCTCCGCAGGTGGGGAGCTAACTGGAACCCAGGTTCTTGCACAGGTCTTGTGCTTCGTATTATGTGTGCCTAGTCAGGTGTACCACTGCCTGGCGCCCTTGTCTAATTTTTTGAGTCTCATTGAAATATTTTTAGTCAATGGATACAAACATTTCTTCTGCACCTTCTCTTGCTCTATTCCTTCAAAGTGCATCATTGTCTGGATTTTCTTCACCTGCTCTATGCAGCATTTAGAATGTATAATGGAAATTAGGGTGGCTCCCCTGTCTGTTCTGCTATGTTCAATTTCACAGTAGTTAGCAATTCCATGCAAAAATATGTCACTACCCTAACTCTATTCATGTGAAAATTCATCTTGGGTTGTTTATTGCAAAGACTGAGATTTACATGTTCATTTTTATTCACCGGTCTGGTATATGCTCTGACACGTAAATTTCCACTTTGAAGTTGAAGTTAAGCAGACTCTAAGCTAGTATCAGTAGTATTAGCAGCATAAGGCAAATACAATAATTTCATTATCACTCCCTTTTCTTCAAATTTACTCCCTAACAAAACCAATCATTCTGATACTATATAGTTTTCCACAATATCACTTTTGCATGTCATAATGCCAGCCAAAACACTATGGTTATCAAGATTCATGTCCTCAAAAAATAAACATAATTCCCTTAATACATTTTTGACAGTCTCTAAACTGCCTTTTTAATCTTACGTACCAATATTCTACCATCAATGTCCTCCATGCTTATTACACAGTTCTACTTAGAGCAGATTTAAAGCATTCCTATGATTTTATGACTCTGTCTGAAATAACACTTAAAAGGAATAGTTTTTTGTAAGTCTTTTAAATTTTTATTATCTTTATTTATTGAATGGATAGAGACAGCCAGAAATTAAGAGGAAAACTAAAAAGGGAGAGAGAGAGACAGAGAGACACCTGCAGACCTGCTTTATGACTCGCAAAACTTTCACCTGCAGATGGGGACCAGGGCCTTGAACCTGGGTCCTTGTGCACTGTAGCATGTGTGCTCAACCAGGTGTACCACCACCCGGCCCCCTCTTTGTAAATCTTAATTTTCTGTAGTTTTTTGGGTGAAATTTTCAAATTATACATATATTTTTTTCTAACTCCTTCATTTTTCAAATCTGTTGATTTGGTACAAAGTCTCTAACTCATCTCAATGTACATGCAAAATAATAATACTATAAATTATCTTATATTTATTTTTTAAAAAAATTATTTATTCCCTTTTGTTGCTCTTTTTTTGATGTCGTCGTTGTTGGATAGAACAGAGGGAAATGGAGAGAGGAGGGGAAGACAGAGAGGGGGAGAAAAAGACAGACACCTGCAGACCTGCTTCACCTCCTGAAAAGTGACTCTCCTGCAGGTGCATTACGCAGACCTTGCACTTTGCGCCACATGCGCTTAACCCGCTGCACTACCGTCCGACACCCAAATTATCTTTAATTTCTAATGTCCCACTTTTCTTTATTTGTGATGTAGAATTTCTATTCACCGCTGTGGTAAAAACATCCAAGATTCAACAAATTTTAGATAAATTGTCAACTATTGGTGATATTAATTTTTTTTCAAACTCGATTTAAAAGGAAGATATAAATTAGTACACAAAGCTGGAATAGTAAACTCATTCAAAATAGGTCTCCTTAAAATGCATTCCTTCCATCTCTCTCTCTCTCTCTCTCTCTATCTCTCTTTCTCTCTCTCTCTCTCTCTCTCTCTCTCTCACACACACACACACACACACACAGATATAACATGGTGTCATGTTATAGGGAAACTAAAATTAAGTGGGTCTGTTGAATGTTTGTGAAAATAGTAGCCATGACTAGAGTTAATCTGGATAAAACTGAAAGGATTAATTTACAGATATAACTTTAATATGCATAGATTTTAGCGTGGTATTTTCAGCTTTGTGGAAGTAATAAATTGTCCTATATAAAGTTTATGTTTTATTATCTTCAGATATGGTAAAATATTAATGAGTATTAATGAAGAATATTTTTTCAGTGTCCCTATAACTGTAATGATGCCATACTAGGTCACATCTATTGGCACAATCCTGTTTCATTCATCAAAATTGCCTTAACTTTCTCTTTATACAATATCATAATAATTCGACCTAAAAGATTTGTATTCTCATATTTATTTTTTCAGTATAATTATATATATATGTGGATACATATATATCTTTTCCAATATTTAGATCCTTTTTCTTTCTTTCTATATATATAAAGTAACAGCAGAGAGGAAGAGAAAGTAAAAAAGTCTACCACACTGAATCTTCCTTCAATGTGCTAGGGGCCAGACTTGAACATGGGTCACACGCATGATGAAAATCCAAAAGGATAATAAATACAGATATAGAATAAAAATTAAAATAATTAAAGGAAGTCATGTTTAAGAGTTAACAAATTCTTTTTTTTTTTAAGAGTTAACAAATTCTTACAAAGTAAAGGAAAAATCTGATTCATAGTTGCAGTAGTGATGGAGAGAAAACAGCCAAGAATGAATCATTTTTTTATCATTTATATAAACCAACATAATTATAAATGTTGGTGTAAGTGATCATATTATTAAATCCCCAGTATAATATATACATTGTACAATATATGTAAATCTTTAAAAGTCTACCAAATTCCAGATCTGGTAGAGATTCTTGGTAGGAACATCAAACTGAAATTCTTTAGGAAAGTGAATATGGGGAGGGGGCGTGGGTGGTGTGGCACACCTGGTTGTGCGAACATGTTACAATGTGCGAGGACATGGGTTCAAGCCCCTGGTCCCTTCCTGCAGGGGGAAAGATTCATGAGTGGTGAAACATTGCTGCAGTTGTCTCTCTGTCTCTCTCTCCCTCTCTATCTCCCCCTTCCTTCTTGATTTATAGATGTCTTTATCCAATAAATAAATAAAGATAATAAAAAACTTTAAAAAAGAGTAAATATGGGATGATCTCATTCATAAACAGAAGTTGAAAAATAAGAACATAAAGGAAAACACAAAGCAGCACTTGAACTGGAGTTGGCATATTGCATCAAAGTAAAAGACTCTGGAATGGTGTGTGTGTGTGTGTGTTCATATCCTGGAATATGATGGCAGAGGAGGAACTGTAGGGGTTAGATTGTTATATGTAAAACTGAGAAGTGTTACATATGTACAATCTATTGTGTTTTACTGTCAACTGTAAACCATTAATCCCTCAATAAAGAAACAAACAAAATGAAAATGATCATAAATTTTATTCAGAAGCTAAAGTGAATAAATACTTAGTAAAAGATTTTGGAAAGGTGAGTAAAATTCTTTCAATAATAATAATAATAATGGAAGAGGATTCAAACAAACAATATGAGTTTTAAAATAATAAACCTATAGGCACTTAGAAAACATAAATAAAAATTTTAAGAAAGGGTACATGAAATTTGGGTCTTTATATATTATAGATAATTAAAAATATGCCTTTTATGGTAGGCCTACTTTAAGATGATTCCCATAACCACTGCTTGTTGTTCAAATCTCTGTCTAATCATCTATAAAAAAGTACGTCTGGGAACTCTAACTTTCTCCTAACAAATACAATTTGGCAAAGTTGGTGGGTTGTCACTATCATGATTACTATGTTAATTAAGCCTCCAGATTGCTAGCAGTCAGTCCAGAGATTCCTTTTATGATTGGATGGTATGTACTGAATAAGTATGTCCATCCTGAAATTTATAACTATTACTATCTAGTCTAGATGTGTTTGGATATGGGAAACGTAGGGTGCAAGCATTGTTTTTATTTAATTTTTTTTCATGCCACTGTGATAGACTTTCCATCTTTTTACCATATTCTTTTGTTGAGCAGTAACATTTAAAAAGTGATCTTGGATGCAAAAGTGATCTACATATAAAAAGTGATCTTGGATGCAAATTTTCACCCTCCTTGGGACCTAATTTTAGATTTCTAGGTTACCATCATTAATGTATGTCCTTTGTTGCCCATCAGTTTCAAAATCTGCATAACTTTCCGGACCTGAAGACGTATTTCCACTCTGTACTAGGATTTATACAACTGATTCACAATGGCTACTATGAATTATTGCCATGAGGTGTTATTTTTTATGTATTTGCCATGCTCCTAAATGTGCTAATTGTCAATATAGGAAATGAAACACAATCATGTGATTCAACATATCTTTACTACACTTGAGACTCCTAAAATAACTGGCATGTATATTTTTAGTAAAAGTATATATTCACCTTTACTAATTGAACTTTAATATGTAATTGTTTCAAGTAATAATAGAACCTGTCAATGTCATATTGTTTAAATTTCTCTCATAGTATTATTTCTGAAACAGTTAAAATACAAAGTAAATTTATATTTGAAATATATATTAAATATTTTTTAATTTGGCTTTTTCCCCTTTTGTTGCTCTTGTTGTTTTATTGTAGTTGTAATTATTACTGTTATTGTTATTGATGTCATTGTTGTTAGATAGGATAGAGAGAAATGGAGAGAGAAGGGGAAGACAAGAGGGGGAAAGAAAGATAGATACTCACAGACCTGCTTCACCACTTATGAAGCAACTCCCCTACAGGTGGGGGACCCAGGTTTAAGACCCAAGTCTCCACCTGCAGGGGGAAAGCTTCATGAGAGGTGAAGCAGGGCTGCAAGCGTCTTTCTGTCTCTATCCTTCTCTAACATTCCCTTCCCTCTCAATTTCTGACTGTGTCGATCCAATAAATAAATAAATATTTTAAAATTCTAAAAAAAATAATTAAAAATAAATAAACTGATAAGCAGAGCTTACTTAAGTTACTCTAATGCATGATAATGTTGCAACGTCTTTTGAAAGTATTTTGAGAATGATACTTTATATGATCGTTATTACAGGTTTATACAGATGACAATAGATGTCTTATATAGCTACCTAACATAGGCGAGTAAAAAAGTCTCATTTTTTAAAGATTAATTTTAAAGTTATATCCATGTTTCAGATTTTATTTATTTTATTTTTATTTTCCCCTTTTGTTGCCCTTGTTGTTTATCATCATTGTCGTTATTACTATTGTTGTTGTTATTGCTGTCATTGTTGTTGGATAGGACAGAGAGAAATCAATAAAGGAGGTGAAGACAGAGAATGGAGAGAAAGAGAAGACACCTGTAGACTTGCTTCACCAACTGGTGGGGAGCAGGGGATCCAACTGGGATCCTTAAGCCCATCCATGTGCATCGCACCATGTGCGTTTAACCAGCTGGACCACTGCCCGGCTCTCTCAGGTTTTCTATAATAGCCACTGAAATAGATATTAATACAGACTGTGTTATTAACCGGAAAAGATTATTCTTAATTATGTGTATGCTATTACAAAGTCATCAGCACTTACTATAGTAATTTACTCACTCAAATGACTCTTACTAGTTGATTTCAACTAGACATGTAATGAAAACTTCCCTCCCAGTGGTGGAATAAGATGATAATCTGGTTGAGTGTGAAAAGTATTAATAACTATCTTGGGGAAATGTGGAAATATGAGTACAAATAATCATGCAACTCAGTATTTCCTCAACAAAATGGTATTCGAGTAAGCAATGTTGAATGCACAATTGCAAACTGTGGTGACAACATGGAGATACAGTTGCTGATGTATGTTTTTAGCAGTACTAATTGATATTTATTTAAGCATCTTCCCTACTATTAATAAACATTTATTTTTTACTGTAATTGTTATTCTATTTTATCCTGGCATCAATGAGGATCAGTTTGATTTATTTTAGTAAACAATTAAAATGATAAATGCATTGTGTCCCCATTTTCATGCCTTATGTGTTTTTCTGAAAAGTGTTTTTAAGTTACTTCCTATAATTTTAGTTCAAATTTTGAAAGTCTGAAAGGTTATAATGTAAAAGACTTCAATCATTCTAAAACAGAAGATTGTGTGGTCTGTTTGGCTGAAGAGTGAAAACTTATGCATAACCTGTTGCCTAGGGCATACACACAAAAATGATTAATGCAAAATTTCAGTCTGTTATTCATTGAACATTATCACTAGAATACAAAATATATTTCTGAATTGCAAAGAAATTTCCTTTACTCAAAATCAATGGATGATATTTAAAAGGTGTACAAATTATTTTTGTTTACTTTAATGATGCACTATATACATATGTGTTTATCAAAAACATATACATGTGAAAACTCCATCAGTATGATATTCAAACATTAAGTAATTTCCCATAAGGTTGTATTTTATAAGCTGGATAAAGGTTGTATTTTTTAAATCAAGTATAAATGACTACATGCAGCAACAGTATAAAGCAAAGAACCAGTAGCTTATAGGAAAATCTGAAATTACACATAAGACCTCAGGATAATACAAATAATATTCAATATGTACAATAGAATTCCAGCCATAACACCATCTGCATATCAGACATCAGGCTCAGACAAAAACTAGTAAAATCATAGGCCCTCTGAAATATACCTAAAGTAGACCTATGAGCTTTTTCCAAAACGGAGACCACAAATCTTCATCTGCAATAGTCCAGCCTTAAGTTTCATTATTAGTCAACAATTTGGCCTTATATGTGAACTTTTTTTTCAGCCACCAGGTTCCAGATGCTACAATGATGCCAACCAGACTTACCTAAGCAGAAGACCCCACCAAAGTGTCCTGGAACCCCGCTTCCCTAGAACCCCACCCAACTAGGGAATGACAGAGATAGGCTGGGAGTATGGATCTACCTGCCAATGCCTATGTTCAGCAGTGAAACAATTGTAGAAGCCAGACCTTCCACCTTCTGCATTCCATGATGACCCTGGGTCCATACTCTCAAAAGGATGAAGTATAGGAAAGATATCAGGGGAGGGGATGGGATATGGAATTCTGCTTGTGGGAATTGTGTGGAATTGTACCCGCTGAAGCTGAACCAAACCTAATCAGTGCAACGAGTACTACCTTAGCATGCTTCACTTCTGACTGTGTCCAGAGACTTCAGGTATGGAATGACAACCATTCAGCTTCATTACTCAGGTGAGACCTTTCCTTTCATAGTATTCTCTAATTCCATTCCAGGTGGTTCACTTCCTAACAAAGTCCGAAAACCTAGATATAGACCAGGTCCCGTAAGATAGAGCATATGTTCACATGTATCCATAAACTAAGGCAAAATATATACCTGAAAGCAAAACTACACAATAGTCTGTAGTGAGTCAGTATCAAGTTCTTAATGAAATAGTATCTAATTAGACTTAGATAGCCTCCTCACCTGTCCCGGCCTGTGGGGTCTATCAACGGAGACCTAGGGTAGGGGGTGAGAGAATGAAGGAGACAAGAGACACAAAGAACGAGAGTAAAACAGGAGGTCTGATCAAACTCTAAAAATTTTATTTTGCAGCCGCAATACAAGCACAAACAATGAGGAAGTTCTGCTAAGGTAGTGGGGGAGGGAGGTGGGTGAGTGACCTTCCAAACAGCTAGATGGTAATCTCAGTTCCAATGGTTGGAATGTCTGCTCTACCTATAAAAGTTTTTACCAGCTACTTTCAGGATGTTTTGTAACTTTCTATATGAGAGACTTAGCTAAGGCCTTGGCCCCTGGCACTCACCTACTTCCTATTACAGTTCTCTCACTCACTCCAAAGGTAACCTTAGCAAAGCAAGGACTGCAAAAGTTGAATAAGGGCAAAAGACTGGCATATTTTAATGATAACTCTTTAGTCACTATCAGACCACCCCTTCAGCTGGGGCCCTATTCAAGGAGTCCTGAGATTCCCAAACAGACAGGATGGGCCTAGACCTCAAATAAATTCCTCTCTCCCTTGTTACAGGTCATCTCTATCAAGAACAGCAAAAATGACCCCTTTGTGGGCCTCCCATAGGACCTTGCTCTCAGCTTGGATCAGTAACATTAGAGAATGTTCCATCCTCTGAAGGTAGGATGGACAACATACTCTATGCTACACCAGAGGAAGATGGGTTGATATTGGGACAGCTTGGTATGTTCACACTCATGTCCGCAGAATGTGAGCTCAAATCAACAGGGATGCAAAAGTTACATAGGCTCCTAAGCTGAATATGGTCCCCAGACCAAATTATCCAATAGGGTTTACAGTCAACAATATTTATACCCCTTCCCCATATTAGGGAGCTACTCTCTTCCCTGACCCAGCTTTCTGTCCCTTTATCCTGCCTTGACATTACCTCCCCAGACAATAACTTGTATCCACCTGCATATCAGATTTCAGGCTCAGGGAAAAAAAAAAAACTAGTATAGCTACAGGCCCTTTGAAATATAACTAAAATATGCCTACTAACTATCTAGAAAATGGAGGACCCTCCAACACTTCATCTGCACTAGTCCGGCCTTTAGTCCATGATTGTTCAACAATTTCTTTGGCTTTGTATGTTAACTCTCTTTTCAGCCACCAGGTTCCAGATGCTGATGAGACTTCCCTGGATATACAACCCAACCAATGTGTCCTGGAGCTCTGCTTCCCCTGAGCCCCACTCTACTAGGGAGAGAGAGAGGCAGGCTAGGAGTATGGATCTACCAGTCAACGGGCATGTTCAGTGGGGAAACAATTACAGAAGCCAGACCTTCCACCTTCTGCATCCCACAATGACCTTGGGTCCATACTCCCAGAGGGATAAAGAATAGGAAAGCTATCAGGAGAGGGGATGAGATATGGAGATCTGTTGGTGGGAATTGTATGGAGTTGTACCCCTCTTATCCTATCTTATCCTATGGTTTTGTTAATGTTTCCTTTTTTAAATAAATAAAAAAAAACTAAAAAAGAAATAAAGCACACACTATAACCTTATTAAAAATGAGTTGTAAAGAAAAAAAAGAAGTTTCTTTGCTAGAGCAATGTGACTACATACTTGATAGTTATAAGGCAATAAAATGTGACAAAGAAATATTTTGTGTCCAAGCAAGTTTACAAACAATGCCAAGAAGAAATAAAATGTGACAAGTCATCAGTGGAGGATCATAATACCACAATCAACCCTTTAGAAAGAACTACATGTTCTCCTAATTCTAACATAAGTAGCTTAAGCTAGGAGAATTCTAGCATGTGGTTGTTTTAGAACCATTGCCATGGAGACAAAAGAAGTCAGCACATTACATAAATCCAGGGTGCTCTGAATGGATTATAGTACCTTACTACAGAGCACTACCAGAAGCTTATAAACTCTACTTCCTCAACACAAGTGTCACCTACATTTCCTCACCCCACAGTCAATATGTATGTCCAAATGATAAGTGAATATAGAGACATCTGAGACTAATGCATTCTAAGCAGTCTATTTTATTTAGGATAAATAAATGTTATCATTAATTATGAAAGTAATATGTGATTTCATTCAGACTGCTATTAAGACTACTCTTATGTGCCAGGAAAGTAGCTTACTTGGACAGTTTACTGCTCATGCCAGGTATGGAGCCTAGGTTTTGAGGTCTAGTCCAAACCACTGAAGGGAGCTTCAGTGTGTTTCCTTCATCCATTCTGGTTCTCTGTCTCTTTCTGTCTGAAAATTAAGCCCAGAGTGGTGAATTGCAGACATAAACAACAATTAATTAAAAAAAAACTACATTAGGGAGTCTGGCGGTAGTACAGTGGGTTAAGCGCAGGTGGTGCAAAGCACAAGGACCAGTGTAAGGATCCCGGTTTGAGCCCCTGGCTCCCCATCTGCAGGGGAGTCGCTTTACAAGCGGTGAAGCAAGTCTGTAGGTGTTGGGTAGTATGCCACCTCCCCCTGGCTTCTGCTTAACCATATGCCTATATAGGGATTTACTGATCCAAAGCTTTGGTCTATTTACATAAATCACTTTTACATTTACATAAAGCACTCCAGGGCATTGGTGGTTCAGTGATAGGATTCTCGCCTGTTCCGCCCCCTCCTTGTCACACTCTGATTTTCACCAGTCACTTTTCTCTCCACCCTCTCTATATCACATCCTGTTTCCACCCTACTTGGAGAGTATAAAAACAGCTGCTCTTCTGATTAAAGACACTTGGAAATTGCTTTCCGGCTCCGAGAGTTCCAGAGTGTATCTCCTGCAGAAGTTAGTGCGGCACGAGTTCCTGGTCCCTCTCCCACGCAGCAGCCTAGATCGGTTCCAGTTGAGTTCTCTCCAAGCTAGAGAGCACTAGCTCAGGAAGAAGTACCCTCAGGCTATCCCGGCATGTAGGTGTCTGCCTTTCTCTCCCCTCTGTCTTCCTCTCCTCTCTCTATTTCTCTATGTCCTATCCAACAACAACAACAATAACTACAATAATGAAACAAGGGCAACAAAATGGGAATAAATAAATATTAAAAAATTTAAAAATACATTAATGCCAATTGAAAATAAAACATTATGAACAAGTGTATGTCAATAAGTTTAATAATTTGGGTGAAATGGGAACAGCATGAATCACAAGAACTGACTGAAGAAACCATTTGTATAAATAAGTCTTAACACATGTAAGGAAACCCAGTTGGTAATAGTAATATAATAATAGTAATAATAATAATAATAATAATAAATTGAAGTCCATTATGTAAAATGCCAGACAAACTAGGCTTAACTTCTACATTCTATCAAACATTTAGAGAACTAATTCTGGTACTTCATAAACTCTTCCAAAAACAGAGGAAAAAGGCAACACTTCTCAATATACTATATGAAGCCCCCACTACCAACATTAAAAAATGTATTAGATTTAAAAAAGATTTTAAAAACATCATTTTGAAAAATACCTTAGAAGAATCCCTCATAAATATATACATACAAAGAATGATCAAGGCATACTGTCTATTAAAAGATGAAGAGCCAAACTGTGAGGTAAACAGAGAGAGCATCTTCTGGGCCTCCTACCACAAGTATTGAGAGAATGTAAAGCAAGAAGAGACCCAGAATGAAATACAGACTGGAAGAAAGATCTGGGCAGTTCCAGAGAGAAGATTCTTGCATCTCCTTGAACAAATCAACTGACTGAGATCTCAGATCACCTTAAATGTTTAAATAGATGTATATGGCCCCATGTTCAAGTCCCAGCTCTCCATCTGCATGGGAGTCAAGTCTCACCAGAGGTGAAGCAGTGATGCAGGTCTCTCTCTCTCTCCATATCTCTCTCTCTCTCCCTCCCTCCCTTCCTCCCTCCCTCTCTCTTTCTCCTCTCAGTTTCTCTTTGCCCTATCAAATAAAATAATATATATTTTAAAGCAGTGCATAATATTTAAAAGTTAGAAAAGAAAGCATATACTGCTTAGAATTGTGACAGAAAAGATAATTATCTAATAACCTGAAAGTGATTGTTGGTATTTTTATCAAAGAACTGAATAGGATTTATGAGAAAAATTAGTTTGTCCTTGAGGACCCATGGGAGAGGGAGACTAATAAATATAAAATTATCAAAAATATATCTTCCATTTAAGTCCTGCCTGATTTATAACCTATACATTCAATAGTAAGCCACTACAGACATGGTGATGAATTTACATAAGATGCAAGGGAGAGTCTGGATGTCTGTTAATATCATTTTCCAGCATGCTGGAGGAAAGCATATCTATGTGTGTGATTGCCTTATTTTTGTCTTCCTTAGATCATCTAGACAGGAGAGAAATCGGCTGGAGGCAAGTGTTGATACATAAAAAGTCATGCTGACAACTGTCAAAATGAGCAGCCACTCAAGCAAGGACTTTTTGATAAGGTGGTTATTTGTTGGACCCTGGTGAAGTGGCACTGAAGAATACTGTGAACAGTGTGTACCTAAAATCTCCCGTTTCCAGTATTCAGAGAGTCACCTCAGAGAATTTACAATTCTACTACTTTAGCTTTTCATGTATTGAAAGCTAAATATATATATATATATATATATATATATATATATATATATATATATATATATTTATCACTGAATAATCCCAAGACAAGAAATAATTACTCATTATCATCAAAGACATGGAAGGCCAGTCCTTTTAATTTTCTTTTAGTTTTTATATTTTACTCTCTGTTACTTGAGGGTGAAAGGTGTTTCCATCTGTGCTTACATACATGTATCTATAATAAATTCCCAATTTAATACAAAATAAATATATATGTATATATAACATACTGAGCCTTTAAGAAATGTAGAAGTAGTAAGTAGGCGCTAGAGGAAATAAATACAATTTGGGGGGTGAAGTTAGATAGCATAATGGTTATACAAAGAGACTTTCATGTCTGAAGCTCCAAAATCTAGGTTCAATCCCCTAAACCACCATAAAACAGAGCTGAGTTTGTTTTTTTTTTTTAAAGGGGGGGAGGGTGGATGGAGGCTGGGAGGTAGTGCAGTGGTTTTGCTCACACAGTGCAAAGTGCAAGAACCAGCATAAGCATCCCAACTCAAGACCCTGCTCCCACCCAAAAGCAGTGAAGCAGGTCTGCAGGTGTCTTTCTCTCCTCCTCTCTGTCTTCTCCTCCTCTCTTGATTTCTCCCTGTCCTATCCAACAACAGCTATAGCAACAATAACAACCACAACAAGGACAACAAAATGGAAGAATGCCTCCAAGAATAGTGTATTCATAGTGCAGGCACTAAGCCCCAGAGATAACACTGGAGGCAAAAATAAATAAATAAATATGAATCCATCTTTTAAAAAGAGAAAGAAGTGGAAATATAAGTGTAAATATGAAACAGTTCATAAAAATATTACCATTTTAAACTTTTTAAAAAATATTGTTTATTTTTCATTGGATAGAAACAGCCAGAAAGTGAGAGAGAAGAAAGTTATAGGAAAGGAAAGAGAAAGAGACACCTGAAACACTGCTTCACCACTTGCAAAGATTTCCCCCTGTAGGTGGGGACTATGGGCTAGAACCAGGATCCTTGTGCACTGTAAAATGTGCATTCAACTAGGTGAACCAACACCCAGCTATTTTAATCAAACACAGAGCTGAAAAGAGGCAGGCATGGTACACAGGTACATATTTGTATTCACACATCAAAGTCTCATATTATCTATGGTTATACTTATTTTAAAATTATATACTGGTGTCAAGTGTTGGCACACCCAGTAGAATAGACATGTTACCACACATGAGAACCCAGGTTCAAGTCACTGGTGCCTACCTACATGAAGAAATCTTCACAAGTGGTGTAGCAGTAATGTAGGAATCTCTCTTCTGCCTTTCTGTCCCCCTCTATCTTATTTTATTTCCCTGTTTCTCCTCTATCAAAAAAAAAAGGTGGTGTTCTATAGGCCCCACAACTCCAGCAATAATCCTAGTGACAAAAATACATATATTTTTATTTATAATATATATATATATATATATATATTTAGTGTGGGTGCATATATTATGTATTAGAAGTTTTAAAAAATATGTATTTATTTATTATTACCTTTTTGTTGCCCTTGTTATTTTTATTGTTGTAGTTATTATTGCTATTGATGACATTGTTGTTGGATAGGATAGAAATGGAGAGAGGAAGGGAGTCGGGCAGTAGCGCAGCAGCGCAGCAGGTTAAGCGCACGTGGCGCAAAGCGCAGGGACCGGCTCAAGGATCCCGGCTGGATCCCGGCTCCCCACCTGCAGGGTAGTCACTTCACAAGCGGTGAAGCAGGTCTGCAGGTGTCTGTCTTTCTCTCCCCCCTCTGTCTTCCTCTCCTCTCTCCATTTCTCTCTGTCCTATCCAACAATGACGACATCAACAACAATAATAGCTACAACAACAATGGAAACAACAAGGGCAACAAAAAGGAAATAAATAAATAAATATTTTAAAAAAAAGAAATGGAGAGAGGAGGGGCAGACGGAGGGGGGAGAGAAAGATAGACAGCCGCAGACCTGCTTCACTGCTTGTGAAGTGACTACCCTGCAGGTGGGGAGCTGGGGACTACCCTGCAGGTGGGACCAGGATCCTTATGCTGCCGGTCCTTGCGATTTGTGCCACCTGCGCTTAACCTACTGCGCTACTGCCCAATTCCCTGTACTAGAATTTTTATTACCTTTGATTATGTGATTTAATTAAATCATGTGATTAAATGCTACTGGTGCCATGGTATAAATAATTTTGATGGTAATTTTAAAAGGAATAATGTGTAAAGTTTGAGTCTTTAGATCTCATCTTTTCCAGGAGGACTATAATAGAAAGTACTATCTTGGGTTGGGGAGACAGCTTAGTAGTTATTTAAAAGACACTCAAGCCTGAGGCTCTGAGTTCTCAGGTTCAACGTCCATCAACATCATAAGCCAGAGCTGAGCAGTGCTCTAGTCAGTTGGTATCTCTCTCTCTCTCTTTTATCTCTCTCCCTCCTTTTCTTTCTTTGTCTCATTAAAATAAGGTAAATATTTTATTAAAAATTTCTATCTCAACATCTAAGCAGATTAGATCAATACAAATATTATATTGTCAGCAATAATATCAGAGACACTCTAATGTTATAATGAGAGAGAAACAATTTATATTTCATATATATTTGTTTATCTATATACCTCTATATCTATGTATAGATACACAGATATATATATAGACAGACAGATTAGATAGACAGATGATAGAGTGACAGACAGACATGAAGATCAATGGATGATATATAGAATGTTCTAGCACAAGGGGCCGCTGATGTCACACTTGGTTAAGCACTCACATTACAGTGCTCAAAGACTCACATTCAAGTCCCTGGCCCCCACCTGCAGGGCGAAAGCTTTTCGAATGGCGAATCAGGACTGCAGATGTCTCTTTGTCTTTCTCCCTCTGCGTCTCCCCCTTCCCTCTCAGTTTCTGGCTGTGGCTATCCAGTAAATAAATAAAGATAAAAAAATAAATAAATAGCATGCTGAGGCAGTCCAATGGGGGAAAAAAAACAGAATGCTCAGGGTAATCTGAAATATTAAGAATGTCTCCTATTTCATGCCTTTCTTTTATTTTTCATCAATAATAGTCATTATATTCATGTTGGAACTACTTTATTTTTTCCTTACCTGTATACTTAGAATATTTAAAGTTAAGTTAAAATGATTAGAAGATTAATAAAATGAGAGTTTCTTTCTTGTCCTATTGTTCTCTCTCATCCACAAACACTTTTGAGTCAGAGCAAATCATTTAAATATATTTAAGTCTAGGCAAAAAGAGAAGCTATATAAAGGAACTGTAAAGAGGAACTGGGTCACTGACAAAATAACTAGTGACTGAATGGCATTAAACAACCTAGCAGCACCCTTATTCTAGAGGATACTGTTCCATATTTTCAAAATTCCAAAGTAAAATTATTATAAACCTAAATTTTTGTACCAAGGAAAGCTGTAAATTATGTATGATGGTAAAGTCATATTTAGTCATGCACCATACAATGTACTGTTTGGGGGGCCAGGTAGTGACACACCTGGTTAAGTGAACACATTATAGTGCACAAGGACCCAGTTTCAAGCCCCTCGTCCCCACCTACAGAGGGAAAGCTTCACAAGTTTGGAAGCAGTCAGGTGTCTTTCTGTCTCTCTCCCTTTCTATCTCCCCCTACACTATCAATTTTTCTCTGTCTCTATCTAATAAAGAAATAAAAACATATTTAAAAATGTACTGATTAGCTTACATAGAAGAATCACACTGCCAAAATAAGATTGGTAATCAGAATAACTTTGAATGATATTAACATTTTGATTTGGGCTTACTAGTTAGGATAAAAATTATACTGAGGTAAGATACTCATAATATGTTCAGTGGTTCATATAAAACCACATAGGAAAGTAGAGATTCTGGCTTTGTGTGATTTTTCATAGTAAAATTAGGGAAGAGGATGGAGGTTAAAATAAAATAGAAAACAATTAGTTTTCAAGCCAAAGTCAAGGGAATAGAAAAACAATAAGGTTTATTTGGATTAGAAATTTAAATAACTCATTATTTCCACCTTCTCAACATCTTCAAGTAAAGCAAACTCTATAGAACAAAAAATAAACATAATACATAAAGTCAGAGTCATTGGTAAAGACCTAAATTACCTAAGTAATTGCCTCAGTAAAAGGATACAAGTGGACGGAAAAAAAAAAAAAAACAACAACACAAAGACATTCTTAAGTGTGCCTTACAATTTTTACTAAAATTTAGGATTTCTAAAACTCAAAAGAAAGTTCCTTAATGGTTGACAGAATAGCTCACTTGTATAGTGCTTTGCCATGTTCTTGATCCAGGTTGAATATCAGCCCCTACCTCACTGAAGGAAACTTTGGGCCTCTCTTCTTCTCTCTCCTCCATCTGATTACAAAAAGAAAAAAAGAAAAGAAAAGAAAAGGAAAGAAAGAAAGAAAGAAAGAAAGAAAGAAAGAAAGAAAGAAAGAAAAAGAAACTTGCAGGTTTTTTTTTTTTTAAGCTTCAATAGCTTTACAGAAATCTCAAGGGAAAGAAGATTTTTAATATTGTTTTAATCTAACAGAGTTGATAACCAATTTTTCATTAAAACATCCGTAAAATGTTTTAAGCTGAAATAACTTCACTTATTTCAGTTTTCAGAAAGGGACTGAGAATATACAATAAAAAAGAAACATTGGATGCTCAGATTTCTAAAGGACAAAGACTGGCAAAACTACAGGGAACATCTGACCAGCTGAGTTTCAAATTGCAGTAATCTGTGTGCCTGGGAGGTTACTCCCATTATGATCAACCTTTTTGAACAGGAGTGGTCACAGTAATTATTCTATATCTATTCTATCACAATGTTTGAGTTTCAAGAGTCAGAATTTGCTGTTTTAGCTCTTCAGTGTTCAAACCGATAAAACCACATACACATAGCTTCCTAGGTTACTTTTATAAAAGAGCCCATTCAGATGAGCAGAACCTGCACCCCAAGTATCAGTGTGATACAACAGAAGAGAGGTTGGTAAAGTGTGCACAACAAAACAATCTTTCTTAAGTGTTTTCGTAGAACAAAGTCATATATGCTCATTGTAAATGTTTGAAATGTGCTTTCAAACTATGGTATACTGGGTAGCTGAACAGAAACTACACATCATAGAATGTTAAAAATTCTCTCTCTCTCTCTCTCTCTCTCTCTCTCTCACACACACACACACACACACACACACACACACAACTGGAGTTCAACCAGTATATTATGATAAAGCCCAGATAGTCTTACAGAAAAAGAAACAGGGAGCAGACTCATGGAGAGAGATTAAGAGTCAGTAACCACGATCAGACATCAATACTTGTGCATGTATATGGGGGTGGGATTTAGGTTATCTTATTCCACTATTCCACTGATAAATAAGGTATGAACATGAACTTGAATACAAACTATATATATATATATATTTAAAGTTCCATCCTGATAGTTTATAATAACTGAGCTAATTTTCCATTTTTCAGAATACATACTATGTGTTGTACAATATTTTCTAGGACATAATTATATATGAGCTGATATCTACTGTGATAGCCCAAATTAATAGAGTATAAGGATCCAAAAAAAATCCCAAGAGGTTGAATTACTTTTCATACCTCTCATGATCACTCCCTTAGACTAGCTATAGACTTTGTGATTTTGACTACAACTTTTATTTTTTCTGCATGTCAGGAATGCTAGGTTTTTAATCAGTGATGGTAAACATATGTAGAATTAAAATTCTAAAGATCACAAAAGATTTAAATTTATGAATAGCACTTTGTTATTTGGAATCTTCATGAGAAGAAAATCTCTCTCAAAATATTACATTTAACAACAGTAAGTGCTACCTGTACAACTGAAAGTTCATTCTTCTAGTTAGATCTTGTTTTACTGGCATATATTTTAATACCATTTTTAATTAATTTGTTTATTATTAGAATTTCAATTCATCTTCCATAGCAGTAGGGGAAGATGTAAGTTTTGGCAATGGTATCTTTCCTCCTCTCTTTCTCTCTCTCTCTCACTCTCTCTCTTTCTCACACACACACACACACACAAACACACACACACACACACACACACACACACACACACACACACACACATTTTCTATCTGAAAAGAAGTCCGGCTATAGTGGTGAAACCCCAAGGCTAGCAAAGCATAGGGATAGTCCAACTATACAATATTTTACATTCTTTTATAGTACTTGTTTAAATATATTAACAGAAATACTAGCATTTTACATGCTTTTAATTTCTGGGAAGTGAGCTTACTATTTTTAGTACACTTACTAAAATAAGTGTACTAAAAATAGTACACTTACTATTTTTTTGTGCGTTTTTTAACATAGCACTGCTTAGCTTTGGATCATGGTGTCGCGAGGGACTGAAGTACACTTAGTTTGTATTCTTTTCATTTGCAGAATACTAAAATACGGGAGTTGGGTGGCAGCACAGTAGGTTAAGCACATATGGCACAAAGTGTTATGACCTGCGTAAGAATCCCAGTTTGACCTCCAGGCTCCCACCCATAGGGGAGTCACTTCACAGACAGTGAATCAGGTCTGCAAAGTGTCTATCTTTCTCTCCCTCTCCCTGTCTTCCCCTTCTCTTTCCATTTCTCTCTGCCCTGTCCAACAATGATGACATCAATAACAACAACAATAATAACTACAACAATAATAAAACAAGGACAACAAAAGGGAAATAAATAAATAATAAATACTAAAATACATCCAGTTAGAAATATGAGTATTAGAAGGAAAATTCTAGAGTTTGTGAAAACATAAAGTGTAATTACATTTTTTCTCTTCCTTCACTGATATTATTTTAAATTCGTTTATCTTTGCTACAGAAATGTTAGAGGCAAGAAGATAGCTAATCCAGACTGTACTTATCTAAAAATATACACAGGGATGTTATATATTATATTGATATTTTAAAATTTATTTATATTGAGTAGATATATAATATAGAGTGTGAGTGGAAGGGTGGGAGAGAGGGAGAGAGAGGGGGGAGAAAAGGAGAGAGGGAGGGAGAGAGAGAGAATAACAGTACAGTTTTGCTGCTTGTGAAGCTCTCCCACCCTCCAGCAGGAGAGGACCAGAAGGAACCAGAGGCTTGAACCTGGGTCCTGTGCATTGTATATGTGCTCTCTACTAGAAGCAACACCACCCACCCCTTTTATATTCTTAATTAGAAAGAAAGTAGGTGAATATTTACCCATAATCAAGGAGTAAGAAATCTAATATATTCCAGTATGGTATACACAGGACAGTTCTAAATATTAAGACAAAAAACATTTAGTTACACTTTTTATATTTTTCTACAATAAATTTATGCTATTATGTTAACTTTAAAAATTTCATTCCTTTGAATTTTTTCAAGTTAACATAATAGCATTTTAGCAAGTTTGTAAAATGTTTTATCATTAAAACCGTTGTCATAAATAACACTATTTTATGGAATTCAATTATAAGTTTAACTCTCAAGTAGTTTTAAACTATTTGATGGAAGCAGTAATGTTTTCACCAACTAAGAGGCAAATTACTTTAGAATTAATGAACACACATTAATGTATGTAGCAGCTTAGACAGTAGACTCAATCTGTATCCACTGCATGACCCAACTTTATGTGAGACTTTACACACTCTTTTCTGTCATATTGCCGTGTACCCAACACAGTCTTAAACTCAGATATAACATAGGAGCTGAAGACAAAGAGCACTAAATACAAGATATTACATGGTCATTATTAAGTACTGAGGAATAAAGTCACCCGCTTAAAAGCTATGAAACCTTCCTGAAAAACTATCCTTACAGCAAGGTAACGTAGAAATTTTATTTGAAGATGCATTGCTTCCCCCTCCCTGTAATTTCTCACATTGATATGAACCTCAAATCATACTTTGTTCTGTGTTCTTTTAAAGAAATGTGTGCAAATCATTGCATTCCTATCCACAGGAAGACTTTATAATAAGCCAGGCACATCTGTTTGTTTCCAGAGCATCTTATAAAGAGGTTAATAAAAGGAGTGAGGTCTCAACTGTATTGTATTTCCACCTTTGAGTTAGCAAATTAAAAACATATCTGATTGCAAACATGCACTGTTCTTGATTTAAAATTACAATTTCTATCAAGGATGAGTTTGATTCACCTTGGATTTGAAATTAGTTCTCTAGACAGTTTTAGCAATAATCATGCACTTTGGTATTAGTCTTTATTTCATTCTAGCTACAATTCCGCTGCACAAAATTAATCTCTATTCTCTTCAGATTACTTCACTGGCTGATAACAAAGCACTGATTTTCAGCAGGATAATCTTGGCCATATTAGCTGATTATTTTACTTTGAATACCTTTTTCATTTCCTCTTCCACATGCAGGTAGCTTGCATCTTTTATGCTTTTGATAGATCAGTTGGTAGATAGCATGAGAATATAAATGATTCATTCTTTATTGTTCAATGAGAAAATAGTTTGGTAAGAAAATAAAATAAAAAATTATCAATATCAAAGTCTACATGATGAATTAAATGTAAACTGTGTGTACCCCAAACATAACAAAGAGGGACCATACATATAGTAGAAGAAAATTAAATGAATGTCTTAGTGGGAAATAGGCATATATCCTTACAGCCCATCACTTCTGTTCCAAGGGTAAATCTGTTTAATAAGATTTTATTTTATTTATTTTATTTATTTTATTGGTTAGGACACAGAGAAATTGAGAGGGGCAGGGGAGGGAGAGAGAAAGAGAGACACTTACATATTTACTTCACTGATTATTAAACTTTTCTTGTGCAAGTGGATACTGAGGACTTGAACCTAGCTCCTTGTGCACTGTTAATGTGTGCACTTAACCAGGTACACCACCACTTGACCCCCAAGGGTAAATCTGATAGAACATGCAGCAATGGGTTTAAGAAAAGATAGGTATCCAAATAAAATAAGGCAGGGGAAGTATATGTCAAACTAGAAATTATTCTGATTATCATTCAAAGTATGCATGTGTGAAATTACAAAGAGCTACAAATAGAGTTATGTAAATTTCTTCCTGTTGACATTGATATCTGGTTATGCAAGATGTTAATATTGGTGGAAAATTGGAGAATGGTCATAAAACTTTTATAAATGTTTATTTGTACCATTTTCTTATTATTTCAAAACAGTAAGCATAAAATTAAAAAATACACCAATGAACTATAATTTTACATTTTTATATCTCCATTTATAGTTTTGCTACTGTCAACAAAATAGCTTCAAGTGCAAGGCAGCATATACTGAAAATAAATATCATCTACAAAATTTTCTAAACTTTGCTCAATTTGTAGAGATTATAAGTAAAATGATGTTATTTTGAAAACCTAAAAAATTATAAGGACATATTTTCATATTATATTTAACCGTTGGTATATGTTTATTTCTATTTTTTATTTGTGCATATTCACTTCTATCATATATTATATAGATTTTAATCAATCCTGGAGTGACCCATACTAATTCATTAAGCCAACTTATTACAAAGATTATTACCAAAGCTTATCTTTATAGATGTTAGTTAATAATCACAATTAGTTTTCTACCCACCAAATGCCAGAGATTGGCAGCTCTGATAAGAAAAATATATAATACTTAGTTTTCTAGTATTCCATCTAGTTTGACCTCCCCCCAAATATAGGAAAACAGCAATAATAGAGGTGATTTTCCAAAATTATCAGCAAAAGATAAATATTGATATTATATGTTGACAAAGCTCTATTCAATGATAAATACAAGGACTTTGAAATTGAGGGACTGCTTTCTTAATCATTCTCAAGAACCTAGATTCAAGTTCCCAGTTATCACATGGGAGCAGCATGAACACGGAAAGCTCCACCAGAGCTCTGCTGTGGGATCTCTCCAGTCTCTGCCTCTTTCCCTTTCTCTGTCTCTCACCCTATATCTGGGAAAAAGAAAATGAAAGAGTCTACCAAGAGTAGAAGCCCTGGTGATAAAATTAAATAATTAAAGCAAAAACAAAAAAAGGATACAAGTACTTTGAATTGAGTGTGTATTTTGACTTTATGATCTACTATGTTTGTATTCTAAGATTGGGACATGTACACAAGTGAACACAATTTATGATATATAATTTTCATTATTGAAATTGTGAACCTCTGTCTCTCAAGTAATAACACAAAACAATATATCCTCAGTAAAAAACAAACAGACAAACTGAAACTGTTGGAATAAATAATCTATAGATTCACAGAGGATTTGCCTCCATGGTTAGTCTTAAAACAACATTCAAGTAGTATTTATTAAGGTTATTATCTAAATTGAACTTGTTTAAACATTTCATTAAGTTCTAAAATGACACCCACAATTATATCTGTTCACTTTTAAGATGTGAGAGCTATTTTTATCTCTACTCTGTCTCTCAAGTAATAACACAAAACAATATGTCCTCAGTAAAAAACAAACAAACAAACTGAAACTGTTGGAATAAATAATCTATAGATTCACAGAGGATTTGCCTCCATGGTTAGTCTTAAAACAACATTCAAGTAGTATTTATTAAGGTTATTATCTAAATTGACCTTGTTTAAACATTTCATTAAGTTCTAAAATGACACCCACAATTATTTCTGTTCACTTTTAAGATGTGAGAGCTATTTTTATCTCTAAAATTTGAGCAGTAATATGATAGCAGGCACACACACCATTCCTTAGAGTGAGCTATCAAAATAAACACATAGTTTATGCTAAGCTATATGTGCTAGTGTTCTTTTTTATGAAGGCAGCCAAGTAAGGATAGATGTCAATAATATCTTTCGCACCAAAATACCAAGCAATGGTTAGCTACTTACATTGGAAGTAGCTTACAATCTAGAATCCCATGTCTACTCTTTAAAACATAGACAATAATGTTTCAACTACATAACATAATTACCTTCTACTTCATAATCATAACACAAGTATTAAATGAGTACTGTGTGTCAAAACATTTTCTAGCACACAGTGAATTAAAGTGACAGGTTTTATTGTGTTTCTGTGGTTATACCTAACAGTTGAACTCATAGTAGAATATGACAAATAGAGATGAAAAGAGCAAATAATGTGTTATACACATACTTCTACTTTATTTGCCCCTAGTTTAGGATAAGAAAGCTATCCATGAGAGTAAGTATAATTACTTTATCTATCTATCTATCTATCTATCTATCTATCTATCTATCTATCTATATATGTTTGAAAAATAAAATATATCATCTAATGAACCCGGTACAAAAACTATTTATGCCAACTCCACCTAGTTGGGCATACATGTTTCGATGCACAAGGACCCAAGTTCCAGGCCCACTTGTCTCTCTTCCTTTTTATCCCCCTTCTTCCCTCTGGATTTCTGGCTGTCTCTATCCAATAAATAAATAAATGTAACAAAAATTTTAAAAAACATTTTAAAATAATAAAAAATAGTCTATCAATCAGCTAAATTACAGAACTATATGTTGCACTCTAAGGATATAAATTTTGCCGTGTTATTGAGCTAATTTAATTCTCTCCTACATTCGGATTTTGCTGTTTCAGTAAAGAATGTAGTTCAGTCTTCCAAGAATACATATTACAATTACCCTGTGAATATCATATCTATATTATCTACTAGGATTATAGAATACTATCTGAAAGGAGTTTAAGTAGGAGTTAACCTAGCCAATCAAGCTCCACAGGCACTGCATACATACTTAAGTCTCAGAGTTCAATATTGACACATATATTCCTGAGAGAAGTGATGTTATGTCTAATTGTTCAGTCTCACAATAAATAAATAAAATAAATAAATAAATAAATAAATAAATAAATAAGTTTGGGACCAGCAAAGTACCCTGGATAGTGTGCCTTTCTTATACATGAAAAATCCAGGATTAAGCTAGGCCACTACCTCAATGGAGGAAGTTTCACTAACTGGGCATACTTTCTCCTCTCCTCTCCTCTCCTCTCCTCTCCTCTCCTCTCCTCTCCTCTCCTCTCCTCTCCTCTCCTCTCCTCTCCTCTCCTCTCCTCTCCTCTCCTCTCCTCTCCTCTCCTCTCCTCTCCTCTCCTCTCCTCTCCTCTCCTCTCCTCTCCTCTCCCCTCCCCTCCCCTCCCCTCCCCTCCCCTCCCCTCCCCTCCCCTCCCCTCCCCTCCCCTCCTCTCCTCTCCTCTCCTCTCCTCTCCCTCCCCTCCCCTCACAACCCCTCCCCCATCATCGTAGTGTAGCCTTCTCCTCCTCCTCCTCCTCCTCCTCCTCCTCCTCCTCCTCCTCCTTCTTTTTCTTCTTTTCTCCCCCCCCCCCCCGTCTCTATCTGGAAAGGCTTGTCTGGAACAGTGAAGCCCCAGTGATGAAAATCAATCAGTTAATTAAAAATAAATATTTGATTACCATATATATGTATTTTTTTTAACCAAAGCACTGCTCAGCTCTGGTTTATGAGGGTATAGTGAATTGAACCTGGGACTTGAGAGCCTCAGGCATGAAATCTCTTTGCATAACCATTATGCTATACCCCCACCCACATAATATATATTTCTAAACTGTGTAACCAACAAGTTCAATTTATATCATGTAAAATTATACCTAGGAAGATATTTTAATTTTTTATTTTTTTGCAAGAGCACTGCTCGGTTCTGGCTTATAATGGTGCTGAGGATTGCATTTGAGATTCAGACCCTCTGGCTTAAAAATCTTTTTGAATAAAAAATTATGCTACCTCTCCATCACGGAAAATATTATATATAAATATTTTTATAAAGACCACACTCATATCCTTAAATCTTTATACAAGAATATGAGACATTTTCCTCAATGCCATGTGAAAGTTAGATTGAATGAATTTTTTTCAATAATCAACTGCATATAAGAAACATGTTTGAGTACATAATGAAGCATTTTATTGTTGGATAAAGCTATTTCATATGGCTATTAATCTTAAACAGTGACTTTTCAAAGAAAGCAAACAAGCAAAATTATTTCTTTTATGAATTGTAAATCACATGTTTACTGTGTCAAACTTTACACTTAAAATTTGAATGATTGGGGCAGGAGATAGGGGTTTTGTTTTGTCTCCCAAGTGCACTGCTCATCGCTGATTTATGATGGTGCTTGGGAGTGAAACTGGGACTTTTGGTGCTTTAGGCCTGAGAGTCTTTTTGTGTAACTATTATGCTATATCTCCAGTAAACATCTTTTGTTCCCCTTACTTTTCATTTCTTTTTCTTTTACCTTTCCTCTTCTTTTGTTTTGTTTTGTTCTGTTTTGTTTTTCTGAGGGTAAAAGACAGAGAGGCAGAGAGAGAGTGAAAGAATCACTAAAGATTCTTGCAATGTAATGGGTTCTGGGTATGAAAATGAAGCAGCAAATGGACACACTTTACACTGGTGAGGACCTGGGCTCGAATTCCCAGCACCATAAGGGGACTCATTATTACAAGTAATGAGATTTTCCCATTGAGTCACTTTCGCAGATATTATAATAATTTTTCATAGATATAATGGGACAGGAGCCATAGAATATAAGCTAAAAATTTGGCTAGATCTTCAAGAAAAAAATATATAGCCTAAGGCAATTTCTTACAGCAAGAACCCAATAAGCAACCCTCAGATGAGATGCCAAGCTGGCATTTTAACTGATCTGAAGTCAACAGAAGTTCATCTTTGTAGATAATTAGGGTGAGTAATAATCCCTGGCATACACTGGCATATTTACTAAGGTTTTAAAACATGTTTAACTAGGATGAAGCTCAGACACAAGCTAAGAACGGGAAAGGAAGGTGACTGCATTTGATTAGTATTGAAGCAATGGTAATTATAAGAAATGTTATGTAATATGTCTGCTCTTTGCTGCTTTAGAGACCTTAAACATATACATACATACAAAAGATCAAAACAGATTGTTCCTTATCTTAATCACACTATGAAAGCATCAAGAATTTTGCCAGTATTAGACGTGATTCTTAACTATTTCAGTTACCTAGAATAGTGTGCTAAAAATCAGGCTCAGTGAATGTCTATAAAACTATATTTAGTGTAGTGAAAGCTGAACACTGGTTTGATATCCTTTGAGCCTTAATCGGAAGAGTGGGACCTTGAGTTCTATGTGATTCATTGTGTGAACTTTTGTACAACAGAGTTATTTGATGGCACTCTAGGTATTTAGAAGGACTGCAATAGTTCTTTGACATTGTAGAGAAGCTCCTGTAGAAACTGAAAACACTTAAGATTCTGAATTAAACCCAACCATTACCATTACTTGTTTTCTAAGAAACAGAATGTAAAACATAGTTTGAATGTGATGTTTTGTTTCCTGTAGATTGATTTAATTATCCTTGGATTGCTTTTCATATATATCCAACAAATAAAAAGACTTTTGTAGAAAAACCTTTTATCTAGTAGAATACCTAGGAAGTATATTAATATAATTATATTTATTTTAAAATAGCAGTAATACTGATAACATCTAAGTTCAAGTCAAATATGTCATGGAACATTTCAGATGAGTGTGATAAATCTTATCACATTAGCCATTAGAGTAGAATTTTTTTCTGGTTATATTCAGAAAAGGACTCTCATCTCTGCTGGCTTTGTATATATAGTACAGAGAACATGAACCAAAGCCATTAACAACACCTTGACAGTCCAATAAGACTTAAGTCAAGGGGGGCAGGTGTTGTAATGCACAAGGACACAGGTTAAAGCCCTTGGCCCCACCTGCAGGGGGAAAGCTTTGTGAGTGGTAAAACAGGGTTGCAGGTATCTTTCTGTCACTTTCCCTCTCTGTCTCTCCCTTCCACTCAATTTATGACTGTCTCTATCCAATAAATACATAAAGATAATAAAAAAAACGTAAAAGAGACTTAAGTCAAATTGCTGGTACCAATAATTGTAAGATAATAAATAAATCCATGTTGTTTTTAGTAATAAAACTGTGATATTTTGCCAGAGAAATAATAAAATAACATTACAGTTACAGTACTTAAAATTAAATCTCTGCATAAAGCTAGCTATTGATTTTTGTCTATTGTTTCATAATAATTATATTCTTCTATTTGATCATTGACTTTGTTTTTACTATTAAATCATAACATCAGACCAGGCAGAAAGTTTTGTCTCACTCTCTTCTCTCTCACTCCTCAAATCTTGAAAGGTGCTTAGTACATGAAAGTTTCTGACTTAGTATTGTTTGGAATGACTCGTAAACTGAAAAATTAATATAGTCCAATTAGATTTTATTCACATTATTTAAATAAAATTTTCCAATTCAGTGTTCCCAAGGTAGAAATTTACTAAATGTGAATTGAATTTCTCGACTGCCTAGAAGTCAAAACTTAGGCCAGAACATCATATTTTTGTTACAACAAATAAACATAAACTTGTCTCCTTTTCCTCTGTGAAACCATATTCTCTTGTAATTTTCTATTAATTCACTAAAAGTAGTTTTTTTTAAAAAAAATCTTTCAAAGTCCTATACAGATCTCATTTTTTTTTCAGACCTCAATTCCTACTTGAATGACATTACCAATATATAACCAGCAGAGACACATGGGCCACTAGAACCATTTAGAAGACTCTAGATGTCTATATTCAAAAGTGTACATATTCCTACTTGGTCTCTCAAAGACATTTCAACTTAATTTGAACTCTGGTATTTTGCAGATTAGATAACAAAAATTCTCTTATATGTTTATAAGCCGGTCAAGACTTGGAATTAAATGAATATTTCACATGTAATCTTTGGGTATAAGATTATTATTGGGTTTAAGTAAAGCTTTCAGTGTCTTAGAGTCAAATGGGTTTACCATATGATAATGGTAAAGTGTTTTTCCCTTCCTATGAACTTTTTCTCTCTCTAACAAAGAATTGAAGACATTTTCCTACCCCTGATTCAGAACATTCACAGTTAGTAGAGATTAAGAAAAAGGAAAGGAGGTTTGACTCAATCTATTCCCTGTGTATACAGTTTTATTGAAACTGTCAGTTAAGGTGGTTTTCCTTTTTGACTGCCAGATTACTTACCTTGGCCTTGCCTACCTGGGTTAAATGACTATCAGCTATTTGGAAGCAGCTTGTCACCAATGTCAGGTTATTCAGTGAAGGAGTAATTCAGGCAGTTTGCTGATGGAATGCTCCTATTACTAGATTCATTTACAGGGGAAATTAATTGTACTGGAAAGAATATATAAAGGAATAAGTAGTGCTGCTACTGGAATAGAAAGAATACCAAATCACAATGAAAGAGTCCCTAGATTTGAAAACACGATGACTATCACAGGATATGATACTGAAAACAGCTGATTATTATTTTATGGTCCACATAATGTTACTACATAGTAAAAAGAAAAGAAGCCTGGGCAAGAATGTAAATAGCTGTGATATATGTATGGTACTGATCAGTTATATGTGTCAAAATAATCAAAGGAAATTAGTACAATTAATAGCTTATCTGTAAAATCATCTGCTTTGCCATGTGTGTCACCCAGGTTAAAATACCCAGGTGCCTAGTGGGGGAGTCCTGGGATTCCCACAGAGACATGATGGCTCTAGACCTCTAACGGATCCTTCTTGCCACTGTCACTGGTCATCTCCCTCAGGAAAACCATAATGGACCCCTTTGTGGACCCCTAGAGGACTTTGCCTTCAGTGTGGATTTACAATGGTAGGTATAGCCCCATTCTCCAAAGAGAGATTGATCAACATACTCTACTACTCGAGGAAGATGGGTCCTAAAATTACTGCAGCCTAGAATGTTCCTAGCTGTGACCACAGAATATGTGCTCAGATCTACAGGGATGCAGAGGTTACACAGCTCCTATGATGAATATGGGCCCCAGATCAAATTGATGGGGGTTACAGGTAAAATATCTATATACTTTACCCATATTTGGGAGCTACTCTCTTCCCAGATCCAGTTTTGTAGTCCTTTATCCAACTCTGACACCATATCCCCAATCAATAACCTAGGTGCACCTACATGTTAGATGTCAGGCCCAGGTAAAAAATAGTAGTCATTGCCCCCTTGGAATATACCTAAAATACACCTACTAGCTTTCTCCAAAATGGAGACCCCCAAATCTCATTTGCTATATTCTTGCCTATAGGTTCCCTGACTATTAAACTTTTTTTTTTTTTGCTTTATACCTTAATGCTTTTTTAGCCACCAGATTCCAGATGCTACCATGATGTCAACCTGACTTCTCTAGGCAGAGTACCTCACCAATGTGTCCTGGAACCCTGCTTCCCCAAGAGCCCTACCCCACTAGGGAAAGAGAGAGACAGGCTAGGACCTGCCAACAACCATGTTTAGCGGAGAAGCAATTACAGAATCCAGACTTGCCACCTTCTCTACCCCATAATGACTCTGGGTCCATGCTCCCAGAGGGATAAAGAATAAGAAAACCTTCAAGGGAGGGGATATGACATGGAGTTCAGGTGGTGGGACTTGTGTGGAATTGTAGCCCTCTTATCCTATGGTCATGTCAATATTTCCATTTTATAAATAAATTATATATATATATATATATATATATCTTCAGGCCCTAAGTCTCTGGGGTTTTTGTGCTTGGTATCTCTCCTCTCTGTCTCCCTTTCTATCTGAAAAGGTCTGCCCAGAGTGGTAAAGCCCCTGAAGCATAAAGAACAAAATACTAACTGTATCTAGCTTATAGTGGTACCTCTGGTGGCTCAGGAATGAAATCCAAGCTTTTTGCTCTCCTATGGATAATTCTCCTCAGCAATAGCAGATATTTAATAGTAAAGGGGGGTTAGAAAAAGTAAAGTAACTGTATATACACATCTCCTTCCACGCAGAGAACTCTCTAGAAGAAATTGAGTACAGCAATTAACTTACTGTAAAGCTAGAGGTTACTTTACTTTTCACATAATACATACATATGTGTGTATGTGTGTCTGTGTGTATGTATGTCATGCAAGCATACTGACATAAATATGTTTATATGTGACTTGGCATCACCTTTAATGGAAAGACACATCTCAATGGAAGCCACTAATATAAGAAACTACTTGCTTGAAATTTAAAAAAATGAACTTTGGTGCTGGGTGTGGTATGGAATTATACACTGTAAACTTACAATCTTATAACCTACTAATAAGCATAAATAAAAACCTGAAAAATCATTTTAATACAGTTAGTGAATTTCTATTTTGGATTTCCAGGAAGCCTTTGTTTAACTTACTTTTACATGTAGGTTAATTTTAATAGTTCTACCTCTTTTGCAATATTTTAACAGATCAGCCAGAAACCTATTATTACTATATTTGAGAAATTATAATTTCAACTTTTTCTGAGCATTTCTTCCTATATTATTCCCCTTTCATGAAATTATTTTTCACTATGTTTCTAAAATAGTTGTGACTTTTTCCAATAGGACACAGTTTTAAATTTTACACATTTTATTTTACTATTCATATTTTTTTGTTCCTTTCAGTCTTTTTGATAATGAGATTTTACTTCTAATTCCTGCTTTTTCTTGTGTATGATATATGTTTTATTTTTCTGTGGGACCTTATCTTAAACACAGTAAATAATAAAGGAAGTCTTTTTTAAGTCATTAAATTTCTTTTTCTTAAAATTCAAAGCTTGGTTATGTTGTCTCTTTTCTGTGAACAGTGATGGTACTACTCCTATTTATTAGTGATTACCCAATTGTCAGAATAGTGAAAGCTATCCTGAAGCCAGTTACAACCAGACTATTTCTTTCCAGAAAAATTATATAATACATCACAATGAAATCCTTTTCCTCTCCCCATTTTCTTGAGGTAGGCAAATTCCTGACTGCCCTGCAATCTTTAAATAAAGGCAGGGGTGGGAAGTATGAATGCATAATATACTGTTATGTAAATGGCATTCAAGACTTGAATTAGTACTTCTGATTTTTTTCTCTCCACCTCTCACTCCTTCTCTGTGATGTACCTGCTGTCTTCAAGGCCTAAGTCCCCTTGGTTTTAAACAGCTTGGCTGGGAGTTGGGCTGTAGTGCAGTGGTTAAGCACACATGGTGTAAAGCACAAGGGCCAGTGTAAGAATTCTGGTTCAAGCCCCCAGCTCCCCTCCTGCAGGGGAGTACCTTCTCAGGTAGTGAAGCAGGTCTGCAGGTGTCTCTCTCCCTCTCTCTCTCTTCATCTCCTCTCTCCATTTCCCTCTGTTTTATCCAATAACAATGACATCAATTAACAACAATAATAACCACAACAGTAAAACAACAGGAGCAACAAATAGGGAAAATGAATAAATAAATATTAATAAAATAAACAGCTTGGCAATTTTGTTCTTCTCAACACCATCCATATGTATATAGTCTGTTACTTTCTCCATAGTCTATCACCACATTTTACAATTCTTAGAGTTGTGTAAATTTTCACATATGTTGAAATATGTCTTTATTACTATGATGTTCCATTGGTCTAATACTATAGAGAAATAAAAATGTTATGAGAGTATGGACTTATAACTTTTTAACTCTTTTTACTAGTGATTTAATAATGATTAACAAGATTGTAAGCTAACAGGGCTACGGCTATAATCCCATAGATTTTCCACATTGAAAGTCCTCATAAGAATATTTGTACTGCGTAGTCCAGGAGGTAGTGCAATGATAAAGCTTTGGACTCTCAAGAATGAGGTCCTGAGTTCGATCCCCGGCAGCACATGTTCCAGAGTGATGTCTGGTTCTCTCTCTCTCCTCCTGTCTTTCTCATAAATAAACAAAATCTTTAATAATAATAATAATAAAGTTTATTTAAAAAAGAATATTTGTACCACACATGTACCAAAGTGATGTCTGGTTCTTTCTCTCTCCTCCTATCTTCCTCATTAATAAATAAATAAAATCTTTAAAAAGAAAAAAAGAATATTTGTACCTTTGAATTTCTACCTGTCCTGAAGCTTTTAGCTTTGAGATAATTGAGATCTGAAGGAGCATTACTCCAAATTGAATCACAAATACTGGCATGAACTCAGCACTGTTTTCAAACTACTTAAAAGAAGAGTTCACAGAAAATCTATCCGGAACAAAATCTTTGGAGATAATATATGCAGTGCATAAAGAAATATAATGTGTAAATGGAAGTGAAGAAGGGCTAAGCTAGGTAGCTACAAGCTGATGAAAGTTTGGGGTGGGATAACTGGGGAGCTCAGAATTTACTATGTTGAAAAGTATAAAATCTATCTGATCTTGTAATTTCATCATGAAACTCACTAACTGCCTACCAAAATGACTAGAAGAAAAACCCCAATAAGTGAGTGTCCACATGATGCAGACCTGGGCTAAGAGAAAACAGTATTACAGGGAGGTCATGAGATTCCACCTGGACTCTCCTTCCTATTCACTCATGAGCAAGGTCATTATTTAGGAATGAACAGAAAGCAGGGACTGTGTTTCTTTGGTTATTTATAAAAACTCAGGGAAGTCGAGTGGTGGAGCAGCGGGTTAAGTGCACGTGGTGCAAAGCACAAGGACTGGCGTAAGGATCCCAGTTCAAGCCCCCGGCTCCCCACCTGCAGGGAAGTTGCTTCACAAGCAGTGAAGCAGGTCTGCAGGTGTCTATCTTTCTCTCCCCCTTTCAGTCTTCCCCTCCTCTCTCCATTTCTCTCTGTCCTATCCAACAACAATGGCATAAATAACCACAACAATGTTAAGCAACAAGGGCAACAAAAGGGAAAATAAATAAACAGTTAAAAATTATAAAAAAATAAAACTCAGTAGGGAGAATAGAATAAGGGTAAAACACAAACAAATGAAGGCATTACTCAGAAAGCAGGTGAGGCTTTTTTTCTTTTTCCCTGAGCCTGAAATCTGATATGCAGGTGGATCCAAATTATTGTCTGGGGAGATGATGTCATGGCTGGAAAAGGGACAGAAAGCTAGATCAGGGAAGAGAGTGGCTCCCTAATATGGGAAAGGGGTAAAAATATTGTTGACTGTAAACCTCATCAATCTGATGTGACCTGGGGCCCATATTCAGCTTAGGAGCCTATGTGACCTCTGCATCCCTCTAGATCTGACCTCACATTCTGTTGTCATGAGTAGGAACATCCCAAACTGCCTCAATATCAACCAATCTTCCTCAGGTGTAGTATAGAGTATATTGTCCATCCTACCTTCAGAGGATGGAACATTCTCTAACGTTGATGATCCAAGTTGAGGGCAAGGTCCTATAGGGGCCACAAAGGTGTCATTTTTTGTTGTTCCTGATAGAGATGACATGTAAAAATGGAGAGAGGGATTTATTTGAGGTATAGACCCATCCTGTCTGTTTGGGAATCTCAGGACTCCCCAACTAGGGCCCCAGCTGATGGGGTGGCCTGATAGTGACTAAAGAGTCATCATTAGAGTATGCCAGTCTCTTATCCTTATTCAGCTTTTGCAGTCCTTGCTTTGCTAAGGTTAGCTTTGGAGTGAGTGAGAGAACTGTAATAGGAAGAAGGTGAAGAGAGTATCTAAGTTTAATTGGATACTATTTCATTAAGAATTTGATACTGACTCACTACAGACTATTGTATACTTTTGTTTTCAGGTATGTATTTTGCCTTAGTTTATGGGTATGTGTGAACATATGCTCTATCTCATGGGACCTGATCTATATCTAGGTTTTGGGACTTTGTTAGAAAGTGAACCTCCTGGAATGAAATTAGAGACTACTATGAAAGGAAAGGTCTCATCTGAGTAATGAAGCTGAAGGGTTGTCATTCCACACCTGAAGTCTCTGGACACAGTCAGAAGTGAAGCATGCTGAGGTGGTACTCGTTGCATTGATTAGGTTTGGTTTAGCGGATGCAATATTATTTGGTCTGAATTGATAGAAGCATGTAGGAAAGTATGCTCCACCTTAAGGTTCCAGGATTGGGGAAAATATAGGCTTTATTGTGGAAATATGAGGTTCTTGCTGTCTTAAGTTCAAGAAGACAACAGATAGTTATTGTTATAATCACACTGTTTGGTAATTGAGTAACTTGGAAAAATCAGTTTGTTAGGATTTGCTGTATCATATCCAACATCACCATAACTTATGTCCTTTGACATTATTTGTATATAGCTATGCCACCAGTTGCTTTTGTTCTCCCTGGTCTAGGCTTTTGACAGTGTCAACACATCAGAGACTCAGCTTATGTATTAAAAAGACTCAGTTTGTGCTTTAAAAAGTTTGAGACATACATTCAACGTTTCCCCTGTCATATTAATTAAATAGTTACTTACATGACTACAAATTAATAGGAGTGTACATAAACACCATTCCCACCAACAAAAGACTGTGTCCCACCCCCCCACCCCTGGAAGTTAATTATCCACCCTCACCTTCACCCCAGGATTCTGACTTTGGTGCCCTACTCCATATTTAGTCAAATCCTGCTTTTAGTTTCCCTTTCTGTTCTTCCTTCTCAACTTCTGTTGATGAGTGGAATTATCCCATACTCATCTTTATCTAGTCATATAAATCACTATTTAATTAATATGAGATAGGGAAAAAATGATTGTATGTCTAACAAAGGGACTTTTCAAAGTTAACCCAATTACCAAATAATGTGATGATAACAGTAACTATCCATTGTCTTCTTGAACCCTAAGACAGCAGGAACCTCAATTTTCCACTACAGAGCCTAAACTTCCCCCAGTCCTGGGACCCTAGGGTAGGGCCCACCTTCCCATATGCTTCTCCCAATTCTTATCAAATAATATTGTATCCGCTGATTGCAACCTAATCAATGCAATGAGTGCCACCCCAGCATGCTTCACCTCAGACTGTGTCCAGAGACATCAGGTGTGGAATGATAACCCTTCAGCTTCATCACTCGGGTGAGACCTTTCCTTTCATAGTATTCTCTAATTCCATCCCAGGTGGTTCACTTCCTAACAAAGTCCCAAAACCTAGATATAGACCAGTTCCATGAGATAGAACATATGTTCACAGGTATCCATAAACTAGGGCAAATATATACCTGAAAGCAGTAGTACACTAGAGTTTGCAGTGAGTACCCCCCAACACTTCATCTCCACTATTCCAAGCTTTGGGTCCATGATTCTTCAATGATACGTTTGGCTTTGTATGTTAACTCTCTTTTCAGTCACCAGGTTCCAGATGCCATCAGGATGCCGGCCAGGCTTCCCTGGACTGAAGACCCCACCAATATGTCCTGGAGCTCAGCTTCACCAGAGACTCACCCTACTAGGGAAAGAGAGAGGCAGACTGGGAGTATGGATCGACCAGTCAATGTCCATGTTCAGCGGGGAAGCAATTACAGAAGCCAGACCTCCTACCTTCTGCAACCCACAATGACCCTGGGTCCATACTCCCAGAGGGATAGAGAATAGGAAAGCTATTGGGGAGGCGATGGGATATGGAGATTGGGTGGCGGGAATTGTGTGGAGTTGTACCCCCCATCCTGTGATTTTGTTAATGTCTCCTTTCTTAAATAAATAAATTAATTTAAAAAAAAGATAATTCCTTCTAGCTCCATCCAAGATGGGTCAGAGAACACTAATAGCTACAGGCCCTTTGGGATATAACTAAAATATACCTGCTAGCTATCTACAAAATTTAGGACTCCTCAACACTTCATCTGTACTAGTCCAGCCTTTAGGTCCATGATTGTTCAACAATTTGTTTGGCTTTGTATGTTATCTATCTTTTCAGTCTCACCAGGTGCCAGATGCTAGTATGATGCCGACCAGAATTCACTGGACAGATGACCTCACCAATGTGTCCTGGAGATCTGCTTTGCCAGAGCCCCACCCTACTAGGGAAAGAGAGAGGCAGGCTGGGAGTATGGACCGACCAGTCAACACTCATGTTCAGCGGGGAAGCAATTACAGAAGCCAGACCTTCCACCTTCTGCAACCCACAATGACCTTGGGTCCATACTCCCAGAGGGATAAAGAATAGGAAAGCTAACAGGGGAGGGGATGGGATACAGAGATCTGGTGGTGGGAATTGTGTGGAGTTGTACCCCTCTTATCCTATCTTATCCTATGATTTTGTTTAAGCCTCCTTTTAAAAATAAATAAAAAAAATAAAGTAAAATCAAAAAAGAAAGCAGGTGGGTTGCACTTGAGAGATCACAGGGTAGCTCACCATGACAATAACCCAGGAGGTTCCCAGGTCCTCCTATGCATAACATAGGAGTTATGATGGCACTGATGGAAGCTCTGGTGCTGTGCTCTTTTTTCTGGTTTTATCTGAATAATAAAAAAAAAAACCTCACATCATCAGAGTGAGAATGATGCAATAATACATGTGTGAGCCCTGGGGTCAAAATAAAGAGCAGGACAGTTACACACTGGCCTGCTACTAAAGTCAAAAGAGAGGGAAGCAGGGCAAGCAGCTACAAACTCCAGACCAGAGAGGGAGTTTGGGAGAGGCTGAGGATGAAGTCATAGGAAGTCTGAGGCCTAAGACTTTGGGGTAAGGAGGTCAATGAAATTAGGCTGTTCAGATTTAGGAGAGACTCAAAATATTGGGGGTATTTTCTTCGGCATTAAAAAAAGTTAAGGTTGTTGTGGGGGACATAGCATAGTGGTTATATAAAGAGACTCTCATGCCTGAGGATTTGAAGTCCCAGGTTCATTCCCTTGTACAAACATAAACCAGAGTTGAGCAGTGATCCAGTAAACAATAATAATAATAATAAGTTAAGGTCTTAAAGAATTACATATAATCTTCACTTAAAATTCTCTTTCAAAGGACTACATTAGCCAAATTTAATTTACATATGTATACCCAGGAAAGGTTACTGATAAATCATGATCAAAGAAGAGAAACAAAATTACTTATTCAAATTAAGATTGTTAACAAAAGGATAGATGTGTTCCCTGACAATAAGGGCTATCACCATTAAAAGAAGAAAAAGGAGATAATGAAATATCATTCTTCAAAACTGTTATGGTAGTTCATAAAATAAAGAGGATGCAGTCTTAAAATTGTTTGTTTAATGAAAATAACTTACTCTAAAGTTGATTTTCTTAAAATATTGATTCTCATGTTTGAAATCCTCTTGAGGAATTAGTAGATAACTTATAAATTGAATAGTCTTTACCCTCTATGGAGAATACTCTGATCAAAAATTATCAGGCTTGTACTTTTGTATGAAAACTCTGGATCAACTATGCATTAAGACTTAATGAAGACAGAAAAAATGGTTTAATATCCCAAAATATTAGGCTACAATATTTAATTTTTATGGTTGAATTTGCAGTGTAGATTATAACACAACTAGCAGGTGGAAAAAAACACTAATACAATAAAAGCCATGGGGCTAAAGTAGCATTTGAAAATGAGAGGTGTGAGAATTTTCTTTCTGACTTGAAACCAGAGTGAAGCTTGATGCAAATCAAAGTTGCTTTTTTTTTCCTCCTTACTTTCAACATGTTCTCAGTTTCTTCTTGAAATTAAAATAAAGTTAAAACTATTTAATATAACAATGCTGAAGGTATAGTGTGTGTATCTCAACTGTCTTTTGTATCTATTTAATAGATCTCTAAATTATCTCTCTCTTATTATACATTATAGTTGTGTTTGAAAATTACTTCTATAAGCATATACATCTACCCTGGCAGATAATTTCCCTGAGGTATGAAAACATAATGTCTGCTATTCCAAGAATTATAAAGGAAGGTAAAAAAGAAAACATGGTTAGGCAGGTAGGGAAAAGTTTCCCAAGTTATATCTAAAAATATTACCTGGTCAAGCTACTCTCTTCCCTGATCCAGCTTTCTGTTCCTTTCTCAGCCATGACATTATCTCCCCAGACAATAACGTGGATCCAGCTGCATATCAGATTTCAGAAAAAAAAAAAAAAAAAAAAACACTACTATAGCCATAGGCCCTTTGGAATATAACTAAAATATGCCTACTAGCGATCTACAAAATGGAAGACCCCCCCCCCCCCCAACCACCAACTCTTCATCTGCACTATTCCAACATTTAGGTTCATGATTGTTCAACAATTTGTTTGGCTTTGTAATTTTGTTTGCCTTTTTTTTTTTTTTTTTTTTTGTTAACTATCTTTTCAGCCACCAGGTTCCAGATGCTAGCATAATGCCAACCAGACTTCCCTGGATAGAGGACTCCACCAATATGTCCTGGAGCTCTGCTTCCCCAGAGCCCCACCCTACTAGGGAAAGAGAGAGGCAGGTTAGGAGTATGGATCGACCAGTCAACACCAATGTTCAGTGGGGATGCAATTACAGAAGCCAGACCTTCCACCTTCTGCATCTCACAGTGACCTTGGGTCCATACTTCCAGAGGGTTAAAGAATAGGAAAGCTATCAGGGGAGGGGATAGATACAGAGTTCTAGTGGTGGGAACTGTGTGAAGTTGTACCCCTCTTATCCTATGGTTTTGTCAATGTTTCCTTTTAAAAAATAAAATCAAAAAAACAAACTAACAAAAACCATAGGCCTCTCAAGTATAAAAAATAATAATAAATTAAGGTTTTAAAAAATTACATATAATCTATACTCAAAATGTTCTTTCAAAGGACTACATTAGTGAAATTTAATTTACATATGGATACCCAGGAAAGGTTACTGATAAATCATGATCAAAGAAGAGAAACAAAATTACTTACTCAAAAAAAAAAAACATTATTAACAAAAGGATAGATGTGTTTAGATCTCTTCTGATAGGTGCTTTTGTTTCCCTTGGGTAAGTCCAGCCATATTCTCCTTTCTTTCTTTCTTTCTTTCTTTCTTTCTTTCTTTCTTTCTTTCTTTCTTCCTCCCTCCCTCCCTTTCTTTCATTCTTTCTTTCTTTATCAAGATTGCTTTTGCAATCCTAGGGACTTTTTAGTTCTAGATATATTTTTGTAACTTTTATTCTATTCTTTTAAAAAATATATTTATTGACTCCAGGGTTATCGCTGGGACCGGGTGCCAGCACAATGATTCCATGGCTCCTGGAAGCTATTTTTCTTTCTTTCTTTTTCTTTTTTTTTATTGGATAGGACAAAGAGGAATTGAGAGGCAAGAGAGCAAGAATGAGAGTGAGAGAGAGAGAGACATAGACATAGACAGAGAATGATTACAATGCTTGTGAAAGATACCCCCTACCCCTTCATCCTGTAGTTGGAGATCTGGGGTCTTGAGCCACGATCCTTGTGAGGGTCCTTGCACTTTTTGAGCATAACCAGGTGTGCCACAGCCTGGCCCCTCCCCTGTTCTATTCCTTAAGTAACTTTGATGATACCTTGATGAGAATGGCATTAAAACAAATTAAGTTGAACCATATATGTATATGGTTCTGGGTAGAATAGTCACTTTGATGATGTTAATTTTCCCAATCCAAAAGCATGGAATATATTTCCATTTGTGTCTTCTTCATATTGAAGAAACTTAGAATTTTTGGTGTATAAGTCTTTCACTTAGGGAAAACCAAACACCCCACAAATATCTCAGTAGATGCAAAGAAAGATTCAACACCTTTTCATGATTATGACTCTAAAATAAATGGGAATAAATGAGACAATGCTCAAATTAGTGAAGTCTACATACAACAAACCTACAGCCATCATTATAATGGTGAGAAGTTGAAAGCTTTCCCTTTCTGGTCAGATACAAGGCAGGGCTGTCCACTATCACCATTACTATTCAACATAGTATTAAAAGTCCTAGTCATAGCAATTAAGTAAGAGACAAGAATCAAAGGGATTCAAACTGGAAAAGAAGTTAAGCCCTCACTATTATCAGATGATACTGTTATATATATTATACCTAAAGAGTCCAGTAGAAAACTTCTAGAAATCAGTATCAATATTATATAGTGGCAGGTTACAAAATCAACATATAAGAATCAGTAGCATTCCTTTATGGAAAAACTGAACTAGAAAAAAATGCATCAAGAAGTCAATCGCCTTTAATATAGCAGTAAAAATAATAAAATTCTTATGAAAAAACTTTCTTTGATTGAATAATCATGCCACCTTGTAAAGCCAGAATTAGGTATTCTTTATACTAATCATATAATATCTGTTAAGAGCCTAGAGGCAGTGGGGACTGTCAGAAATAAATTATCCTGCATAAATTGTAAACATGGTTTAATATATTAAGAATACTAAAGTATAAATAAGTTTATTATATAAAATGAAGTAACTTTTATGTTTCATTTATTTTTATTTTTTCTATTTTATTGGACAGAGAAAAATTAAGAGGTGAGGAGATGATGGGGAGAGGGAAAGATAGATACCTGCAGATCTGTTTTACATGACCCTTTTGAAGGTGGGGAGTAAGCAGGGACTTGAACATGGCCCTTCTGTATGGTGGTATGTGCACTTTACCTAATTCAGCTGGTGTGTCACTCTCCACCCCTCCTGCACCTTTTTTCTTCTTTTGGTAGAGTTCTTTATATATATATATATGACAGGGATAAATTAATAGGGGAGGAGATGGGGGGGAGAGAGAGACCTCAGACCTGCTTCACTACTTGTGAAGCATCAGCCTGCAGGTGGGGGTGTGCAGTTCTTGCTCAGGTCCTTCTTCTTCTTCTAGCGTTTGCCCTTCTTCCATAGCCAGTCAACAGCGTCAGGTTGAGCCTGATGTAAAGTTTCGAGACCTCCTTTGAATCTGGAGAGGTGGCAGTCATTGACTATGTGGGTCATAGTCTGTCTGTAGCCACAGGGGCAGATCGGGTCGTCTCTGGCTCCCCAGCGATAGAACATAGTGGTGCACCAGCCATGGCCTGTTCGATAGCGATTGAGGAGGGCCCAATCATAACGTGCTAGGTCAAAGCCGGGTTGACGCTTGCAGGGGTCTGTGATGAGGTGTTTGTTCTTTACCTCAGCTGACTGCCAACTCTGTTTCCAGAGAAGTTCAGTGTAGGCATAGGGGACCAGATTGGGTGACGAGACGTCAAGCGTTGGACAGGGTGGGCGAAGATATCCGCGTATATTGGCAGGTCCGGTCGAGCGTAGACGTGAGAAATGAACTTAGATGATGCCGCATCCCGACGAATATCTGGCGGGGTGATGTTGCTAAGAACTGGCAGCCATGGAACTGGAGTGGAACGGATGGTTCCAGAAATTATCCTTGTGCTCAAAGTACTATTAGAGCTTAACCTGGAGCACCACACCTGGCCCCCTGTAGAGCTGAATCTTTGCATATGTATGATTTCACTGCTCCCTGGACACTTTAATTTAGATAGAGAGAGAAAGCACAACACCATTTCAGTCTCAAAGGTCTAAGGATCAGTGATGATTACACTGTAAACTAATTTAGGGCTTTGTATCTGCTTTACAATAAACTTTCAAACACTATTTTTTTCTTTTATAAAATGTCAACCACATACACAGAATGCAACAGTATTGTAAAATACTTAAAGTAATGCATTCACTTTACTTATGACCATCTAAATTTAAGGATGCTAGTCCCAGTGATAAGATTTTAAATATATTAGGAAATAAACACACCTATAGAAATCAGTTAAAGAAGATGACTTTTGTCTGTTTGTTTCTGTAGGGCTCTAACTTTGGGTTTCTTCTCTTAGAAACCATCTGAAAAATAGAGAAGAAACTATATACAGACAGGCAGCTAAGAGGAAAAGAAAATTTTAGAAATCTAAAGTTTACTACTTCCTAGACAAATATGTTGGAAACCACAGTCATTACAACCATTGCAGTTCAGATAACAAGTAGAATGTATTTGTTATTGAGAATGCTTAAGAAAGAGACTAATCATGTAGTGA
This sequence comes from Erinaceus europaeus, assembly GCF_950295315.1. Taxonomy (NCBI): domain Eukaryota; kingdom Metazoa; phylum Chordata; class Mammalia; order Eulipotyphla; family Erinaceidae; genus Erinaceus; species Erinaceus europaeus. Next base: position 102,001,339 of record NC_080166.1, read on the forward strand.
TGCATTGGGAAATTTGACAAACTAAATTCTGTTGACTTCTCAAGGATGCTATTTCATGAAGAAATATAAACACAGATGTCTTAGAGTGAAAGAAAATTTTGTACCTACATTAATCCAAATGTTTGACTTACATTAATTCCTCATGTGTACATAAGAACAGTAAATTTACAACAAGGTCCAAATAAACTTGAGTAAGTTCGTTTAGAAGTGTAAAAAAAAAAATGCAGGGAGTCGGGCTGTAGCACAGCGGGTTAAGCGCAGGTGGCGCAAAGCATAAGGACCAGCATAAGGATCCTGGTGCGAACCCCGGCTCCCCACCTACAGGGGAGTCGCTTCACAGGCGGTGAAGCAGGTCTGCAGGTGTCTATCTTTCTCTCCTCCTCTCTGTCTTCCCCTCCTCTCTCCATTTCTCTCTGTCCTATCCAACAACGACAACAACAATAATAACTACAACAATAAAACAACAAGGGCAACAAAAGGGAATAAATAAATAAATACATAAATGCAGTGTGGTCAGTTTATTTTTATATTTATTTATTTATTTTTTTATTTTCCATGCAATGGCTTCTGTTAATTTGTGCCACTGAACTAATGGAATACTTAGTAGTTTTTAGCATCTTGTATTATAAGAAATAATACAGATTATAATATTATACTTGTGGGGTTCATATGGTGGCACATCTGGTTGAATGCACATGTTACTATGTGCTAAGGACCCAGGTTCAGGCCCACACTCCCTACATGTAGGAGGGAAGTTTCATAAGGTGTGTAACAGGTCTGCAAGTATCTATGTGCCTCTTTCTCTCCTTTCCTCTCTCTCTCTTTCTCTCCCTCTCTCCTCTCATTTCTCTCTGTCTTATAAAAAAGGAAAGGAAAAAAAAAAAAAAAAACAGGAGAAGTGACTACCAGAAGTGGTGGATTCCTAGTGTCTGCACTGACTTCCAGAGATAAACCAAGTGACAAAATAAGTAAATAAATATGAAATTGCAATTATAAGTTGACATTGAGGAGATTAAAAAACAGAGTAGTGGGAGTCGGGCTGTAGCGCAGCGGGTTAAGCGTAGGTGGCACAAAGAGCAAGGACCGGCATAAGGATCCCGGTTCGAGCCCCCGGCTCCACACCTGCAGGGGAGTTGCTTAACAGGTGGTGAAGCAGGTCTGCAGGTGTCTATCTTTCTCTCCCTCTCTCTGTCTTCCCCTCCTCTCTCCATTACTCTCTGTCCTATCCAACAACAATGACAACAACAATAATAACAATAAAACAACAAGGGCAACAAAAGGGAATAAATAAATAAAATAAAATATTAAAAAAAGAGTAGTTATATAGCATTTATGAAAACACCTAAACTATAGGCTCTTTTGTACTATCTCTGAGGCTATTAATTTAATTCAGATTATCTAAGTTAGAAAAGCAATACATTGGTTTCAACCAAGGATAATATATCCTGCTAGACTTTCATTCAAACTAGAAGGAGGGATCAAAACCTTCTTAGATAAACAACAGTTAAAGGAGGCAACCATCACCAAGCCGGCCCTGAAAGAGGTACTAAAAGACCTCTTATAAACAAGAACATCACTATAATACTTGCAATATGCCGGGATAGCCTGAGGGTACTTCTTCCCGAGCTAGTGCTCTCTGGGTTGGAGAGAACTCAACTGGAGCTGATCTAGGCTGCTGTGTGGGAGAGGGATCAGGAACTCGTGCTGCACCAACTTCCGCAGGAGATACACTCTGGAACTCTCGGAGCCGGAAAGCAATTTCCAAGTGTCTTTAATCAGAAGAGCAGCTGTTTTTATACTCTCCAAGTAGGGTGGAAACAGGATGTGATATAGAGAGGGTGGAGAGAAAAGTGACTGGTGAAAATCAGAGTGTGACAAAGAAGGGATCAGTGTGTGACAAGGAGGGGGTGGAGCAGGAGAGAATCCTATCATAGAACCACCAATGCCCTGGAGTGCTTTATGTAAAAGTGATTTATGTAAATAGACCAAAGCTTTGGATCAGTAAAATCCCTATATAGGCATATGGTTAAGCAGAAGCCAGGGGGAGGTGGCAACTACCCAACATCTCCCCCTTTCTTTTTAACTTTTTGCCATAGTATCAGGAGTGCGGGGCACTTTGTGAGGCAGGGAGACTGATAAGAGGCACACCTTTTTGGGGGGTTCTACTGTCCCTCCTTGCTCAACCTCTCCATGGAGAGAGAGACTAACAGGATTGACACACCCCTCAGGCTCAAGCCCTTCCAAGCTCAACCATATCCTCACAATTCCCCAACATCTTCCTCTTACTTAATGGCCATATATAACTGGTTCAATGTCTGTAAAAGGCTTCATCTCTGTCAGGGGAATAGCAGTGTAGGGGTGAATGGAAACCTGTTGGGAAGAAAGCAGAATGATAGTGTGTAGTGGTAGGAGGAGTCATCGAAGTGGAACCTTCTGGACAAGTGGCCGAAGAAGTGGTTTTGGAGGCTACAGGAGAATTCGGACATGTGTCTATCAAAACAGGGGTGGGTGAAGAAGCAGCCATGGAGGCAGCAGGAGGTTCCGGACACGTGTGTGCCAAAATGGGGGTGGCCGAAGAAGTGGCTGTGGAGTCCAAAGGAGAATTCTGACACGTGTCTGCCAAAATAGGGGCCTCAGGGCAAGATGCAGAGGAATTAGGGTGGGTCAAGATCACAACAGGCCTTTGCTTCTTCTTGTTTTTAAGGTGCTGGTTAAGTTCTATGATTACTTCCTTTATCTCTTAGACCTCAGCCTCTAGGTCCTTAAGCCTTTTGAGAGGTTGCCCTATATATCCCTTAAAAGCTGCTATGATGATCAACAGGATATAAGGTGAAGCCCCGAGAAAAATGTCCCAGATATATAAAAATTGTATACTGGAAAAAGAATGCAGGAATTAGAAAAGATTTTCCATGGTGGAGAGATCTCAGGAAAACAATAAGAAAGAAAAAAAATCATAGTGCCTTAACACAATATTGCAGATACCCAAAAGGTGTGTACTTATCTAAGATGTCTTCTTGAAAATCTGCTGCTTACATGTCCCTGTTCAGGCGCCAGATGCCGGGATGGCCTGAGGGTACTTCTTCCCGAGCTAGTGCTCTCTGGGTTGGAGAGAACTCAACTGGAGCTGATCTAGGCTGCTGTGTGGGAGAGGGATCAGGAACTCATGCTGCACCAACTTCCGCAGGAGATACACTCTGGAACTCTCGGAGCCGGAAAGCAATTTCCAAGTGTCTTTAATCAGAAGAGCAGCTGTTTTTATACTCTCCAAGTAGGGTGGAAACAGGATGTGATATAGAGAGGGTGGAGAGAAAAGTGACTGGTGAAAATCAGAGTGTGACAAAGAAGGGATCAGTGTGTGACAAGGAGGGGGTGGAGCAGGAGAGAATCCTATCATAGAACCACCAATGCCCTGGAGTGCTTTATGTAAAAGTGATTTATGTAAATAGACCAAAGCTTTGGATCAGTAAAATCCCTATATAGGCATATGGTTAAGCAGAAGCCAGGGGGAGGTGGCAACTACCCAACAGCAATATATCAGAGCAAACATTTTTTTAGAACAATGGCACTACAATACATTAAATCCATAATATCAATAAATGTCAAGGCTTAAACTCACCCATCAAGAGGCACAGGGTGGGGGGATGGATCAGAAAACATAACCCAACCATATGCTGCTTGCAAGAATCCCATCTGTCACAACAAGATAAACACAGACTTAAAGTGAAAGGATGGAAAACTATCATACAGGCTAATGGACCACAAAAAAGGGCAGGAACAGCCATTCTCATCTCAGACACGATAGATTTTAAATTCAATAAAGTAATAAAAGGGGCAAGAACATTACATAATGATTAGAGGATCAATCAGCCAAGAAGACTTAAGAATTATTAACATCTATGCACCCAACGAGGGACCATCTAAATACATTGAGCATCTACTGAAAGAATTTCAAAAATACATCAATAGTAATACAGTAATAGTGGGAGACTTCAATACCCCACTCTCATACTTAGACAGATCAACAAAGCAGAGAACCAATAAAGATACAAGAGAATTGAATGAAGAGATCGACAGACTAGACCTCTTGAACATTTTCAGACTCCTCCACCCCAAAAAACTGGAATACACTTTCTTTTCAAATCCACATAACACATACTCAAGGATAGATCACATGTTAGGCCACAAAGACAGCATCAATAAATTCAAGAGCATTGAAATCATCCCAAGTATCTTCTCAGACCACAGTGGAGTAAAACTAACATTTAACAACAAACGGAAAATTATTAAAAGACACAGAATTTGGAAACTAAACAACATGCTCCTTAAGAACCACTGGGTCAGATATTCACTCAAACAGGAAATTCAAATTTTCCTGGAAACTAATGAAAATGAAGATACAACCTATCAAAATATTTGGGACACAGCTAAAGCAGTACTGAGAGGGAAACTTATAGCCATACAATCACATATAAAACACCAAGAAGAAGCTCAAATGAACGAACTTACTGCACACCTCAAGGACTTAGAGGAAGAGGAACAAAGGAACCCTAAAGCAACCAGAAGGACAGAAATCACTAAAGTTGGAGCAGAAATAAACAACATCGAAAATAAAAGAACCATACAAAAGATCAATGAAGCCAAATGTTGGTTCTTTGAAAGATTAAACAAAATTGACAAACCCCTAGCCAGACTCACCAAACAAAAAAGAGAGAAGACTCAAATTAATAGAATTGTAAATGATGGAGGAGATATCACAACTGACACCACAGAAATCCAGAGAATCCTGCGAAACTTCAATAAAGAACTATATGACACCAAGTTAGAGAATCTGGAAGAAATGGAACAATTCCTAGAAACCTATGCATTTCCAAAACTGAACCAAGAAGAACTACAAAATCTAAATGCACTAATCACAGACAAAGAAATTGAAACCGTTATTAAGAATCTCCCCAACAACAAAAGTCCTGGACCAGATGGCTTCACAAACGAATTCTACAAAACTTTCAGGAAACAGTTAATACCCATACTTCTTAAGCTATTCCATAAGATTGAAGAAACAGGAATACTCCCTTCCACCTTTTATGAAGCCAACATCACCCTGATACCAAAAGCTGATAGGGACAGAACAAAAAAGGTAAACTACAGACTAATATCACTGATGAACATAGATGCCAAAATATTAAACAAGATCTTGGCCAACCGGATACAGCAACACATCAAAAAGATTGTTCATCATGACCAAGTGGGATTCATCCCAGGAATGCAAGGCTGGTTCAACATCCATAATTCAATCAATGTCATTCACCACATCAATAAAAGCAAAGCCAAAAACCACATGATTATTTCAATAGATGCAGAGAAAGCCTTTGACAAAATCCAACACCCGTTCTTGCTCAAAACTCTACAAAAATGGGAATAGATGGGAAATTCCTCAAGATAGTGGAGTCTATATATAGCAAACCTACAGCCAACATCATACTCAATGGACAGAAGCTGAAAGCATTCCCCCCTCAAATCGGGGACTAGACAGGGCTGTCCACTGTCACCGTTCTCTTCAACATAGTATTGGATGTTCTTGCCATAGAAATCAGGCAAGAGAAAGAAATCAAAGGAATACAGATTGGAAGGGAAGAAGTCAAGCTCTCATTATTTGCAGATGATATGATAGTATACATAGAAAGACCTAAAGAATCCAGTAGAAAATTACTGGAAGTTGTTAGGCAATATAGCAAGGTATCAGGCTACAAAATCAAGGTACAAAAATCAGTGGCATTTCTTTATACAAGCACTAAATCTGAAGAAGAAGACATCCAGAAATCACTCCCATTTACTGTTTCAGCAAAATCAATCAAATACCTAGGAATAAAGTTGACCAAAGAAGTGAAAGACTTGTATGCTGAAAACTATGAGTCGCTACTCAAGGAAATAAAAACTGATACCAAGAAATGGAAAGATATGCCATGCTCATGGATTGGAAGAATAAATATCATCAAAATGAATATTCTCCCCAGAGCCATATACAAATTTAATGCAATACCCATCAAAGTTCCACCAAGCTTCTTTAAGAGAATAGAACAAACACTACAATCATTTATCTGGAACCTGAAAACACCCAGAATTGCCAAAACCATCTTGAGGAAAAGAAACATAAATGGAGGCATCACACTCCCAGTCCTTAAACTATATTATAAAGCCATCATCATCAAAACAGCACGGTACTGGAACAAAAATAGGCACACAGACCAGTGGAACAGAATTGAAAGCCCAGAAGTAAATCCCAACACCTATGGGCATCTAATCTTTGATAAGGGGGCCCAAAGGATTAAATGGAAAAAGGAGGCTCTCTTCAATAAATGGTGCTGGGAAAACTGGGTTGTAACATGCATAAGAATGAAATTGAACCACTTTATCTCACCAGAAACAAAAATCAACTCCAAATGGATCAAAGACCTAGAGGTCAGACCAGAAACAATGAAATACTTAGAGGAAAACATTGGTAAAACACTTTCCCACCTATACCTCAAGGACATCTTTGATGAATCAAACCCAACTGCAAGGAAGACTAAAGCAAAAACAAACCAATGGGACTACATCAAATTGAAAAGCTTCTGCACATCCAAAGAAACTATTAAACAAACAGAGAGACCCCTCACAGAATGAGAGAAGATCTTCACATGCCATACATCAGACAAGAAACTAATCACCAAAATATATAAAGAGCTCAGCAAACTTAGCACCAAAAAAGCAAATGACCCCATCCAAAAATGGGCAGAGGATAGGAACAAAACATTCACCTCAGAGGAGGTCCAAAAGGCTAACAAACATATGAAAAACTGCTCTAGGTCACTGATTGTCAGAGAAATGCAAATTAAGACAACACTAAGATACCACCTCACTCCTGTAAGAATGGCATATATCAAAAAGGACAGCAGCAACAAATGCTGGAGAGGTTGTGGGGACAGAGGAACCCTTTTACATTGCTGGTGGGAATGTAAATTGGTCCAGCCTCTGTGTAGAGCAGTCTGGAAAACTCTCAGAAGGCTAGACATGGACCTTCCATATGATCCAGTAATTCCTCTCCTGGGGTTATACACCAAGGACTCCATAACACCCAACCAAAAAGAGGTGTGTACTCCTATGTTCATAGCAGCACAATTCATAATAGCTAAAACCTGGAAGCAACCCAGGTGCCCAACACCAGATGAGTGGCTGAGAAAGATGTGGTATATATACACAATGGAATACTATGCAGCTATCAAGAACAATGAACCCACCTTTGCTGACCCATCTTGGACAGAGCTAGAAGGTATTATGTTAAGTGAGCGAAGTCAGAAAGATAAAGATGAGTATGGGATGATCCCACTCATCAACAGAAGCTGACTAAGAAGATCTGAAAGGGAAACTAAAAGCAGGACCTGACCAAATTCTAAGTAGGGCACCAAAGTAAAAGCCCTGTGGTGAGGGGTAGACATGCAGCTTCCTGGGCCAGTGGAGGGTGGGAGTGGGTGGGAGGGATGGGTCACAGTCTTTTGGTGGTGGGAATGGTGTTTATGTACATTCCTAGCAAAATGTAGACATATAAATCAGTAGTTAATTAATATGAGAGGGGGAAAATTAATTGTATGTCTCGAAGTTTTTCAAAACACAAACTGAATCTTTTTAATATATAGGCTGTGTATTTGATATGCGGACTCTCTCAAAAGCCTAGACCAAGTAGATTAGAAGCATCCAATAGCACAGCTATATACAAGATACTGGATACTGTACAGCAAACCATAACAAAAGGACTTTTCAAAGTTAACCCAATTACCAAATAATGTGATGATAACATTAACTATCGATTGTCTTTTTGAACCCTAAGACAGCAGGAACATCACATCTCCACTATAGAGCCCCTACTTCCCCCAGTCCTGGAACCCTTGGATAGGGCCCACTTTCCCGTATGCATCTCCCAATCCAAACCAAATAATATTGCATCCGCCGATCACAACCTAACCAATGCAATGATTGCCACCTCAACATGCTTCACCTCAGACTGAGTCCAGAGACTTCACGTGTGGAATGACATCCCTTCAGCTTCATTACTCGGGTGAGACCTTTCCTTTTATAGTATACTCTAATTTCATCTCAGGTAGTTCACTTTCTAACAAAGTCCCATAACCTAGATATACACCAGTTTCTGTGAGAGAGAGCTTATGTTCACACGTATCCATAAACTACTGCAAAATATATACCCGAAAGCAGAAGTACACTAGAGTTTGCAGTGAGTACCTCCCTAACACTTCCTCTCCACTATTCCAAGCTTGGGATCCATGATTACTCAACAAATTGTTTGGCTTCGTATGTTAACTCTCTTTTCAATCACCAGGTTCCAGATGCCATCAGTATGCTGGCTAGGCTTCCCTGGATTGAAGACCCCACCAATGTGTCCTGGAGCTCAGCTTCCCCAGTGACACACCTTACTGGGGAAAGAGAGAGGCAGACTGGGAGTATGGACCTACCAGTCAACGCCCATGTTCAGCGGGGAAGCAATTACAGAAGCCAGACCTTCTACCTTCTGCAACCCTCAATGACCCTGGGTCCATGCTCCCAGAGGGATAGAGAATGGGAAAGCTATCATGGGAGGGGGTGGCTTATGGAGATTGGGTGGTGGGAATTGTGTGGAGTTGTACCCCTCCTACCTTTTGTTTTTGTTCATTAATCCTTTCTCAAATAAAAAATTTAAAAATAAAAAAGAAGAATGGAGAAGGAAAAAAAATTCATTATAGCTTGGCATTGAAATAGTGTGAGATTACTAACTTTAAATAAATCCTGATTCTATAAATTTTATTTATAGAATTAAAAAAAAGCAATACATTGTCTTTTAATTTTTATTATCTCTATTTGTTTATTGTATAGAGACAGCCAGAAATCAAGAGTTAATGGGGGTAATAGCGAGGGAGATAGACAGAGAAACACCTGTAATACTACTTTACCTCTCACAAAGATTTCTTCTTGCAAATGAGGAACGGGGGTTCAAACTCAGGTCCTTGTGCATTGTAATATGTACACTCAACCAGATGTGCCACCACCTGGCCCCCTAGTTCTGTCTTTATAGAGAAAAACAGTCAAGATCCATTTAATTTTTATTGTTATTTAGCTTTGAAAATAAATAAACATTTAGTAGAATAGCGAATAATGAAATTGTACTCATATAACAATTATCTTGGCCATATATTATTTTCATAGTTTTTTTTTCCTTATTAGATAGGATTTATAAGTTCTCTTTTATTTCAGACCCTGGGTTCATTGTTCTTAATTCTTGAACTTCAAGGTGCATATCTTGACCTTGAATTGGCCTCCCTAAAGCCAGCTCTCCAATATTTCAATTTCACTCCTTATGGATTTAACTGTTTCTAACTTTTTTACTTCTTTTTTATTATAACTCAGCCTTAACCTTGACTGAAAATCCTTCACTAAGATCCTGATGCCCTCAGCTCCTTGAGAGAGTTCTCTGTCTTCCCAGAAGACAGCATGTCTCACTATGTCTGACCCTCCAGATGTGTTTATGTTGATATTTTCCAATTACTTAGTGATCAGGAATACTACCTCAGCAAATTGATCTTGTTTTCTAACCAGTTAAACTTTTATAGACAGAATCAGCTAAATAGATCTTTGATGTTGGATAAGGTTACAATTTCAATTTTTTGGACCCCTTCTATCAAATTTTATATCTCTCTTTTATTGAGAATTATTATTTTTGCATAACCAGTATCTCTCTCCTATACCTGATGTCACTGTTCCTGGGATACTTTTTCATTTTTATAGAACAGGAATGGAGAACATTTTTCTGACAAGGGTCATTTCATATTTATAACTTCATTAGTAAACCATACACAATTCTCAACTTAAAAATTAGCACTCTGTTGCATGAAAAAAGCTTCCAGATTTATTGAATTTTGGGTCCAACTGATGCACATTCCCTGCCTCCAAGATAGACAAGAGACACTCCAGCACTCAAAATTCTTTGATGCCATTGCTTCTTTCAGAAGCTTCCAAAACCTGAAACTAGCCTTCATTCATGGCAAGACATAAAGAATACCTAGATTGCTATTTTCACCTTTAATCGATTTTCTTCTTATGTGGAATTTGGAGGATTAACTCCCACACAATTACAAAAGCAAATGAGGAAAACAATAAATACAGAAGCAAGAAAATTGGCTCTAAGACTTTGTGAGAAGCATGGTAGTTATGGACGAGAAGGTGGAGACAACAGAACATCGGTGGAGGTTGTGTGATAGAACTGTACCCTGTTATCTTCCAGTGTTATAAATGTAAACCATTATTAATCACAATTAAAAATTGGCTTGGGAACAATGGCCTATATAATAGTAACATGCCATCATAAAGTTTCTAATATATCTCTAAATTTTTGACAAATTAATTTTCACTACTACAGCAGCTATTTTCACTCATCTATACTCCTAACCACCTATCTCTAGGGATTTCTAGGTGGTAGACAAAATTTTATAAAATACATGTTTTTTGTTTTCTAACAAAACAAATGTTTTTGTTTAAAAATATTTTTGTTAGATTTTTGTCTCGTGTGTTTGTGTGTGTGTGTGTGTGTGTGTTGCTGATGTCTCAAGTATACACAATTTAACTGTTCATTATAACTATTTTAGAGTGACTGAGGTAAAGGTAGAGACACCACAACACCAAAACTTCCCCCAGATTCCCTAGTACTTACATTTGGGGAGGTAGAGGAAAAGCTTAGAAGTCGGGCATATACAAGGAACGGCAGACACCACTGGGTGAACTATCCTACTAGCCAGACTTTTGTCTTACTAGAATGATTCTTCACCAACCTTTGATACACAGCACATCACAGTAGCAGATATGGAAATATAATTTGATAGAGGTTGTTCCATATAAAATATGAGTTTTTTATGGAAGGTAGAGAAAGATCTGAGCACCTATCTGCCATTTTGGGAAGTGACCAGGTTTGAACCCCAAACTATTATTTAAGAAACTTCTATTTAAGAAATGCACTCTCCTGCTTGGCTAACTACCTGGCCAGAATGTCCTAAAATTTCGTTCTACATATATTCATCAACTAGCACTTGAATATTCTTGAGTGATCTGAGAGACTTGATGGTTACTATCCTGTTACTGACCTTTCACTAAGGAATGCCAGTTTTCTGACAAAAAAAGATTACATTACCCCATGTAGCTGAAAGACTAAACAAAATTTCAGTGATATTTTAAATTATTTTTTATCTCAAAAAACTATATCACTAATCTTAACTTAGATAATTGAACTTAGTTCCGTTTACTTCCTTGGGAGCCTATATTAACAGAGTGCAAAAGTCAACTTAAAAAATATTTATTTATTTATAAAAATGAAACTGACAAAACCATAGCACAAGAGGGGTACAACTCCACACAATTCCCACCACCAGAACCCCTTATCCCATCTCCTCCCCTGAGAGACAGTAACCCTCTGGGAGTATGGCCCCAAGGTCACTCTGGGATACAGAAGGTGGAAGGTTTGGCTTCTGTAATTGCTTCTCCTCTGAACATGGGCCTTGACAGGTCAATCCATACTCCCAGCTTGTCTTTTTCTTTCCCTAGTAGGGTGGGTCAACTTTTAAGTCAGTTTTTACTACTTAAAGATCTGCAAGCTAGAAGACTAGAAGACTTACAACCTCTGCCATGCTAATCACTTTGGTTCTCTTGGTTACATTTCTGCAGTTAACAAAATAATTTTGCCAAATGTTTTATATATATATATTGAATAGGTACTAGAGACTGGGTATCACAGTGTCAATTTGAAAATGATAATTCTAAAATAATAATAATAATAATAATAATAATAATAATTTTATTATTATTCTTTTACCAGAGCACTACTCAGCTCTGGCTTATGGTGGTACAAGGACTTGAACCTGGGACTTTGGATTCTAAAATAATTATTAATGGGCATCAGTATCTTCTATTTCTATAGTAGGAATTAACTATATGTATGATATATCTTATAATTTTCAAAGAGTAAGTTTGAGCTGGAGCTCTATGCTTTTGTTATTGTAACTGTTGCTGCTGCTGCTCAAAGATATTAGTTAGTTCTTTTAGTAAGTGAATAGAGACACCAAATCATTGGTCAATTAGTTCAGGTGTATTTAGTGCCAGTGATCAAGCCTGAGCCCTCAGACTCTCAATTCCTTTCCTTTTACATATTGAATTATCTTCTATACATTCTATCTTTATTTTAGTAAAATAGAAACACTATACATTTTTCCAACTTAACCATTAATACAGTGCAGTAGTACAAAGATATATTTACACTGTGAAACAAATTTCTAGAATCTTTTCATCTCGCAGCAACAAAATTTTAAGCCCATTAAGATGCAACTTCTCTCTCTCCCCTATCAGTTCCCTGGAACCAACATTTTTTGTTTTTATGTTTAAATAGAAAAATGTTGTATTAATTATCACAAAATGAACTCATCCTTCTTTGCACAATGTCCCCACATTTAATTCATTTTTGTAAAGTGTGCCCAGAACTCCTTTATTAAGACACTTTTTTTCTTTTTATTGCTATAATACATATTACATATATGTTATATAGTAACATCATGTCTATCAAAAGATTTATTATAAAAGTACATCTATGCATATATATGTACCATGCTATCCTTTTATCATGAAAGAGAGTTCAGTCTGTTTAAAAATGGCCTTTATCAGGAGAAATGAGCATGAGCAAAAATTTTTATTCTGTTATATTGCTGTGCTGTATTCATTACTGATTATTTTCTGTATATGGAACCATCTGTGGGAGACAGTCAAAAGGCAACACTCCATTAGGCCTTTGAGAAAGATGCCGGGAGTGACATGGGAAAGGATACCATGGCCTTTGGTTGTACCCACATCATCCCTGTCTATGGCCATTTGCGTCATGAACACTAGCAAGTGTATCTAGACTCAACCTTGGCTTTTTGCTATATATTTTTTCTTTTTTGTTCCTGCTTTTGAGTGGTTTTACTATCACAGAATTGCTAGATTTATAAAATAAGCTGGTAAGTATTTTCATCTATGAATTCTGTGTTTGCTTTGCCCTTTTTATGAAAGGTCTAAAATTTTAATTATCTCCCTTTGAGTAGACCTTTTGTGCTATATTATTCCCTTGGAAATAGCTCCTATAAAGTATTTTTATTATTATTTTCTTAGTGATATTGAAAATGGCTATGAAAAGCTCAGAGGATATTGTGAATTTCATTCCAACTTTGTAAATTTTTCTTGCTTCAATATTCATAACATTTTGGTTTAGTACATTACCAAAGTATATTTTGATTTGATTTAACTTTATTAAATTTCCCTGGAACGTGGTGTTACATATCAGTCTAGAAATTCAAGTGTTCATATAGAATGGTTCTCTATGCAATTTTAATCTGTTTTAGGATATCAATGTTCAATGAGTTTGTTTTTATTGATTGTCCCTTTTAATACATATCTTTCATTGTATTTATGTTTTTCTTGCCCCTATAAATTCACTTAAGTTGTTCAAGCTCAACTTATTTTCAGACTTTAAGTAAATTCTACATACTATTTCTTAAAAATCATTTCTGATGTTATACTTACAATGCCAATAATTGTACTCTTTTTAAATTTGTTCTAAATTTTATACACATACAAGAGGGGTGAACTATATTTTTACACCAAAGACCTAAAGTTCTTGTAGCAGTTTTTTTTAATTTTATTATTATATTTATTTACTAGATAGAGGCCGCCAGAAATCAAGTGAGTGATAGAGAGGGTTAAAGAGAGAGAGACACCTGCAGCACTGCTTCACCACTCGCAAAGCTTTCCTCTTGCAGGTTGGGACCTGGGGCGCAAACCCAGGTCCTTGTGCACTGTAATATGTGCGCTCAACCAGGTTCACCACCATCCGGCCCCGGATGTTTTTTTAACTTTAACACTTCTTTCAGATATCCTTATTTCATTCCATATTTTAATGTACTCATTTAGATATGAAACATGTTTTTCATATACAGTAATATTTACAGCACCTAAGTTTGGTGTTGATATTATTTATAAATACTGTTAATTTCTAGCAATTTTAACATAACCTACATTATTCCTGTAATACAGTTATGTATGCATTTTTTAAAATAATGGACATTAATATTATATCCAAATATGTCCAGTAATAATACTCTTAATAGAATCTTTCCTCAATCATCATCAAACTTGTGAATAATTATTTGGAATATAAATTTCCCATTGCAGTGCCTGTATATTGGTTTAGCTGAATAGCATATATATATATATATGTGTGTGTGTGTGTGTGTGTGTGTGTGTGTGTATTTTTTTTTTTCTTTTTTACCAGAGCACTGCTTAGCTCTAGCTTATGGTGGTGTGGGTGATTTCAGATAATCTTTCTATACCAATTCAAATGTTTACCCACAGTATATAATAATACCATTCTCTTATTTTATTAATTATATATAAACTGACAGATATTTCAGAATAAAAAATGATAGTTTTAAGGCACTATTGCTTTTATTTAAATTTAATAATTTATTGGAATTAGCAAAGAAAATATTAAAATACAGAATTTAATCATTATTCTCCCATCTATTCTGCTTTTCAGCACTCCTGTTTCCACAATTCATTTTATTTATTAACTGGTGATATACATTACTTTTTGTCCATTTTTATAGATTTGTTTACTTTTCCTCTGTACATACTTTTCCTTTATATTACATATATATATTCATATATATATATATATACATTCATATATAATATAACCTTGCAGTTAGTGTAATCATTTGATCAGAATAAGAAACATACTATAGCTTGTTTCATAATATACTTGACTGTCATTTAATATGAAAGTTTATAAAATGGATGGGGTTTGTAGTCAACAATATTTATGTACCTTTCTCATATTTGGGAGCTACTCTCTTCCCTCAATCAGCTTTCTGGTCCTTTTTCCAGACATGACATCATCTTCCCAGATAATAACTTGGATCCACCTGCATATCAGATGTCAGGCTCAGAAAAAAAGAAAAAAAAACTAGTATAGTCACTGGCCCTTTGGAATAAACCTAAAATAGGCCTACTGATTATCAACAAAACAGAGACACCCAATTCATCATCTGAACTATTCCAACCTTTAGGTTCATGATTAATCATCTTTTTTTTTTTTTTGGTTTTATATGCTAACTCTTATTTCAGCCACCAGTTTCCAGATGTTACCATGATGCCAACTAGACTTCCCTGGGCAGATGTCCCACCAATGTATCCTGGAGCCCCCCTTCCCCAGAGCCCTGCCCCACTATGGAAAGAAAGAGACAGGCTGGGAGTATGGAAGACCTGTCAAAGCCCATGTTCAGTGGGGAAGCAATTACAGAAGCCAGACCTTCCACCTTTTGCACTCCATAATGACCTTGGGTCCATACTCCCAGAGGGATAAAGAATAGTAAAGATATCAGGGGAGGGGAGGGCATACAGAGTTCTGGTGGTGGGAATTGTGTGGAGTTGGACCCTTCTTATCTTATGGTTTTTGTCACTGTTTCCTTTTTATAAATACAAATTTTAAAAAATAGTTTATTAAGGCATCTCCAGTTTTGTGTGTGTGTGTGTGTGTGTGTGTCAAGTAAGAGCAAATATCGTTGAGAACAACTATAGCAAAAAAAAAAAAAAAAGGCCATCTATGAAATGAAATCTTGAAATTGTATTATTCAATCATGGGTAATCCTTAATTGACTATATATACTATGCTGTTGATATACAGCATCCCCACTGAATCATAATTTCACCCAGTGGTTCAAAGTTAACTTTCATGGTACTCTGAATTACATATTACAGAGAGCTTCTATAAAGAACAAGATTACCTTATAAATAACAAGCCTTTAAATCTTGATAGGAACATTAAAGTCCCTGAAGCACTTTACAAATGTAATTTAATAGTTGCTAAGTGTAAATATATAAATTATGAAGGTTTATGTAAACAATAATACTATTTGAAATAGATTTATTATCTATATCCAAAACTAGTTGTTTTTCATTTTCTTACTAAAACGTCCACTCTTATATATCAGTACACAAGAGAATTTTGATAAGAGCCCCAGGATTATCACTGGGGCTCAGTGCCTGCACTACAAATCCACTGCTCCTGTAGCTTTTTTTTTTTTTTGATATGACAATGAGAAATTGAGAGGGAAGACACAGAGAGGGAGAGAGAATCTGCTTTACCTCATGGACCTCCCTGAAGGTGGGTGATAAAACCGTTTTTAAGTGACAAAACTTCCAGAGGTACATTAAATTTACAAAAGAAAATGTATTGTGAACAAAAAAATAATGGTACAACCTGTTGAGATTTTTTACTTTTGAAATTGTACTCACTTTTTTAGAAGATACAGGACAACTACTACTCTTAGTTAAGTGTTGGCATTCTGATATTTGATCACTTTTCAAACACCATTATTTTAGAGAGCTTAAGATAGCTAATATTACACACAAACACAATTTAAACAGCAGTATTTACTATAATTTACAACTCATGTTAGCGGCTCCAGATTTACTTAATGTGTGTGTGTGTGTGTGCCTATGCATATGTGTATGTGTCCATATACATGCTCCTGAATTTCAAGAGATCTAACAATCCTCCTCTCTGCCATTGATATGATTCTTTTATAGCTTATTACTTTTTTTGATTTAACTAAACCTATCTTAAATCACTTTTTAGAATACTTCAATGCTTTGTCTTTTTGTAGTACTTCCACATCTTTCATATGTTTTGATACAATTATAATTTTATTTGATCCTTTGATCTACTAACATGTTTAATATGCTATAATGTGCATGTATTGAATATCTACTACAGTATGAACATTAAATTAATTGTTCTGATATTATAAAGATGAGTAAGACCATCATTACTGTTAATTTCACAAGATAATAGCCAAACAGAAAATCACATATTAATGATGAATTAAATATAAGTTATAAGTGCCAAGACCAGACAGAACTAATTAATTAATCACAGATGGCTTAGACATATTTAAATGCAACCTTTACATTTATTTATTATCTATTGGATAATGACAGAAATAGAGAAGAAAGAGGGAGGTAGAGGGGGAAAGAGATAATGAGATGGACCTGTACTGCTTCATCATTTGTAAAACTTTCCCCCTGAAGGTGAGGACCTAGGGTTTGAACCTTGGTCCTTACACATTATTAACATATGTGTTCAACCAAGTGCACTGCCACCCAGCCCCCAACATATTTAATATTGTCCTAGTTAAAAAACAAAAAAGGTAAATAAAACTATTTATAGTTTGAAACATTGAAGAAATATTCTAGATTTATGCTAACCCTCACAAAATTTGATCAACTAAGTCAATTCTATAAAAAAAAAGATCAACTTTCAATATGATATGATATCAAGTTGAAGTTGTCAAGAAGAAAAAAAAGCAAATTTCTATTTCAAACTTTGTGAGGAACATATCCCATTATATACGAGAGAGAGAGAGAGAGAGAGAGAGAGAGAGAGAAAGAGAGAGATTGTTTGACCAAAGTTCCCTTCAAAGTTTTATACACTCACTATAATCAGATTTTATAAATTTGCTGCTAGTACTACATTAGTACACATAGCAAACTGATCACTGGATTTCCCAGAGTATATAAAATGAACCAAAGTGAACAGAATATCATTATACTATAAAATGCAGGGGTAAAATCTGTCAAAAACAGAGTTGCATATATAAGTATCAAAATGAAACCACTGCCTAAGACATTAGCAATCTAACACATCATCATGAAAAAGAAATTATAAATACAAATGCTCTAAGCAACTAATAGATCTAGACATAGAGTGCATGGTATACCACATCACTAAAACCAAAATTAATGGAGCTAGGTGGTATTGCATAGGGTTAAGCGCACACGGCACAAAGCTCAAGGGCTGGCTGAAGGATCCAGGTTCAAGACCCTGGCTTGTCATCCACAGGAGGCCCCTTCACAAGGGGTGAAGCAGGTCTGCAGGGGTTTATCTTTCTCTCCCTTTCTCTGTCTTCCCCTGCTCTCTCCATTTCTCTCTGGCCTATCCAACAATTAACAATGACAGCAAGAACAACAACGATAAACAACAAGGGCAACAAAAGGAGAAAAATAACCTCCAGGAGCACTGGATATGTAGTGTGGGTACCAAGCCCTAGCAATAACCCTGGAGGTAAATAAATAACTAAGTAAATAAACAAACAAAATTAGTGATGCTGACTCCATAAAGATAGCAACACTATTAAACTCACTTTCATTGATTCCAGTTTCACCCTTTTTTTTTTTAATTTTTTCCCTTTTGTTGCCCTTGTTGTTTTATTGTTGTAGTTAATATAGTTGTTATTGATACCATTGGTGTTGGATAGGACAGAGAGAAATGGAGAGAGGAGGGGAAGACAGAGGGGGGAGAGAAATATTGACACCTGCAGAGCTGCTTCACTGCCTATGAAGCAACTCTCCTTTTATTTTTTTAAATTTCTTTATTGGGTAATTACTGTTTTACATTCAAGAGTAAATACAATAGTTTGTACATGCATAACATTTCTCAGTTTTTCCATATAACAATAAACCCCCTACAAATTCCTCGGTCATCCTTTTTTGGACCTGCTTTCTCCCCACACCCCCACCCAACCCAGAGTCTTTTACTTTGGTGCAACATGCCAATTCCAGTTCAGGTTCTACCTGTTTTTCTCTTCTGATCTTGTTTTTCAACTTCCGCCTGAGAGTGAGATCATCCTATATTCATCCTTCTATTTCTGACTTATTTCACTTAACATGAACTTTTCAAGATTGGCTAAAAACAGTGAAGTCTCCATTTTTTATAGCTGAGTAGTATTCCATTGTGTATATATACCACAACTTGCTCAGCCACTCATCTATCGTTGGACATCTGGGTTGCTTCCAGGTTTTGGTTATTACAGATTGTGCTACTAAGAACATATGTGTACACAGATCTTTTTGGATGTGTGTGTTGTTGTGTTCCTTAGGATATATCCCCAGGAGATGAATTGCAGGAACATAGGGTAGGTCCATTTCTAGCCTTCTGAAAGTTCTCCAGATTGTTCTCCACAGAGGTTGGAACAATTTACGTTCCTACCAGCCGTGCAGGAAGATTCTTTTGAGACTATAACCTCTCCAGCATTTGCTGCTGTTACCTTTTCTGATGTATGACATTCTCACAGGAGTGAAGTGGTGTCTCACTGTTGTCTTTATTTGCACTTCTCTGACAATCAAAGACTTGGAACATTTTTTTCATGTGTTTCTTGGCGTTTTAGATCTCTTCTGTGGTGAATATTCTGTCCATGCCCTCCCCCAATTTTTGATTGGGGTTATCTGTTTTCTTGTTGTTGAGTTTGGCAAGCTTTTTATATAGTTTGGTTATTAGTCTCTTATCTTATGTATGACAGGTAAAGATCTCCCATTCTGTGAGGGGTATCTTGGTTTGGGTAGTGGTTTCTTTTGCTGTGTAGAAGCTTTTTAATCTGTTGTACTCCCATAGGTTTTTGCTTGCCTTAGTCTTCTTTCTGATTGGATTCGTTCCATTATAGATGTCTTTTAAAATTTATGCGGAAAAGGGTTCTGCCAGTATTCTCCTCTAAGTAGGTGATAGTTTCTGGTATAACATCCAAGTCCTTGATCCACTTGGAATTTACTTTTGTATTTGGTGAAATATAATAGTTCAGTTTCATTATTCTGCATGTTTCAACTCACTTTCTCCAAGACCATTTGTTGGAGAGACTCTGCTTTGCCCATTTAATAGTCTCAGCACATTTGTCAAATATTAGATGTCCATAGATGTGAGGGCTTACTTCTGTGTTCTCAATTCTATTCCACTGGTCAGTGTGTCTATTCATGTTCCAGTACCAAGCAGTTTTGATGATAATGGCCCTACAATATAATTTGAGGTCTGAGAGTGTGATGCCTCCAGTTCTGTTCTTTCTTCTAAAGATTGTTTTGGCAATTATAGGTCTCTTCTGGTTCCAGATAAAAATTTTAGCATTTCTTGTATTATCCTAAAAAAAATGGTTGGGATCTTGATGGGGATAACACTGAATTTGTACATGGCTCTGAGTAGTATATTCATTTTTTTAAATTTATCTATTTATTTATTTAATTTTTTAAATATATTTTTATTTTATTTTATTTATTTATTCCCTTTTGTTGCACTTGTTGTTTTATTGTTGTAGTTATTATTGTTGTTGTTGTTGTTGGATAGGACAGAGAGAAATGGAGAGAGGAGGGGAAGACAGAGAGGAGGAGAGAAAGATAGACGCCTGCAGAGCACTTCATAGCCTGTGAAGCGACTCCCCTGCAGGTGGGGAGCCGGTGTTTGAACCGGGATCCTTATGCCAGTCCTTGTGCTTTGCGCCACCTGCACTTAACCCGCAGCACTACAGCCCGACTCCCAAGTATATTCATTTTGATGATGTTACTTCTTCCAACCCATGAACCGAATATCTTTCCACATCTTTGTGTCTTTTTCTATTTCCTTGATGAGAGAATCATAATTTTCAGTATACAAGTCTTTCACTTATTTGGTTAGGCTTATTCCTAGATATTTTATTGTTTTTGCTATTATAGTCAAAGGATTTGATTTCTGGATTTCAATTTCTCCTAACTTAGTGTTTGCATAGAGGAATGCCACTGACTTTTTTTTAAATTATTTTTATTTAAGAAAGGATTAATTAATAAAACCATAGGGTAGGAGGGGTACAACTCCACACAATTCCCACCACCCAATCTCCATATCCCACCCCCTCTGTTGATAGCTTTCCCATTCTCTATCCCTCTGGGAGCATGGACCCAGGGTCATTGAGGGTTGCAGAAGGTAGAAGGTCTGGCTTCTGTAATTGCTTCCCCGCTGAACATGGGCGTTGACTGGTAGGTCCATACTCCCAGTCTGCCTCTCTCTTTCCCCAGTAAGGTGTGTCACTGGGGAAGCTGAGCTCCAGGACACATTGGTGGGGTCTTCAATCCAGGGAAGCCTAGCCAGCATACTGATGGCATCTGGAACCTGGTGATTGAAAAGAGAGTTAACATACGAAGCCAAACAATTTGTTGAGTAATCATGGATCCCAAGCTTGGAATAGTGGAGAGGAAGTGTTAGGGAGGTACTCACTGCAAACTCTAGTGTACTTCTGCTTTCGGGTATATATTTTGCAGTAGTTTATGGATACGTGTGAACATAAGCTCTCTCTCACAGAAACTGGTGTATATCTAGGTTATGGGACTTTGTTAGAAAGTGAACTACCTGAGATGAAATTAGAGTATACTATAAAAGGAAAGGTCTCACCCGAGTAATGAAGTTGAAGGGTTGTCATTCCACACGTGAAGTCTCTGGATACAGTCTGAGGTGAAGCATATTGAGGTGGCAATCGTTGCTTTGGTTAGGTTGTGATCGGCGGATGCAATATTATTTGGTTTGGATTGGGAGATGCATACGGGAAAGTGGGCCCTATCCAAGGGTTCCAGGACTGGGGGAAGTAGGGGCTCTATAGTGGAGATGTGATGTTCCTGCTGTCTTAGGGTTCAAAAAGACAATCGATAGTTAATGTTATCATCACATTATTTGGTAATTGGGTTAACTTTGAAAAGTCCTTTTGTTATGGTTTGCTGTACAGTATCCAGTATCTTGTATATAGCTGTGCTATTGGATGCTTCTAATCTACTTGGTCTAGGCTTTTGAGAGAGTCCGCATATCAAATACACAGCCTATATATTAAAAAGATTCAGTTTGTGTTTTGAAAAACTTCGAGACATACAATTAATTTTCCCCCTCTCATATTAATTAACTACTGATTTATATGTCTACATTTTGCTAGGAATGTACATAAACACCATTCCCACCAGCAAAAGACTGTGACCCATCCCTCCCATCCACTCCCACCCTCCACTGGCCCAGGAAGCTGCATGTCTACCCCTCACCACAGGGCTTTTACTTTGGTGCCCTACTTAGAATTTGGTCAGGTCCTGCTTTTAGTTTCCCTTTCAGATCTTCTTAGTCAGCTTCTGTTGATGAGTGGGATCATCCCATACTCATCTTTATCTTTCTGACTTTGCTCACTTAACATAATACCTTCTAGCTCTGTCCAAGATGGGTCAGCAAAGGTGGGTTCATTGTTCTTGATAGCTGCATAGTATTCCATTGTGTATATATACCACATCTTTCTCAGCCACTCATCTGGTGTTGGGCACCTGGGTTGCTTCTAGGTTTTAGCTATTATGAATTGTGCTGCTATGAACATAGGAGTACACACCTCTTTTTGGTTGGGTGTTATGGAGTCCTTGGGGTATAACCCCAGGAGAGGAATTACTGGATCATATGGAAGGTCCATGTCTAGCCTTCTGAGAGTTTTCCAGACTGCTCTACACAGAGGCTGGACCAATTTACATTCCCACCAGCAATGTAAAAGGGTTCCTCTGTCCCCACAACCTCTCCAGCATTTGTTGCTGCTGTCCTTTTTGATATATGCCATTCTTACAGGAGTGAGGTGGTATCTTAGTGTTGTCTTAATTTGCATTTCTCTGACAATCAGTGACCTAGAGCAGTTTTTCATATGTTTGTTAGCCTTTTGGACCTCCTCTGAGGTGAATGTTTTGTTCCTATCCTCTGCCCATTTTTGGATGGGGTCATTTGCTTTTTTGGTGCTAAGTTTGCTGAGCTCTTTATATATTTTGGTGATTAGTTTCTTGTCTGATGTATGGCATGTGAAGATCTTCTCCCATTCTGTGAGAGGTCTCTCTGTTTGTTTAAAAGTTTCTTTGGATGTGAAGAAGCTTTTCAATTTGATGTAGTCCCATTGGTTTATTTCTGCTTTAGTCTTCCTTGCAATTGGGTTTGATTCATCAAATATGTCCTTGAGGTATAGGTGGGAAAGTGTTTTACCAACGTTTTCCTCTAAGTATTTGATTGTTTCTGGTCTGACATCTAGGTCTTTGGTCCATTTGCAGTTGATTTTTGTTTCTGGTGAGATAAAGTGGTTCAATTTCATTCTTCTGCATGTTACAACCCAGTTTTCCCAGCACCATTTATTGAAGAGAGCCTCCTTTATCCTTTTAATACTTTGGGCCCCCTTATCAAAGATTAGATGTCCATAGGTGTGGGGATTTATTTCTGGGATTTCAATTCTGTTCCACTGGTCTGTATGCCTATTTTTATTCCAGTACCGTGCTGTTTTGATGATGATGGCTTTATAATATAGTTTAAGGTCTGGGAGTGTGATGCCTCCATTTCTGTTTCTTTTCCTTAAAATGGTTTTGGCAATTCTAGGTGTTTTCAGGTTCCACATAAATGATTGTAGTGTTTGTTCTATTCTCTTAAAGAAGTGTGATGGAACTTTGATGGTATTGCATTATATTTGTATATGACTCTGGGGAGGATATTCATTTTGATGATATTTATTCTTCCAATCCATGAGCATCGGGTATCTTTCCATTTCTTGGTATCAGTTTCTATTTTCTTGAGTAGCGACTCATAGTTTTCAGTATATAAATCTTTCACTACTTTGGTCAACTTTATTCCTAGGTATTTGATTGATTTTGCTGAAACAGTAAATGGGAGTGATTTCTGGATGTCTTCTTCTTCAGACTTAGTGTTTGCGTAAAGAAATTCCACTGATTTTTGTACATTGATTTTGTAGCCTCATACTTTGCTATATTGCCCAATAACTTCCGGTAGTTTTCTGCTGGATTCTTTAGGTTTTTCTAGTATACTATCATATCATCTGCAAATAGTGAGAGCTTGACTTCTTCCCTTCCAATCTGTATTCCTTTGATTCCTTTCTCTTTTCTGATTGCTATGGCAAGAACTTCCAATACTATGATAAAGAGTAATGGTGACAGTGGACAGCCCTGTCTTTCCCCGATCTGAGGGGGAATGCTTTCAGCTTCTGTCCAGTGAGTATGATGTTAGCTTTAGGTTTGCTATATATAGACTCCACTATCTTGAGAAATTCCTAATCTATTCCCATTTTTTGTAGAGTTTTGAGCATGAATGGGTGTTGGATTTTGTCAAAGGCTTTCTCTGCATCTATTGAAATAATCATGTGGTTTTTGGCTTTGCTTTTATTGATGTGGTGAATGACATTGATTGACTTACGGATGTTGAACCAGCCCTGCATTCCTGGGATGAATCCCACTTGGTCATGATGAACAATCTTTTTGATATGTTGCTGTATCCGGTTATCCAAGATCTTGTTTAATATTTTGGCATCTACGTACATCAGCAATATTGGTGTGTAGTTTTCCTTTTTTGTTCTGTCCCTATCAGCTTTTAGTATCAGGGTGATGTTGGCTTCATAGAAGTTGGAAAGGAGTATTCCTGTTTCTTCAATCTTATGGAATAGCTTAAGAAGTATGGGTACTAACTGTTTCCTGAAAGTTTTGTAGAATTCAGTTGTGAAGCCATCTGGCCCAGGACTTTTGTTGTTGGGGAGATTCTTAATAACGGTTTTAATTTCTTAGTTTGTGATTGGTGCATTTAGATATTTTAGTTCTTCTTGGTTAATTTTTGGAAGGCATAGGTTTCTAGGAATTTTTCCATTTCTTCCAGATTCTCTAGCTTGGTGGTGTATAGTTCTTTATTGAAGTTTCGCAGGATTCTCTGGATTTCTGTGGTGTCAGTTGTGATATCTCCTCCATCGTTTACAATTCTATTAATTTGAGTCTTCTCTCTTTTTTGTTTGGTGATTCTGGCTAGGGGTTTGTCAATTTTGTTTAATCTTTCAAAGAACCAACATTTGGCTTCATTGATCTTTTGTATGGTTCTTTTATTTTCGATGTTGTTTATTTCTGCTCCAACTTTAGTGATTTCTGTCCTTCTGGTTGCTTTAGGGTTCCTTTGTTCCACTTCTTCTAAGTTCTTGAGGTGTGCAGTAAGGTCCTTCATTTGAGCTTCTTCTTGGTGTTTAATATGTGACTGTATGGCTATAAGTTTCCCTCTCAGTACTGCTTTAGCTGTGTTCCTAATATTTTGATAGGTTGTGTCTTCATTTTCATTTTTTTCCAGGAATATTTGAATTTCCTGTTTGAGTGAATATTTGACCCAGTGGTTCTTAAGGAGTATGTTGTTCAGTGTCCAAATTCTGTGACTTTTAATAATTTTTTTTTTTGTTGTTCAATGTTAGTTTTACTCCACTGTGGTCTGAGAAGATACTTGGGATGATTTCAATGCTCTTGAATTTACTGATGTTGTCTTTGTGGGCTAACATATGGTCTACCCTTGAGTATATGTTATGTGGATTTGAAAAGAAGGTGTATTCCAGTTTTTTGTGGTGAAGCAGTCTGAAAATGTCCAAGAGGTCTAGTCTGTCAATCTCTTCATTCAATTTTCTTGTATCTTTATTGGTTCTCTGCTTTGTGGATCTGTCTAAATGTGAGAGTGGGGTATTGAAGTCTCCCACTATTACTGTATTACTATTGATGTATTTTTGAAATTCTTTCAGTAGGTGCTTGATGTATTTAGATGGTCCCTCGTTGGGTGCATAGATGTTAATAACTGTTAAGTCTTCTTGGCTGATTGATCCTCTAATCATTATGTAATGTCCTTGCCTATCTTTTATTACTTTATTTAATTTAAAATATATCGTGTCTGAGATGAGAATGGCTGTTCCTGCCCTTTTTTGTGGTCCATTAGCTTGTATGATAGTTTTCCATCCTTTCACTTTAAGTCAATGTTTATCTTGTTGTGACAGACGGGATTCTTTCAAGCAGCATATGGTTGGATTATGTTTTCTGATCCATCCCCCCACCCTGTGCCTTTTGATGGGTGGGTTTAAGCCATTGACATTTATTGATATTATGGATTTAATGTATTGTAGTACCATTGTTCAAAAAATATATTGTTTGCTCTGATATATTACAAGTATTATAGTGATGTTCTTGTTTATAAGAGGTCTTTTAGAACCTCTTTCATGGCTGGCTTGGTGATGGTTGCCTCCTTTAACTGTTGTTTGTCTAAGAAGGTTTTGATCCCTCCATCCAGTTTGAATGAAAGTCTAGCAGGATATATTATCCTTGGTTGAAACACTTTTTCATTCAGGGCTCCATAGATATCTTGCCATTCTTTCTTGCTTTTAGAGTTTGAGTGGAGAAGTTTACAGATAATATTATGGGTTTTCCCTTGTATGTGACTTTTTGTTTCTCTCTTGCAGCCTTTAGGATCCTTTCTTTATCCTTACTTCTTCTATTTGTGACTATGATGTGTCTTGGTGTCTTCAGGTCTGGGTTGATTCTGTTTGGTACTCTCTGGGCCTCTTGAACCTTGATATCCTTTCTGTTATTCTGGTCTGGGAAGTTTTCTTGTATTATTTCCTCTAGAATGTTTTCTTCCCCTTCCTCTCTTTCTTCTTCTGGCAGGCCAATTATACGAATGTTACTTCTTTTGAGATCATCCCATATGTCTCTGTTGTTGTTTTCAGTGTCTCTCAATCTCTTTTTAAGCCCTTTCACCTCTTTCTTAGTTTTCTCTAACTCATCCTCTGTCTGACTAATTCTGTTTTCTGCTTCTGTTAGTCTGCTTTCCCTTGCCTCAGCTTCTTTCTTCATTACAGCTATTTCAGCTTTCAGTTCTCTAATTGCCTCAAGATAATCAGTATTTTCCTTGGGGTTATCTACTGTTGTTTCCCTAATACTGCCATTCCTTTCCTCTAATGTTGTTTTCATTTCTGTGATTAATAAGTTTATTATTGCTTGCATACTTTTCTTATGTATGGTTACTTCTGGCTGATTTGTAGTTTCTTCTGGGCTCTTGTCTTCATTCATTGGAGTAGCAGTTTTATTTGTTTTTGATCTACCCATTTTTTTATGCATTTCTTTTTTTTTATGCTCTGTTGTTCCTCAGTTGTTGTGTTTTGAGTACAAGCAACACTGTACTAAATACCTTTATGACAATTGCACTCACCAACCTCAGGAATTACAGTAGTAACTGAAGCAAGTATTGAAGTAGTTTAATTGTTACCAGTTAGCCAAACAATTTCTCCAGTCCGTGAATAAATAGTAACCAAATCCCAGTGAAGAAGAAAGAGAAAAGAAAGAAAGGATTGCAAGAATAGACATGTTTGCAAATCTTCTATCCACTGTATATTCTAGGGGTAACAAAAGGGGAAAGGGAACTAGAGCAGAGATACACACATAGAGAGTCCACTCTGAGTCAGATTTCTTCCCCGAAATAATTCACAATTTCAGAAAGGTAAAGAAGAAGGAAGAAGTGTATAACAAGATAAAAAAAAAAAAAAGAGGCAATAGAGAGAAAAGGGAAAAGATAAGAAAAAGAGCTGTAATTAAAGAGCAGTGAAAGGAAATTCCCAAATGTGTATCAGTGAATTCAAAAAGCACAC
Source organism: Erinaceus europaeus (assembly GCF_950295315.1). Taxonomy (NCBI): domain Eukaryota; kingdom Metazoa; phylum Chordata; class Mammalia; order Eulipotyphla; family Erinaceidae; genus Erinaceus; species Erinaceus europaeus. The sequence continues at coordinate 102,028,719 of NC_080166.1, forward strand.
TGTTTGGTGGTGTGGGGGCTGGGGGTTGTGACTTTGGAAGCTGTAGGATTAAGGAAGAAAGGATGACAAGAATGAGAAAAAGAAAAAAAAGAGAGAGAGAAAAGGAAAAGATAAGAAAAAGAACAGTCATAAAAGGGGAGTGAAAGGAAGGGTTTTTATGTATTGATTTTTAATTATTTAATTATCTATGTGGGGTGAGGTGGGGGGGATTGGCTACTTAGAAAGAAAAAAGGCCAGAGGTTTCAGAAGGATATAGTCTTAGAATTAATGATACTCCCTGGTGGGACAGGAATTTGGTAAAGAAAAGGAGCTCCTAGCAGGGGATCCTGCTAGGAGCTGGTCCCCAGGGACTGGTTATGGGGGGGGGGGGGCTGGGGAAGGAGGTATGCTTAGAAATTAAAAGGAAGAAAAAAATTTTCCCCCTTTTTTCCTACTCTAATTCTTAACCCAAATTAAGTTATAGTCACCTTCTTGATGTCACCGCTAGGACCCCTTATTGGCTGGCCTACTAAAGGCAGAAAATTCTACCGTTTCCAGGAGATGTGGTAAGAGCTCAGCCACTAGCAGCTTCTCAGTCCGCCATCTTACCCATGTTGCCACTGACTTTTGAATGTTAATTTTGTAGCCTGACACATTTTGAATGTTAGTTTTGTAGTCCGACACCTTACTGTATTGCCGGATAATTTCCAAAAGCTTCTTGCTGGATTCCTTAGGTTTTTCTATGTATACTAGCATGTCATCTGCGAATAGGGAGAGTTTGACTTCTCTTCTGATCTGTGTGACTTTAATTCTTTGCTCCTGCCTTATTGCTATGGCAAGAACTTCTAACACTATGTTGAATAGTAATGGTGATAGTGGGCAGTCCTGTCCAGTACCTGATCTGAGGGGAAATGCTTCCAGTTTTACCATTGAGTGTGATATTGGTTGTATGTTTGATATATGTAGACTCCACTCTCTTTAGGAATTTTCCATCTATTCCCATTTTGTGTAGTGTTTTGATCATAAAGGGATGTTGTATATTGTAAAAGGTTTTCTCTGCATCTATTGATATGACCATGTGGTTTTTGGTCTTGCATTTATTGATGTGGTGGATTACATTGATTGATTTACATATATTAAACCAACCTTACATGCCTGGGGTAAACCCCACTTGGTCATGATGAACAACCTTTTTATTATACTGCTGTATCCAGTTGGTAGAATTTTGTTCAATATTTTAGCATCTATGTTCTTCAGAGATATTGGTCTGTGGTTTTCTTTTTGTGATTGTGTCCTTGGCTGCTTTTGGTATCAAAGTGATGTTGGGTTCATAGAAGCTGGAAGGGAGTATTCCTAGTGTCTTCACTATTCTGGAATACTTTTAAAAGTAGTGACAGTAGTTATTTTTTTAAGGTTTTCTAGAATTCGTTTGTAAAACCATTTGGTCCAGGACTTTTATTTTTGTGAAGATTTATGATAACTGTTTCAATTTCATTAGCTGTGATGGGCCTGTTCATGTTGTCTGCTTCCTCTTTACTTAGTTTTGGAAGTTGATAGGTATCTAAGAAATCGTCCATTTCTTCCAGGTTCTCTAACCTGGTGGCATAGTTGTTCATAGAAGCCTCCCATGATATGTTGACTTTCTGTGTTGTCTGTTGTGATATCTCCTCTTTCATATACTATCTGATTTATTTGGGTCTTCTCCCTTTTTTGTATTGTGAGTCTGGCAAAAGGTTTGTTGATTTTGTTCACTCTTTCAAAGAACAAACATTTACTTTCATTGATCTTTTGTATAGTTTTCTTATTTTCAATATTATTGACTTCTGCCCTAATTTTACTTATTTCTATCCTTCTGGTTGCTTTTGGGTTCTTTTGTTCTTATTCTTCTAGATCTTTAAGATGTGCAATGAGGCTATTTATTTATGCTTTTCTTGTTTACTAATGTGTGCTTGTATGGCTATGAACTTCCCTCTCAGTAATGCCTTAGCTGTGTCCCAAATATTTTGATAGCATGTGTCTTCATTTTCATTGAACTCTTGAAACATTTTGATTTCTTCCTTTTTTTTCTCCTCTTTGACCCAGTAGTTGTTAAGTAGTGAGTGTACTGTTGAGCTTCCACATTTTGGGACTATTACTAATCTTTTGTTGATTGTTAAGGGTTAGTTTAATTCCACTGTGGTCTGAGAAGATGCTTGGGATGAATTTGTTGCTCTTGAATTTGCTGAAGCTGTCTTTGTGGCCTAATATATGTTTTACCATGTAGAATGACTCATGTGGACTTGAGTAGAATGTGCATTCCAGTTTCTTGGGATGAATTACTCTGAAAACGTCCAATAGTTCTAGTTTATCTATTTCCTCAGTTAGCTTTCTCATGTCTTTATTGATTTACTTCCTGGATGATATGTCAATTTGAGAGAGTGGGGTGGTGAAGTCCCCTACTATGACTGTGTTGTTGTTAATATATTGTTGTAGGAGACGTTTGATGTATTTAGATGGTTTCTCATTGGGTGCATAGATGTTAATAATTGTTAAGTCCTCTTGATTGACTGATCCACTGAGCATTAAGTAGTGTCCATCCCCACTCTTTTTTACTTTTATTGATTTTAAAATCTATCATGTCAGATATGAGAATAGCTGTTCCTGCCCTTTTTTGTGGTCTATTGGCTTGTATGATAGTTTTCTATCCTGTAGACAACGTATTGTTGAGTTGTGCTTTCTGATCCTCTTCCTACTCTGTGCCTTTTAAGCAATGAAGTCAGGCCATTGCCATTTATTCATATCAAAGATTGAAGTTATTTTAATGCCATTCTTGTAGAGTTTTAGAGTGTTCTGATATATGGCCTATTTATGGTGGCCTGACTGTTTATAGGAGACCTTTCAGAACTTCTTGCAGGGCAGGCTTGGTGATAGTTGATTCTTTCAACTGTTGCTTGTCTGAGAAGGTTTTTATGCCTCCATCTAGTCTGAATGACAGTCTAGCAGGATACAGTAGTCTTGTTTGAAAGCCTTTCTCATGGAGCACTCGATAGATATCTTGCCATTCTCTTCTGACCTGCAGTGTTTGTGTGGAGAAGTCTGCTACTAATCTTATGGATTTTCCTCTGTAGACTGATTCTCACAATATGAATTTATCACATATTTTAAAGAAAACCACTCTAGTTCCACACATGTTCTAAAGTTATCCTAAGATATAATTATATAATATTGATTTTAATCTTAGACTCTTTTATATTATAAAACATATTTAAAATATCCTACTGCAAACACTCTTGGATTTCCCATAGTTGTTATGTATTTAGCACAGCATAGTAGGGTTGAGGGGGCCCCAAACTTAATATATAATAATTGTCATCTAATTCCTCACTTAATAAAATTCACTTATAATTATTTTTTTAAATAGTTTTATTTGCACCTCACTACAATTTTTCAAAAAAAAAATCAACCCTAACAAGTTAGAGTATCTCTATCTATAGTATTGTTCACAATTGTTTATGGTTCCTAATGTTTAATGCCATTGAACAATAGCAAATGATTACCAAATATTTTTCATCTGTGAATATTTGCACAGCTAAGCAACTACCACATAGATCCAGACCAGACAATTTCAAAGTAAAGAAAAGCCTTCATCATCAAAGCCTATGATGGATATTTGACTGCTTTCTTGTTACTTTCCTCAATTAATTTCGTGAAATTCAGAAAGAGAAAGACAACTTAAGAGAAAAAAATACAGGATCTAATGCTATATTAAAAAATGCAAGCTTCTCTGTTCTATAAAGTATAACATACTATAATCATTGCGAACAAAATTGAAATTAGGATGATACCCATGTTTATAAATATTGTGATAAACAAAACCATAAAGTCTGGGGAAGAAAGCACAATGGTTATACAAAAAGACTTTCATGCCAAAATTCTCAGATTCAGTTCTTCACAAGCATGTTAGCCAGAGCTGAGTATTGCTACAGTACCTCAGTAAAATAAGAAAAAAAAAATGCATATGAATACGCATACCTACAAAAATAATTCTAAAAAAAATAAAACAGAACTAGGAAAAAATATAAGGATGGTCAGGAATAGTCCTTTGAATTTTATTTCTTCTTTCAGTTTCTCTTTAACAACGGAACCCAGTTATAAAACTTTATAACAAATTTCTCAAAATTCAGTGTAAAAACAAGTTGAGTCCATAGCCCTTGTTTCTGTTTAAGCAAAGAGTTTCACATTTGATTCATTGCTTATAGTGAACAAGCTTTGTACTGGAACATAAATAGACACACTAACCAGTGGAATAAAATTGAGAGCCCAGAAGTAAGCCTCCACACCTATGGACATCTAATCTTTAACAAAAGTGCCCAGACTTTTAAATGGTGAAAGGGAGAGTCTCTTCAACAAATAGTGTTGGCAAAAATGGATTGAAATTATCTTGTCAGTGCCAATTTTTTAAACATAAATATTTCATTTTCTGCTCAGCTCTGGCATATGGTGGTGCTAGAAGTTGAATCTGGGATCTCAGAACCTCAGGCATGGAAGTTGTTTGCATAACCATTATGCTGCCAAAACAACCCTCAATGACAATTTTTTAAAGTCAACATTTAAGCCTTATTTTTGTCCTTTTAATTTAAATTATTTATAGGCATCCTTATTTTTTTGGACCCTATATCCAGTACAACAATACTATTGCAAAACAATTGCCATGTCACTGCTACTTTCTCATCTAAGTAGTACCCAGTACCCATTATATCACAAATTGCTTTCAAAAAGTGGTATTCTCGTTTTCTTTTTTGTTTCTAAGTAACTGGAACTATTCTCTTTGTTATCAAAACCTTCCTTTCTTCCCACTCAACCTGACCCCACATAAAGCAGCTTTCACCTACTGTGTTACGCTAAGACATCTGTAACTGCTTTGCTCAGTTCTGCTTTTCTTCTTCAAGTTTGCCTTTGTTCTAGACATAATCAGTCACACCCTCCTATTCTGCTTCCCATTCCTCCATTATCTCCTTCTTCATCTCTCATTTTCTATTGAACTTAACTAACCCTTAGAGACAGAAAAAAAAAATCAACAGATTTCCAATGTAGCACTGTAGTTAAAAATGGTAAACTTACACATTGCCTTAAAAAAAATATGTGAAAGCAAGTTCACACAAGAATAAGACAATAATGTTTACATGGAAATGATACTACTTAACCTGAAAAAAACACATGTGACATCTTTCTAACCAATGGTATTCTGATTAAACAAATAAACAAAACAAACAAAAAAAAACTCAAAACACTACGAAAATGATATGTGCTTTCTTGATTTCATATTTTAGGTTTTTCTTTTTAAGATTTATTTATATGAAAGAACAAATGAAAGAAGAGATTATCAGAGCACTGCTTAGTTCTAACACAAAGTAGATTTAGTCTTCTGGTGTCTCAGACATGTAATTTTGTACTTTAAACATAGTGAGCTACTATCCTAATCATCAATTTTATATTACAGTAGAAAACTTACCTTATAAGCATTAATTGGAATTTGAATATGTAAGCCAAATTCCTGTAAAGATCCACTTGTGGAGTTTTAAAGTAATACTATATTTATCATGCAAATATTACCTCTATAGTAAGGTAAGAGAATTATTCTTCATATTTAGATTTAACTAGGTAAATTTTACTTTTGTGGTTATTCTTGAATATTTTGGTAGCTATCACCTCCAAGAAACTATAGATCTATTAATATTAATTATATACAGAAAAACACCTTCAAGAAACATTGTTTGTATTAAAAACTATGTGTTGTTATAAATGAATTCAAATGACTTGAATTCTTACATTGCAAGTAAGGCTATATTTAAGCACTAAGTCTCAGTATGTTGGGAACCATTTAATTTATTAAATGTGCTTTTAGCTCATAAATACATATGGGTTGAGCTGAGTTTAATATATTAAAACCATAAGATCCCAGTACTTCAAAATGTAGCATTATTTGAAAATAGTATTGTTGGGGTTTGGGTGGTAGCGCAGTAGGTTAAGTACATGAAGCAAAGTGCAAGGACCAGCATAAGGATCCGGGTTTGAGCCCCCGGCTCCCCACCTATAGGAGATCACTTCAGGAGCAGTGAGGCAATGTCTGCAGATGTCTATCTTTCTCTCCCCCTCACTGTCTCCCCTCCCCTCTCCATTTCTCTCTGTCCTATCCAACAATGATGACAACAACAACAATAATAATGACAAGAGCAACAAAAGGGGAGAAAAAGCAAATAAAAACATAGTTTTGTTACATATATCATTAGTTAAGATAAGTCACACTGGAGTAGAGGAGACTCTAGATTGAGTGAGAACAGCATCCACTAAAAAAGGACATTTGTGGATACAAACTTGTAAACACTATTTGAAGAATTCAAAGATAAGGGTGACACAACAGAAATCTAGGAAGGGCCAAGTTTACTAGAAAGCCATAGATGCTGAAATAATGAACTAGAAAGCATTCTCCATCATAACCCTTAAATGGATGATTTTTTTTTCAGGAATAAAAATCATTAATCTTAATCACTATTTTATTTATTTATTCTTGCTTCCAGGGTTGTTGCTGGGGCTCTATGCCTGCACTATGAATCCATTGCCCTTGGAAGCTATTTTCCTCCCCTTTATTTGCCTTGTTGTTTATTATTGTTATTATTATTGCTGTTATCACTGCTGTTGTTGTTGGATAGGTCAGAGAGAAATCGAGAGAGGGGAGGAAGATATAGGGGGGAGAGAAAGACACCTGCAAACCTGCATTAGCACTTGTGAGGCGACCCACAATGAGGATGAAGCTCCAGCCAGGATCTTTAAGATGGTCCTTGAGTTTCACACCATGTGCCCTTAACTTGCTACTCTACCGCCCTGCCCTCTGTAATTTATTTTTATATGAGAGAGACCAGAGCACCACACAATCAGGTATATACAATCCTGTTACGACCGACAACTTAGCAAACATAGATGAACAATTACAATGACCAGTCACTCTCCTAACACTTTTTCACTATCTCACTTTAATATGGAAGATTTACTTTCTCTGTTTCAAATTTTAAAAAAGTTAAATTCCTTCTCTCTATTTTACTAATCTTGTACAAATTCTTACTTTGTAGGTTTAACTTTGATGCATTTTTTTTCATGAACAAAGCTACCATTTGTGGAACTTTGTTAGAACAACCCTACCAATCTAAAAGACCAAGTATTATCTGCTGAGTACATAATATGTTAACAAGGCTTCAAGTTTCAAAAGCTAAATGTACTAAGAATCAACTCAGTAATAGCGGGAGTTCTATCTGTAGAATTTTGTAGCTAATTACATGTATTTATGAAACAGTTTTGGCAGCTTTAAATAGTCATTGGTACAAATTGACCCATCAACTGCATGGTAATAGCGAAATGTGCAGGAGGTACAAAATGTACAGCATTTGGGGCTGAGCATTTATAGCTCAAAATAATAGTCACATCCATGTATGTACATATGCATATGCCCAGATGTATATGTAATATGTATACACATGTATACATACGTTTATATAAGCATACACGTAAACATTCTAATCATATTGCTAAATGTAGAATTCCAAGTTTTTGTATAGACACAGGAGATACTAATATTAAATTAATGAAAAACTTTACTGAATAATAACTGGTTGTTGACAGTTTTTCACTTTCATTAGGATTTGTTATTCAAGCGACCTTCAGATATTTTTTTAAGATCTTCATCTGGACCAGAAAAACAGCTCACTTAAATAATGTGTCCACTCTGTTATGCATATAACCAGCCTGGCACCCCCAACACTGAAGGAAGTTCTTATATTGGTACTGTCTTTCCCTTGCTCCTTTGCTCTCTCTGTCTCTGCAATCACTAAATCAATCATTGTTTGCTTCGAGTGGTGAATCCCTGGTGATAACCCAAAATAACTTCAATTATTTAATTCCTTCAGGAATACCAGAGACAGAATAAAGTCAGTGCATACAATTCATTTCTTTAGAAGCTTTCTACAGCCTCAGATCACAGCTTCCTACCATGTTCTTTTTTGCTGGCTTGTTTGTTTGGTTTCTAGGACCTTATTTTAAAATGTTTTGTTTTCTTTCTTCTTCATTTTTTCCCTCTACAATCTTTTAAGGCAATTCCAAAATCTACTAGTGGTTATAAGCTTATGGGACAGGAAAAAAATTCAGACTTTATTTATAGAAGTGCCAGGGATTTTCATTAGTTATTTAATACTTAATATTAGTTATTTAATATAGATTTACAAATATGAGATACCAGAGGCATAATTCCACACTATTCCTATCACCAGAGTTCTGTTCCATCCATTGGAAACTGCAGTAGTTACACCAAGGTCACAGATATGGGTTGACTATTATTTCTATACATAAATAAATATATATATATATATATATATATATATATATATATATATATACGTATATATGTGATAATTTAACAAGGCATAAAGTTTCAAAAGCTAAATGTACTAAGAATCAACTCAGTAATAGCGGGAGTTCTATCTGTAGAATTTTGTAGCTGATTACATGTATTAATATATATTCCTGTCATCTCCTCCTTTGTAAGCCATATCTACACCTGTTATTACTACCAAATGCCTTTGCTTTCTTCCTCTTCTCTCTTCAGCTCCTGATTGAATTGAGGTCATCTTCCCATAACATTTTTCCCCCTCTGGGAGTATGGACCAAAATTCTTTATGGGAGGCAGATAATGGGCTGGCTTCTGTAATTGTTTCTCTGTTGCACATGGGTGTTGACAGTTCTATCTATACTCCCAGCCTGTTTCTATCTTTCCCTTGTAGGGTAGTGCTATGGTTCTAGAACACATCAGTGAGGATTTCTGCACTGGGAAGTCAAGATGGGATTATTTGCAACTTGCATCTGCAACTTGGTGGCAGAAGTTGTATGATATAAAGCAGGACAAAATGTTTAATAGACAAAAACCATACAGTAGAAATAGACAGGTGAAAATAGGGATCTTATGGTGGAAAGAAGCCAAGAAGTTTAGGGGTTGATGACTTCAGTAATTTTTCCCTGAGTTTGATACCTAACATGCAAGTAGACTGAAAATACTATCTGGGACCATGTCAGAGTTGAGAATAGGGCTAGAATGTTGAATTAGCGCAGGGAGTAACTCCAAAACTTGAGGAAGTATATAAAGATAATTAACTATTTACCCCATAGATCTGATCCAGTGATATATATATATATATATCACAGGAGCTTGTGGAACATCTAATTCCCTATCGATCTAAATTCATAGTTAATAGTCACAGCTGGGAACATTCTAGACTGCACTCATTTCAGGACCAGTCTCCCTCAAGTGGCAAAGTAAGATGACACAACCTCCTTTCAGAAAGTAGGTCAATGCTTTTTGTTGCTATTTTAAGATGTAAATATTTGTCACTTGGCTTCACACATCAACATTTTCAGATTGCTCTGATTTTTTACATTAATTTCATGTGTTATATATGAATCCAAAGTTTCAAGTCTCAAGTTTCACAGGAGACAGACAGTGAGGAAGAAATCAGATCATCATTCTGGTACATATGTACCAGGGATCAAACCAGGAACTCCAGACATGCAATTCCTATTGAGCTATTTACATAGGTCTGCCTTGTGTTATTCAATGTCTTCATTCCCCATTTCTTTACCTGCTACATCTTTGCATATATATAGTCTTAGACACTATATATATATATATTTTTTCCCTCCAGGGTTATTGCTGGACTCGGTGCCTGCACCATGAATCCATCGCTCCTGGAGGCCATTTTTTTCCCTTTTTGTTGCCCTAGTTGTTGCAGCCTCATTGCGGTTATTATTGCCATTGTTGACGTTGCTTTATTGTTGGATAGGACAGAGAGAAATGGAGAGAGGAGGGGAAGACAGAGAGAGAGGGGAGAGAAAGATAGACACCTGCAGACCTGCTTCACCGCCCGTGAAGCGACTCCCCTGCAGGTGGGGAGTCGGGGCTCCAACCGGGATCCTTACGCCGGTCCCTGCGCTTTGCGCCACGTGCGCTTAACCCACTGCGCCACCGCCCGACTCCCACCATATATTTTTTTAAACAGGCTTTCTTTGAATGATATTGGAAGAATGGTCATATCACTATGTTGTGGCTATTCATTTTTCTCCCTTTACTGTTTATCACTGTTTCTATGTGATACACTTTCACTTTCCAACCAAATTCTTAAAGCATAGACTAGGGCAGCTAGTAAGTGTTCAAAAAGTTTGTCTACAGGAATAAACAGAACTATCATTATGATTATTTCCTAAGTAACCTGGACAAGTAAACTTTTTCACTTGTTATAATATGAACTGCTGCTATTAAAGTTGTATTTACACTAATACAACAATCAGGACTTTAACATATGTAGTTTAGAGCCTTGTAGCATCACTAGTAAGTAAGCCATTCATTGTTCTTCCAAGAAGTATTATTTTTTTCCCTCTGCTAACTTCTTAATTGTGTCAGAGTACTAAAAACATGTGTTTATTTTTTTAGAAGTTCTGTTTTCCCATTCTTCCCAGGATTGTTAAAACTTTCAAACTAGTTGCACCTGCTACTTCTGGACTTAAGTGGCAAAAATAAGTTATATTTGGGGGGAGAAAGAATGAGAACAATATGAGAATTCTGTATAGGATGTCATTCAAGTCTTAGATATTTGGTTTGGAGTAGTACAGCCATAGCCTGTTATATTTAAAACCAGGTGTCAAATAGCATCTTAAATTCAGCTCATCCTAACTTTCTTTTTCTGCAGCAGAACCATGTTGTAATTCATTAATTAGCATCATGCACTAATTAAATTACTGAGGATGAGATATCCTCTGGAGTGACATTTCTAAGTAAATCAATGTTCCCAAATATATCCTCTGACTTTCTCACCAAATCACCATTCCTTTACATCTAGGATAACTGGAACTGCTTCTTGACGCTTGTCTTTGCCTTCTCATTTCCACTCCTATAATCCATTCTCCTCACAGCAGTCAGTGTGAAATTTTACCACACAAATCAGATTATGTTATTTTCTTTCTTAAAAACCCTCCAGCAACATTTCATTGCCTCAGAATAAAATCCAAACTTCTTCTCTCAGCTTGAAGGCAGTACTGAGAGGCCCCTACCTTATTTGCCCTCCTAACCTCTTACATGGGCCTCTCTCTCACTAAACTGTAGTTTCTGAACTCCTTCATATCTTTCTTCATGACCCTCAGACTCACAGTTTTTTGTTTGTTTGTTTGTTTTGAATTGTATGGTCTTTGTATCCATTGTTGTCTTATACTTCTATAACAACAACAACAACAATAATAATAAACTAATGCTAAATATTCTAGTTGTCTAATCAGTGCTTACCTCAGCCTAAGGAACATCATGATCCTGTTACCACCTCAGTCATTAAGTTTATAGTGCTTATTCAACCAATAGTACTTACTTACCCAGAAATTAGAATCTATAATCCCTCCACAGCTATATTATACGAGGTGTCACAAAGAAGCTCATCATTTATTCACTCTTTACCTAACACAAAACCAGGTACATAGTAACCTCTCAAGAAATAGTAGTTTATTCATTAATAAAGGAAATAAAGAACAGGCATTGAGACAATTATTAAATAACTAATATCTCACTTTCAGATTTGGTAAATCATCCTTCAACTTTGCATTTTGACTAATGATTAATGATTTTTACTAGTCAGCTCACATCTGTCAGACTCCAGTTATACTACCCAGAATTTTACATAGTTTATACAGGTTAAAATATGTATCACTCAGAATATTCTCATGAACCTGATTTTAATTTATCTTGTTTCTGCTAAGGTGGGCATTTAGACACAAAGTTTAAGTGGTTAGCTCTTAATGTTGCACACCATATGAAGTTAAAATGGAGACTCAAATACCCAAGTGCCACCATTAGTGTAGCAAAATATAGTGGGAACTTTTTCCTACCACAATCAATGTATAATTGTTAATGGTAGATACTGAGTAACTGTGAAATCACAATGTGGGGCTATTATAAACTGTGAAAGTCCATTAAATTATTTATAAGAAGTGAAGTAAAAATTGCTAATTTGGGCCCCAGCAGAGTGAATAGCTCTTCTTAATAATAAACAAGTTATGGGGAGTCGGGCAGTAGTGCAGTGGGTTAAGCATACCTAGCACAAAGTGCAAGGACCTACATAAGGATCCTGGTTTGAGCCCCTGGCACCTCCTCCCCCCCATAGGGGAGTCGTTTCGCATGCGGTGAAGCAGGTCTGTAGGTGTCTGTCTTTCTCTCCTCCTCTCTGTCTTCCCCTTCTCTCTCCATTTCTCTCTGTTCTATCCAACAATGACAACATCAATAACAACAACAATAACTACGACAATAAAACAACAAGGGCAACAAAAAGGGAATAAATATTTTTTAAAAGAAAATATTTATTTAAAAATAATGTTATTTTGTCAATTTTCTATAATTACATTAATGTCTATATGTATTTATGATTATTTTCAAGTTGAGATATGATTTGGCAGTAGAGAAACTGAAGATATTTCAGAGACTTTAGTTCCTCAAAACAATGTGCAGTTGAAAATTTAATCTTGCAGGTGTTTTCATATCCATGGTTCAGAGAGACTCTTAAACTAATTTCAAGCCACATATTTGATGTATGTTTCAAATAATTTCAGTGTTGTTCAGGCACTGGATACATTTCTTATGAGGACTTATAAAGTCTGTTTGGTTGGAGGTCCTGCAGAAGTAGAAACTCAGAATCAGCAGTTCCTTTTTTTTTTTTAAAGATCTCATTGTTTTTTTAATATTTATTCCCTTTTATTGCCCTTGTTTTATTGTTGTTATTATTGATGTCATAGTTGTTGGATAGAACAGAGAGAAATGGAGAGAGGAGGGGAAGAAGAGGAGGAGAGACAGACAAGTGGGGAGCCGGGGGCTCGAACCGGGATCCTTAGGCCGGTCCTTGTGCTTTGTGCCATGTGCGCTTAATCTGCTGCGCTACTGCCCAACTCCCAGCAGTTCCTATTTTTGAAAAGCCTATCCTTTGAGGCTTAACTTGAGACAACTTCCAATCCCTACAGCAATAGGTTGAGTTCTACTTCTTTCTGCTGAAGACATGAACCTACTTTGGAAAGCTCAGATCTGTATTTCTCAGTTTCAGTGAAGAGGAATTCCGCCCACCTAAGTATTTCTCATTTTATTATCAGGGTCAGATTTCTCTTCTGCTAAACACAGCTGGTAAAAATCCATAGATCTGAACACTACGATCATGTTGAGAGAAAAAAATGGAGAAATGTTTTCTGTAGCAGCCAGAATGCTCCAATTTTCATCCCCCTGTTGGAAATAATGAATCCCAGTTGTTGTTAAAGAACGACTATAGCAATAATAACAGTCACTTAAATGTGGGGTGGTCTTGGCTAATATCTTCTCATAGTAGGTTTTCCCAAAGTTTCATCATATCAATCTTCTGGATCAGAAATACTTAGTATGAGCTAAAATGCACATTCCTGAAGCAGATTACTCACTTTCTTTGTACTAGGATGTCTGTATAATAAAGATGGGATCTGTAGTGTATAGTACCTCCCATTCGTTAACTATATTCAATTACATATAGGAAATTTGTGTCCAAAATCCTCTAGATTGTCTAGCAGTCTAAACTTCTTGGATGAAATGATAAAATAAAATAAAAATGAATCCCAAATCTAATTTTCAGTAGCATCATCCTCACTTATATTTTATTATTTACACATTTTATGAAAATATAAAAATATATGTGATATATTAGTCATTAATTTATTCACTTTAAAAATACTAACTTAATCCTACAGAAAACCAGTCATGGCTTTCAATAAACAAGTAAAAGCAAATATAGAGAAATCAAATAAGCAGCCTAAATAGCCAGTATAACCACTGAAGACCCAGGCACCGTGGCTTTTGCTAGATATACTGTACTGGGTCTTCTTTAGGTAGTTTATTTTAGTTATCCAATTTTATTATGATACTCTACATATTGGATAACCATTATTGTTCAGCATGCTGGATGTGGGCCTTTAGAACTGTTTCTGCACTCTATTTTTCTTCTTGAAATCAAAGAGGTTTTCTTTACTGTGAGTATATACAGTTCTGTTGTTTTCTTAGTTATGGACTGTAAATAGCAACATCTTCTCTGGTATAGCCTTCTCCATTCACTCTGCACCACATTGTTTCTAGTTAATTATATATTCCCTCAGATATTGAAAAGAAACAGGAGCATATTTTTCACAAAGCAAGATTTCATCTGGTTTAAATGTGTGTGTGTGTGTGTGGGTGGGGTGGGGTGGGGATAACTCCTCTTTTTTTCCTGTGTCACAAGTGATAGTATTGGAGGAAGTTCTAAGAAAACTATCAATATAGATGATCAAAGGAAGATACAATCCAATTTTACTGTGGCCGGGGAGGTGGCACAGTGAATAAAGCATTGGATTCTTAACCATGAGATCCTGAGTTCAATCCCTGGCAGCACACGTGCCAGAGTGGTGTCTGGTTCTTTCTCTCACTGTCAATTTTTTCATGAATAAAATAAATTCTTAAAAATTCAATTTCACTGATATACTACCATGTGTAAGATTTTATACTAGACATAACTAGGATTTTTTTTTTTTTTTTTTTTACCAGAGTGCTACTCAGCTCTGACTTATAGCAGTGCAGGGGATTGAACCTGGGGCTTCGGTGTGGTGTCTCAGGCATGAAAATCTCTTTGCATAACCATTATGCTATCTACACCTGCCCAGTATAATTTCTCATCTGTTAATGTACTTTGCTTAGGGTCTTAATGAACTTGATTAAGAACCAACATTGTTTTTATACAGTTGAGAAAGCTGAGACATGGTGAGTTTAAAAATAAGAGAGCTAAAGAATAAGGATTTGAATTCAAGATTGTATATTATCAGTTCAGTCACATCCTGCACTATGTAAAATGGGAGAGACAGCAAAGTGTGTTGGAGTTTAAATTTCATCCCTATGTTGGATGTCTTAAATATTCATATTAGAACACTAAAGAGTGAAGAGTGAACTTTATCAGGAAAATGATAAACATAAGAAAATAAAAGGAGAATGGCATGTTCTTTGTTAAAGAGGAATGTTATTTTAAGCTGATACATTATGCTGTATATAGGTGTGTACACATATATACATATATGCATATATACATATATACATATGTACATATATACATATATCTAGTGCTATATGTATAGAGATCACAATATAATAAACCAGAGAAATATATCCAAAGAAGTGCATATCTATTGCCTTTTTCAGTCACATCTACTAAATTAGGTGATATTTCATTTACTGTGTGTGCTATTTCAGCAGAGAAGAGATAATAGTTTTCATTTTGAGCTTTGTAACCTAGGTCATATAATACCTAATTTTAGTTCAATGCCTATAATAAAGATAAGTAATCAGTCACTGTGACCATATGATAATAAAATTAATATAAATTATATAGAGATAGAGGTAGCACATGTCAAGTAAAAAAATGCCCAACTATCAGAGTTACACAAAGATGGAGCTTATGGCTCTGAGAGGCACTGAACCTGGACAAGTAGGTTGGTCTCTGATGTAAACACATTAAGCAGGAAATACACATGTGCATTAAAACCATTACTTAGGATGATATAAAAGTAATTTACTTCTATTTTATTTTTAATTAGTTCTATGATATTGAGTTAAAATTATGATATTAGGGGTATGATTCCATAGCATTCCCATCACCAGAGTTCTGTGTCCTCAATCCCTCCAGTGGAAACTGCAGTCGTTCTCCCAAGGTTGCTGATATGGATATGGGCTGACTTTCTATCTGTGATTATCTGTATTTCTTTCTTTCTATCTATCTATCTATCTATCTATCTATCTATCTATCTATCTATCTATCATTTATCTATCTATCTATTTATCTATCTAGCTATCTTCTATCTATTTATCTACCAGTATTTTAAGGGAATTTACTTTGCAAATTCTCAGATTCTAAGATTCCAAGTTGAAAAACAAAATTGTGTCTTGAAGGATATGATTATTCATATTCCAATATAATAATAAACAAAAGAATACAGAGAATTATCTCTCCCTACAAATCAAAATGTTCCAAGATCCTGGTGCTATTTCTTACATATGC
The DNA here is from genome assembly GCF_950295315.1 of Erinaceus europaeus. Taxonomy (NCBI): domain Eukaryota; kingdom Metazoa; phylum Chordata; class Mammalia; order Eulipotyphla; family Erinaceidae; genus Erinaceus; species Erinaceus europaeus. The sequence goes on from NC_080166.1 coordinate 102,044,840, forward strand.
ATATTTATGTTTAGGTGTAACTGTATTAGCTGTTTATATGTGCAGGAAATTTTAGTGTTTTAAAAAATTCTGAAATCTAAAAAATTGATAGGACTCTTTTAAAGTACAATGGTTTTCTGATGACAGCTAAATTTATCTTCTGTATTGTAATTATAATATTTGCTGCATGAAATATGAAAGCTTAACTAAAATAAAAAGAAAATAGGTTATAATTATCATTTGTATACATTTTCTTGAAGTGGAACAAAGAAAAGATTTGCATTTAGTTTGTAAAATTGGTTAATCAATTAATCTAGGAGATTTAATTCCCATCTTATTTATTGTCTTTGATATTCTTAAGTGGATATCAGTTTCTTGTGTATATCCACAGGAATCAATAGTTAATATAGCTTGTGGAACATTTAAGATTTTAATATCTAGTGCTTAAATGTATATATGTCCATCATCTGTACAACTCTAATGGGTTCTACCAATGTATAAAGTTAATTTAAAATCCAGGAAGTGGTCAATATAATGGTGAAAGTAAAAGAAATATTGGAAATAAGAAAGTTATATAGTTGTAATAAGTTTTCCTTTTCCAGAAAACAACCTAGATTTATTATACAAGGTCATGTCTGGAAGAAAAGATTAAATACTGCAGCACCATTATAGTCTACAATAACTGTTTTCTTGCACCTTTATTTAAAGGTTACATGATTGACACGTTTTATTAGCTAGGGCTATGCCTGTAGCTTTGTCATAGCAATTGCTAAATTAATTTACAAACTTCAGTCTACTTGTTGTGTTTTTATAGCTGTCTCCCTAAATATCTTTCATGAACAGTACTAGAATTCCCCCTAGACAGAGCACTGCTGCTCCATTTTATTCTTCCCTTGTAGAATAGTTGTATTCTTTTTGATTGCAGCATGGTTCTAAAGGGTAAGCTGCCTTTCACAAGTGCTATTTTGTCAATCACTAACACCTCCAGGAAGTAGTCAAATTGCAATGCATATGGGATGGAACATTTATCGTGTATTGTGATAAAAAAACATTAAAATGCATTCCATTTTATAGTATTCCCATTATAATACATTCATGGGCAAAATAGACTCTTGGTAGAATAACATTAATTCAGAGAAAACTGAAGATAGTTTGGTTGTTATAAAAAAATGGTTATAAAGGAAACCAGATTTCTGAACAAATCTAATAAGTTTGCAAGAATATATATTAGGAAATAGGAATAGTGGGTAGATACAATAAGATCCTTTTCATTTCCTACTGACATCATTTAGTAATAGAATTTTTTCTTAAAATAATCAAATGTCTTATATTATTTATTCTCCTTTAGACAAAACCTTGTGTCTTTGAGATTTAACAAATTTCACCTGCAGTACTTCCTGCAAGAGCATACAGAAATGTAAAAGACATATAGGGATTAGCCTTCCAGCACAAGTGATTGAATCTTAATAAGTTATTACTGCTGAAAGTTACCCCTATTCTCATATGACAGCTTCACTAAAACTAGTCTCTTTAAGAGGTTATTTCAGTTATACAAAATTGTTTAAGCTCTAATGATCTGCTGTACAACACTTGTATTGCCATTGTAACATGCTATACCATTGTAATATCTGTTGCAAAAACTTAAAATTTTAGTAGTAATGTGGTATTATTACAATAAAAAATACTATTATAAAAATTATAGGGCAGAGATTTGGGTGGTAGCACAGCGGGCTAAACTCAAGGATCCTAGTTCCAGCATACACACGCACACACACACTCCCGCTACCCACCTGTAGGAGATCACTTCACAGGCAGTGAAGCAGGTCTGCAGGTGTCTATCTTTCACTCCCCCTCTCTGTCTTCCCCTCCTCTCTCCATTTCTCTCTGTCCTATCCAACAACAATGACATCAATAACAACAGCAATAATAACTACAACAAGAAAAAAACAAGGGCAACAAAAGGGAATAAATAAATAAATATTTTAAAAATTAATAATTATAGGGGGAAGATGAGGCAGAAAGATGGCTATAGGAGCATTTTTATGACTGAGATGAATGAAGGCACAGGATGGATTATACCCTAGGAAAGATCTTTAATACTTCATCAAGTTCCATGATGAAGAATAAAAGTTCTCTGCAATAATATAGCAAGATTTTACTGATTCCAATTAGGCAAACTGACTTAAATTCTTCATTTAGAAATTTGTTACCACAGTAATGAAATTTGAGTTTCCTGAAATATTTAAATGGTGTCTTTATTCAAACTTTATTGAGTGTTAATGGTTTCCAGTATAGTTGTTGATACAACATCAAACATTTCTCATGAATATATTTCCCAAGTGTTAGTATCAACTTTTATATAGTTAAAAGATCCATTTTGCAATTTGGCACCAACACCTCATACTTTGAAGATATATCTCAGCTCATATTTAATATTTATATATTATATTCTTTTTATTTACTTATTTATTACAAGAGCACTGCTTATGGGCATATGGTCATTCAGGGAATTGAACCTGGACCTTTGGTGTCTCAAGCATGATAGTATTTTGCATAGCAATCATTCCATCTCCCTTCTCTGTGCATTATTTTTTTTCAACAAATGTACATATAACTGATTTCTGAAAAAGTCTACATACATAACAAAGGGCAAGATATAGCACAAATAGTAAAATCAAAAAGAAATGCCCAAACCTTGCTGACTCAAAATTTTCTGTGTTTTTTTTCAAAAGAACACATTTTTATCAAACTTTTTTTTAATTTGCAAGGATTGCTGATTTACAGTAAATACAGTTGTTGATATATGCGTAAAATTTCTCAATTTTCTGCAAAACACTCTTGCCCCAGTCTAGGTTGTCCTCCACCATAATGGACCAGGACTTTTTCCAGGTCATCCTTGGGGCTTTATTACTCACAGCTGGCTTTTTCAGATAGTGATTAATGTTGGGCAGTACACCAGCTCCCCCCTGCTTAAGGCTGTGGTCTATTTACATAATCACTGTTTTACCTGAGACCCACCCTGCCTACAGGGCATTGGTTTAATCCCACTGGTTCACATTCTTTTTTCACCCCGCCCCCTCTCCTAGTCACACCCTGTTTTCCACCATTTAATCCCCACTGGTTTGGACTCTCTTTTCGCTCCACCCTCTCTTTCTCACATCCTGTTTTCCACCTTACTATTTCCGTCTTGGTGAATATAAATACAGATTCTTTTCTAATTAAACACACATTGGATTGCCTTCTGGCTCTGCGAGTCCCAGAGTCTGTTTCTCCTTTGATAACACGAGTTCCTGATCCCTCCCCCACGCTGCAGCCTAGGTTGGCTCCAGTCCAGTTCTCTCCAACCCAGAGAGCACATGCTTGGGAAGAAGCACCCTCAGGCTATCCCGGCAGATCAAAAGACAAAGAGGCAGAGGAAGAAGAGAAGAGAAGAAACCAGTGCAGAAGAGCTTCTTTCTATAAGCTGCAGGCCAGGCTTGAACCTTGATCATGCACATGGCAAAGTGCTTCTTTTAATCATGGATACATAATATGAATTTTACCTCTTTTAAAGCTTAGATTAGTTCTCATTACTTATTGCATAATTTCTTACAGTATGAGCTAAGTCACCTAAGTATAACTGTTGATAGACTTGAGCTGTATACTAGAAAATTGACTCCAATATTAATGCATACATTTAAAATGCATTATATAATGAAAAATCTATACAAATATATTTATAATGACACATACCTCCATTCCATTATCCCTACACTAATTTTCTTACATAATCATGTAAGTTAGAAATAAAGAATACATATATATGTATAAAGAATACATATATATATGTAATACATATGTATTCTTTATACATATTACATATGTAATGTGTAATACATGTATGTATTACATATATATGTATACTTTATACATACATATATATACATATATATATGTATTCTTTATTTCCAACTTACATGATTATGTAAGAAAACTAGTGGATAAATCTAGAGGATATATATATCCTCTAGATTCTGAAGTAAATAGAAACAAATGTAACTAATGTTTCAGTATATTGAAATTGAAATCAATGCATGCATATAACTATAGTAATGACTATACTGTGATAAATACCACAAAATGATATCTAAATCCTATTGGTGACTGGAAGATAGAAAATCCACTTCTAATTGAATTGTTTTGAAAAGATTCTGAAATTAGTTCTAGGAAGAATACTATAGTATAATTTTACAAAAATAGAAGCAAGAATAGGGCTTAAAGATAGTATGGAATGAACATTATCATGAACATGATTTAGGATTGAGCCTCAGGATTGCCTTAGACCTAAGTTGGTTCTGGTGCTATGATGTCTCTCTCTCAGTGTAAATTATAAAATCATAAGTACAACAAGGCCCTAACACTGAAAAATAATACATAGTTGTAATACTTGTCAATTAATTTATGGTATTTTTCACATTAGCAAAAATTAATCTAGACTTTTATTTGAAGTGTATGTAGGGTAATTCTAAATGGTAAAGGATCAACCCAAAATCTGAAGAAAAGGAAAGATTGTTTATAAAATCCACAAGGATTCCATCACATGGTATCAATCACATTGATAGAAGAAATGAATTTCTCTTAGGGACTTGGAAATCTAAAGGTGAGTCTGTCTAAAAACAGTCTGTCTAAATCTAAAGGTGAGACAGTCATGAAATCAAAATCATTTTCTTTTGTATTTGACATGCTATTAGGGTTGCCCATGGGAAGAGGTCATCTGGAACTAAGATGGCAGAGGAAATTGCTGAGTGGGTATGGCTGAGGTACTTAATGTTTAGTAGAGTAATCTCTTAACAGTATCTAAATAATATAATAATTTGTAGCCATTCTTAAAGGTGATCTTTAAGTAATCTTTAAGTAATTTCTCCTAAATAACAGACAGTACAAGGAAGTAATTGGAAGACAATACCCACTTTCTTACCCACTACAAGGTTTCCATCTATGCTCATCAACAGAATTTCTACTCAACTTCAATTCAAGATGAAATATGAACACATATAGCTACAGACTAACCAGAAGTTTCTCTGAGTTGTAATTTTAAAACTTATTTTAATAAATTAATGTACATTTTGAAAGAGATTGCTAATGTAGGTGGTCATGAACTATGCCTATATTGTAGAGACAATCCAGGGATACACAATGATCTATAATGAAACTGATAAACATTAACAGCATAATTATGAAGGACATGCTTTGAATTTATTTTTATTTTTAGTGAATATACATTTTTATCCAATGCAAATTTTACAATTCTTTAAGCACTTGTAACATCTCATTGTGGCTTGATTTACCACATACTTTGTCTAGTGAAAAGAGCTTCATTGGCGTTTTTCTTTTAACTGTCAAATCAATTTTATAATACTTCTGTTGGAAAAATAAGGATTGCTTAAAAATTTCTGGTCCTGCTATTTTTCATTCCTGTGAGAAAGGTAGCTAAGCTCAATGTGTCTCTGGGTATAAGGCTTCTAATCTATATGCACTGCAGGAGAAGTCCAATATATAAACAGGTTCATCTTAGCTATTAGTGAAGGACATAAGAAACTTATGGATGTAACAAAGGCCACTGTGTACTGGCTGTCCCCTGAACTCACAATTAATCATATTTGACAACTGGCTACAAAAATGCAGATTACTTAGCAGATAGTACTTTATATTTCACATATTCTCCTTCCTCTCCTTGAAGTGTTTATTTTCCACCTTGTGAACTTTCTGTTTTATACATACTCAATGAATCTAGTAGACAAAGTTGTTTTAAATACTTAATCCTTATACTTCCATTTAATTATCTGACATGTTAGCAATGTGTCAAGTGAACTGAACTACAGTGAATGTAGCATTTCAAGGACACTTCTTTTGTTTTCCAATGGCCATAAAGCATCTCTGCTGAATGTTTATCAAGTTAGACTTTTGAAGCAATAGGATAAGATATTTTATACCATGTCACGATACATTTCTATATCTTTGTAGCATGTATCTGATTTTACATAATAGTAACTAAAATTGAGTAAATAATTCAACAAATGTCTTTCTCTGAAACATTTTTCAATATTCATGCAATGTAAACTTCATTAAATATCAACTCCCATGCTGAAATATACAACTGTTAGTTGTAAAAGAAATGTATAACTACAATGAAAGTTTTGGAAAACTGTAAAAGCAGGCAGATGTGCAAAAGAATTGTCTCTATTCAAAATAAATCCTGCATAAAAACTGAGAACAACATTACCATATGCAAAGAGTCTGGTTCAGGCCGCTGGCCCCATCTACAAGGAGGAAGATTCATGAGCAGTAAAGCAATGCTGCAGGATATTTCTCCATCTTCTATCCTCTGTCAATTTTTTCTGTCCTGTTAAATAAAAAACAGAATAAAAAAGTCTAAAAATATAAAAAACTAAATTAGTGTTGTATTGCATCTCAATTGTATCTGTAATGAAACAGAGCAGTATATTTAGTAAATGAGATAATATTGGTTAGAGTGTGATATTCAAGTAAGTGAATATCAATTATTATATTATATATATTATATATTATATATATTATATATTATATATTATATTATATATCATAATTTCCTATTGCTATTTGTTTTCTGAGGGCACTGGGTGGTAAAACTATAGAAATTAGTGCTTAAGTATAAGATAAATTAATTTTAATATATTAGAACAATGCAAGATCATGTGCAAGTGACTTAATCCTGTTCAAGTGAAAGAGTGTATCATATTCATTGTTATCACTTTGGATGAGAGTATTTTTAGGTGTATGTATATGAACTGAAATACAAAGAAACATTTCTACTCATTATCTTTTACTCTGGTGTCTTATGAATAATTAAGAAGAAACTACTAATCTGAGTTTGACAACTACTCTCTGAAATTTTATTTTGAAGTATGAAGCAATGTTCAAGATAGTAATGCTATTTATAGCAAAGACTAATTTTAATCAGTCATTTTATGGAAGTGGTGACATAAAAAAAAGGAGCAGATGATTTTTAAAAAATCTCACAGTAATATAGTGCTTTAAATAGAACATTGCATACACAGTAAAGTCAAGCTCTATTCTGGGTGTAAAGGCAAAATCAGCAAGATAGAGCACTGTAAATAGTGTAGTATTTGTAACTGTAACTGATATGAGACACATACAAGGACCATATAAGTGAAGTTAAATTTAAAATATTCTGCAGACTCTTTTACCTCTAGCCATTAGGTGGAGAAATATATTAATATATTTTTGCAAGGTTGAAGTAGTTCTGCCATAAGTACAAAAGGAAGGCATAAATATGCATTAAGATGCTTCAATGATATTGGAGCATAAGGCTCTGTCAAAAAATATGAGCATAGCTTCTCTCTACTATACTAGTGTTCCAAAAAGGAAGCACTTATAATAATATGTCATATTAAAGCTAGATAAAAATTGTAGGATGGTATGTGAAGTAGTGACTATAAAGCTGCATTTTTATTATTTATAAGTTATGATCATGAGCTGAGACATGGATGTAAGACTTTTCTTCCATTACTGTCAGTGAGTCAGGTTTCTCTAGGGAAATAGAAACCATAGAATGCATATATGTATGCACGCATAATGTATACACACGCACACACTTATATGCTATGCATTATAAGGAATTGTAGCTCACAATTATAGAAGCTAACCGGTTGCTGTATCAGCAATCTGAGGTCTGCGACCTGGAAAATCAAGAGAACGTATACTAAAGTTCAAATCCATGTTCATAGGCTTGAAAACAGGAGAATCATTTGTTCTATTCTGAAAACTAGCAGATTTCAAACCCAGCAAAAGCAGATATTTTAGTCTGAATCCAAAGGTAGGAAAAATATCCTGGTTCTAAGGCAGTTGAGCAAGAGAAATGCTTTATTTTGAGTAAATCTTTTTGGCTGTTCTGTTCGGTTTTCAACAACTTTGATAATGTCCATCCACTCTAGGGTGGACACGTCCATTTCCTATGCCTAAAATTTAAATGGCACTGCCATCCACAAATAAAAATATCCTCAAAGAAATACTAAGATATAATTTAATAGCCTATGTGACACATTAACTATCAGAATTTCATTTCTTATCAATTCATGCCTGTAAGCAACTCCATAAGGCATACTTTATTAATATACAAATGAAAACAATAATACAGTAATAATTCAACCTAACAAAATACACCCATGCTGGAAGCAGTAAAAATGCTCCCTTTCCCAAGGAACAAAGACTTCTGAGTCATGTTTACTATTTCCCTTCATATCCTTAACACAGTACTATGAGGAAAAATCAATACTGAACTACTACAATATAAGGTCAATGTGTCTTATATAAAATAAAAGGATAAAAGAGGGTACAAATGCATTTGTGCCAAATGAATATGTGTATCACAAATGTACACATCTAAATACAGTAATTTCTGGAACTAGCCATGTGGGTATAGTTAGTATGACTGCCTTCTTTTACTACTCATTCCATAAATCCTTTGCCCTTCACAAGCATCCTAGGTGGTATGCTTATTTATCTGTGATGTGAAACAGACTTTCATTTCTAAAGATTTTGGGTCATGACTAGTCCTATCTGAATTGGGTTGTAGTTCTCCATTAAAGTTAATCATAGGGGATGATGATAGTAAGTCTAAAGTATCTTCAGTATTATAGGACTGGCCTTCCTTATCTACTTGTTTAAAAAATTTCTGATCTCAGATTTCTTGATATTTCTGGTTAATAGAAATTCTATTGATTTTATCTAAAGCCTCCATGTTTACAAAACATGGTTGATTGTTAACAGGTATCCAGTAAGTAAGGTTTTGGACACTTCTTTTTAGCACAACTCCCTGCCCATTAAGGGAGACATATAAAAAGTGCCAGAGAGTTATAATGTAAGCCCATTTGTGCCTTGGGATTATATAAAATGCATGTCTGTAGCTCTAACCTCTGACTACTTCCCTGAACAGTTAAGGGTTTGTACATAATAGACTGAGTTGAGTATTTCTTGAGGCTTCAGAGAATTGCACCTGGCTAATGACATCCAAAGGTATTGTAATCAAAGTTTAACATTTAACTTTTTTTTTTCTTTTTGCCTCTAGTTTATCACTGGGGCTCAGTACCTGCACTGCAAATCCACCACTCCCTGCATCCCTGCAGCCACCCCCCCCCCCCGTTTCATTTTAATTGATGGAAACTGAGGGGAGGAAGGAATTAGAGGGAGAGAAAAAGACACTTGCAGACCTGCTTCATCACTTGTGAGGTGTTCTGCCTGCAGGTGGGGAGCAGAGGCTCTAAGGAACCTGGATCCTTTAGTAGGTCATTGTGTTTAGTACTATGTTTGCTTAACTGGGTACTGCCACCTGTCCCCCAGGGTTAACATTATTGTTGTCTCTCCCATACCTTGAAAATAATTTGTACTTTCACAATTGTTCCTAATGTGTTTACCTAAAGGCATCTTTGAGCTTCTTGCTCCTTTTGATGTGCTTATCAATAAATAGTCTGCATGCAGTTCTGATCACTGCCAAACCTGATATTCTCCCATCTTGGAGGTGGCTAGGTGATGTCCCTCCAGACTCTTGAGATAAACTAAGAAGTAACTGAAGTTGTTTTCTCTCAACCTTGAGAACATCAAGGGGTCCTGGTATCTGACCAAGGTTCACCTACTGGCGTATAAGTTAGATACTTTTATGTGTAGATGTGTGTATTATGCATCATGTGACAAGCATATTTAACATCTAATTCAGTAAGGAATTAACTCAAATTATTTAAATACTGTCAATTTTCAAGATGTGTAGGGTAAGCTAACAAACTATGAAAGGCAACATTTACATATTTTAAACCTCTGTGACTTACTTGAATCTTAAATGCAGCAGTAATTGAATTAGGGTTATGGAAGTAGGAAGTCAGGCATAGGAAATGACAAAAAAGAAACACTATTAATTCAACTATTTATGCATGTCAATAAACACTACTGTGAGTATATGAGATTGAATATCTTCTATTAATGCAATATACAATACTGAAACTGAGATTTTCAGGGATATATTTAGAGTTAGGACACATTTAGGAAAATAATAACTCCAGATGAAAAAAGTTTTCTTGACATTTTGGATATATCACAATGTGTTCTAAATACACAACTAACTTTACTTCCTATTGCTAATTAACTGAATATGATTCATGAAGTGTTTTCTTGGAAAATTTAAGATGCATTTCCTTTTTCCCATGAAAGAAAATAGTATTTGATATGGTTGCTTTGATGCATGTCTCAGAAAAATGAGTGTTGTTTTAATTAGGTAATTATACATAATTGTAATTATACACATGTAATTGTAATTATACATAATTTGAACTATACATTATGCAATTATGCATAATTTTAATTATATATTTGTTACAAAATCTAAGAAGTTAGAGATAAAATTTCCACGAGGTCAACAAGTCAATTCTTTTCTTAGAATTCTGCCTCAGATTTTTTTCTTCTCATAAAGGTTATTTTTATTCTTCAGATGAGCTAAACAATGAGACTGATCTGCCATGCTCAATGACTTCTCTTTATATTCACTCATTAGCTTGGAAATTCTAGTCATCTATGAAAACTTAGTATGCCTCTCAGAGTTTTGTGAGTCATATGTTGATTTTATTAATGCATGAATCCAAATTTCATCTAATTAATGTTATTTATAGGTTGGGACGTTTTGTACATTGCAACGACCTGGGGGACTTCTTTTCAATCTGGAATTGAAAATCAGAAATGATGGGGGCTGGGCAATAGCACAGCAGTTAAGCATACATAGTACAAAGCACAAGGACCTACGCAAGGGTCTAGATTCAAGGCCCTGATTCCCCACCTATACAGGGGTTGCTTCACAAGCAGTGAAGCAGGTCTGTAGGTGTCATTCTCTCCCTCTCTCTGTCTCCCCTTCTTCTCTTAATTTCTCTGTCTTATCCAATAAAATAGAAAAAACTGACCTCCAGGAACAGTGAATTCTGGTGTTATCACCAAGCCCAAGAAGTAACCCTATAGGAAGAAAGAAAGAAAGAAAGAAAGAAAGAAAGAAAGAAAGAAAGAAAGAAAGAAAGAAAGAAAGAAGAAAGAAAGGAAAAAAGAAGGAAGGAAATAAATTAAAACTTTATGAGTGATACTGAAGAATTGTGACTTCCAGTACCCTTGCAATCTAATACTGTTGGCCTTGACTAGCTTGGAACTTGCATTTCTTCAAGACCCAAACTGATGATGCAGCTATTCAAATAATATGTTACATATAAGGAGGTCAAAATTGATACTAACCTCACAAACACCAAATTGGTAATTTACTTTATATGTTAGCTTTTGACATCCAGCTTAATAGTACAGATGTTTTCCACTTGAAAATAAACCAAATACTTAAGTTAAAGCTTACCACTAGCAATATTAATTTACATGATCAGCACTTTCTTAGAAAATCACCTTGGGGCTGACTGACCTTAGCAATATGCTTGGAGTATTTTTGCACATAGCTACATTATCCCTTTGCGTGACTGCTAAATTAGAAATAGATGCAAATTGTATTCAATGACAGACAAGCTAAGTATGTATGTGCATAATATGTGTCTAGATATAAACTTTATAATTTAACTATTTTGTCTTCTATGGATCTGTTTAAATATATATGCATATTCATATACTAATGAATTGGGTAAATATATGCACACAATTGTATACATTCATTTACTCACCCACCTCAATTACAAAATCACAAATTTTTTTCTTCCGTGTTTATAGTCACCGCATTTTGTTCAAACCTAACTTCATCGTCTGTCCCCAATCCCTGTTTCTAGCTCTCAGTGGTGTTTTGAATATCTGGATCCAGATCAAGTTGTCTATATGAGATCTAGGTTATCTCCTGTTTGTGATTTTACATATTGGCCAGTATGCTTTTAACACTATATTATAATATTGTGTGCCACAACATATACTCAGTGTCTGCAATATATTACATACCTAGCAAGTATTTTTCAACTATCCAGATAATGATAGAGGAATAGGATAAAATAGTTGAAACTTAATCCTGACTGCAGTTTACTCTTTGAACACTGATAATAATTTGAATCCAAGAAACATTATTAACATTATTATTACTAAAATTTTAGTTCACAATCTCTTCTTTACATATATGAATGGATGTCTTCTGACACTCATGGGTTCAAGTATGCAAATTCAAATAGCTTATCTCTCTTTTTATTTTCTTTCATTTATTTTTGATAAGACAGAGAGAAATTGAAAGGGCAGAGATAACAGGGAGAGAGAAAGAATTCAACCTGCAGCACCACTTTACACTGAGGAAGCTTCTCCACTGTAGGTAGTGAGCAGGTATTTGAAACCTGGGTCTTTGTGCATGGTAACCTGTGCATTCAACTATGTGCACTGCTGCCCAGGTCTCTCAAATAGTCTATTTCATACACATTATTATAATAATATATTAATGGTTATCAAATTTATATATTTCAGACTCATTTCCTTGGTGTCACTTTTATCTTTGTCAATGCCTACTGGGTTCTTCCTATTGGACACTTTATTGGCCTATTGAACACTTTATTGGCCTATTGAACTCATTTTGTCTGAAACATAAATCACCACTGTTTTTCACTTGGGCCTAATATATTTTCTATCTTATTTAATAACACTTTCACTCATCCAGTTACCCAAGGCAATTTCTTGGGAATCATTTTATATTTGTCTCTCCCCTCTCAAACATAAGTCTCTTGTCTCTGATTCATTTCAGTTGAACAGAAACTGTCTTATGGCCATACACTCTGTAGTACAAATGATGATAATAACATTCTGCTGGTTGTTGCCCTACAATCTGTTCACTGCCCTGTCAGTCCTCCACAATTCTGCCATGCCTTTTTACTGAATATAAAGCTGATTCTGTCACTGTCCTACTTAAATTGCTGCTTTTCTATTTCCTAAAGGCAATCATGTGAATGGGGAGTCAGGCGGTATTGCAGCAGGTTAAGTGCATGTGGCACTAAGTGTAAGGACCATCTTAAGTATCCTGGTTCGAGTTCCTGGCTCCCCAGCTGCAGGGGAGTCACTTCACAGGTGGTGACGCAGGTCTGTATGTGTCTTTCTCTCCCCCTCTCTGTCTTCCTCTCCTCTCTCCATTTCTCTTTGTCCTGTCCAACAACAATGACATCAATAACAACAACAACAATAATTATAATAATAATAAAGCAAGGGAAACTAAAGGGAATAAATAAATAGTTTTTAAAATTTTAAAAATGAAAGAAATTCATGTGAATGTCCCATAGCTCAGTGCTGATTTGCATGTTCTATCTAATGGTAACACCACAAAAAAGAGTCCTACTTCTTCTAAACTGTGTGCATTATCCTAGCTGAGAAATATTTATCAGACTTTCTGACTTTTCACAGCTTTTTCTTTCAGCCTGACATAGTCAGTTCTTTCATGTGTTCATCTCTCATGTGAACAAATTATCAACAGACATGAGAGGCGACATAATGTCTAGAGAGAGCAATGGACTTTTGTAAGTATGAATTCCCTAGCTTGATCCTTGACAGTGAGTATTGCAGAGTGGTTTTTGCTTCTGACTTTTTTTTTCTCATTCTCCTGACATCACTTATTTATAAATAAATAATTCTTTAAAACAATGATTGTGATGTAAAGCATTAAACCCCTCAATAAAAAAAAAAGTTACCAAGGGGCTTTTATCTCTTACCCTGTATAAGTGACTATGGCCATTATTATAATCCAATAATATCTTTTTCTCATAAATAGACATAATTCTGTCATGGACAAAAACTTACTTTGTACTTATCTGTAAGACTTTTGTCCCATCTTTCTGTAAGTACTTGGAAAGTAGAGATATACCCTTTACTGGACAATGTATTTGATGCTCACCTAAAGCAGATAAATAATATTCATATAAACTAATACTATTCAGATAAACTAATAACTAATATATTAGCTTATATGAATAGTATATATCAAAAAGTGAGATTATAAAATATCTCTTGGATATTAAACTGGGAGGTAGTTTAACCAGTCCAGCTATCAATAATTTTATTATTTTGACATGTTACCAAGATTTGGCATTTCTAATTATTACTTGTTTTTAATATTTTTATTGAGGAGGATTATAGTTTACAGTTCAATATTTGACACATGGGTACAATTTCATTATACACTGGAATCACAAAGGTCTCTTCCACCTGTCCCTCATACTCTTTCCCAGAGTTTTTTGCTTTGATGCAATATATCATGCCCAGCCCATGTCTCACTTCTTGTTCTCCCTCCCTGTTGCTATTTATTAACTTCCTCTAATAAGTAAAATCAGTTAGTATTTATCTTTCTTTTTTTCTTTTTTTTTTTTTGGCTTATCTTACTTAACATGATGCCTTCAAATTCCATCCAAGATGATGCAAAAGAGCCCTGACACTTGTAGTTGCATGTTAACCAAAGGATCCATGCTCATTGGAAAAGTGAGTTCCAATAGATAACTACATTGCCATATAGGACAGTATATAAGCCTCAGTTTATAGTGTCATCAAAGTTCGGGGCGCCAGTATGCCGGGCTATCTTGGCGGGCGGGAGACTGAGACTAGGGACACAAGGCTGAGCAGAGAAGCAGTATTTCTTTATTCACGAGCAAAGTCTTCAAAAAACTAATCTAATCTAATCACCACACAAATCTGTCCTGCCTCTTTCCTGTGGCAGCGTGAGGACCTCAGGAAGTATCCAGGATGGGGGCGGGGAGAAGCAAGAATCCTGAAAAGGCCAGGGCTAAACCAAATCTCCAGGAGGAAGGGGGAGTGAGACCAAACCAATGTAACAGAATGATCATGTAAATAGACCACAATGTCAAACAATGTAACAGAAGGGATCCCAGAAGCAGAACTAGAAACATACCAACATCATAGCAGAATTATTAAGGTCATAGACTGGATGAATATACGGAAACAAAGTTGTGATTCAAAGGCTAATACTTGAATTCTTTTTTTTTTTTTTTTTTGGCCTCCAGGGTTATTGCTTGGGGCTTGGTGCCTGCACAACAAATCCACTGCTCTTGGAGGCTATTTTCACATTTTGTTGCCCTTGTTATCCTTGTTGTTGTCATTATTATTGTTGTCACTACTGCTGTTTTGTTGGGTAGGACAGAGAGAAATTGAGAAAGAGGAGGAGAGACAGAAAGGGGGAGAGATAGACAACTACAGAGCTGTTTCATTGTGTGTGAAGTGACCCCCCCTGCAGGTGGGGAGCTGGAGGTCCAACAGGTATCCTTACTCTGGTCCTTGTGCTTTGTACCATGTGCGCTTAACCCACTATACTACCGTCCGACCCCCTATTCTTTGAATTCTTTTTTTTTTTTAATTTTTTATTTAAGAAAGGATTAGTGAACAAAAACATAAGGTAGAAGGGGTACAACTCCACACAATTCCCACCACCCAATCCCCATAATCCCCCCCCTCCCATGGTAGCTTTCCCATTCTCTAGCCCTCTGGGAGCATGGACCCAGGGTCATTATGGGTTGCAGAAGGTAGAAGGTCTGGCTTCTGTAATTGCTTCCCCGCTGAACATGGGCATTGACTGGTCAGTCCATACTCCCAGTCTGCCTCTCTCTTTCCCTAGTAGGGTGGGTCTCTGGGGAAGCAGAGCTCCAGGACACATTGGTGGGGTCTTCAATCCAGGGAAGCCTGGCCAGCATCCTGATGGCATCTGGAACCTGGTGACTGAAAAGAGAGTTAACATACAAAGCCAAACAAATTGTTGAGCAATCATGGACCCAAAGCTTGGAATAGTGGAGAGGAAGTGTTAGGGAGGTACTCACTGCAAACTCTAGTGTACTTCTGCTTTCAGGTATATATTTTGCAGTAGTTTATGGATACGTGTGAACATAAGCTCTCTCTCACAGAAACTGGTGTATATCTAGATTATGGGACTTTGTTAGAAAGTGAACTACCTGAGATGAAATTAGAGTGTACTATAAAAGGAAAGGTCTCTCCCGAGTAATGAAGTTGAAGGGTTGTCATTCCACACGTGAAGTCTCTGGATACAGTCTGAGGTGAAGCATATTGAGGTGGCAATCGTTGCTTTGGTTAGGTTGTGATCGGCGGATGCAATATTATTTGGTTCGGATTGGGAGATGCATACAGGAAAGTGGGCCCTATCCAAGGGTTCCAGGACTGGGGGAAGTAGGGGCTCTATAGTAAAGATGTGAGGTTCCTGCTGTCTTAGGGTTCAAAAAGACAATCGATAGTTAATATTATCATCACTTTAGACATGTAGCTTCCTGGGCCAGTGGGGGGTGGGAGTGGACTGGAGGGATGGGTCACAGCCCTTTGGTGGTGGGAATGGTGTTTATGTACACTCCTAGCAAAATGTAGACATATAAATCAGTAGTTAATTAATATGAGAGGGGGAAATCAATTGTATGTCTCAAAGTTTCTCAAAAGACAAACTGAATCTTTTTAATATATAGGCTGTGTATTTGATATGCAGACTCTCTCAAAAGCCTAGACCAAGTAGATTAGAAGCATCCAATAGCACAGCTATATACAAGATACTGGGTACTGTACAGCAAACCATAACAAAGGGACTTTTCAAAGTTAACCCAATTAACAAATATTCTTTGAATTCTTATGGCAAAACTTGATTTCCTGCTGTTTTCAAATTATTTGTTTGTTTGTCTGTTTGGTTTTATTTATTTATGATACATTAGCAACAAAATACATCAAGTTCTCATTGTTATACACCATATTAGTATAAAATGGCTCCATTTGGGAAGGTATATTCATTTAAATCCACCTATTGATGAAGTTTTATGAAGCAAGCAAGTATTCTGGCCATGTTATAATAGTTAAGAATATATTGGTCACAGAGAGTCAGGCAGTGAAGCAGGTCTGCAGGTGTCTGTCTTTCTTTCCTCCCCTCTGTCTTCCCCTCCTCTCTCCATTTCTCTCTACCCTATCCAACAGTGACATCAACAACAACAAGGACAAGGAAAGGAATAAATAAATAAATATTTTTAAAAAGAACATATTGGTCACAGAATTATAGCACTCCAACCTGTACTTTACCTCATTTTCAATAATATTTTAATACCTATTATAAAATCCCAAAGTTTCTCACAATTAGAATTTAAAAAAGGTTCAATATTTGTTGTGGCAAAGAACCCTACTGCTGCAAATAATAAATCTTGATGGAAAAAAGCAATTCCAAAATTAATTATGTCAAAGTAATTTTGTTTCATAATTTGGTGTATATAATATTCAGAATGAAATACATTGATAATATTTAATAAATATAAAACCCACCTCATAACAAATTTTAGACAACAAAATTAATGAGCAAACACTATATATAACACTCAAACTTAATAAATTTAAATACTTACAATGTATTTCTATCATTCTCAATTTGACTGTTGATATTATCAAGCTTGTCCTACCTATTATTTAACAATAACTCTGGGGAAGGACAGTGTTGCACCCAGTAGAGCATATGCATTACTAAGTGTAAAAACCTGGGCTCAAGTCTCTGGTCCCCACCTACAAGGGAGAATGTTCACAAGTGGTGTTTCTCTATTCTATATTTCTTTATAAAATAAAATAAAAAAACCACAAATAACCACCAGGAATAGTGGCTTCTTCTTGTAGTCATCAATCATCAGTGATAATACAGTGGTAGTAATACTACTTAGTATAATAATAGTAAATAACTAAAGTTCCAAGAAACACATCCTTGGAATAAAACTGATATTGATATTTCTGTTTTGAAAAGACAAATTGAGATGTGGATTATGATTAAAAAAATGGACAGAATAACAAAATATATTTAAGGCAAGTATTATATTTCTCTAATATTTAATAATCTGTTAGTTTTAATCTTGTGGAATAAATTTTAAAAAATAATAGTTGTTTATTTTTTTCAATTGACAGATATTTGATGTAGCAAACAAGATTCTCAGAATTACCATCTACAGTTTTCTTTCTCAGAAAAATCCCTAGACTGATTATTAGAAAGCAGTAGAAGAAAACCAATTCATAGCTGTTACAGAACAACCCAAGACAGACTGTAAATGGATCAATGAGGTGTCACACTCACCCAGATCACAGCTTGTCAAAAGGTCCTCACAAACTAGTAATGAAAGCCAACCTCTGTCAGCAGTAGTCATGGAGTTGTTATACACATTTAACAGAGCAATTCTGAGATCAAGATGTGCACAGACTCCTACTTGAAATGGTTCCAATGAACTCACCTCTCTCAGGCAAGGCTATAATATAATTATGAAAGTTTCTCTCATATGTTTGTCTTTATTCCCTAGGTATCTATAATATAATGTGACTGTCCCAAATTAATTCTTAATTCTCATGAGCCTCAGAGACTCCAAACATTATGGATAAGAACAACAAAGAGGAACTTGGAAAGATTATCAGTATATTCCATTATTATATACCAACATCCCATTCTTTGTGCCTTTTTCTAAGTCTTCAAGTTGAAGTTTCCTATTTATCTGTCCAAAATATAAATAGGGGATTGGATGATGTCTAAGATGTAGAGCAAGTTTTGCTCATATGATGCCCTAAATGTAATCTTCATAAAAAAATACTCTGATCTTGTTTTTTTTGGTAAGTATGTCTATCCAAAATTAAAAAAAAATAATAATAATTACAACTAATAATAATAAACATTACTTCTTCCTGGGTGGTTAAAGGAATATGCTTATTTTCTGACTGACTGTGAGGCTAGATCCTCACTCTTGCATGATTTCATAGCTCTCAGAAAATATTTTTATCCACATTGAGAGAGAGAGAGAGAGAGAGAGAGAGAATGATGCTCAGCACTGAAGCTTGCTCTAGTGCACAGACCATTCTATGTACGCAGTCAGTGGCAGGAATAAATCCTGGGAAGTAAACAGGGCAAGGCACATGAACTAATTGCTATGCTGTCATCAGCCCAAATGTTTTAAATTTAGAGTCTAGCCTACTGTCAAATTTTAGAATATCAATTCTTCAATTTCTCAAGGCTAAGGTATTTAATAAGAACTGGTAATTTTTCTTTGGTAAAATGAAATTTACTTCAGTTAATGCAACAAGAAGATAATGTGAATTATTTTATTGGAATAAATAAAATAAAATTTGGATTAGTGATTTAAATATATGTTAAAGCAGAGAAATGGATTGAGATATTTGGCAAGATATACATACATACATGTATGTATGTATATAATATATATATGTAATATATATACAAAATGTACTAATTTAATTTTGCAAATGGTAGCCACACATATGCATTACAGATTCCTGTGATGCACAGGAATGGTTCTGATTACAAGCACTCCACTGAGGTGCAGAAATGCAATTAACTTTATTCTTCTTCTAACTATGCTAACATCTCCCCAGACAATACCTTGGTTCCACATGCATGTTAGCTGTCAGAGTCAGGCAAAAACCAGTAAAGTCATGGGCTCTTTGGAATATACCTAAAATAGACCTACTAGCTTTTTCCAAAATGGAGGACACCCCCCTACCCCAATCTTCATCTGTAATATTCCAGCTTTAAGGTTCATGATTAGTCAACAATTTGTTCTGCTTTAAATCTTAATTCTTTTTCAGTCACCAGTTTCCAGATGCTACCATGATAACAACCTGACTTCCCTAGGCAGACAACTCCACCAGTATGTCCTGGAACTCTGCCTCCCCAGAGCCCTGCCCCACTATGAAAAGAGAAAGAGTGAGAGGCTGGGAGTATGGATCAACCTGACAATGCCCATGTTCAGAAAGGAAGCTATTACAGAAACCAGAGCTTCTACCTTTTGCACCCCATAATGACCCTGGGTCCATACTCCCAGAGGTATAAAGAATAAGAAAATTTTCTAGGGCACCAAAGTAATAACCCTGAGGTGAGGGGTAGACATGAAGCTTCCTGGGACAGTGGGGGGTGGGAGTGGGTGGGAGGGATGGGTCACAGTCCTTTGGTGGTGGGAATGGTGTTTATGTACAATACTAGTAAAATGTAGTCATATAAATCCATAATTAATACGAGAGGGGAAAATTAATTGTATGTCTCGAAGTTTTTCAAAACACAAACTGAATCTTTTTAATATATAGGCTGTGTATTTGATATGCAGACTCTCTCAAAAGCCTAGACCAAGTAGATCAGAAGCAACCAATAGCACAGCTATATACAAGATACTAGGTACTGTACAGCAAACCCTAACAAAAGGACTTTTCAAAGTTAACCCAATTACCAAATAATGTGATGATAACATTAACTATTGATTGTCTTTTTGAACCCTAAGACAGCAGGAACCTCACATCTCCACTATAGAGCCTCTACTTCCCCCAGTCCTGGAACCATTGGATAGGGCCCATTTTCCCGTATGCCTCTCCCAATCCATATCAAATAATATTGCATCTGCCGATCACAACCTAACCAACACAACGATTGCCACCTCAACATGCTTCACTTCAGACTGTGTCCAGAGACTACACGTGTGGAATGACAACCCTTCAGCTTCATTACTCGGGTGAGACCTTTCCTTTCATAGGATACTCTAATTCCATCTCAGGTGGTTCACTTTCTAACAAATTCCCAAAACCTAGATATACATCAGTTTCTGTGAGAGAGAGCATATGTCCACATGTATCCATAAACTACTGCAAAATATATACTTGAAAGCAGAAGTACACTAGAGTTTGCAGTGAGTACCCCCCCCCCCCCCCCAAGACTTCCTCTCCACTATTCCAAGCTTTGGGTCCATGATTGCTTAACAACTTTTTTGGCTTCGTATGTTAACTCTCTTTTCAGTCACCAGGTTCCAGATGTCATCAGGATGCCGGTCAGGCTTCCCTAGACTGAAGACCCCACCAATGTGTCCTGGAGCTCTGCTTCCTCAGAGACCCACCCTACTAGGGTAAGAGAGAGGCAGACTGGGAGTATGGACCGACCAGTCAACACCCATGTTCAGCGGGGAAGCAATTACAGAAGCCAGACCTTCTACCTTCTGCAACCCACAATGACCCTGGGTCCATGCTCCCAGAGGGATAGAGAATGGGAAAGCTATCAGGGAAGGGGGTGGGATATGGAGATGGGTGGTGGGAATTGTGTGGAATTGTACCTCTCCTACCCTATGGTTTTGTTAATTAATACTTTCTTAAATAAAAAAAAAGAGAAAAAAAAAAGAAAAATTTCAAGGAAAAGGATGGGATACAGAGATAAAATTGTATCCCTCTTATTCTATGCTCTTATCAATATTTCTACTTTATAAATACAATTTTAAAAAGAAAGGGAAATTTTTCCCAAGGTAAAAAAGGAAAATAGATAATGTTTTTATAGACAAATTAAAAACAGAAGTAATTATACCTAAAGATACTTCAGCACATCAGTTTAATCACATGAATGTGATGAAGTAATTCTGAACTCAAAGTTAATAGGTGAAGTGTTTTGTTAATTTATGCATAGGCAAACTACTATTTATGGAGCTGAAACAAAGTTTTAATATTCAATATAGCAAATTGGACTCTAGACAATGCTAGTGACAGGATCAGTGAGTAGTTAATTATATCAGCATCACAAATCAATGCAGAGCTTATCAATAACTTATTGACACCTGAGAATAGGTTGGCAGAAATGGGCACAGAATCTTAATTCAGATACATGGACATTAATAAAGTAAGTCAGAAATTTTAATTTTCTTCATGTCTGAAAACATTAATAACTGAATAAAAATGGCTGGAATTTTGAATTTTCATAAAAAATATAATTTTTTGTTGAAGTAAAGGTTATCATAGATCACTGTCATTTCTTGTAAAATATTTATGTTCATTCAAAACATATCTTTTTCAATAAGTCTAACTTAATTAACAGACCTCTATAATAGTTTATTCAGCACATTACTGTGTGATGCCTTCAGAAAAACTATGATGCATTATTTTTATTGATTATAGGTATTTATTAATTCATTATTTATTAATATTTATTAATAACTATATTTATCTTTTTTATTTAAGAAAGGATTAATTAACAAAACCATAGGGTAGGAGGGGTACAATTCCACACAATTCCCACCACCCAATCTCCATATCCCACCCCCTCCCCTGATAGCTTTCCCACTTTCTATCCCTCTGGGAGCATGGACCCAGGGTCATTGTGGGTTGCAGAAGGTAGAAGGTCTGGCTTCTGTAATTGCTTTCCCGCTGAACATGGGTGTTGACTGGTCGGTCCATACTCCCAGTCTGCCTCTCTCTTTCCCTAGTAGGGTGGGTCTCTGGGGAAGCGGAGCACCAGGACACATTGGTGGGGTCTTCAGTCTAGGGAAGCCTGGCCGGCATCCTGATAACATCTGGAACCTGGTGACTGACAAGATAGTTAACATACAAAGCCAAACAAATTGTTGAGCAATCATGGACCCACAGGTTGGAATAGTGGAGAGGAAGTGCTAGGGGGGTACTCACTGCAAACTCTAGTGTACTTCTGCTTTCAAGTATATATTTTGCAGTAGCTTATGGATATGTGTAAACATATGCTGTCTCTCAAAGAAACGTTTGTATATCTAGGTTTTGGGACTTTGTTAGAAAGTGAACCACCTGAGATGGAATTAGAGTATCCTATGAAAGGAAAGGTCTCACCCGAGTAATGAAGCTGAAGGGTTGTCATTCCACACGTGAAGTCTCTGGACACAGTCTGAAGTGAAGCATGTTGAGGTGGCAATCATTGCGTTGGTTAGGCTGTGATCGGCAGATGCAATATTATTTGATATGGATTGGGAGAGACATATGGGAAAGTGGGCCCTATCCAATGGTTCCAGGACTGGGGGAAGTAGAGGCTCTTTAGTGGAGATGTGAGGTTCCTGCTGTCTTAGGGTTCAAAAAGACAATCAATAGTTAATGTTATCATCACATTATTTGGTAATTGGGTTAACTTTGAAAAGTCCTTTTGTTAGGGTTTGCTGTACAGTACCTAGTATCTTGTATATAGCTGTGCTATTGGTTGCTTCTGATCTACTTGGTCTAGGCTTTTTTTTTTTTATATTTATTTTATTTATTTATTCCCTTTTGTTGCCCTTGTTGTTTTATTGTTGTAGTTATTGGATAGGACAGAAAGAAATGGAGAGAGGGAGGGGAAGACAGAGAGGGAGAGAGAAAGACAGACACCTGCAGACCTGCTTCACCGCCTGTGAAGCGACTCCCCTGCAGGTGGGGAGCCGGGGTTCGAACCGGGATCTTATGCTGCATGTCTACTTCAATATACATTATTTTAACATATAAACATACTGTGTGTATATATAACATACATATAATGCAATAAATAAAACCTGAAATTGTAAGTACAGCAAATGCTTCAGCATTTTCTTCTCTGTATCTTTCTCTTTATATCTCCTTTTTTCTCTAATTAAAACACCATATATATTATTTCTAATTCAGGCCAAAATATTTATCATCTGAATCAAGTAACTTAATTTCTACTAATAAAACATTTTAACAGTAAGAAACAAATTCAAAGTCCAGAATGTAGACGACCAGGAGCTATGATACATTCTTAAATTTAATGATAATTTCAAATGTGATTCCTGAGAAGACACAGAACAGAATAAATAATGCTAAAAGTAACTTTCATAATCATTTTATATATATATATTAGGCCATGTGGTGGCACACCTGGATAAGCACACACATTACAATGTCAAAAAACCTGTGCAAAACCCCAGTTTCCACCTCAGGTACGAAGGTTCACGAATAATAAAGCAGTACCACAAGTCTCAGTCTCTCTCTCTCTCTCTCTCTCTCTCTCTCAGTACCACAAGTCTCAGTCTCTCTCTCTCTCTCTCTCTCTCTGCACCAGTCTCTCCCTTTCCTCTCATTTTATTCCTCTGTCTCTATCCAATAAGTAATAAAATAAAAATAAACTTTTAAAATTAGAGTTAGTATAAAACTAAAAACTAACCAAATGAAATTAGAAAACTTAATTTTACATTAGAAAGAAATGTGAAATAAAAATTAGAAAATTAAATCAGAAATTAAAGAAATAAAAATAAAATGCTGAATTTGAGACTCAAAAAACAAATGAAAATAAAGATAAGCTTATGGTAATACATGATATCCATCATACCACTAGTATAAATCTCAGAAAGATAAAAATGGAATTAATAATAGTGGGAATTTTTTTTTCAAAATTTAGAAAGATGTCAATTTACACAATTTGGAGCTCACCATAACAAAACAGAACAGATTTTGAAGAAAATATCATCTACATACATCAAAACTAACATGTGAATAAAATAGAATTTATTGATATAAGTCATAGAAAAATGAAAAATAGGAGGCCGAGTGGTGATGCACCTGGTTAAGCGCACATGTTAGAGTGTATAAGCCTCTGTTTCCCACCTGCATGGGGAAAGCCTTGCAAGTGGTGAAGCTGTAGGTGTCTCTCTATTTCCACCCCTCTCTATCACCTTCCCTCTGGATTCCTGGCTGTCTCTATCCAGTAAATAAATCAAAATAATGAGGGTTTCTGGCTGTCTCTATCCAATAAATAAATAAATATATATATAAAAAAAGAAAAATGATAAATATCACTTGGAGTTCTGATAAGAATAATGGAGCACTAGTTTCTTAGACAGAAGAAAAATGTCTTTGATTTTTCTATATTAAGTAAAAATTGAACTTCATGATAAGTTCAATATATTTGTGTTATATGTTATCAATATATTCATGTGGATGAAAGAAGTAATAGGCCCTTCCCAGATGAGAGGTACAAGATGCCAAAATAGCTTCATTGGTTAAAAATTAAATGAAGCCAGAAGGAAAATATATCTTCAGGTTTTTGTGAAACTATTGGAAATGGAAAATATATGTGCAAAAATAAATTAGTACAGGCTCTTTTCTATTTAAAAGTGACTGTATGCTACTAAGTAAAAATTTATTGTAATATTTGGAGTTATTTACATATAAAGCATACATCATACACAGTAAAGAGAAATGCATGGAAAAGACTCATGTGAAATATTTTATTAGTGTGTGACATAATATTTGCTAGACAGAAACATTTATTGTAATGTTTTCTTTCCTATGGAAATCATAAAGAAAAATAAAAAGGTATAAATTTGACAATAAGTAAATGAAATTACAAATATGTATATCATTAAAATGGCAGTGAATGTAAAGCCAGAGGCAAAGTAGTAAACAATAAATAAATGGTTATGCACATTTAATCAAATCAAATAATTAAGTGGTTCACCAACAATTACATGCTAATTAATTAAACAATGACATTAATAGTCATACATGAAGATAGATATACCCTGTAAAAGAAAATATTTCCAACAACAAAAATATGGGATTCACAGTGTTTGGCAGACACCTATCATGTAAAGATGAGAAATTGTCCTGGATACCATTAACTGCCAAATAAGATGGTAAAAAAGAAGTACTACCTTATATTTTATCCAAAGGAGTAGAGAAGGCCATTAAAGTATACTATAACTGTGAAATGCTTTTCTTTTAGCTTAGATTTGATGAAAATGATTATTGTGAAACATTTAAGACAAACCTGTATCTTCACTTAAACAAAGAAGGGGCCTGGTGGTGGCGCCATGCACCTGGTTGAGCACACATATTACAATGTGCAAGGTCCCAGGTTCAAGCATCAGGTCTCCAACTACAGGGGGAAAGCGTTGTGAGAGGTGAAGACGTGTTGTAGGTGTCTCTCTGTCTCTCTCTTGCTCTCTATCACCCCCTTCTCTCTCAGGTTCTAGCTGTTTCTGTCCAATAAATAAAATTAAAAATAAATAATACAAATTTTAAAACAAAAATTAATGGAAAAGCATACACACAATACAAACCATATGCATAAAAAGGTGGAGTGATATTGCTATGACAACATGAGATGAAACACTAGGTGACAAAGAGTATTCAAAAGAAAGAGGACAGTTTCATAATAATGAAAGGATAATTTATCAGAAAACTGTAAGTGTCTACTCTAGGGAAATACCTTAATGGTTATATAAAAGATTTCCATGCCTAAAATCTTGAGGTCCCAGGTTCAATCCCCAATGCTACCATATGCCAGAACTCAGCAGTACTCTCAAATCTGCATTCCTTTGTATGTCTCCCCCTCCCTCCCTCCCTCCCTCCCTCTCTACTTTTTTTCCATTCTGTATCACTCATTTACTAAAAATAACTAAATCAATAAAATATGTTTTAAAAGTCCCAAGTATGATAAATGTTTATGATCCTAATTGGAGAGCATGGCTATATAAACAAGGCAAAAAACTGACAAAAGTAAAAGGAGAAATTACTAAGTATGTAAGCAGAGTGAAAACTGTAGCACTTCTCTCTTAGCACCCAAAGCACAGTCAATGGCCAGGGAGAGAATTCAATGAGTGGAATGCATTCCTTCCAAGCAGGCCTCTAGCTAGACTCCAGTATCACATAAGACCCCATGATGTTTTGATGTATCAGACTTCCTCTCAACATTTCTTTTAAAGATAATAAATGATATTAAAATAATTCAATAAGTAAGCACAAACTGAGTCCAGACAGTGAGAGCCTATGTGCCTCCCATGTGTTAAGAAAGAGAGAAAGAGAGAGAGAGAGAGAGAGAGAGAGAGAGAGAGAAAGAAAGAAAGAAAGAAAGAAAGAAAGAAAGAAAGAAAGAAAGGAAAAAATAAAAGAAAAAAGGGGTGGCAGGGAAATAGTGTCCAACAAGAGTGGTGGAATCACTGTGTAGGCAGGCACAAAGCTCTATAGAGATAAACCTAAAGGGAAATAAACAAACACACAAACAAAAGCAATTTATCCACATTGGCCTGTTGAAGAAAAGTAGTTTCATGTATTTGGTGACTCAGAAGCATAAGAAGTGGTTATTATATACTTTAACTTTACAATTGCTTATAATGTTGAGAAGTATTTATAAGATATAGATATCCAACTTGTAGATATTTAACATAGAGAAATGACAATACACATTGCTAAATTATGTGAGATGCATATCTCTAGCAGCTTGAATTAAATATCCAAATTTCACATCTTCATAGCATGTTAAATAAATTATACTATATTTATCCAGTGAGAGGTCAACAGTAAAATTAAAGGAACTGTGATACATGAAAGCACCTGAGCAGATCTCAGATACATAATATCCATGGAAAGAATAATTTCAAAACATTGCAAACTACACCATTTATGTGACATTACTGAAATGACAAAATAATAGTTACGTAGACGGGTAGACATGCGGCTTCCTGGGCCAGTGGGGGATGGGGGTGGGTGGGTGGGATGGGACACAGTCTTTTGGTGGTGGGAATGGTGTTTATGTACACTCCTAGTAAAGTGTAGTCATATAGATCACTAGTTAATTAATATGAGAGGGGGAAAATTAATTGTATGTCTCGAAGTTTTTAAAACATAGACTGAGTCTTCTTAATATATAGGCTTTGTATTTGATATGCAGACTCTCTCAAAAGCCTAGACCAAGTAGATCAGAGGCAACCAGTGGCACAGCTATTTACAAGATACTGGGTACTGTACAGCAAACCTAACAAAAGGACTTTTCAAAGTTAACCCAATTACCAAATAATGTGATGATAACATTAACTATCGATTGTCTTTTTGAACCCTAAGACAGCAGGAACCTCACATCTCCACTATAGAGCCTATATTTCTCCCAGTCCTGGAACCTTAGGATAGGGCCCATATTCCCGCATGCCTCTCCCAATACATATCAAATAATATTGCATCAGCCCATCGCAACCTAATCAACGCAACGATTGCCACTTCAACATGCTTCAGCTCAGACTGTGTCCAGAGACTTCACGTGTGGAATGACAACCCTTCAGCTTCATTACTCGGGTGAGACCTTTCCTTTCATAGCATTCTCTAATTCCATCCCAGGTGGATGACTTTCTAACAAAGTCCCAAAACCTAGATATACACCAGGTTCTGTGAGAGAGAGCATATGTTCACACATATCCATAAACAAGTGCAAAATATATACCTGAAAGCAGAAGTACACTAGAGTTTGCAGTGAGTACCCCCCTAGCACTTCCTCTCCACTATTCCATCCTTTGGGTCCATGATTGCTCAACAATTTGTTTGGCTTCGTATGTTAACTCTCTTTTCAGCCACCAGGTTCCAGATGTCATCAGGTTGCCGGCCAGGCTGAAGGCCCCACCAATGTGGCCTGGAGCTCCACTTCCCCAGAGAACCACACTACTAGAGAAAGAGAGAGGCAGACTGGGAGTATGGACTGATCAGTCAATGTCCATGTTCAGCGGGGAAGCAATTACAGAAGCCAGACCTTCCACCTTCTGCAACCCACAATGACCCTGGGTCCATGCTTCCAGATGGATAGAGAATGGGAAAGCTATCAGGGAGGGGATGGAATATGGAGATTGGGTGGTGGGAATTGTGTGGAGTTGTACCCCTTCTACCCTATGGTTTTGTTAATTTATCCTTTCTTAGATAAAAAAATAAATTAAAAAATAATAATAATAGTTACGTGAGCTGAGGGTGCTGAGGAGGGGGGTGAGATATAAAGTGCTTACATGAACAATTTCTTTATGGTTTAAGAATGATTTTTCATTTTTATTTATTTTATATTTTATGTATTTAGAAGTATGAGAATCAGTGCATCACTCTGCCATATGCAGTGCTTAATATAAACCTGAGACCCCATGCACGCTAGTGCAGTGTTCTACACTACCTGCTATACCACCTCATAGACATATAAGAATAATTTGGTACCTTGATTTTACTGTCAATTATACAAATCTCTACTTGGGACAGAGATACATTAATGCCAGCACAAATATTTACAGGAATACATGTAAACAAATGATGGAAACTGGAAACTGAGTAAGATATGTAGTCCAACTCAATGTATCATGTTATTCTTTTGCTGTCCTTCTATGGTTGATATTACATATCACCTGTGAAAATATCTGGACAAAGAGTTCACATGACTCATAATAAGTAGGGATACTTACTCTCACACCAAACAATGAAAAAAAACTCTCAAGATTATTTTGAAGAAAGAAATCACTCATAAAGGGTAGGATGTTACATGTTTCAACTCATATTAAAAGGAAAGAGACAATAACAGCAAGCAGAAAATGATAGATGATTTCTGTATTGGTCAGAAACCATTAAGGGATATGTTTCAGATAGCAATATCCTCCTGAGGATATTTAACATATTCTGTATCTTTACTGTAGTGGTGATTTCACAGTACAGAACACTGCACAGAAGTGGCATATCATAAGTGAACCTTTCTTTACTAAAAGGAAAAGACAGGAGGAAGGTTTTGTTTTGGGAGTGTTTATTTATACTCATAAGACAATTTCTTGAAGGTCATAGTTTAAGTTTTTCTGTTTCCCTTTTTGTATTTGTTAGACACTGATATTGCATTTTTACAGAGCTGGAAAAATACCTCACTTGGATAATGCATTTGCATTGTCATGCTTATGATCTACATTCAAGACTGGCCACATCATTGGGGTAAGATTCAGTGTTACCTCTGTGTTTTTGTTTCTATTGCTATATCTATCTGAAAAAGTTGGCCCAGAGTGGTGAAGCTCCAGAAATACATATTGTTATATAACAAAATGCAAAACATTTACTCTCTGTTTGAATATACTTCAAAGATGGTTGGGAATCATGTCAAAGATCACTTATTCAATTTACTTCTAATTTCTTTCAGTTACAGTTATGCTCAGTGGATGTTTTACATCTGTAAATTCTATGATTAGATCAAAGGTAATTAACAAAAAGAAAATACTGTTTTGCTTTGACTAGTATGGTCAGAAGCATCAAAAATAGTCATCATTGTTTTCTATAAAGATTGCTGGGAGAATTGATTGGGGAAGATAAGCTGGAAAAAAAATCATCATTAATACAACATGCTACTTTATTCTATTATTTCATCCTTTTCTTCCATCATTAAACTTATTTTAGTCTAATTTGTCATTAATCTAGCAAAAATATGAAACAACATTTTTATTTAGTTGATTTCAAAAGATCACACTTTGTGTGTTTTCACAGACTGAGTTTCCCAGAAGCAGACTCTAAGGAAAGGAATTGTATGAAATTGGTTTATTAGAAAGGAAGCAGAATTTCCAGGAAAGACCAAGAGGATAAGAAAATAAACCTAGGAAGGCAAAGAGTAAGGAAAGTCAGAGCTCATACTAGATTGTCTTTCATTCTACTCTATAAATCATTCCAATTAGAAGTCAGTGAAGAAATGCCCCTATAGTGATATGACTGACCAGGCTTGTCCAGCTATCACAACTGAGCTCCAAGAGATGAAGGGAGTCTCCCACAAAGGCACTCAATGCTTTGGGAGTAAAAGGACAATGATCCTGGGTCCTTACTCCCAGAGGAATAAAGAATATGAAAGTTTCTAATGGAGGGGATGGGATGTAGAACTCTGGTCTTGGGAATTATACTCACCCTACAGTCTTATTGATTATTATTAACTCAATAAAATAAATAAATATCACACACACACACACACACACACACACACACACACACTGGAGTATACTATGCATGAAGCTGATGAGAAGATACAATGATGAAACAACACCAGTATTTTCTGACTAACATTAAATTCTCTACACTAGTGTCTCAGTATGGCTACTAGTCATTATTCAGAAATTAAACACAAGAGTTTGTTCATTGGGATGAGATGTAGCCAGAATGGTAAAAGTTGTTGCATAGCCTGTAATTGCCATAAAACATATCCGGCAATGGGTGCAGCTTAGGATGTTCCCTGCTATGATCACATAATACAAGTTCAGACCTACAAGGATGCAGAGGTTACACTGGCTACTGCACTGCATATATGCCTCAAATCAAATTGATAGGGTTTACAGTTAACAATATTTACATGCTTTTCCCATATGTGGGAGCTACTCTCTTCCCTGATTTATCTTTTTAGTACTTTTCCCAATTCTGACACCATCTCTCCCAAACAATATCTTTAGCCCACCTGCATGTTAGCTGTGGGACTCGGGCAAAAATTAGTAAAGTCTTGAACCACTTAGAATATACCTAAAACAGACCTACCAGCTTTTTTCCAAGAGACCCCAAATCTCATCTGCTATATTCTTGCCTTTAAGTTCCTGATTATTAAACAATATGATCTGCTTTATATTTTAATGCTTTTTCAGACACTGAGTTCCAAATGCCAACCTGACTTCTCTGGGGAGATGACCTCACTAATGTACCCTGGAACCCAACCTCTCCAGAGCCCTGCCCCACTAGAGAAAGAGAGAGACAGGCTGGGGGTATGGGTCGAACTGTTAACGCCCATATTCAGCAGAGAAGCAATTACAGAAGCCAGACCTTCCACCTTCTGCACCCCATAATGTCCCTTGAACCATACTCCCAGAGGGGTAAAGAATAGGAAAGCTGTCAAGGGGGCAGGGGGCTGGGATACAGAGTTCCAGTGGTGGGAATTGTGTGGAATTGTACTCTCTTATCCTATAGTTTTGTCAATATTTTTATTTTATAAATAAATTTAAAAAATCATATCAATCCTGATCAGGACAAATCATCATACATTTAAAGAAGAAAGGTAACTCTACTATTCATTGTACTTGACCCAAAAGTTGAGACTTTACTTCTGTACTCTTTGGTACTAGTTACTCTTCCTCATTGAAAAACTGAACTCAAGCCAACATTTAATTCTCAAAAAAAGTCTCTTCATGATTTAGTCATAATCTGTAGCATGAAGAGAAACTTACTAAATTACCTGTGCTGCTGTACTGACCTCCTCCTACTGACATTTTTTTATATTTATTTTATTTTTTCCCTTTTGTTGCCCTTGTTGTTTTATTGTTGTAGTTATTATTGTTGTTGTTAGATAGGACAGACAGAAATGGAGAGAGGGAGGGGAAGACAGAGAGGAGGAGAGAAAGATAGACACCTGCAGACCTGCTTCACCGCCTGTGAAGCGACTCCCCTGCAGGTGGGGAGCCGGGGTTCGAACCGGGATCCTTATGCCGGTCTTTGTGCTTTGCGCCACCTGCGCTTAGCCCACTGATATGATTTTTTAAATTTATTTATAAAATAAAAATATTGACTCCCTCCTACTGACATTTTAATATTCGTTATTTCACTTTCTCCTGATGAGTATCTATTTCATTTTTCACCTTTGACATTAGCAGGCATCCAAAGTGAGCATATAATAACACTTTCATTTCTAATAGAAGTTTCAGTTAGTCTCTGGTGTGTCCCTGTATCTCTAGACAGGTAGAACTTTAAATTGTGAGAACAGAGAACATACATCCTCCAAAGCACTCTCTGGGTTGAATCATGATTCTTTATTTCAGAGACACCTATTAAGTGTTCAATGAAAATATCTACTAGCATAAAGCAAAATAAGATAGTCAAGTACAAACAATAAAATACTAGTTGTCAACAAGATAGTGGAGAAAAGAAGACATGTAGAGAATAAAATCAAAATCCTTTAAAACTGTACTGGATTTATGTCATGGATAGATAATTACACTTGAAGAAGCAATTTACTATATCGTGACGCCGTTCCCTATCCTCTGTCAAATCTAATTTCCCTCACCCAGACAACTGACCTATTCATGGGTTGTGTCTGCATAGGCAGGTAAAATGGACAGTTGAGTATTTACTCAGTGACTAATCAGTTTAGAGAGCTCTTTACAAATGTTTGGTCTGAGACAGAAATAATTTGCTTTCATTAATTATCTGGATAACTACCTCTTGTTTTTTTTCTGTTTGTTGTTTGATTTTTTTACTACATTTTGACACTTCAAATGTCTTTTTTTCTCAAGTACTAATTTGTTCATAGTAATTCAATGTTCTTCCATTTTCTGGGGAAAAAAACTGGATGATGTTATATATGGCATTTATTTTGAAAACTCAGTTCATTTGCCTGCATATACATTTTTTACTTGTTCACATTCTAGCGATGTGCTAAAATAAGAACCATACAATTTGAAATGCCTAGTTCACTTTCCTTATCACATGATGT
Organism: Erinaceus europaeus; assembly: GCF_950295315.1. Taxonomy (NCBI): domain Eukaryota; kingdom Metazoa; phylum Chordata; class Mammalia; order Eulipotyphla; family Erinaceidae; genus Erinaceus; species Erinaceus europaeus. The sequence goes on from NC_080166.1 coordinate 102,077,838, forward strand.
GGGTTGTAGGGGTAATATTAACTTCCAGAAGCACATTTTAGAAACAGCAGAGTCATTGGCTGTTTACTGTCTTGGTAGATGTCTGTGTCTGCTGACTTAACAAACACATCTTTGAAATCCACGGTTTAATATGGTTTTCCTGTGTCTGTTTATAATGCATTTTGATAATATATATACATACATATCATACTACTTAATAAAATATTTAATAACTAACATCTGCAAGCAGATTATAAACATAAAAAAATGAACACATCTATGGGGCCAGAAGAATAGATTACTTGGATAGTGCATCTGCACTGCCATACCTGCAACACAAGTTTGAGTCCAGCCCCTACTATGCAGAAGGAAGCTTCACCCCTACAGTGCTGTTTCCTCTCTATCTGAGAAAAAGTCAAGAGAGGTTATGTGGAAACCCTGGTAGGGACAAAATTATATACGAAACATTGATATGCTTCTAAATTTTTAAAACAGAATTTTAATGACTAAAATAGTAATTCCACCTCATCTATGGAAAAAAAGTTTGTTTGTTTTTTTTCCCAAGTGACTGTCAGGAAGTCATACCTAACCTTATACATTACTCTGCTATGCTAACACCCATTGAAGGATCAGTAGCATCGCATAAATAACAAGTCTTGATCGCACGGGATATAAACCTTAAGCAGAAAAAAAAATCATAAAAATAAGGAAAAGAGAACATAGAGATGTTTTGATCAAAAGTTATTTTATCCCAGGAAGAGACAGATCATCAATGGAAGTGTAACCATATTTTTAATATATTCAAAATATCTGGTTTTCCGACAAGTTCCTTAGGAAATAATACAAGTGTGTATGGGTAATTTATAATATTTCTAAGTGTAAGGAATAAAATTTTGAGAAATTAATGAATATTCTACATTGACCAAAATTCCAAACTATGTTTCAAAATGAACTAACTCTCATATTAAAAATATCTAGGTGCTTATATTTCTCCAAATTCTCATCAACTTCTGGAATTATGTAGCCATTCCATAGCTATTCATTTTAAACTGTTTATCACCTGATAAACCTACAATGAGACCTACAATGCGACTTAGTTTCAAATGAATGAGGTCCTGATTTTTTAATCAATTAATTAATTTATATGAGAGAGACAGAGAGAGAAAGAGAAACCAGAACACTTCTCAACTCTGATTGAAGTTGAGACCTTAGAGCCTCAGACATGAGGTTTTTTTTGTTTTGTTTTGTTTTGTTTTTTGCATAGCCATTATGTTGTCTTCCCAGGTCCTGAGTTCTCCTGTGTTCTATCCTTGGTGTTACACATGCTAGAACGATCTCTCCCTCTTTCATAAATAAATCTTTAAAAACTATAAGGCATATTATCTTACCTTGGTAACAAACTAGAAAAACAAACAAAAAAGCAGTAGCACAGCAGGTTAGGTACTCATGGCGAAAAGCGCAAGGACCAGGTGTAAAGATCCCAGTTCCAATCCCCGGCTCCTCACCTACAGGGGAGTCACTTCACTGGCGGTGAAGCAGGTCTGCAGGTGTCTATCTTTCTCTCCCCCTTACTATCTTCCCCTCCTCTCTTCATTTCTCTCTGTCCTATCCAACAACAATAACATCAGTGGCAACAAGAGCAACAAAAGAAAAAAAAATAGCCTCCAGGAGCAGCAGATTCTTAGTGCAGGCACCGAGCCCCAGCAATAACCCTAGAGGCAAACAAACAAACAAACAAAATGTTCATGTGTGGCTTAAAACTAAGGTGGAAATAAATATTCTAGCTCTTAAATAAAATCAATAAATAGAATATCCCCAACAGTTTCCAAGAAGGTGATTAATTTTAGGCCTCCCATTTCCATGAGGTACTTCCTACTATATGTGAAGTAACTCTCACTAATCATTCCAGATGTTACATGTATGACATTGCAATTATTCTGGATGATGGAAAGTGTGAGTGACTTTGAAACAAGGTGACTTTTGTTATCAATTGGCAGCAGTCATTTGTTTAATGAAGATGCTATTAAGTAGATGTGGGGGGAAATAAACAAGGACAGATTAAAAAAAAACTGCCTATGCTAAAAGTAACAGTGGCTTTCTTCAGCATACCTTTGAAAGATGATATACATTTGGGATTCAGAATGAGTTAGTCATCTCAGGTGTCTTCGGGACTCCATTCCTGTGGTCATGAATTCTTCTCAAGTTCTCATTGAGAGCTACTATGTATTTTTCCATAGAAAAATTGGCCCTTCCCTCCTTGCAAACAGACAGATGTGAATGAAGCTTCCTTATCTGTACTAATGTTTGTTAACCAGTCTCCAAAGGTAGTCTCCCAGTCACTCTCAAGTGATTATAACACATTCAACCTCATTTTACTGCAATGTGAATCACATGCTTATAATTCAGGAATGCAAACTTCACTCAATAAAATCATATTGTGATTGTGTACAACTGGTTCAAGATATATAAAAAAAAGTTAAACTTCTCTGATTATAGCTGGAATATTCTTTTATTTCTATCTACTTCTAATTTCGTTTTTTTTTCTTTCTGTGCTGATAGGGACAGAAAGAAATTAAAAGAAAATGGAGAGAGAGACAAGTGTAGCACTGCTCCTCAACTCATAAACAAACTTCTCCACAAGTGGGATGAGGAACTTTAATATGGTCCCTTACTCATGGCAATGTAAGCATTCTATTGAGTGTTCCATTGCCTAGCCCTGTAACTACTTTGGGTCTAAATTTCATACAAAACCTCTTATTTTGAACTTCTTCTATTTAAAAATAATTGATTATCTATTTATTGGACAGAGACAGCCAGAAATCAAGAAGGAAGGGGGGTGAGAGGGAGAGAGACAGAGAGACACCTATAGCCCTGTTTCATCACTTGTAAAGCATCTTCCCCCTGCAGTGAGGACTAGAGGCTTGAACCTGAGTCCCTGTGCACTGTAACATGTGTGCTCAACCAGGTGTCCCACTGTTCACTCTGGTGAACTTTTGCTTCTTATATGCCTTAAAAAAAAAAATCACTCTAGAGCATCACTCCAGAGCTACGATGTGAATGAACTCAACCAGGGCTGTCACATATCAAAGTTCTGTGACTACTACTCATTTATTGATTGATTGATTGATTGATTTTGCCTCCAGATTGTTGCTGGGGCTCAGTACCTGCACTATGAATCCACTGCTCCTGGAGGCTATTTTTCCCCCTTTTGTTGCCCTTGTTGTTTATTGTATTTGTTGTTATTGCTATAGTTGTTGTTGGATAGGACAGAGAGAAATCTAGAGAGGACCTGAACACAGAGAGGGGGAGAGAAAGATAGATACCTGCAGACCTGCTTCACCGCTTGTGAAGCGACCTCCCCTACAAATGGGGAGCTGTGGGCTGGAACTGGGATCCTCGCCCCATTCCTTGAGTTTCATGCCATATGAGCTTAACCCTCTGCGCTACAACCAAGCCCACTAGACTACTACTCTTCAATGCTCAGAGTATGTTTAGAATGTAATTTGACTTGATCATTGCTGCATATTAGGGGAAAAATAGAAAGACAAAAACTTGACATAAGCTCATATGAAACTGCAGAATTACTGCAAATATGCCACAAAATAAATTCTTGTTCTCAGGATGCATCTCTTAGGAAGAAGAGCTGATCTCTAGCATAATAAATAAAACTACATGCAAATGAAAAACGAAAAGTCCTTTGTAGCTGGAATGTTCCTCAAAGTGGGGATTGTATTTACTATGAAAATGTGAAAATGTTGAGTAATCAAGATAAAATTTCAGTCTCATAATTTTGTTAACTAGCAAGTCTATATTCTAAGAAGGTAAAAAACAAACTTTAAATAGAAGGGAAATTCTCTGATGAATTGGCTATCTGGTTCTAATCATTTAGTAATTTTACCACATTTGTTTGCTTATTTATTTATTGCTGGGGTTTGGTGCCTGCACCATGAATCCACTGCTCAGAGAAAAAATATATATATTATTTCCTCCCTTTGTTTCCCTTGTTGTTTTATCATTATTGTGGTTATTATTGTTATTGATGTCATTGTTGTTGGATAGGACAGAGAGAAATGTGAAAGGAAAGGAAGACAGAGAGGGGGAGAGAAAGATAGACACCTGCAGACCTGCTTCACCGCCTGAGAAGCTACCCTTCTACAGGTGGGGAGCCAGGGGTTTGAACCGGGATTCTTAAGCCAGTCCTTGTGCTTCACGCCATGTGCATTTAACCATTGTACTACTGCCACCCCCGCTTTTACCCCCTTTTTAAGAGACAAAGAAAGAGAGAAAAAACAGAATTTAATCATAGAAACTCTATGTATTAAATTAAAAATATACATATCTTCACTTATTGCATATGTGTATTATATGTATATACACATTATATCCTAAAACCTGATCACAAATTATTAAAACTAATTAAAGTCTAATGTATAGATATATAAATATAGATACTCCCTTTGCATCTATGACTTTAGATCCTTTAGTCCAGAGAAATATATTGAGAGTGGAGAGTGAATGTGAAGTAGGGATGTAAGGACTAATTGTAACCTACATCAAACTATCATCCAAAAAGTAGAAAGTAAATGACACTAAAACTAGTATCTCATCACAGTCTAGCCTACAACTTCAGAGATGGCAGTGCTGTGTAGGAAAAGCTTGTACCCATGTGCTAACAACTGTACTATGAATCATTAACCCCCCATAAAATAATAAGTACATATAATAAATAATAAACAGATACATAAATATTACCATTCAAAAATACTCTTATAAACGTAAAGGCAAGCACGATGCCAAGTCTCATCAACTAAAGACAATTAATAAATAATTACTAAAAGACTTAAATGGAGTTAAGAATGCACACTGAAGATGAAAGAATTCTCCAGAATCTCAGTAGTGGCTTTGGACTCACAGGAAAATAAGATATATAAGAGATTATATCAATGAATATAATGAACATTTCCTGATAATTAAGAAAATTAACCTTCCAAAATAGCTGATGTTCCAAATAATATAGATTATACAAGGAAATAATGTAAAAAAAATTTAAGAATTCAGTTTTGCACAATTTGGACCAATTTTTGCAAACAATACTGTTACCAAAGTATATATTAAATTAAAAGAGCTAAGTTTTCTGAGTTACAAATATTAGGCATAATATAAACATATATTTTAATTCTTATGAATGTCATTCCTAACTTTGACAGGTTTTTTGATTGAGTGAACTGGTAGGCAATTTATAAATGTAATGTTTATGTGACTAAAGAAAATCATGTAAGTGAAAAACTTCATTTCAAGATCAAATTTTTTGGACTAAGTCGACTTGAAAATATTTTTAATTTATTTATTTACTGGATAAAAACAGAGAGAAGTCTAAATGGGAAGGGAGATAGAGAAGAAGAAAGAGAAACATCTGCGGCATTGCTTCACTGCTTGTGAAACTTCCCTCCTGCAGGTAGGAACTAGGGGCTTGGACATGAATCTTGTACATGGTAGCATGTGCATTTAACACTGTGTGCCACTACTCAGTCCTGAAAATAGTTTCAAATATGTTTAGCTAACATAAAAACTTGTCCACCTAAATTGTTAAATAGGTATTATTTGGCCTATGTAATAGAATAATAAAATACTAATTACTAAGCATAATAATAAGTATGTGTGAGTTTGAGTTTTTTTTTTTTTTATGAGCTACTGAAAGATTTTATATATGTTTGGGTCTATTAATGTCTTCATTTTTTTCCCCATCCAAGTTTGAAGCATGAGAGAGATTCTGGGCTTGAATCCCTGTCAGATCATGTGTCAGAGTATTGCTCTGGTGTCAATCTCCCCCTCAAAAAATAAATATTGTTAAGAATTATTTTAACAGGGGTTAACAGTTCACACTGCAATTTCTCATTTCCATGGGAAAGTTCTCTGCACAACACTCTCACCTATAACTTAAGCCCTTTCCCACCATCCTGCAACATCATCCCCTTTGCCTTCTCCTCTGATTTCCCTTTCTCTTTACCCTTTTCCTTCCTCCCTTTTCTCCTCTTTATTTTCACTTTAAGTTAATGCAAGACAGTTCTCTAAATTCCACATGAATGAGGACATTCCACAGTTTTCATTCATTTCCTTATCTTACTAAGCATAATGACCTCAGTTCCATCCACCTTTATCTACCATCCCAGTTAACTGTTACTCACAAGGGAGCTGAAAAAATTCTCATGTAAAATATATTGCTTATGATTTTTAACTGCATTAACTGTAGCTTAATAGAGAAAACTAGGTTATGAGTAGTATATGTTCTCTAGTAAAGACATTTTTCATTTTTATATATAAATAGAGTAATATATATGTATACATATTATGAATTATTAGTCATGTTGAATATTTATTTCTTAATCCAAGAAATGGAATCAGAGTATCATTTTAACAAATGTGATACTAAGGATTAAACTTGGGACCTCATGCTTGAGAGTCCAGTGCTCCATCCACAGAGCCACCCCTGGGTTCAGAACTCATTTCTGTAAGTGCTTGTGAATGTATTTTCTTTAGTTCTGATTTAGTCTGTCTAAATCACAAAGACTCTGTGCCTTATTGGAATAATTTTCTGTGTTTTATGTCTGTTTATCTTTCCCACATCATTGATTATTTAAGAGACTAAAGTATTCTCACCTTTGAAAGCGCTAAGTTTCTTTAAATCATGTAATCATCCATATTTACTTTCAAACTTTTATTAGTACTTGTCTAAATAGGCAGGCAAGTATTATTTTTCACTAACTGATGATCCTATTTAACCAGATGTTAAAATCTCCTGACAACTTTTGATATTTTGACTTTCCCAAATGAAATCCTAAATGATATATTTTTCACTTTGAGATTTTTCAGGTACTTATGGGAATAGCACAAAAGGATTTGCTCTTTCACCTTGCAAATAGAAAGAAGCTAGAATGTTCTGGTTTATTTGAAATGAGCTGCAGGGGAAATGTTGTCAAATAAAAAGAGGAGATTATATTTCCCTGAATTAAATTTGTATGAATAAAATGGCATCAAAACAAATATTACAGAAATCACGAGGCTTTTAGAGATTTGTCACTGCTGTCCAAGACATATGTCTATCTATCAAGATTTTTTTTTGCCTTTAGGGTTATTACTGGGGCTCAGTGCCTGCACTATGAATCCATTGCTTCCATGGCCTTTTTTCATTTTTATTTATTTATTTTTATTTTTGGATAGGACAGAGAGAAACTGAGAGGGAAGGAGAAGATAGAGAAGAGAAAGATAGACATCTGTAGACCTTCTTCACTGTTTATGAAATGACACCCCCCCCCCGCAGGTGGGGAGCCGGGGGCTTAAACAGGGATCCTTAAATGGATCCTTGTGCTTCATAATGTGTGCGCTTAACTTGGTGCATCACTTCCCAGCCCCCTATATCAAGATTCTTCAAGCTACTTTGCCTGATATTAGACAATAGTGTAAGAGTGACCTATTATAAGTTCAGTTATTTTATTTTACTTTTTATTTGGGAAATTGAGGGTTTACAGTAAATACAGTTGTTGATACATGTGTAATATTTCTAGGGGCCACGTCGTTGTGCACCTGGTTGAGTGCACATGTTTTAATATACAAGGATCCAGGTTCGAGCCTCCTGTCTCCACCTGCAGAGGAAAAGCTTTGCAAGTGGTAAAGCAGAACTGCAAGTGTCTCCCTGTCTCTCTCCCTCTCTACCTCCCCCTCCCTTCTCAATTTCTAGCAGTCTCTATCCAATAATAAAGATAATAACACTTTTTTTTTTAATTCTCAGTTTTCTGCAAAATTGTCTCACCTCCCTAACCTAGGTCCTCCTTCACCAATATGCACCAGAACCTCAAAGTCCTCTGCCAGATCCCCTCCCACTCCCCATCCCACCTGAGTTCTTTACTTTGGTGCAACACACCAAACCCAGTCAAAGTACTATGTTTTATAGTGTTTTCCTTTTCTGTCCTTTTCTCAACTTCTATCCATGAGTGAGATGATTCTGTATCTATCCTCCTCTTCCTGGTTTATCTTACTTAATATGAGTCACTTAAGCTATTCCAAGATTAGGTGAAGAAAATAAATTCATCATTCTTAACAACTGAGTATTCATTCCATTGTGCATATATGCCACAACTTTCTTGACCACTCATCTGTTGTTAGGCATCTATAGGTTGCTTCCATGTTTGGCTATCACAAATTGTGTGGCTATGAGCATAGGTAAATGAGATCTTTTTGGATAAGTGTATATGATTTGGCCCCTCAATTACTTTAAAATTATTTTTGGACTGTGATTTCACTTATTTAATGAATCCAATAAATTCTAGTAGTTTTCAGTTATGAATTACACCACTTACTAATTATTATTAATGTAGATATTTCAAAGTTTTAGGTGTAGTGACCAATGTTTACTTAGTAACTTTGATGTATTCTTGGGCTGTTGTTAATTATAGTCTTAATGATTTTAATATTTTAATGGTATATTCTTAGTACACGTCTCTGAATCATGCTGCACTGAAATTTTTATTCTATAAAAAGTGATTGTGTTCAACTATTTAAAAGAATGCATGATCAGCTGTTCTTTCAAAAATAGAGATATTCATTATGCATATATATATATATATTTTTTTTTTCCTCCAGGGTTATTGCTGGGGCTCAGTGCCTGCACCATGAATCCACCGCTCCTGGAGGCCATTTTTCCCCTTTTGTTGCCCTTGTTGTTGTAGCCTCCTTGTGGTTCTTATTATTGCCATTGTTGATGTTGTTTGTTGTTGGATAGGACAGAGAGAAATGCAGAGAGGAGGGGAAGACAGAGACGGGGAGAGAAAGTCAGACATCTGCAGACCTGCTTCACAGCCTGTGAAGGGACTCCCCTGCAGGTGGGGAGCCTGGGCTCCAACAGGGATACTTACACTGGTCCTTGTGCTTAACCCACTGCGCCACCGCCCGACCCCCATGCTTATATATTTGTCTAAAACTTTCTGATTGATTTCAGTTTGTTATTCACATCACAGGTGACACAATTTCTTGTCAGTTACATTATTATTGCAGTGAACTATCATCAAATCTGTCATTTCTGAAATTTATCATTAATAAATCAACTATAGTGATTTTAGGTAGCTTTGTCATCCAGAGATAGCTATTTGTTTCACTCTGCTACTCCTATGAAAACGCATGCAAATCAGTTACAATGGAGTTTTCAGTCTTTTAAAAAAAATGTCTAACTAAAAGATCCTTAAAATTATTATTCCAGTCAGGTATTCATGAGAAAGTGTTTTGATGGTGTCTCATAAATAACATTAAAACCACACTGTAAACTAATTCAAGATATCCAGACTTCTAGAGGAGAAGGAAATGTATGCATGCGATTGCTAAACCAAAATAAAACAGAAATAGAAGTAAATGTACAGGACAGAAAGAATTAATAAAAGATAATTTGAAGTTTTATTTGGAATATTGTTATCTTCAAACTCTGTTTCCTTTTATTTACCTTCACACATGTGTAAATAAAACAATTTTAGAAAATGGGTTAAGGACACATACAGAACTTTCACTGAGGAAGAGATCTAGAGGTCATCAGACATTGCTTGAAGTCAATCATTATTACTGAAATGTAAATAATGACAACCATGTGTTACTACTTTACCCCTATTAGAATGCCATACATCAGGATATGGAGAAAAAAAAAACTCTTTTGTTCTGGTGGAGGGAATTTACATTAGCTTAAACATTGTGGATATCTCAGAACACAGGAAATGGGCCTAACCTTTGACTTGCAAATTGCTTTCCTGTGGCTTTTCCCCCAAAGAAAACAAAAACAACTAGTACCAGAGATATCACACAATTTTTAATAAACCAAATTTAGAAATAATCCAGATATTCAGCATCAGATTAGTGGCTAAGAAAGCTGTGGTATATATACACAATGAAACACTGCTCAATTGTTAAATATGATGAAGTCATCTTCTTTGCTACACATTGGATGGAACTTAAGGGATTCATATGTAGTGAGAAGAACCAGGAGGAAGTTAAATACCAAATAATCTCACCTATAGGTATAATTTAATAAATAAGGGTAGAAATGGGAAACACAAGGTGGAATTTAATCTGGGTGTGGTATATTGTATCAAAGCAAAAGAATCTGAGGAAGTAAGAGTAGAGGGTGTGAAGATAGGGAGGAAAGGGCGTTGGGGTCCTGTTGCATGATGGTGGAAAAGGAACTATATTTTAGGTGATAGTATTCTGCCTACATCAACTATGGGAAGACTACCCTTTGTACTCATGGTTCGACAACAGTACTGGGGACCATTAACCACCCGTTCCACACACACAATATAAAAACAATCTAGTAGAATACTATCTTATACAAACAGAAATGAAACATTTATCAGCCCTTTCTTGTCAAACCAAGCATAATATGGAGCTCTTTATCGAGCATTCTTATTTTCGTAGTAATAAAGATATTTTAGGATGTGAGGGCAATCTGGCTGCAACGTCTGTCACCCCATTGATCATGAGGGTTGATTCAACTGATCTGGCTGGCTAGGCAGGTGTGCCCTTCCTCTCTCATCTCTCCATGTGTGTCCCTCCTGAAGCTGCACACTCAAAGAGGATGGCCTTGCCCCAATAGAGACGGGCTTGTCTTCCCCTGAGGATATAGGAGTAACTGCACTCTTCTGCTAGAACCTCTTATCCAGCTCTCAAGATATATGTATAGGTTCAGTAAATATTTTCCTGAGTTAACACACAATACAATTGCTTGTAAGAAAATCCCCATAATGTTTCACTAGCTTACTCTAATATATTAAAAGAAGTAATAATACCATTTTATAGACTCTCCCAAAACACAGAATAGGAAAATATTGTAGAGTGATTTTTTTGTAAATATAATTTTCTTTAGTAAAAGCATAGAAAATTGAATCTAACCCTAGTCCTGGAATCTCTGGGGTTTTGCTCATTTTCCATCATGCTTCTCTTGATTCATACGATTTGATATTGCATCTGCTGATCTCTACCAAACCAATGTAACTACCAAGACATGTTTTGTTTCATACTGTGTCCAACGATACCAGGTCTGGGATGTCAACCTTCCAGCTCCATTACTCTGGTGAGATCTTTCCTAGCTTATAGGACTCCTTAATTCCATTTTGGGTGGCACATTTCTTAATAAAGTTACAGAATCTAGACATAGACTAGAGCCCATGAGATAGGGCACATGTGCACATGCATCAGTAAGTTAGGGGATAATATATACCTTAAGGTAAAAGTGTGCAATGGTCTGCACTTACTCAATAAGAGCAGTGAGCAAGTAGAAAGACCTAAAAAGGACTCCATAAACTACATAATCAAATATTTTCTACTTAGACCTAGATACCCTCCTTACCTACTTCCTATTTCACTTCTTTCAATCACTCTAAGTGTAACCCTGTCAGATAAAGTAAAGACTTGGGCCAGGTAGTGGCACACCTGGTTGAGCGCATGTTACAACGCACAAGAACCCCACTTTGAGTCCCAAGTCCCCACCTGCAGAGGGAAAATTTCATAAGTGGTGAAGCAGGACTGCAGGTGTCTTTCTCTCTGTCTCTCCCCTCCCCATTTCTGACTATTTCTATCCAATAAATAAATATAATAAAAAAGTATATATATATATATATATATATATATATATATATATATATATATATATAAAAGCTGGATAAGGGCAAGAGGTCAGCATACTTTAAATGATGGCGATGGCTCTTTGGTCACTACCAGGTCACTCTATCATCCGGACCCTAGTCAGGGAGTTCTGGGATTCCCACACAGACATGATGGGCCTAGACTTCTTTTTTTTTTTGATATTTATTTATTTTCCCTTTTTGTTGCCCTTGTTGTTTTTCATTGTTGTTGTAGTTATTATTGTTGTTGTTATTGATGTCATCATTGTTGGATAGGACAGAGAGAAATGGAGAGAGGAGGGGGAGACAGAGAGGGGGAGAGAAAGACAGACACCTGCAGACCTACTTCACCGCCTGTGAAGTGACTACCCTGCTGGTGGGGAGCTGAGGGCTCGAACCGGGATTCTTACACCAGTCCTTGCTCTTTGTGCCACCTGTGCTTAACCTGTTGTCCTACAGCCCAACTCCCAGGGCCTAGACTTCTAACAGATCCTTCTCTCCACCATCCCTGGTCATCTCTATCAGGGACAACATCATAAACCCTTTGTGGGTCTTTACACGACCTGCTCTCAATTTAGAACAATAATGGTAGGGACTGCCCCACTCTCTGAAGGGAGGCTGGGTCAACATACTCTGCCATAGGAGGAAGACTGGTCCTGAAATGAGTGCAGCCCAAAGTGTTACTAGCTATGATCATGGAATGGGAGCTCAGACTACTGACAGGGACTCAGAGGTTACACAGGCTACTGTGCTAAATATGAATAGATATGGGCCCCGGATCAGATCAATGGGGTTTATGTACCTGTCCCATATTTGGGAACTAGTCTCTATCCAGATCCAGTTTTTTATTCCTATTCTCAACACTTCCACAATACTACCCCCCAAATACTTTTAACCTACCAGCATATTACCCACAGGTTTCAGGCAAAAGTTTGTAAAGTCATGGATCCCTTAGAATATACTTAAAATGTATCCCTTAAAATATATGGGAATAGTGTTTATTAAAAATAAAAAGATTATACTTAAAATACTTGGACAGGTATGGGTGTATTGTGCCTAAGTAAAAGATTATGGGGGTAGGGGATTCAGGTCCTGGAACATGATGGCAGACAACCTAGTGGGGGTTGTACTGTTATGTGGAAAACTGGGAAATGTTATGCATGTACAAACTATTATATTTACTGATGACTGTAAAACTTTAATCCCCTAATAAAGAAATAAAAAATAATACAGCTAAAATAGACTCCTAGCTTCCTCTATTATAAAGACCCCACATTTCATCTGCTATGTTTTTACCTTTAGGTTCTTGATCATTTAACAATTTTTCTGTTTTATATCTTAATGCTTTTCAGCCACTGAGTTGCAGATGCTACCATAATGCCAAACTGGGCAGAGGACCTCACTAATGTGTACTGAAACCCCACCTCCCTAGAACCCTACCCCACTTGGGAAAGGTTGAAACAGGCTAGGGGTATGGGTTGACCTGTCCAGAAGAAAATTCCCATGTCCAGCAAAAAATCAGACCTCCCACCTTTTGCACTCCATTAAAGTCTTTAGTCCATACTTCCAGAGGGATAAAGAATAGGGAACCTCCCAATGGAGGGAAGGGTATATAGAACTCAGGTGGTGGGAACTGTATGGAATTGCATCCCTCTAATCCCACAATCTTGCTAATTATTGTTAAATCACTAATAACACTAATAAAATATAAAAAGAAATTTTCCAAAATGTAAATAAATAAATATTAATAAGAAAATAGATTTTAAATTAAGTGAAAGTGGTAGAATTACAAAACACTTAAAGTTAAAAGTAATGCTATAAATATTTATAGACTTGGATTAGGCATTACACTCTTGGATACATGACAAAAACCAATACACACACACACACACACACACACACACAACATGAATTCAAATATAATGTTAATTTCTGGTACTATCAGTAGCCAGAGATACCTGGTGCTTATAATAAATAATAATAATAATAATAATAATAATAATTCAATTTCAGGTGGTTTACTAACAAAGTCCCAAAACCTAGATATAGACCAGGTCCCATGAGATAGGGCATATATTCACATGTATCTATAAATTAGGGCAAAATATATACCTGAAAGCAAAAAGTACATGAAAAGTACTTACTCTGCAGTGAATCAGCATAAAGTTCATAAATGAAATAGTGTTTACTTAGACTTAGATAAGCTCCTCACCTACTTCCAATTACACTTCCCTCACTCACCCCAAAAGCTAACCTTAGCAAAGTAAGGACTGCAAAAGCTGAATAAGGGCAAGAGATTGGCATACTTTAACGATGACTCTTTAGTCACTATCAGGTCGCCCCATCAGCTGGGGCCTAACTGGGGAGTCCTGAGATTCCAAAAAAAACATGATGTGCATAGACCTTGAATAAATCCCCCTCTCTATTGTAACTGGCCATTTATATCAGGAACAACACAATCGACCCCTTTGTGGGCCCACATATGACCTAGCCCTCAACATGGATCAACATAGTAGAGAGTATTCCATCCTCCGAAGGGAGATTGGACAACATACTCTGTGTTCCACCTGAGGAAGATGGGTTCTGAAATTGGGGCAGCTTGGACCATTCCTACTCATCACCACAGGATGTGAGCTCAGATCTATAGGGATGCAGAGGTCACATAGGCTCCTAAGCTGTATATGGGCCCTGGATCAGATTAGATAGATGGGGTTTACTGTCAACAACTTTCAAACACCTTTCCCATATTTGGGAGCTACTCTCTTTGCTGATTCAGCTTTCTGGTCCTTTTTCCAGCAATGACATTATCTCCCCAGACAGTAACTTATATCCACCTGCATATCAGATGTCAGGCTCAGGGGAAAAAAAAAAAAAAGTATAGTCATGGCCTCTTTAGAATACAACTAAAATAGGACTCTCTGCAAAACAGAGACACCCCCCAACTCTTCATATGAACTTTCCCAGCCTTTAGGTTCATGATTATTCAACAATTTGTTTGGCTCTGTATGATAACTCTATTTTCAGTCACCAGTTTCTAGATGCTAACATGATGCCAACAGGACTTCCTTGGGCAGAAGACCCCACCAATGTGTTTCGGAGCCCTGCTTTCCCAGAGCCCCTCCCCACTATGGAAAGAGAGAGACAAGCTGGGAGTATGGATCGGCCTGTCAATGCCCATGTTTAGCAGGAAAGCAATTACAGAAGCCAGACCTTCCACCTTCTGCATCCCATAATGACCCTGGGTCCATGCTACCAGAGGGATATGGACTAGGAAAACTACCAGGAGAGGGGATGGGATACCGAGTTCTGGTGGTGGGAATTGTGTGGAGTTGTACCCCTCTTATTCTATGTTTTTTGTCAGTGTTTCCTTCTTATAAATAAAAATTAAAAAAAAAAAAAAACTCCAAGATTAAGGATTTTGAGGTTAGACCAAAAACTATGAAATATGTAGAATAAATATTGGCAGCACTTCTTTTTCCATTTAAAATTGTGTAGGCATCTTCAATGATACAGGTACAATTGAAAGGAAAATTAATACAAAAATAAACCAGTGGGACTACATTAAATTAAAAAGTTACTATACAGCCAAAGAAACCATCACCCAAATAAGGAGACTCTACAGAATACCACTCCACTTCTTTGAAAATGTCATACATTAGAAATGATAGCAACAACAAATTCTGGGGAGGCTCTGGGGGCAAAGTAAACATCCTGCACTGCTGGTGGGAATGTAAATCGCCCCAATCCAAGTAAAGAACAGTTTGAAGCATTCTTAGAATTCTAGAAAATTTCCTACCCTATGACTTTATAATTCCTATCCTGGGGATATACCTCAGGAGTCAAACACACCCATCAAAAAGATATGTGTATACCTGTGTTCATAACAGCGCCATTTTTAATAGCCAAAAACTTGGGAAGAAACCCAAGCGTCCAACAACAGATGAGCAGCTGAGTAAGTTGTGGTATACGTACACAATGGAATTCTAGTCAGCTATTAAAAATAAGGATTTCATTTTCATAACCTCATCTTGGATAGAACTTGAAGGATTCATGTTAAATGAGATAAGCCAGAAAAAAAGGATGCATTTGGGATGACCTTACTCATAGACAGAAGCTGAGAAGAACAGAAAGAGAAACGCAAAGTAGTACTTGAACAGTATATGGTGTATTGTACCAAAGTAAAGGACTCTGAGGTTGGAGGGGCTTTCATGCCCTAGTGCAAAATGATAGTGGAGGACCTAGGAGGGTGTTTAGACTGCTTTTCAGAAAACTAAACAATTTTACACATGTACCAAAAACTGTGTTTATTATTGACTGTAAACCATTAATCTCAATAAAAAATAAAACATTGTACAAAAATGTTCACAGAATTACTATTCATAATATATATTTGCCAACTAATGAACAAATAATGTGGTATATTCATATAATGGGACATTCTCTGTTAAAAAGTAAATGAAATTCAATAGATAAACCCTAAGAACAGTATGCTAAGTGCAGAAAGGTCGTCAGAAAAACAACATAAAATATGATTCATGTATATAGAATTTAAGTATAATCAAATATATAATGACAAGGAAGTTGATTTATGGATTTAGTAATAGCTAAAAGATTAGAGAGCGACTGCTACTGGGCATGGTGCTTCCTTTTGGGTGTTGGCAGATTTCATCTAAAACTAATTATGAGAAAGTCTGCAGTTATCTAAACGTACTAAAAATACATAAAGGTATACTTAATAAGCAGGTGGATTATATGGCATGTGAATTACACATCAAACACAACTTTAAAAACGAAAACCCTTTCTGGCAGAATATATGCTAATGAATTATAACTGTTTAATTAGTCAGTTTAAGAAAGAATGAAGAATATATATAGAAATAAGTAATCTTATTGGAGACTTACATTAGTTTTTCTGATACAAAACAAAACATTTATTATCTTTATTTTAGACTCTATAAATTGAAGTGGAAACACAAATGTATTATTTAGAGTAAACTTAATGTATAATGTGTTCCAATATTGGTGTTTTTTTTCCCCATCTGATTAAATTTGGCTACCCATATGTAACTTATAATTCAGTTATTATTTACATTTGTGATTATTGTGTAATTTGATCTCTTCATAGAATTAAACTTATCTTTCATAAAAAGGTAGTTTTAATGTATTCAAACTCAGTAATATATTCACAATGGTATATTCAACTGGCATTAATGGGATTGGAACAAATTAGTATTATCTAACTTCTGTTAGACAATTCAATAAAAAAGTAACCATCTACACTAGAGAATAGCCTGTTAATTTCAAATCCTCAATATATGTGTACTAATAAATTAACTGAAGTAATGGTATCATGCTTACGTCTATCTGAAATTTACCAAAGTGTGCATATTAGTTTAGTGCTTTGCATATCAGCTATACCTCAATAAATTTTAAAGTTTTATATGGATAGTATTTTCAAGAGAAAATACAACATAGTAGCAATTTTACAAACTGAGGGTTGTTTAAATTAATTTATATAAACACCTTCAAATTCATTGTGTTAGTAATTTACATTGAATATTCAAAATTAAGTAAATCATTAATAAGATGGAAATCTGAATTAAAAATGCCTATAAACTTTAATATGCTATTATTTTTTTTCTGAAAAAAAGGCCAACAGTTTTGTTAACTAGACTGTGAAAACCAAGGTTAAATATAATCAGTAAGTTTCACAACAGTGCTATTCTATAAGTGAAAATTTAATTCAACTATATCATACTTAATTTTAGAAGCCAACATGGGACAGAATTATTTGCACTGGGGAACAATTAGTGGGTAAAGATTCTTGTATAGCAGTTTCATAACTGTTTGATTTTAAACACTAGCTACCCCAGGTTCACAGTTGTACCATAACACCTTAAGAATACACAAAGTGTATTTTCTCAGCTTAGGTGAAAACTGTTACATATGCTGCTTGGCCTCATCCTGGACAAGTGGGACATTATTTAAGAGTTCTGATTAATGCACATACAATAGGAAAATAGCCATTTTGGTGAAAGAGATCTCTCTATTTAGGAAGCCAAGATTTAAATATAAAATTCTAGCTTGAATGCAGAAGAATTTCTGCCAGTCCATCATAACTGTTTTCTCTACTGACTGATTAGATGTATCTATATAATGTTAATGATGCCAACAGTGAATGAAACATCCAGTTCATGCAAGTTTTGGTAATGTGCAAATTTATATGATTATATTTGGCTGCTTAATCATTTAAATTTATGCAATTTGAAATAAAATAATAACTTAACCCACTTAGTTTAATTGCAGTTGTATGAAAGTCTTAGTGGGATTGTTGGGATTCAATGGACCTACCTTCTCAGGAGTCATAATCTTCTGAATATGAAGATTTTCTTGAAAAGAGACTTCTGGGGTTCCCGGAAGATGGCGGACTGAGAAGCTGCTAGTGGCTTGAGCTCTGACCACATCTTCTGGAAACTGTAGGATTTTCTGCCTTTAATAGGCCATTCAATAAGGGGTCCTAGCGATGACACCAAGAGGTAACATAACTTAATTTGGGTTAAGAAATAGAGGAGAGTAGACAATAACTTTGGGAGTCGGGTGGTAGTGCAGTGGGTTAAGAGCAGGTGGTGCAAAGCACAAGGACTGGCAGAAGGATCCCGGTTCGAGCCCCCGGCTCCCCACCTGCAGGGGAGTCACTTCACAGGCAGTGAAGCAGGTCTGCAGGTGTCTGTCTTTCTCTCCCCCTCTCTGTCTTCCCCTCTTCTCTCCATTTCTCTCTGTCCTATCCAACAACAATAAACAACAAGGGCAACAAAAGGGAATAAATAAATTAATTAATTAAAATAAAAAAAAAAGAAATAGAGTAGAAAAAAAGGGGGAAAAATTTTTTTTCCCATTTAATTATAAAGCACACCTCCTCCCCCTCCCAACCCCCCCATAACCAGTCCCTGGGGACCAGCTCCTAGCAGGCTCCCCTGCTGAGACTCTTTCTTTCTTTACCAAATTCCTGTCCCACCAGGGAGTATCATTCATTCTAAGTCTATACCCTTCTGAAACCTCTGGCCCTTTTTTTTCTTTCTAAGTAGCCAACTCCCCCCCCCCACCTCACCCTGCATAGCTAATTAAATAATTAAAAATAAATTTAAAAAAATCTTTCCTTTCACTGCTCTTTTATGACTGTTTTTTCTTATCTTTTTCTTTTTTCTCTCTTTCTTTTGTTTTCATTTTCTCATTCTTGTCATCCTTTCTTCCTTAATCCTACAGCTTCCAAAGCCACAGGCCCCAGCCCCCACACCACCAAACAGTGTGCTTTTTTGAATTCACTGATACACATTTGAGAATTATTTTGGGGAAGAATTCTGACTCAGTGTGGACTCTCACTGCGAGTGTCTCTGCTCAACTTCCCTTCCTCCTTTAGCCAGCCCTAGAATATACAGTAGATAGTAGAATTGCATAACTGCCTATTTCAGCCATCCTTGTCTAGTCCTCAGGGTTTTTTTTTCCTTTTCACTGCTCTTTAATTACAGCTATTTTTCTTATCTTTTCCGTTTTCTCTCACTTGTATCTTTTTTCTTTTTCTTTCTTTTTTTTTAATTTTGTCACACACTCCTTCCTTCTTCTTTGCCTTTCTGATTTTGTGAATTATTTTGGGGAAGAAATCTGACTCAGAGTGGACTCTCTATGTGTGTATCTCTTCTCTAGTCCCCTTTCCCCTCTTGTTACCCCTAGAATATACAGTGGATAGTAGATTTGCATAACTGTCTATTCTTGCTATCCCTTCTTTCTTTTCTCTTTCTTCTTCACTGGGATTTGGTTACTATTTTTTCACGGACTAGAGAAATTGTTTGGCTAACTGGTAGTGATTAAACTGCTTCAATACTTGCTTCAGTTGCTACTGTAATTCCTGAGGTTGGTGAGTGCAATTGTCATAAAGGTATTTAGAACAGTGTTACTTGTACTCAAGACAGAACAACTGAGGAACAACAGAGCATAAAAGAAAAAAAGAAACAGA
This sequence comes from Erinaceus europaeus, assembly GCF_950295315.1. Classification (NCBI taxonomy): domain Eukaryota; kingdom Metazoa; phylum Chordata; class Mammalia; order Eulipotyphla; family Erinaceidae; genus Erinaceus; species Erinaceus europaeus. The sequence goes on from NC_080166.1 coordinate 102,097,482, forward strand.
TAAATCAAAAAAATGGGTAGATCAAAAACAAATAAAACTGCTACTAAAATGAATGAAGACAAGAGCCCATTAACTATCTATTGTCTTTTTGAACCCTAAGACAGTTGGAACCTCACATCTCCATTGTGGAGCCTCTCCTTACCCCAGTCCTGGAACCATTGGATAGGACTCACTTTCCCGTATTCCTCTCCCAATCCATATCAAATAATATTGCATTTGCTGATCACAACCTAAACAACACAACGATTGCCACCTCAACATGCTTCACTTCAGACTGTGTCCAGAGACTTAATCTGTGGAATGACAACCCTTCAACTTCATTACTCGGGTGAGACCTTTCCTTTCATAGTATACTCTAATTTCATCTCGGTTCACTTTCTAACAAAGTCCCAAAACCTAGATATACACCAGTTTCTGTGAGAGAGCATATGTTCACACGTATCTGTAAACTACTGCAAAATATATGCCTGAAAGCAGAAGTGCACTAGAGTTTGCAGTGAGTACCCCCCTAAAACTTCCTCTCCTCTATTCCAAGCTTGGGATCCATGATTACTCAACAATTTGTTTGGCTTCGTATGTTAACTCTCTTTTCAGCTACCAGGTTCCAGATGTCATCAGGATGCCGGCCAGGCTTCCCTATACTGAAGACCCCACCAATGTGTCCTGGAGCTCTGCTTCCCCAGAGACCCACCCTACTAAGGAAAGAGAGAGGCAGACTGGGAGTATGGACTGACCAGTCAACGCCCATGTTCAGCGGGGAAGCAATTACAGAAGCCAGACCTTCTACCTTCTGCAACCCACAATGACCCTGGGTCCATGCTCCCAGAGGAATAGAGAATGGGAAAGCTATCAGGGGAGGGGTTGGGAAATTGAAATTGGGTGGTGGGAATTGTGTGGAATTTTACCTCTCCTACCCTATGGTTTTGTTAATTAATCCTTTCTTAAATAATAAAATAAAATAAAAAGAAAAGAGACGTCCATTTAGGCTTAACCATGCAACTAATTATGGCAGGCATTGCAATTCAAAATAGTTACTACTAGGGCTATTGGTGGTACACCTAGCTATGTACACATAGTATGATGCTCAAGGACCCAGGTTTGAGTCCCAGCTCACTCCCTAGAGTGGTGAAACAGGTCTTCTGGTGTCTATCTTCTCTCTCCCTCTCTATCTTCCCCTCCCCTCTCAATTCAATTACTAGCTGTCATATAGAATAAAACAGGAAGAAAAAAGAAAAAAAAAGAGGAAAAAATGGCCACTAGGAGCAGTGAATTTGTAGTGAGGGCACCAAGCCCCAGTGATAACCCTGGAGGCAAAAAAAATAAAATAATATAAATAAAAAATAAATAAAATAAAATAAAATGTTATTACTGAAGCAAATCCAATTAAGTTTTGACCCTATTCCATTCTATATCAGATGCAACCTCATTCACAGTAAGACTGGCCTCTATGCTCAGTTTCTAATTTTCCAGAATCTCAGGTAAATGGATATATTTGTAAAAGACTACTCTCTGCTCTTTTGAGGAGATTCAAATAAAGTCTATTTTACTTTAACTGTATAATAACTCACAAGATCAAATCCAGGTACCACATCAGAGTACCATGGCACTGTGGCCAGTTTTCTGTGCTGTTGTGTCTTTAACTCATTTATGTTTCTTTTTTTGGGTAAAAATGCAAGCCAGAAACAAAAATAAAAGAAAAAAAAATGCAGTCTCAAGGTCAAAAGAGCAATGCCTATTACTTACTAGAAAGGTACTTTTTATAGATATGTTTTTGCCTTCATTTGTGCTTCTCCTTAACAGGGAATTCTCTGAAACTCTTATATTCCATAGTTAAATTCAACATTAAAAACACATTTATAGTTCATTGTAAAGCTAAATATATATGGCTTTGAACCTATAGGGTTCATAAGTATAGTTCTATGCTTAATTTAAATAGAAATGGACAAAATATAAAATCAGATAGAGTCACTGAACATTTGGACAAGCAGTCTGTTTGAAAAAAACAGTCTGGCATCTTAATATTCTAATGATATTTTATATTATCAATTGTTTAATATGTGGAGCTTGTCAGCAAAAAATAACGTATTGGTCCTGAAACCAGAAAGGTAAGGTGGGAGTTGAGATATACTCAACTGTTATTGTCCCTACTATAATCAGTGATTACACCACACATCCAATTCCTGCTTTTAATCTCAGTGTATAATGAGAAATGTTCTATTAATGCATAAAAGTTTTATTAATAATAGGAAGAGACAGTATTTCAGGACATTATTTGCAATCCCACTGAAGCAGTTACTCCTTTCTTCATAAATGAGGCAAAAAAAAAAGAGAGAGAAAATAAGATAATGGATAAATTACTTTATCTTAGATAAATCTCAGGAATGAAGGTTTTTTTTTTTTTCTCTCTTTCTCTCAGTATAGCAAAGTTAACCCATCCAACTGAATGTGCAGGTAAAAAAAAAAAAAAAAAAGGAAAGGTAATGACACAAGGAATCTGCATATCACAAATATCAGTGGCAAAAAGTGTGACCGTTTTATGTATTTCCTTGACTATTGACCTCACTTGTACACACATGAACAATTTACTATGGGAAGTATATGTTATGTTTGTGATTTCCGGCCCAACCCTTTCCTCTTATTATTATGGTGAAATTAGTTGTGGAATGTAGAATGAAGGACAATTGGAGATTACTTTAAGCCATGATTTATTTTTGTATAGAAAAAAATTGGTCATGCGCATGCTGAGTGGTGGCACATCAGGTTAAGCGCACAAAATACGAAATGCAAGAACCTGCTCAAGGATCCCGGTTGGAGGCCACAGCTCCATATTTGCAAGGAGGTCACCTCACAAGTGGAGAAGCAAGTCTGCAGGTGTCCTTCTCTCTCCCTCTCTATCACCCCCTCCCCTCACTATTTTTCTCTGCCCCATCTCAAAAAAATTGAAAAACTCGTCATAGGAGCAGCGGTTTCATAGCACAGGCACTGAGCCCTAGAGATAACCCTGGAGGCAAAAAGAAAAAAAAGAAAAAAGATAAAAAAATAGGTCATGATTTTTCTGACAACCTGGTAAATACACTTAGTAAAAAGTGTATTAAGGCAAGAACAATGTGTATATTTGTTTAACAGCTGGTGGAAGAAACTAGTTTAATTCACATAATTCTTTCAGCATTTGTCCATAAATGGAACTGTTTCTATTTCCAGAACCAGAACAGTGAATATACAGTATGGAAGTAAAGAGGTTCATCTTAAGGAATATTAATATTGGATAGATTAAAACTGTGGGTGGGTTATCTGATTTATCTAAAGGAATATTTGAAAGTAACATTCATAAATTGAAAAGGTCTTAGCAGTTGTGATGTCTTGCTTCTCTTTCCCTCTCTTACATTAGGTAGAAAGAAAGAAAAAACAAGTATGAACTCCTTAGTTCATTATTTAACACCACATGAAAAATAAGTTTCTATTAATTTTAATGTAACAGACTAACAGAATGCATTTTGTGTCATTTGTGACTTGTGTTCTTTGAAATTCTGTATTATTTACAGATATAGCTCTTTCTGGTCATCAATAGTCAATCGCTATCTAACAGGCCATGGCCAGTGCACTGCTATGTTCCATCGCTGGGGAGCCAGAGACGACCCGAACTGCCCCTGCGGCTACAGACAGACTATGACCCACGTAGTCAACGACTGCCACCTCTCCAGATTCAAAGGAGGTCTCGAAACTTTACATCAGGCTCAACCTGATGCTGTTGACTGGCTACGGAAGAAGGGCAAGCGCTAGAAGAAGAATCAATAGTAAACACATAAAATCTATAAATGGAAGTAGAGTTTTAGAAGTTGTAAAAGTTAGGGAACTAGAGAGCTGTCATCAAGGAAGGCAAGCCTGGATATTTTCTAGAGGAAACATGGCTCCTTTTAAATGTGTATTAATCAAGAATATGATGACAATTATATTTTAGAAATATCAGTCTAAATGTGACAGAGAAAATAAAAATACTATGTCAGTTTTGAGGCAAGTAGAAAATTCAGTGGCTGTAGAAAAAATGACAATGCGAGAGTCTGGTGGTAGTGCAGCAGGTTAAGTGCACATGGTGCAAAGCGCAAGGGCCGGCATAAGGAACCCAGTTCCAGCCCCCCCCCCCACCCCCCGCCCGGCTCGGCTCCCCAACTGCAGGAGGTCACTCCACAAGTGGTGAAGCAGGTCTATAGGTGTCTATCTTTCTCTCCTCCTCTCTGTTTTCCCCTCCTCTCTCCATTTCTCTGTCCAACCAACAACAACAACAGTTATAAAAACAATAACATCTACAACAAGCACAACAACAAGGGCAACAAAATGGGAAAAATAGCCCTCAGGAGCAGTGGATATGTAGTGCAGGCAATGAGCCCCAGCAACAGCCCTGGAGGCAAAAAAAAGAAAAGGAAAAATGACAATGTTAAAAAATTAGGGATGTCTTGAGTGCATATATTACAATGCAGAAGGACTCAAGTTCAAGCCCCTGAACCTACATGCAGTGGGGAAGCTTCACAAGTGGTGGAACAGTGCTGTAGTGCTGCAGGCATCTTTCTCACCTCTCTCTGTACCTCCTCCATCCTTCTCAATTTCTGTCTCCATCCAAAATACATAAATAAAATATTTTAAAAATAAAAATTAATGACAGAAATAAATGTTATAGATCCTGTATTGACTCAACAGGTAAAATATGGGGCTTGCATATATGAGGTCCTGGATTAAATCTCCAGCACTGCTTATGGTAAGGCAATGATCTGATTTCTCTTTTTCTCTCCTGAAATAAACACATTTAAAAATTATCTTTATTTATTACATAGAGACAGTCAGAAATCAAGAGGGAAGGGGATTATTGAGAGGGAGAAAGACAGAAAGATACCTCAAATAAAAACATTTTTCAAAACAAAGACAGAAATCTAGAGTCCTCATGAATGACAGGAAGAAAAAGTTGTGGAGTGAGTGAATTCTATGATGGCCCCAGAAATTTCCAGGATGACATTGTAGAGTTGTTTAGGTCAACTATCAGACAAGTAAGGAGGATCTTGTTGGGATAAAAGGTGAAGACCTTCTACACTCCATAACGACTCTGGAATTATACCCCTCTTATCCTATGGTCTTGTCAGTATTTCCATTTTATAAATAAAAATTAAAAAGAAAAAGATAAAGACTGAGAATATTTAAGGGTCTGATTGTGGCACACCTGATCCATACTCCTTGGATGGGATAAAGAATAAGGAAGCTTCCAATAGAGGAGATGAAACATGAAACTCTGGTGTTGAGAACTGCGAGAAATTGCACCCCATTATCTTACAACCTTGTTAATCACTTCTTCTTCTAGCGTTTGCCCTTCTTCCGTAGCCAGTCAACAGCGTCAGGTTGAGCCTGATGTAAAGTTTCAAAACCTCCTTTGAATCTGGAGAGGTGGCAGTCGTTGACTATGTGGGTCATAGTCTGTCAATCACTAATAAAAATTAAAACATAGAGTTAAATAAACTTGAGAATACAGCATAGGGGATGTTTGATACTGATTTAGGACTTGGAATAAACCCTATCTATAGAAAATGTTTATTGGATTGACAAAGTGATTCTTATCATTTACTTAATTTATGAATACCTAATATCTTAAAGAAATTATGTAGTATACTTAACTGGCACTGAGTTGTGCAGTTATGGAGAGAGAGAGAGAGAAGGAGAAATAAAGAGACACTAAAGGAAAAAGTTCAAAGATACCTTAGTAGTGAAGTAAGAAATATGAAATGGTAAGAATTTGGGGCAGAGAACACAAGATTACACTTTCCAAGGAAAACATTTTTGTTACATGGCATCACAAATATCTAAGCTCTCTTCAAAGTACAGTAAAGTAAATAAAACATAAGATTCTTTTTCCCAGTGAATAAAAACACATACTAAGCAGAAGATACATTTTGACCTGTAAGTCAGGCAGTCATTACCAAAAATGACCTAGATCTGTAAAGTGATTAAAACTGTACACAACTAAATCTTGATGAGCCATTGCCAGCATAAACCCTTGAGCAATCGGAAATTTTACAAAATAATTCTCTAGACAGGTCATTCACGTCATCTGCCTGGTTTTATAATTTAAGCAGAATTGGCTACTGTGACCAACATTAAATTCATAAGATTGGTTGATACTGCTGCACCTATCTGTGGTGTGTAACAATGTCATTGAACTACAATAACCTATATTGTAAACATAGTGTAATTTACCAACCCATTCTACTTCAGATGTCCATCTACAATATCACATTTGTACTAACCATATCTTAACTCCATTGTTCTTGAGAATTACTCTTTTGAGAGACTGTTTATCTAGACTCAGTCTGCATTTAATTTTGTGCAGATTACAAATACTGCTTTGACCAAATTCCCACATACAATTTTGTGTATGTATAGATTATTGCCTAGACAATATGCTGAAAATTATGAGACAACATCACCAGCCTAACTAACCTTACTGTATTTGTTCTTGACAGGAATATTTCTAGCCATAATGATTTGATTATAGCATTTATCTAAGTCAAACACTCCCATTACCTAAAAATGTATTTCGTTTTATTTTTACCTCAGGCAAGTTTGAGGTATCTCAGACTCACTAAATAGTAAAATCCACACTTTATCATGCTGAAGGTTATATGAAATAATGAACTGCCCTACTTTATTTGCCTCTTTGTTTTGTAAGTTTAGAAACAGTAGCAGACTTAAAAGTTTACTACATTCACATTATGGGAAAATTATAACATGCTATGGACCTTCTTATTCACATCTGGTATTACAATAAAATTGTGACTTTAACTTCACTGCACATAAAATGAACACTATGAAAGACTCCCCTATTACTTCAATGAAAGGAATGAAACATTAATTAGAACATACAGATTTATAACTTTTCATTCTGGTCCCATCTTCAATGTAGGTAGTGCTGAAAATTTGATAAAACTAGAATTAGAGATGCTTATGTTTTAGCTACAAATATCTTTTAGTCAATCATTAAATATAACACAGATTCCATGTAACAGTCAAACTTCTTTTTATTTTTATTTATCTATTGGATAAGGACAGAGAGAAATTGAGAGGAGGGGGAGATAGTGAGGGAGAGAGACAGAGAGACACCTGCAGCCTGGTTCACCACTTGTGAAGTTTTCCCCCTGCAGGTGGGGACCAGGAGCTTGAACCTGCATACTTGTACACTGTAATGTGTGTGTTTAACCAGGTGTGCCACCACCCGGCCCCAACAGTCAAACTTCTATACTTTTATACTTCAGAGAAAAACAATGTCTTCATTGTTTTATTACTTGTCCTTGTTTTTATGAGTCATTTCTGTCTATATACCTAAATTTTGTTTTTCCTTTAGTACAACCAGGCACTTTCTCATACACTGAGTATATTTGCTTTCTATAGCATGAGACAACAAAAGCACTTTTAAGAAAGGTGTAATTAAATCTCTAGTTCATATGAACAACAGTTTTGAGAAAGCGTTTTGATATTATCTACTACTATCCATGATATTTCCAAGCCTCTCTAAATAATTAACCCAGGCTTGTAGGTTAGTGAGAGGGATGTTAACTTCAAATTAAATAGGCTAGTTTAATCACAACCATGGGCATTGTTACCAAGAGCTACTAACAGTTCTGAAATGTGAACTGGTAAATGAACTCCACACAAATATGCTAGTGGCAGTACTGAACCCTAACATCTTACCATCAGTATGAAAGACAGCGATGTCTTCCATAGAGAGATTTAATTTAGATCTGATGTCCATCATACAAGTAGTTATTTTTTTATATCTTCCCAGCCCATTCTAAATGACTCTTTTAGGCTGCAGTGATCACAAGATAAATCTCATTAGCACTATGAATCAGTACTTTGACTCTATAAAACACAAGCAGCAAATTATCTATATTCTCATGATTGTTTTCTTCTAATAAACAGTAAATTTTATGTTATTTTTTCTTATAACCTTCTCTTACTCATTTCTTTATTCTATAAAATCTGAGTTTATGTTAATCTTTGATTAGGTTAAAAAAAACAATATGGTATACATTTCAAGCACTTGTACTTGTTTTTTAAAAAGAAACAACTGGGCTAGGGAGACAGTTCCCCCGACTTATATCATTAATGCCCCAGAAGTTCCAAATTCAGATTCAAGCATCACCATAAGCTAGAACTGAACCATGTTCTGACCTTTCTATGTCTCCTTGCCTTTTTTTGTAATTTTTAATATTTATTTACTTATTCCCTTTTGTTGTTTTATTGTTATAGTTATTATTGTTATTGATGCCATTACTGTTGGATAGGACAGAGAGAAATGGAGAGAGGAGGGGAAGACAGAGAGGGGGAGAGAAAGACAGACACCTGCAGACCTGCTTCACCACCTGTGAAGCGACTCCCCTGCAGGTGGGGAGCCAGGGGCTCGAACCAGGATACTTATACCAGTCCTTGTGTTTTGTGCCACATGTGCTTAGACTGTTGCACTACCACCTGACTCCCTCTCCTTGTCTTTATTTACCTCATGCGAAATAACAAAACCTTATTTTCTTTATACTTTGGCAGATTAATAGTTTACAGTACAATTGTTTGTACAGGGGTGCAATCTCTCACTGAGATGAGAGACTGCAAAATACTCTCAAGACAAAAATAAGGTCCATAGTTGTGTATCAAGATCTGAACCCCCCCCCCCCGCCCCCACCATCATCCCATCTTTAGGATATATCCCCAAGAAAGGAATTGCCTAAGGTCATTTTGAGCATTTTTTAGAGTTTTTCAGACTACTCTCCAGAGGTGTTTGACCAACCAACATTCCCATCAACAGTGTAGAAGAGTTTTGTTTTTTTTGTTTGTTTGTTTTTTTATCCTGGCAACCTCTCCAATGTTTGTTGTTACTGTCGTTTCTGATGTATGACATTGTTACAGAAATGATGGGGTATCTCATCTCTGTTTTTAGTTGCAATCATCTGATAATCAGAGACTTGGAGCATTTTTTCATATGTCTGTTGGCACTTTGGATCTCTTCTCTGGAGAATATTTTGTTGATATCTTGTCCAAACTTAGATCGCATTGTTATTTCCTTATTTATTTTATTTTGTGTTGTTGCTGAGTTTAGTGAGCCCTTTATATATTCTGTTTGTTAATCTTTTGTTTGAAGTATGGCATAAAAAGATCTCCCATTGTAAAATAAATCTTTTAAAAAATAAGTACTGGGAGTTGGTGATAGTGCAGCGGCTTAAGCATAGGTGGCACCAATCGCAAGGTCCAGCATAAGGATCCTGGTTCAAGCCCCCGGCTCCCCACCTGCAGGGGAGTCACTTTTCAAGCAGTGAAGCAGGTCTGCAGGTGTCTTTATTTCTCTTCCCCTCTCTGTCTTCCCCTCCTCTCTACACTTTTCTCTGTCCTAACCAACAACGATGACATCATCATCATCATCAACAATAATAACTACAACAATAAAACAAGGGCAACAGAAGGGAATACATAAATATTTTTTTAAAAAATAAGTACTGACTAAAATATGAAATCCATTTGCTTCCCAGCTTAGATTTTTCCACAAGATAATGTAAATGACTGAAACAACAGTAAACACATACAAAGAGATTTAGTATTAATATACATAGATTTTTTTTTCTCTGAAGGTCATATTAATAATACAAATTTAAAACCACTTGTATACTTGATGATAACAATTAACCAGTCAATTCGCTATATTCTTACATCTGACCTTCTACAGGTGAATTATCACCTAAGTAACACTTTATTAACTTTTTTATTTTTTGTAATGTACATATTAGAATGACAATAAATGACACACTATGGTCTAATGATGCCATTACAATTCAAATCACTTCCTCTAAAATAGTTTTACGTTTTCTTATTCTTTGTAAGCCACAGTTCTGTAGATGCATCAGCTGGAGGTGAAGAAGTATAAAGGTGTCTCCAGGCTTTTCGCAGCAAGTAAATACACTTGTACACTTACCAACACTGATTCCTTCTGTGTCAGTGGTTCTCATCTGGAGGCACATGGATACAGAGATGAATGAATTCAGTCCTCATTCACTGTTCTGTTTATATCTTGGGTTATTCATCAAGGCCAGACACTTATTTTAGAGCTTCATTTTGTGCTGCATCTTGGGGACATACATTTTGACCAGATATTTGTTGAAGAGAAAGCAAATTATAATACTAATTTGAAATCATTTAAGGAAGTCCCCAAAACTTTCTAGAGATAGTGTGCACATGCCTACAAGTCTTCATGATAAAGGATAAGGGCACTTCATGATAAGAACTAAGACACAGGGAGTCAGGCAGTAGCACAGCTGGTTAAGTGCAGGTGGCACAAAGTACAAGGACTGACATAAGGATCCAGGTTCGAGCCCCCGGCTCTCCATCTGCAGGGGAGTAGCTTCACAGGCTGTGAAGCAGGACTACAGGTGTCTATCTTTCTCTCCTCCTCTCTGTCTTCCCCTCCTCTCTCCATTTCTCTGTCCTATCCAACAACAATGACATCAGTAACAACAACAATAACTACAACAATAAAAAACATTAAAAAAAAGAACTAAGACACAAATGACTTTTCATGTGTTCTTGTGAAGCAGACAAACATTAAACTCCTCTTGAATTTACACAGTACTAAATTCTGTTTAACATCCAAAAATTATATTTCATCATAAGTGTATTTGAGTCTCTATTCAAACCAGAAACCTCTAGCCTGTTGAACCTGTGCATTGTTTTTCATTTTTCATTTGGAAAAAGTATTACTACATACAAGATAAGATTGCACCTTATAGAAAAGCCACTAATAGTTCACATTTGGAGGTAAATGAAGAAAGGTGTGTTTTACTGATGTACATTTTAGCTATCATCAGTCTAGGTTTGATATAGCAACTCCATGAATTTTCCCTTCCCAAATATCTTCTTGTTTGGTACCAATTTAAGACACCCTTTTGCCTTTGTGGTGCAGTGTGGCAGCTGGAGTTCCAAAGGAGGTAGGAAATAATGTATCTATATTTATGCTTATATCGTTGTCCCAGAATTTAGAAACATGGCCAGATCCAGCTGCTAGGCAAAAAAATAAAATGTATTTTCTTTGAATTGATATAATCAAAGCAGATGTGGAATCATGGGAGAAATCTGGTGAAACTTTTTATTTTTACACAATAAAATAGAATGTGATGACAAAATACCACACTTGAATAGTGATGCTTTGATATGTGTGTAATCCAAGTTCTAGTCTGACTCCTCTTCGTGCATTGAAGGAAACTTTGGTACTTTCACTTTCTGGCTCTCTCTCTTTTCTATCTTTTTCTTAAAAATAATTATACATAAATGTAAAAGAGCATATAGAAGAACAATGGTGAACCTAGTAAACGTAAACATATTACTGTGTTCAAGGACATGGGTTCGAGTTCCTGGTGTCTGTTTTCAGGGAGGAAGTTGTATCAGTAGTGGAGTAGGCAGTGCTACACTTGACATGCTTTTTTTCTCTCCCACTCTTTCCTCCTGTTCCCCATATATTTCTCTACATCTTGCAAAAATAAAGTAAATGGAAGAAAACAATATATACTACATGCAAAATGTTTCTCTCTATTGTTAATCCTCACTACTTTTTACACATTTACGATTTCTCTGGACATTGAACTAGTATAATTAATCTACATAAACTTTTGCATATCCTAACTTAAGCTCAAAATTCAAACTAGGAAATTTAAAACAGGTAGATAAATAACTCTCTCTAATATATGTAATTACTGAAGCATTATAGTAAGTAATATATTTAACTAACCCATAAGTTGTTTTATATAAAATACACATGAATCAGATAAGTAAATTTTAATCACTGTTTCTATAAATTAAGATTAGTTATGTTACCCCCCCCCCGAATTATTGCTGTTATTCAGTCCTGCATGATGACTCTACCACTCACATTAGTCATTATTTATTTACCTTTTCTCTTAATACAGAGAGATTTAGAGGGGGGGTAGAGAAAAGGAGGCAGAAAGTATGCAACCTGCAGCACTGCTCCACTAATTGTGAAGCTGTCCCTCTGTAGACTGTGATTGGGGGCTTAACCCCAGGTCCTCACCCATGATAACATGCGTGCACTGTACCAGAAATGCTACTGCCCAGTCCCTAAAATATAAAATTCAGTTCAACATATTTATTTACATTAGTTCTTTATTTTATGTTTAAAACTTAAAGCCAGAAAAACCTAAAAATAATTTATGAGTTTAAAAGCATAGACACAGGAGTCTGGTGGTAGCGCAGAGGGTTAAGCGCATGTGGTGCGAAGTGCAAGGACCTGTGTAAGGATCCCAGTTCGAGCCCTTGGCTCTACACCTGCAGGGAAGTCACTTCAGGAGTGGTGAAGCAGGTCTGCAAGTGTTTATCTTTCTCTCCCTCTCTCTGTCTCCCCTCCTCTCTCCATTTCTCTCTGTCCTAACCAACAAAGATGACATCAACAACAACAACAATAATAACTACAACAATAAAACAAGGGCAACAAAAGGGAAATAAATAATATTTTAAAAATATTTTAAAAGTATAGACTCAATCACATCTAATAGAATAACACACTACATAAATTTTAGTATTTGTGCATTATTTCTATGTCTCAATTACTTACAGATATGTCATAAAATATGCCATTGTTATTTGAGCATCTGATGTGGTTAGGATCTGTTATACCATACCCTTCAGTTTAATAACCAACAATGAGAATAACATCAAAAGCAAAATGTAGGGGTCGGGTGGTGGTGCACCTGGATGAGCGCACAAATTACAATGTGCAAGGACTGGGGTTTGAGCTCCCTGTCCCCACTTGCAGGAGGGAAGCTTTGTGAGTGGTGAAGCAGTGCTGCAGGTGTCTATGTTTCTCTCCCTCTCTATCACCCCCTTCCTTCTCAATTTCTAGCTGTCTCTGTCCAATAAATAAAGACAATGATTTTTTAAAGAGAATATTCTGTTGTTTTTTTTTTAAGCAAAATGTAAGTGCTAATGGTCAGTGATTTTCACATAATGTAGATAGAAACTTCATACTTGCATTTATTTGTATGTAAAAACAACGTATCCTCTTTCCATAAAAATTTACCATTTGTTATCTCCTCATACAGATTCTGGGTATTGTATCCTGTCCTGCCACTGGAGGAACATAGGTCTTGAAATGAGTGCAGCCTGCACTGTTCCCAGCTATGACCATGAACTGTGAGCTCAGACCAATTGGGACTTAGAGGTGACACAGGCTCTGGTGCTAAATGTAAATATCTAATATGGGCTTTGGATCCCATGGATGGAGTTATGTAGTTAGTTCTAGCTGTAGAATATTTTCAAATATGGGAGCTACTCTCTGCCCTAGTCCAACTCTCTAGCCCTTTACTCTGATACCATTTTCTCACTTTTTTTTTTCATCCAACTTCATGCTAGTTATAAAATTCAAGCCAAAAACTACCATAGTCGTGGGCTCCTAGAAACATACCTAAAATGTACTTTGAGTTTTCTTCTAGCCCCTGATTTTTGGATGTCTCTATCCAGTAAATAAATACAGATAAGATGAATAAAAAATTTAAATAAGTAAACAAAAAAGGTCTTGGTATCAAATATAACAGAAAACTAACTTTAAGTTCAGGTTAAGGTAACCTTAATAGTATTGTAATTAACAACAACAAAAAAAAACAAGGAAATATGTGAAATTAAAGAATTACAATTTTAAAGAATTACAAATTGTAATTTTTATAATTTATAATGCCTTCATAGAGAATTGGCAGATAATCTTAGAAGATCCTAAAGTAACTTTAGCATAACTCACATCATTGGAAAGGTTAACATTATTATATTCTATATAGTGCAGTGAGAGCTAAAATGCATTTAGTTATATGGGGGTAGGTGATAAATTAGCTCTAAAAACAGCAAGAATGTTCTATAGTATTATTTATGAATTTCTATTGCTGGTTATCACACTCTCAACTTCAACTATGTTCTTTTCTATTATCATCACAAGGACTTTAAATTGCCAGGTCATAGGGTAGACACATTCTAGCATTCTGAACATTCCCCACATTAATCTTCACAGTGATCAGGCCAATTTACATTCTCATCAGTAATATAGGTTTACTTTATCATGGGAACTTCTCCAACAGTTGTTATTGTCTCCTCCTCCTCCTCCTCCTCCCCCTCCTCCTCCCCCTCCTCCTCCCCCTCTCCCTCCTCCTCCTCCCCCTCTCCCTCCTCCTCCTCCTCCTCCCCTCCTCCTCCTCCTCCTCCTCCTCCTCCTCCTCCTCCTCCTCCTCCTCCTCCTTCTTCTCTCACCCCTACAAATATGTGGAATCTGTCTGAACAATCAGTCTGGCTCCCTAATTTTCCTGAAAAATGTCTGCTACAAGGTCTTCCCATTCCAGAAGCTGGCTACCCTAATCAGCTAGATTCAAAGCACCTCAGTTCTGTTCTTTCTATGAAAAAAAAAAAATTCAGAGTAGCAATAAGAGAAAGTCAAGTAAAGAGGATAATATGAAATAATAGTTCATTTCTGCGAGAATAGCATACATCTGAAAGGAGAATAACCTATTTGTTTTTAAAAAGACAAGCTTTACATTTTCCACAACAAAAGAGACTGGAGAGATAAGATAATTAACATTCAATAAATAAATAAATAAGTAAATAAATAAATAAATAAATATTGCCAATAGAAAGTTTTAAATTATAACAAGTGTGAAATACCTTTATGCACCTATTACAATGACTAAAACATTCACACAAAAATCCATGTGCAAATGTCTATACATAAGCATTTAAACTTAGAAGAAACCAAAATTTATTTCAATAAAAGAGACATAGACCCCACCTGCAGGGGAGTCGCTCCACAGGCGGTGAAGCAGGTCTGCAGGTGTCTATCTTTCTCTCACCTTCTGTCTTCCCCTCCTGTCTCCATTTCTCTCTGTTCTAACAATGACAACATCAATAACAACAATAATAACTACAACAGCAATAAAAAGACAACAAGGGCAACAAAAGGGAAAATAAATAAAATTTAAAAAAAAGAGAGAGACATAGAGAACCATGCAGAGTAATGCAGGGGGGTGGGAGGATTGACGGCACTTGAGCTCAGAAAGAAACTAGGGCTTCAAGGGCAAACC
This sequence comes from Erinaceus europaeus, assembly GCF_950295315.1. NCBI lineage: Eukaryota > Metazoa > Chordata > Mammalia > Eulipotyphla > Erinaceidae > Erinaceus > Erinaceus europaeus. Next base: position 102,112,625 of record NC_080166.1, read on the forward strand.
TTTTAGTATTAAGAGGATGACATACTCCTTTGTCCTACTAGACATATAACGGGATACATACATTCAAGTGTTTGTTGGGAACTGAAAATTACCACTCAGGGATAAGCAGGGAATGTACTTGGTTTATTTGTCAGTGAAAGCAATTATAGTCAGGCGAAAATTATAGGGATTTTATGAAATGCCAAGTCAACATATGACACCAAGTAATATTTGGCTTTAATATTATTTATATTTGTCATATGTTTTCTTTGCCCCTTATCCACTGCAAAATACATCTTAATATGTTTTATTGCTATTCTAAATTTATACTTGATTTTTAAGTCACACATGTGTCTCTTTTCTTTAAATAATATTTTTTTAAAATTTTTTTTAACTTATTTTATTTATTTATTCCCTTTTATTGCCCTTGTTGTTTTATTGTTGTAGTTATTATTGTTGTTGTTGGATAGGACAGAGAGAAATGGAGAGAGGGAGGGGAAGACAGAGAGGAGGAGAGAAAGATAGACACCTGCAGACCTGCTTCACCGCCTGTGAAGCGACTCCCCTGCAGGTGGGGAGCCGGGGTTCGAACCGGGATCCTTATGCCGGTCCTTGTGCTTTGCGCCACCTGCGCTTAACCCGCTGCGCTACAGCCCGACTCCCTTTAAATAATATTTTATACTTTATCTTATTTATAATATATGCTTCTTAGCTAGAGACAGAGAGAAATCAACAAAAAATGGGGAGGGGCAGTGAGGTAGAGAGGGAATGATAAAGATGCCTACAGCACTGTTTCACCTCCTGAAATGTTCCCCGTGCAGGTGAGGATAGGGGGCTTCAACTAGCTTTTTATATGTGGTAATACGTGTCCTCTACTAATTTCACCACTAAAATCCCCTCACAGATATACTTCATATATTCTTCTTATGCTTTCATATTCATAGTTTTTGTTTTGCCAATTCTCTTTCAATGTGTGTATTGTTTCTATACAAATAGTTATAGTAAAAAAAAAATATTAGAATATTCCTATGTCTTGTGAATTTTTTTAAATTTTCTTTTTTTTTATTTAAGAAAGGATTAATTAACAAAACCATAGGGTAGGAGGGGTACAACTCCACACAATTCCCACCACCCAATCTCCATATCCCACCCCTTCCCCTGATAGCTTTCCCATTCTCTATCCCTCTGGGAGCATGGACCCAGGGTCATTATGGGTTGCAGAAGGTAGAAGGTCTGGCTTCTGTAATTGCTTCCCCGCTGAACATGGGCATTGACTGGTCAGTCCATACTCCCAGTCTGCCTCTCTCTTTCCCTAGTAGGGTGGGTCTCTGGGGAAGCAGAGCTCCAGGACACATTGGTGGGGTCTTCAATCCAGGGAAGCCTGGCCAGCATCCTGATGGCATCTGGAACCTGGTGACTGAAAAGAGAGTTAACATACAAAGCCAAACAAATTGTTGAGCAATCATGGACCCAAAGCTTGGAATAGTGGAGAGGAAGTGTTAGGGAGGTACTCACTGCAAACTCTAGTGTACTTCTGCTTTCAGGTATATATTTTGCAGTAGTTTATGGATACGTGTGAACATATGCTGTCTCTCACAGAAACTGATGTATATCTAGGTTTTGGGACTTTGTTAGAAAGTGAACCACCTGAGATGAAATCAGAGTATACTATGAAATAGTTATAGTAAATATAAATATACATATATAAATATAAATATAGTAAATATAAATATAACTATACAAATAGTTATAGTAAAAAATATATTAGAATGTTCCTATGTCTTGTGAATTTTTTGTCCAGCTTCTAATACATCCTTAAAGTTCTCAATATTCTTCAATATTTCATTCTAAAATAAACTATTGCTTACATTTTACACTTAAAGTTTATTTTATTTTGTTGATGTACTATAAAATCAAATTTGATTTTTTTTTCCTCCTAATGCATTGCCAATAGTTCCACATGCTGTTAATGAATATGTTTGATTCTCTTGGCCAGAACGGCAATAAGTCATACATATCAACTGATATCTATGGTCTCTTATTTTTATTTTTCCTATTCCTATACTAGGATAACACAGTATTGACTATCATGGCCATCCTGTAAGTCTCATTATGTTTTAAGGCAAATGTCTCACTTTTTTTCTTAGTCATTTGTTCTCTTTTACTACATTATTGTGAATTTGTCAATTTTTACAAAATTCCTTTTGGGATACTGATTGAATGCATCCTCATTGAAAATATGTTAAGATTATTTTTTTTTTCTTCTCTGAAGTACTTTCAAAACTCTGGTGATGATCTAATTTTTATCCAAAAGTAGAAGCTAAGAATGAAGTTTAAAAAAGAAAATAGCAGCACAGCTTTCCATAATAATTTTGTTTCATCAGAATATACAGAGATTTCACAGTCTCATTAACTAACATTTGCATTCTCTTTCCTACTAGCACTTCTATTTTATTTCACATTTTACATTCATGTTTTACCTATATTATGAAACAAACCTGTTTTACCCACTAAAATGATGCATTTTTAAAATGCTCAGTGTGTCATTAGACAAAGTCTAGACAATATGAAAAAAAAGGTTCTACAAACCCACAATAAGTGAAAATTTATGAACACAGACTCTCATATACTTAATTAAAATGTTTATTCAGTAAGTTATACTCCTCTGATTTTTCTTTTAAATTTGAAATATTTTGAATATTGTGGGGGTTGTTAAATAGTGACAGCACAAAACCCTACATAAAATCCCAAGTTTTAACCCTTGTGCCATATATGGATAAATAGTGCTCTAGCCTATCTCTCTTTCACACACACACAAAAAAGGTAAAATTAACCAGCAAAGCATTTTTGAAAATTATGTTTCTAAGTAAAATAAATTTATCAATTTTATTAACTTTAAAGTTATAACCCATACTTGTAAGATCTATGAAATCTTAGCATGTGGGCATGCAGGGATAGGAAAAAATTATTTATTTTCTATAACAAGTTATTCTAGTCACTCTGTCCATACACTATATGTATACACACAGATATATGTATACATACATGTATACATATGTGTCATCTAAAGATACATCTAATTTAGTTTACATATACTAGTAGTCTCATCTTATGACATTAGTGAACATTTAAAAAACAAACTTCCTTATACTGTTGTAAGAAATTTGTCATTTTAACTCATCAAAGTTGAATGTAGTTTTTTCCTGCTTCTTATATTTGCAGTTTGTTTTCTTTTTGTTCCTTAGGGCTAAAGGCTGACCCAATGGCTTGATAAACTATGAATGTAATATTAAGACCGTAAAAAGTAATTTGTAGTCTGGGAGGCCAGTGATTAAACTGTTAAATTCTTGAGCAAGAGGTCCAGAGTGATTATTGGAGTCTCTATCCTCCTCTATTTTATTAGTAAATAAATAAAATACTTTTAAAGTTATCTAAGTCACAGCATAGTCTATTTTCAAAGGTAGATTTATAGGAAAGTTTAAAGAAATCACTCATGGGGGTTTCCCGGAAGATGGCAGACTGAGAAGCTGCTAGTGGCTGAGCTCTGACCACATCTCCTGGAACAGGTAGGATTTTCTGCCTTTAGCAGGCAAGACAATAAGGGGGCCTGCCAGAGGAAGAAAGAGAGGAAGGGGAAGCAAACATTCTAGAGGAAATAATAGAAGAAAACTTCCCAGACCTGAATAACAGAAAGGACATCAAGACTCAAGAGGCCCAGAGAGTACCAAACAGAATAAACCCAGACCTGAAGACACCAAGACACATCATAGTCACAATGAGAAGAAGTGAGGATAAAGAAAGGATCCTAAAGGCTGCAAGAGAGAAACAAAAAGTCACATACAAGGGAAAACCCACAAGATTATCTGCAGACTTCTCCACTCAAACACTAAAAGCCAGAAGGGAGTGGCAAGATATCTATCAAGCCCTAAATGAAAAAGGGTTTCAATCAAGGATAATATATCCTGCTAGACTTTCATTCAAACTAGATGGAGGGATCAAAACCTTCTTAGATAAACAACAGTTAAAGGAGGCAACTATCACCAAACTGGCCCTGAAAGAGGTTCTGAAAGACCTCGTATAAAGAAGAACATCACTATAATACTGGCAATATATCAGAGCAAACAAAAAAAAAATTTTTTTTGAACAATGGCACTACAATACATTAAATCCATAATATAAATAAATGTCAATGGCTTAAACTCACCCATCAAAAGGCACAGGGTGGGGGGATAGATCAGGAAACATAACTCAACCATATGCTGCTTGCAAGAATCCCATCTGTCACAACAAGATAAACACAGACTTAAAGTGAAAGGATGGAAAGCTAACATACAGGCTAACGGACCACAAAAAAGGGCAGGAACAGCCATTCTCATCTCAGACAAGAGAGATTTTAAATTAAATAAAGTAATTCTTCTTCTTCTAGCGTTTGCCCTTCTTCCGTAGCCAGTTAATGGCTTTGAAAGTAACTGGGATCCATGTGGATTCAGTCGGCTAGGAAGGATCGTCAGTTTCCCCAATGAATGGGTACTCACGGGATGCACCACGGGAAGGTCGATCCAATGCATCCCAATAAAGTAATAAAAGATAGGCAAGGACATTACATAATGATTAGAGGATCAATCAGCCAAGAAGACTTAACAATTATTAACATCTATGCACCCAATGAGGGATCATCTAAATACATAAAGCACCTACTGAAAGAATTTCAAAAATACATCAATAGTAATACAATAATAGTGGGAGACTTCAATACCCCACTCTCACACTTAGACAGATCAACAAAGCAGAGAACCAATAAAGATACAAGAGAATTGAATAAAGAGATTGACAGACTAGACCTCTTGGACATTTTCAGATTCCTTCACCCCAAAAAACTGGAATACACCTTCTTTTCAAATCCACATAACACATACTCAAGGATAGACCACATGTTAGGCCACAAAGACAGTATCAATAAATTAAAGAGCATTGAAATCATTCCAAGTATCTTCTCAGACCACAGTGGAGAAAAACTAACATTTAACAACAAACAGAAAAATTATTAAAATACACAGAATTTGGAAACTAAACAACATGCTCCTTAAGAACCACTGGGTCAGAGACTCACTCAAGCAGGAAATTCAAATGTTCCTGGAAACTAATGAAAATGAAGACACAACCTATCAAAATACTTGGGACACAGCTAAAGCAGTATTGAGAGGGAAACTTATAGCCATACAATCACATATTAAACACCAGGAAGAAGCTCAAATGAATGACCTTACTGGACACCTCAAGGACTTAGAGGAAGAGGAACAAAGGAACCCTAAAGAAACCAGAAGGACAAAAATCACTAAAGTTCGAGCAGAAATAAACAACATCGAAAATAAAAGAACCATACAAAAGATCAATGAAGCCAAATGTTGGTTCTTTGAAAGATTAAACAAAATTGACAACCCCTAGCCAGACTCACCAAACAAAAAAGAGAGAAGACTCAAATTAATAGAATTGTAAACAATGGAGGAGATATCACAACTAACACCACAGAAATCCAGAGAATCCTGCAAAACTTCTATAAAGAACTATACTCCACCAAGCTAGAGAATCTGGAAGAAATGGAATAATTCCTAGAAACACATGCCCTTCCAAAAATGAACCGAGAAGAACTAGAAAATCTAAATGCACCAATCACAGACAAAGAAATTGAAACCGTTATTAAGAACCTCCCCAACAACAGAAGTCCTTGACCAGATGGCTTCACAAGTGAATTCTACAAAACTTTCAGGAAACAGTTAATACCCATACTTCTTAAGCTATTCCATAAGATTGAAGAAACAGGAATACTCCCTTCCACCTTCTATGAAGCCAACATCACCCTGATACCAAAAGCCGATAGGGACAGAACAAAAAAGGAAAACTACAGACCAATATCTCTGATGAACATAGATGCCAAAATATTAAACAAGATCTTGGCCTACCGGATACAGTAAAATATCAAAAAGATTGTTCATCATGACCAAGAGGGACTCATCCCAGGAATGTAAGGTTGGTTCAACATCCGTAAGTCAATCAATGTCATTCACCACATCAATAATAGCAAAGCCAAAAACCACATGATTATCTCAATAGATACAGAGAAAACCTTTGACAAAATCCAACACGCATTCATGCTCAAAACTCTACAAAAAATGGGAATAGATGGGAAATTCCTCAAGATAGTGGAGTCTATATATAGCAAACCTACAGCCAACACCATACTCAATGGACAGAAGTTGAAAGCATTCCCCCTCAGATCGGGGAAAGACAGGACTGTCCACTGTCACCATTACTCTTCAACAAAGTATTGGAAGTTCTTGCCATAGCAATCAGGCAAGAGAAAGAAATCAAAGGAATACAGATTGGAAGGGAGGAAGTCAAGCTCTCACTATTTGCAGATGATATGATAGTATACATAGAAAGACCTAAAGAATCCAGTAGAAAATTACTGGAAGTTATTAGGCAATATAGCAAGGTATCAGGCTACAAAATCAATGTACAAAAATCAGTGGCATTTCTTTATACAAACACTAAATCTGAAGAAGACGACATCCAGAAATCACTCCCATTTACTGTTTCAGCAAAATCAATCAAATACCTAGGAATAAAGTTGACCAAAGAAGTGAAAGACTTGTATGCTGAAAACTATGAGTCGCTACTCAAGGAAATAGAAACTGATACCAAGAAATGAAAAGATATCCCATGCTCATGGATTGGAAGAATAAATATCATCAAAATGAATATTCTCCCCAGAGCCATATACAAATTTAATGCAATACCCATCAAAGTTCCACCAAGCTTCTTTAAGAGAATAGAAAAAACACTCCAATCATTTATCTGGAACCTGAAAACACCTAGAATTGCCAAAACCATCTTGAGGAAAAGAAACAGAAATGGAGGCATCACACTCCCAGACCTTAAACTATATTATAAAGCCATCATCATCAAAACAGCATGGTACTGGAACAAAAATAGGCACACAGACCAGTGGAACAGAATTGAAAGCCCAGAAATAAATCCCAACACCTATGGGCATCTAATCTTTGATAAGGGGGCCCAAAGGATTAAATGGAAAAAGGAGGCTCTCTTCAATAAATGGTGCTGGGAAAACTGGGTTGTAACATGCAGAAGAATGAAATTGAACCACTTTATCTCACCAGAAACAAAAATCAACTCCAAATGGATCAAAGACCTAGATGTCAGACCAGAAACAATCAAATACTTAGAGGAAAACATTGGTAAAACACTTTCCCACATACACCTCATGGACATCTTTGATGAATCAAACCCAATTGCAAGGAAGACTAAAGCAGAAACAAACCAATGGGACTACATCAAATTGAAAAGTTTCTGCACATCCAAATAAACTATTAAACAAACAGAGAGACCCCTCACAGAATGGGAGAAGATGTTCACATGCCATACATCAGACAATAAACTAATCCCCAAAATATATAAATAACTCAGCAAACTTAGCACCAAAAAAGCAAATGACCCCATCAAAAAATGGGCAGAGGACATGAACAGAACATTCACTACAGAGGAGATCCAAAAGGCTAACAAACATATGAAAAATTGCTCTACGTCACTGATTGTCAGAGAAATGCAAATTAAGACAACACTAAGATACCACCTCACTCCTGTAAGAATGGCATACATCAAAAAGGACAGCAGCAACAAATGCTGGAGAGGATGTGGGGACAGAGGAACCCTTTTACATTGCTGGTGGGAATGTAAATTGGTACAGCCTCTGTGGAGAGTGTCTGGAAAACTCTCAGAAGGCTAGACATGGACCTTCCATATGATCCAGTAATTCCTCTCCTGGGGATATACCCCAAGGACTCCATAACACCCAACCAAAAAGAGTGTGTACTCCTATGTTTATAGCAGCACAATTCATAATGTCTAAAACCTGGAAGCAACCCAGGTGCCCAACAACAGATGAGTGGCTGAGAAAGATGTGGTATACATACACAATGGAATACTATGCAGCTATCAAGAACAATGAACCCACTTTCTCTGACCCATCTTGAACAGAGCTAGAAGGAATTATGTTAAGTGAACTAAGTCAGAAAGATAAAGATGAGTATGGGATGATCCCACTCACCAACAGAAGTTGACTAAGAAGATCTGAAATTAAAACTAAAAGCAGGACCTGATCAAATTGTCAGTAGGGCACCAAAGTAAAAACCCTGTGGTGAGGGGTAGACATGCAGCTTCCTGGGCCAGTGGGGGGTGGGTGTGGGTGGGAGGGATGGGTCAAAGTCTTTTGCTGGTGGGAATGGTGTTTATGTACACTCCTAGCAAAATGTAGACATATAAATCAGTATTTAATATGAGAGGGGGAAAATCAATTGTATGTCTCAAAGTTTTTCAAAACACAAACTGAATCTTTGTAATATATAGTCTTTGTATTTGATATGCGGACTCTCTCAAAAGCCTAGACCAAGTAGATTAGAAGCATCCAATAGCACAGCTATATACAAGATACTGGATTACTGTACAGCAAACCATAACAAAAGGACTTTTCAAAGTTAACCCAATTACCAAATAATGTGATGATAACATTAACTATCGATTGTCTTTTTGAACTCTAAGACAGCAGGAACCTCACATCTCCACTATAGAGCCCCTACTTCCCCCAGTCCTTGAACCTTTGGGTAGGGCCCACTTTCCCGTATGCCTCTCCCAATCCATACCAAATAATATTGTATCCGCCTATCACAACCTAACCAATGCAACGATTGCCGCCTCAACATGCTTCACCTCAAACTGTGTCCAGAGACCTCACGTGTGGAATGACAACCCTTCATCTTCATTACTCGGGTAAGACCTTTCCTTTTATAGTACACTCTAATTTCATCTCAGGTGGTTCACTTTCTAACAAAGTCCCAAAACCTAGATATACACCAGTTTCTGTGAGAGAGAGCTTTTGTTCACACGTATTCATAAACTACTGCAAAATATATACCTGAAAGCAGAAGTACACTAGAGTTTGCAGTGAGTACCTCCCTAACATTTCCTCTCCACTATTCCAAGCTTTGGGTCCATGATTGCTCAACAATTTGTTTGGCTTCGTATGTTAACTCTCTTTTCAATCACCAGGTTCCAGATGCCATCAGGATGCTGGCCAGGCTTCCCTGGATTGAAGACCCCACCAATGTGTCCTGGAGTTCAGCTTCCCCAGAGACACACCCTACTAGGGAAAGAGAGAGGCAGGCTGGGGATATGGACTGACCAGTCAATGCCCATGTTCAGCGGGGAAGCAATTACAGAAGCCAGACCTTCTACCTTCTGCAACCCTCAGTGGCCCTGGGTCCATGCTCCCAGAGGGATAGAGAATAGGAAAGCTATCAGGGGAGGGGGTAGGTTACGGAGATTGGGTGGTGGGAATTGTGTGGATTGTACCCCTCCTACCCTATGGTTTTGTTAATTAATCCTTTCTTAAATAAAAATAAATAAATAAATAAATAAATAAATAAATAAACAGTTTCAAAATGAAATTCCACATTCCACATTATGGCTAAAAAATTCAGTTTTATGTCTCTGTAAATAACAGTTTTCTTTCTTTTCTTCTTTATAAGGAGATTAATGGTTTATGGTCAATAATAAAATACAGTAGTATATACATGTGTAACATTTATCAGTTTTCCACATAACAATTGAACACCCTCTAGGTCCATATCTGTCATCATGTTTCAGGACCTAAGTCCTTCCTTCAACCCAGTCTTTTACTTTGGTGTAATACACCAAGCCCAGTCCAAGTTCTGCTTTGTATATTCTTATCTTTGTATATTCTTATCTTTGTATATTCTTATCTTTCTCTCTCTCTCTCTCCCTCTCTCCCTCTCTAACTCTCCCTCTCCCCCTCCTCTCCTTCTCCCTCTTCCTCTCTCTCCCTCAATACTAGTGATATAAAAGGTTTACAATTCAAACAACTCCCACCACCAGTGTGCCATATCCCATCCCCTTCATCAGAACCTTCCCCATTCTTTGTCCCTCTTTGAGTATGGTCCAGAGATCTTGACTAGATGTTTGGCTTCTTTAATTTATTCTCTCCTGGACCTGAGTGTTGACAGGTCATCCAAACCCCCAGGATATCTCTACTTTTCCCTAGTGGTGTAGGGCTCCAGGGAGGTAGGGTTCCAAGACACATTGGTGGGGTAATCTGCCCAGGGAAGTCAGGTTGGCATCATGGTACTATTTTTCAACTTCTGTCCCTGAGTGAGATCATCCCATATTCGTCATTCACTTTCTGATTTATTTCACTTAACATGATTCCTTCAAGCTCTGTCCAAGATGAATGACAGTTTTCATATGCATATCTGCCTACTGGATACAAGACATATCCTGTGATTTATTCCACCACATTATACTAAATATCTTATTTTTAAATGAATATTTTAAATAAGTTATGTATTTGACATATAATTTTATTAAAGAATTTCCCTTTAGGCCATAAATTAACATAATACTCAGACTTTTGGTTATTATTCAGCATATTAATGTATTGATATATTGGCTTCCTTATATTGTTGCCTTTGCTATGCTAAAATTTGCAAGTTACCTTTCCAAAGCTATGTCTTTTTGGCAGCTCCTATCAGAAAAGTTGATTAAGTTATGAATGGGCATCATGCCATGTAAACAGATGGGGAAAGTGTAAACCAAATATATCCAATAGAATCTCTGTGCTGGTATAATGCATGACTCTATTCTAAGTAACCTAATCAATATACATATTAAGCCACACACCTCTTACACATACACTCTAATGGTGAACAGGAATTTTGGAAGCTGTTGCAAATTTTCTAGAGCAGTAGAATAATACTATATGAAAAAAAGCAGCTCAAATTAAACAGTAAAAATCTTCATTCTACCAGTCTTTTTTGGAAATTAATGATGACAACCAAAAGGAAGTTTACATCTCTGTATTGTTTAATTTTATCTTTAATCAAGTAATAAAATTCTAATTTTAGTCAATTTTACATATATTTTTATGTTATTTACTAGGTCCAAAATTCAGTCTACAATGTAGTATTCCTATCTCTAGTAGATGGAAAATAGATCAATTCTGCTCTTTTATTAGTCACCACAACTTTAAATAATATCTCCAATTTATGTAAAATCAATAATATATTGCATTTATTTATTTATTTTATTTATTTGCTTCCAGGGCCATTGCTGGGGCTGGCTGCCTGCACTATGAATCCACTGCTCCTGGAGGCCACCCTTTCTAATCTGTTGCCTTTGTTGTTATTGCTGTTGGACAGGACAGAGAGAAATAAAGAGAAGGGAAGACAATAAGGGGAGAGAAAAACAGACATCTGTAGACCTGCTTCACCTCTTGTGAAGTAACACCCTTGCAGGTGGAGAGCAGTGCTCAAACCAGGGTCCTCTCGCCAGTCCTAGCGCTGCACGCCATGTGTGCCTAACCTGCTGCATTACCGCCCTTCCTCCACTGCATCTTTTTACATAAGAGACTTGAAATGTGATTAAGTGTTCATCAACAATTTGTGGGTGTTGATGATATTGTAAAATAAGGCTTTACCAGTGAGAATTTTGGTTCATTAGTGATGAGGCAAAAAGAGCTGAACTAAGATCATCTACCTTTTATAGGAACTGTTCTATTACTTAGACTGATCTAAGTAATAGTACTCTATTTGGTTCAGAAGTGAATATATATGTTCCTTCTTCTCACCTAAGTTGGATCCTTGGACAATCTCTTGTCACAGGGATTAAGACAAATGTGCATTTCCCTTACCAATTAGTCAAAGTGAATGCATAGCCAGTTCATGCTTCCCTGCTTGGTGTACTTCCTTCCCTCTACTGTGCTAGTTCTGTCTCAAGTTTCTCTCTCATCCAGAACAATCAAGAAATTAGAAGTATAAAGTTACCATAAAACCCAGATGTCCCCAACAAGTAAAAACAGTCCCAAATCTTACTTTCTCTAAAAGTCACTCATTAATAATATACAGTAGAATGAGAATAAGTGACATAAATTCTAATAACATGCTACTCTTCAGTAAAAAGTGAAATGGCATTTAGTATACACTAAATTCAGTTATACTTAAAGTATGCTATATGATGTGTCAAGTAAGGACCATTAGCAAAGTCGATTTGAATTTTCTAGAGAAAATGTAGCTTTAATAACATCTTGGAATCTTCTACAAAAATTTAAACAGAAAACACAAGTACAAACTCTTTTTCTGAACTTGACATATTACGATTGGCCAACATTTTTAAGAGCCATCAGAGTACAGCTGTAAGAAGCCCCACTACAGATGCTAACACTTCACCTTAAGTCATATTTTAATCCAAACACTTAGTTTATACTGTATTTGCCAAACAAATTTTTATTGAATCACAAATCTCAGCAAATACCACTACTAAAATGCCTGGTAATTAAGAAAATAATTCTGTGATTATTCCACTCCTGTTTGGGAAAACTATTTTAGGTAATTTGGCTAATCATACTTTGGCACCTGAACAAATGTAACACCAGTTAATGAACTTGGCTAAAAGGACTTTGTGCATAACAAATGAACTACTTATTAACTGATGAATTACTTTATGGAAGTAGGAGAGGGAGAAGTTTACATTCTGGTAATATAAAATTTAATATATTTTCAATTGTAACATAGTAAATATGTACAGTATCAATGTGTACAGCTATATGATATGTTCTCAGCCTGCCATAAATCAACTTGTATGTCAGAAACTCCAAGTGCATATAGTTCACCCTTAAATTATGTTCAGTGATTGTAATTACCTAAAAAAATCAGTTTTTCTGCTAGGTTTTCCTTTCAAGTAACTTTCCCCTAGAGTTTAGCGTGATAGTAAACTGGTTCTTCTGTACTTCTTCTAATACTTTGACATCAGAAAAGTCAGCTGTATTGTTAAGAAAGATGTTTTTTTGGTCAACTAGAGATCATTTATGCATAAAGTTCAGATTATTTCATAAAATGTTCATGGATAATAGGTTTATTTTTTATCTTTACATTTGAGTTGAGAAATTAGTATCATTCAAATCTTAAAATGGACTGTTTAGCATCTTTGCAATAAACGCCAAGTAGCTAAATACAACCCTTCACCTATAATTGTATGTATATATCACCTATAATTGTATGTATATATGTATCCTATATATTAGCAGACTTGTGCATCTAAAAACACAGTTCACATAGTGTGCATGCATTTGTGTCTGTTTTGATACATCCATAGGCAAGCCTATCTTAATACCTGTGAGTGCATCTATATTATGTATTATGCATTTTTAAAGTACTGACATATAAATAATTATCATTATGTAAGTATTAAATTTAATTGACTTTTGCTTTTCCACATTGGTGCACTGTAGTAATGAGGTGCATTATCTACCATCAATTTGCACAGCTTATTTGGATTAACTTTTTTGTATTCTATACCTAATTCCCTGTAGACCTCATTGTCAACTTCTGGCAGACTACTGGATTTCCTAAATATCCCAAAGCAGAATGTTCTTATTTGGTATGATTTGGTAGATTATTTTGGGAGTTTGGCAACTCTCAAGTTTTTCATATAAATTAATGATAATGTTGTTCACAGGTCCCAGAAAAAATAATGTCAAATTATACCAAAGAGGAACATTCAATTTCCAAATAGGAAGGAAACTTGTAATTCAAAATGACATCCATCTTGCCTGTCCACAAAATCCCACTAGTACCATGCTTCAATTTGATGGTGGTATCCTCTCTTTGACTCTACTCACTATAATTACTATATAATTACCTCATTCCTTCATTTATACAATTTTAGTCAATATTGTTTATTAGTCATTAGTCATGTTTTGCCCAGCCTTTGAGTTCTTTCTTTATTTGGAAGAGGTCTTTATATTTGTCATGTAAAAGAATCATTCTTTTTTTTCACTTTTATTAAAAAATATTGTTTTGCAAGACTGTGTTGTCTCAGTCTTACCAAAATAGCAAATAAGCAATTCTTACCCTCAAGCAAAATAATACTTTTCCTATCACCTTATGCCATTGGACCCATTTCTCCCATTACCTATAATAACATCACATCTAAATTTCTTTTCATTTTTATAAGATTGATTATTTTCATGAGGGAGAGGCAGAAATAGAAAGCAGGGTGTCATTCAATCTCTGTCATATGTTTATGTTAGGAAATTAACATAGGTCTTCTGGGACATTTTGCCTGAAAATATGGTGTGCAACCACTGTACTAACTTCCCATCCCTATATTTTTTTAAATCACACCCCAATGTTCTATTGCAAAACCACACGTGAAAATACACTAAATGTGCTTGTATATGAGTTTTCATAAAACAGGTATGTTTGCTAGGACAGGCTACCTGGAAGTAATAAATGTTTAGTATCAATGTCAGTACATTCTTCTGATTTAGTCCTTTGCATGTTTCAAGTAAGTATTATTACTAAACAAAAACATTCAATTTTTACCTATTTTATTCACCTGCATTTGTATTATATCTAAATTGCTGACCATTGTGATGAAACCTTTTAGGTGTCAAAATCCAAATTATATGGCCTTTTTCAGGAAAAGGATTTTCTACAGGTGGACTCACATCACTGAAATATATTTACTGATCACAAATATTACTGGATAGTCATACTCCTATATAGGAGCTTTATTTTGTGTGGTCATTTAGGGAAATTGTCGTGAGTTGGGAGGTAGGACAATGAACTAAATGTTAGACTCATTTAGGGAAATTGTTTGGTAGAGAAAGGGAGAGAGAGAGACAGGAAGGAGGGAGTAGTATAAGAGAGACAACACAGTACTGCTCCATCATCCATCATCCAGCACAGTAAGAAAGGTAAGGAATAGCCCTATATGAAAGCACTTTAATGATATTCTTTGATATCCCTGGCTAGTCCAGAGAATTTCCCAGACATTAATTCCTGACAATAATTAATCTATTTGTTTTGAGATTTTTGTCATTTTTAAAACATAAAATGCAATTGTTCAGTATGTGACCTTTTGAGCAGCTTTCTTACACTCACAATTCTCTCATATTATATTGTAATAATAGTCTATTCAATTTTTTTTGTAAGGCCAAGATTGTTTAGCCATTAATGCCTTGATGGGAATCTGATTTTTCTGTCATTCAAGATATAGCCTTAAAAATACCCCCCAACACACACAAAAAAAACTAAAAACAATGAAATAAAAGTTTTTATAAGAAAACATGTTTACAGTCTCCTGGGATAAATAGCAATAAAGAATACAGTTGCTTGGTTCTAAAATAATTGGAAGGAATGTTTTATTTTAAAAGACTTCCCTCAAACTTTCACCAATGGTCACAGAAGGTGTTTTCGAATAGAAAATATATTTGAATGTAGGACTCTGAGTATCTCTGAATAAAATCTATATAAGTATAGAACTAGCTTATATGCTAATGGAGAAAATACAAGTCAGTGCTCAGATTGCATGTTTTCTGGAGCAGTTTTACAAATGGTTAAATGGATGCTAATAAAAAAGGCAAAAAAGTGCAGGCCTCAGTTTAACAAACATGGTGACAGCATAGTAGCTTTCTTAACATATTAGGAGTGTCTTATTTATTATTAGCATACAAGATCCTAAGACATACATGAGTTCACCTGTTCAAATGGATTCATGTCAGGCAGATAGTACATTAGTTTATATTGAGAAAATTACAAGCTATCCCTGACATTGTCTAGCAATCTACACCCTAAAAGATTCAAAATTTAGAGGATTATAAGCCTTGTACATAGATATAACTTATCACATTAAGTATATATAAAAGAATAAATATATACTTCCACTAATAAATGCTGTCAACTGCTCAGACTAGCTTATTTAGAATGAGGTAAGACCGCATTATTGCTGTGATCAAGTGCATACTAGTGGAGGGAAAATGAGTTGCCGCCCAGCTACTAAAACTCCTATTCCAAGTAAAAATATTTTTAGTTTGAAATTACATAAAAGCATTTCATGACTTGATTGGATGAGATAGAATTTTACACATATACTTCTGTGCTTTTGCACTTTCACTAAGAATAAAAATGCCCTCCTGCCTATAACATCTTTTGCCTACTAGTATTTCTTTCCTTAGAGATTTTACCCAGGATTTTCCAGAATGACAGATACTAATAATTTCCATCAAAAACATATTTTCAAGCTGTACTCTGGTTTCTGAAGCTCACCTGTTGTCTTGACCTACACAGAACATAAATCTCAGACTTTCTTGTTTGATTTTATTTTCTGTCTATAGTCAAGTTTTGTACTACCTATTGTTGTTTTCAACGGGTTAGGTTGTTTTTGCCGGGCTGGCTTCATGGGCGGGTAACAGACGACCCGAGGCTCATGGCTGGGTTGTAGGCAGTATCTCTTTATTCATGCAGGATGCAGCACAATCTAAGACGAGCTAAGTTAAACTCAAAGTACAATACTGTAAAACTCACAATGCTGTCTTTATATATACTTGCCAAGTAAGGTGGAAACAGGATGTGACATAGAGAGGGTGGAGAGAAAAGTGACTGGTGAAAATCAGAGTGTGACAAAGAGGGGGCAGATTAGGCGAGAATCCTATCACTGAACCACAAATGCCCTGGAGGGAGGGTGGGACTTGTTAACAGTGGTTATGTAAATAGAATGAAGTGGTTATGTAAATAGAATAGTGTTAAGCAGGGGGGATTTAAACCAAATGAAACAGAAGGGGTCTCATGCATACCAACAACCTATGATTGGAGATTTTTCCCATAGGCTATTGGAACCTTTCTTTAGAAGTCTTACTTTACAGAATATTCTCAACTAACATTTAAGATGATTTTTATTAAAAATATGAATATTTCGGGAGTCAGTGGTAGCGCAGTGGGTTAAGCGCATGTGGCATGAGGCTCAAGGACCAGGGTAAAGATCCTGGTTAGAGCCCCCAGCTCCCCACCTGCAGGGGAGTCCCTTCACAGACGGTGAAGTAGGTCTGCAGGTGTGTCTTTCTCTCTCCCTCTCTTGTCTTCCCCTCCTCTCTGCATTTCTCTCTGACCTATCCAACGACAGCATCAATAACAACAACAATAATAACTAGAGCCCCCAGCTCCCCACCTGCAGGGGAGTCCCTTCACAGACAGTGAAGTAGGTCTGCAGGTGTGTCTTTCTCTCTCCCTCTCTTGTCTTCCCCTCCTCTCTGCATTTCTCTCTGACCTATCCAACGACAGCATCAATAACAACAACAATAATAACTACAATAATAAAACAAGGGCAACAAAAGGGAATAAATAAAGAATCAAAAATATGAATATTTCAGTGAGGCTTGGTAGATATCAAATAAATAAAAAGTAAAATTAAGCAGATTGTGTGGCCTGGAAGTTTTTACCACTGGTAGAGCACCAACTGTGCATGTAGGAGTTTCTTCTTTCTCTCTGTCTCTCTCTTTTTTTTTTTTTTTTTTGCCTCCAGGGTTATTACTAGGGCTTGGTGCCTGCACCACAAATCCACTGCTCCTGGAGACAATTTTTTCCCCTTTTTTTGCCCTCATTGTTTTATCATTGTTGTGCTTGTTGTTGTTGCTATCGTTGGATAGGACAGAGAGAAATCCAGAGAGGAGTGGAGACAGATGGGGAAAGAAAGATAGACACCCACAGACCTGCTTCACTGCCTGGGAAGGGACCCCCCCCTACAGGTGGGGAGCCAGGGGCTTGAACCGGATCCTTATGCCTTACACCAGTAGGAGTTTCTAAGTTTGATATCTGGTCATCCATGTCAGGATAAGGTTCTCATAGCCTCTCAATCTCTCTCTCTCTCTCTCTCTCTCTCTGTCTCTCTCTCCTCTTAAACACACACACTCTCTCGTTAAATAATAAACAGATAGACATATTTATGAAAATGTCAACCAAAAACTAAAGAAATATAAATTCATCTAGTTAAATATATTGGATTGTTGAAGAAATCATAGTGTATTTTTTCTATATTTTAGTATGAAAAATGTGTCATAACTTTTCCAAAAATGCAAATACATAAAAGTCAATTGGCAGTATAATGACTAGTGTTCAATCATCTTGTTCCTACCTGTATGAAGTAAGATTGACCAGGTTCCAAATGTTACCATGATGCCAGCCAGACTTCCCTAGACAGATGACCCCACCAATATGTCCTGGAGCCCCTGCTTCCCCAGAGCCCAGACCTCCAGGGAAAGAGAGAGACAAGCTGGTGGTATAGATCGACCTATCAGTGCCCATGTTCAGCAGGGGAGCAATTACAGAAGGCAGACTTCCCACTTTCTGCACCCCATAATGTTCATGCTCCCAGAGGGATAAAGAATAGGAAAGCTATAAGGGGAGGGGATGGGATACGGAGTTCTTGTGGTGGGAATTGTGTGGAGTTGTACCCCTCTTATTCTATGTTTTTTGTCAGTGTTTTTCTTTTATAAATAAAAAGTATATAAAAAAATAGGGCTGAAGGTGGCCTGAAAGTGTTGTCTAAGCATATGATGTCAAAATTGGGAACAGAAATAAAAAGCTGGATCAGGGCAGATAGTAGCTCCCAAATATGGGAAAAGCATATAAATACCACTAACTGTAAAGCCCATCAATCTGATGTAGGACCCATATCTATCCATACTAAGCACATGAGCCTCTGTAACCCCTCCATCCCTGTCAATCAGAGCTCCCATTCCATGGTCATAGCTAGGCTATACTCATTTCAGAACCAGTCTTCCTCAAATGGCAGTGTGTTGATCCAGCCTCCTTTAGGAGAGTAGGAGCAATTTTTAACACTGTTGTAAACAAATTCAGTAGTATTGAAATCATCCCAAGCATCTCCTTATACCATGGTGGAATTAAATTAACATTTAACAAGAAATAAAAAAATAGTAGAAGTCCAAAAATATTGAAACTCAATGGTACACTACTTAACAACTGCTGGGTCAAAGAGGAGAATAAGGGAGAAGTCAAAATGTTTCAAAACTTCAATGTAAATGAACACACAAGCTATTTGAATATTTGGGACACAGCTATGTCAGTACTGAGAGGGAAGTTCATAGCCTTACAAGCACATATTAGAATACAAGGAAAAGCTAAAATAAATAACCTAACTGCACACCTTAAAGACAAAGAAGAAGAGGAACAAAGGAACCCTAAAGCAACCAGAATGACTGACATAACTAAAATTAGGACAGAAATAAATAACATTGAAAATAACAGAAGGACACAAAAGATCACCAAAGCTAAATGTTAGTTCTTTGAAAGAGTAAACACAGTCAACAAACACTAAGCCAGACTCACAAAACAAAAAAGGCAGAAAACTCAAATAGGATTTTAAATGAAAGAGGAGATATTATAACAGAAAGCAAGGTCCTATAGAGAGCCATAAGAGGGTTTATAATGCTTTCCCTGATGGATATGAGCAGCGATGGTGTAGAGAGGGATGTGTTAGAAATCTAGGCCCATCACATCTCTGTGGGAATCCCAGAATTCCATGAGTAGGGGTCCTGGATGATGAGGTAGACTGATAGTGACCAAAAGGGCCATCATTAAAATGTGCCCTTAACCAGATTTTGTTAATCTAATCGGGCTAGACTTAGAGCGATTGAGGGAAGTGAAATAGAAAGTAGCTGAGAAGGGTATCTAGGTCTAAGTAGAAAATAATTGATTAAGTACTTTCTGGTGTCTTTTTCATGTCTTTCTACTTGTTCTACTTGTTTGCTGTACTGATTGAGTCACTGTGGACTATTGCACACTTTTACTTTAACGTATATAATTTCCCCTAACTTATGTATACATGTGCCCTTTCTCATGTGCCCTGATCTATATTTAGATTCTATAACTTTGCTAGGAGTTGTGCTAACTGAAAGGGAACTTAGGAGACCTATGAGCTAGGAAAGATCTCACACAAGTATTAGAGCTGTAGGGTTGACATCCCATGCGTGGCATCTCTGGACATAGTCTGAAGTGAAACATGTTGACATGACACTGGTTGCATTTATGTAGTATCAAATGGTATAGATCAAAAGAAGAATAAAGGAAAACAAGCAAAGCTCCAGTGGCTTCATACAAGACCTTACTAAGATTTATGTCACTTAATGCTATTTACAAATTACTATATCTTATATACTGACAAGACTGGTTGCTACTGATCTCACTGATCTAAGGTAATAGATAATTTAATATTTCAAAAAATTTATTATTAAAATGCATTAATAATTAGGGCCCAGTGCTGAAATTCAGTCAGTTTATTAATTTGAAACCTTAAGTGCTCAGATTGAAGGAATATATTCTCAAAACTGAAGTCTGTGCATTAAAAATCTCTAGACATTCTATCTTTTTCCCCTCTCATAACGACTAAATAGTGGTTTAATACTATAAATTAATTTGATTATAAACCAACACTATTCCTGCCATCCAGGGTCTGTGGCCCTACCCTCAACTCTATATAGTAGAGATGAAAATCTACCCTCCCATCCCCACCCTCCCACCAGAGTTTTTTTACTTTGGTGCAATACTCCAGATTTACAGTCGGTTTTGCATTTCCTTTCTGTTACTTTTTTTTTTTCAACCTGGTTATGAGTGGGATCATCCAATACTCATCTTTCTCTTTCTGGTTTATCTCAATATAATTCCTTCTAGCTCTATCCAAATTAGGTCAAAGAAGGTAGATTAATTATTCTTAGTAGCTGAGTAGTATTACACTGTGTATATATACCACAACTTTCTCAGTAACTAATTTGTTTTGGGGCACCTGAGATGCTTCCAGGTTTTGACTATTATGAATTGTGCTGCTATGACGCAAAAATTAGTAAAGTTATAGGCCTCTCATAATAGATCTAAAATAGACTTCCTAGCTTTTTCCAATATGAAGATGACAAATCTCATCTGCTATATTTTTACTTTTAGGTTCCTGGTTACTCAAAAATTCATTCTGCTTTATATATAAGTGCTTTTCAGCTGCCAAGTTGCAGATGCTACCATGATGCTAACCTGATTTCTTATCTCAGCAATGAGCCCTGGAACCTCACCTCCCCAGAAGCCTACCTACCTCACTATGGAAAGGTAGAGACAGACTGAGGGTATGGTTCAATCCATCAACGTCCATGTCTAGTGGAGAAGTAGTTATAGAAGCCAGACCTCCCACCTTCTGTACCCCATAAAGATCTTGGATCCATAATCCCAGAGTGATAAAGACTAGGGAGCCTTCCAGTGGAACCCTGGTGGTGAGAATGGTGTTAAACTGTACCCCTCTTAGTCTTGTCGATCACTACTTAAACCACTAATAAAATATAGTGCCGAAGTTATTTCTCTTTATATCTCTTACTATCCTTAAATTTGTTTTTCACTAAGGGCATAAATGGCTATGGAAAACAATAGACTTAGGCATATACTAAATCCCAGAAATCATCCTGGTAGCAAAACAAACAAAAATAGTGTCTTGAAAATAGTCATCTTGTCATATGATACATAATATATGTGAAAATTTTCACCAGAGTATTTAACTGTTTTTCTGCTGTTTAATATATTTGAATAATTATAATGATAAATTTCTTGTGTATGTATGTATAACTGTATAAATTTATATGCATACATGATTTTTTTAATTTTACAAAGTAGCTTCAGAATCTTGGCTCCAGGATTCCTTGCACTGCCAAAATCTATAAATGTTCAAATTCCTTATATAAAATGGTATAGTTTTACCACAATCTACACATATTTTGCCGCATACACTATATCACCTGTAGGGAACATATTTAATCTAATACTATATAAGGACCATGTAGATAGTTGATGTACTGTATTGTGTATGGATTCACAAAAAAGTTCCTGGAGGCCGGGTGGTGCCGCACCTGGTTGAGCACAAGTATTACAATGTGCAAGGACCCGGGTTCAAGCCCCTGCTCCCCCCCTGCAGGGGGAAAGCTTTGTGAGTGGTGAAGCAGTGCTGCAGGTGACTTTCTGTCTCTCTCCCTCTCTGTCACCGTCTTGATTTCTGGCTGTCTCTATCTAATAGATAAAGACAGTAAAAACAATTTTAAAAAGTAAACCTGGTTGAGTGCAAGTATTACAAAAAAAGTTTCTGAGTATTATTTAGTACAGGTAAAACTAAGTCTAATTATATAGTGACTATTTTCCATCCTTGGTTACAAGAGGGTCAACTATATTTTCTGTATGGACTATGTAAGAAAACTGAATCTAGCAATTCACTTTTGAGTATATGCTGTATTTTATATGCTAAAAGGCAATGACTTGATTTTTAAAAATTTAGATAGTCAACTCTTTTCATAACACTTTATTATATTTTTCATAAGCAAGAAGGTCATTATCTCTAGTTTTGAAAAGACAAACCAACTTAAAATGCTGAACTTGGTTACTTTGTAAACACAAAGTACAGATAAGAACTCTGTTACTCTCCATCCTCAAGACTTCTTATAGTGGCAATTTTCCTGTTTCCCATTGTGAAATGTCAGAGGGTTTCCAAATTTCAAATAGAAACACAGTAGGTACATAGGTTATCTTTACTGATCAAATATGATTCTATATTTCTAACTAATAATACTGTATCTAGCAGTGGAATTTGCAAATATCCAAGTATTTAAAAATAAATTACAGTTCTTGAGTTGCAAACTCAAGCCTTTCCTTCCTCTATCTATGAATACTGACCATGGCAAACTGATCAATTAATGGTTCCTTTAACTCCCTGTGTTCTCATTATTCCATAACTCATCCACTACAGACTAGGAAATATTGCTGGGGCTCCTGAGATGCAATAATGGTTATGCAAAACTTGCAAGCCTGAGGCTCTGAGGTACCGGGTTCAAACCTCAGTACCACCAAAGACTTAGCAGTGCTCTGGTCTCTATCTCCACATTATTCTCCATGAATCTCTCATTAAAATAAAATAACTAAAATATTAAGTAACAAGACTACCACTAGAGGTCTAGCAGTGACATACCTTGTTTAGTGTACACATTACAGTGCACAAGGGCCCCATTTCAAGGCCCCCCCAACCACCACCAGCAAGAGGGACCTTCATGAGCAATAAAGCAGAACTGAAGAGGTCTCTCCCTCACACTCCTTCCCCACGCATTTTATCTCTGTCCCATCAAATCATCAAATCAAATCAATCATTAAATAATTAATACTGTTGTAAAAGGACATATTGACACATTCAAAAACACTCCTCAAATATGCTTTATAAAAAGAGTTAAACCAACCTTTTCATATCTTTTTAAAAGTCAGAATTTGATATTTTGGATATTTTTTACCATATTTATTGGACACCAAACTTTCCAACTCTATGTTGAGCTCCTTGAGAGCAAACATATTTGAGTCTCAATAATATTCTATTCCAAAGGATAAACAAGAACCCAATTTGACTTCTGCTAACCAGTTAAATAATTTCTATATTTAACAAGACATGCTTATCTTTTTTTTTTCAGCATGGAGGTGAGAAACTATTTTCTAACATCTAAGCAATTTATTTTTCTTTCTTCCTAGCTATAGACTTAACTCTACAAAAAAGGAGACATTTATCAAAGTAAACCCTTTAATTATACAAGATTTTAGTCTATGCATATGGTCTCATCATAAGTACAACAACCTTGCTGACCTAAATCTATATGTTGGAGTTCGCAAACCAGGGAATCAGTGATATATGGGCTCTAGGTCATAATTCCAGCTGTTCTCACAGTATAGCTTGCCTGTAAATCCTGCCATCACATAGAACTTTTCCTAGAGTCTAAGCTGTCATGGATTCAGAGGCTCACTGATAAATAAGTATATGTAATAAAAGTGGTATTAGTTAGCTATTCTTGATTTGTTTTGTTATTACTCTTACATATTTTGTGATAGAGACAATACTTGCATTTTTTAGTGAATGGATGCATTTTCAAAAACCCTCCAACTTTGTTTTAGCTCCATTCTCTGACATTCTTTATGCTCCTGTAGATAGGACAGTTAAAAAAAAAAGTATGAAACTGTGAAATGTTCTTTGAAAATGAAACAAATAATTGTCTAGTCTTCTGTGATGAGAAGAGAGTATATCACTCACTATAATACAAGCTAGACAGTGATTACATGAAATGGAGACATTAGAGAGAAGCTCTTATAAGACAATATTATGCCAAATTAATCTCTGGAAATAAGGCCCAATTTCCCATGCTTAAAATAATAGAAGAGTAATATTTATAACATATGTAACAGTTTTCACAACAAATTTGTTTATTCATCTTCATCTTTTAGGCGAAGATAAGGTGGAAACGAAAGTATGGAAAGGATTTGAAAATTACTGAAATTATATATATATATATATATATATATATGAAAAACATCAATTGTAATAGGGTATTTACCTATAAAATATATATAAAAGTACTCAATACGTATGGGCTATATCTGTTTTCAGATATATAAAACATGTGTATGTTTTCAGATATAACAAACTTGTATAACTTGCAGAACAAGGCTGGTACATTCCCTATGATATTAGTACAATTTGGTATCATAAATGGAATTTTAAATTTGGGAGAATGAACACAGTATTAATACTGAGTATATTGATATCTCTTTTATTAGTAAATATATAAATATAGTATTTTGTAAAAATAATCAGTGCGTGACTTATTTATCAAGTGATTTATTTTTCCCTTTTGCTACCTGGGTTATTGCTCGAGTTTGGTGCCTGAACTGCATTATGAATTCATTGCTCTAGGAGGTCATTCTTACCATTTTGTTGCCTTTGTTGTTCTTGCTGTTGGATAGGACCTTGAGAAATTGAGAGAGGAGTGGAAGACAGAGGAGGAGATAAAGATAGACAGCTGTAGACCTGCTTCATTGCTTGTGAAATGACACTCCCTGCAGGCAGTGAGCTGGGGCTTAACACTAAGATCCTTAACACTGGTCCCTTGAACTTCTCACCATATGTGCTTAACCTGTTGCACTACCACCTGCCCCCAATTTAGTGAATATTTATTAAGCGTGTCATGTGGCATATATCACAAACTGCAACCAGCAGTGGACATTTTCTAATGAATGAAATGACAAAAACAATCACGTGTTTACATGTTGCTTACATTCACATGACATCAACAGTTTAAATCATTTTATTAGATAATATCTTTTTACTGAAACATAAAGAATAAAACTATTTTCTCTTTTCTTTCCTTATTTATTTATTTATTTTTTTTTTAAACCAGAGCACTGCTCAGCTCTGACTTACAGTGGTTCAGAGGGATTGAGCCTGGGACTTTGAAGCATCAAATATGAGACTCTTCATATAACCATTATGCTATCTACCCCTGTCCAAAAATAATTTTATTTTTTACTTGAGAAAATTTTTTTAACAAGATTGTTGTCTCAGGGTTGCAGTTACTCACCTCCAGCAAACAGGTGCCAGCACACCTCACTCAACAGCAACTTATCTTCCTCTAACAGGTGACACCTGACTACCTGTTCACAACCCTCCCACTTTTTTTTTAAAATTTTTTATTTAAGAAAGGATTAGTGAACAAGAGCATAAGGTAGGAGGGGTACAACTCCAAACAATTCCCAACACCCAATCCCCATAACCCACCCCCTCCCATGGTAGCTTTCCCATTCTCTATCCCTCTGGGAGCATGGACCCAGGGTCGTTGAGGGTTGCAGAAGGTAGAAGGTCTGGCTTCTGTAACTGCTTCCCCGCTGAACATGGGTGTTGACTGGTCGGTCCATACCCCCAATCTGCCTCTCTCTTTCCCTAGTATGGTGTGACTCTGGGGAAGCTGAGCTCCAGGACACATTGGTGGGGTCTTCAATCCAGGGAAGCCTAGCCAGCTTCCTGGTGGCATCTGGAACCTGGTGATTGAAAAGAGAGTTAACATATGAAGCCAAACAATTTGTTGAGCAATCATGGATCCCAAGCTTGGAATAGTGGAGAGGAAGTGTTAGGGAGGTACTCACTGCAAACTCCAGTGTAGTCCTGCTTTCAGGTATATATTTTGCAGTAGTTTATGGATACGTGTGCACATAAGCTCTCTCTCATAGAAACTGGTGTATATCTAGGTTATGGGACTTTGTTAGAAAGTGAACTACCTGAGATGAAATTAGAGTGTACTATTAAAGGAAAGGTCTCTCCCGAGTAATGAAGCTGAAGGGTTGTCATTCCACACGTGAAGTCTCTGGATACATTCTGAGGTGAAGCATGTTGAGGTAGCATGTTGAGGTTGAGGTTGCTTTGGTTAGGTTGTGAACGGCAGATGCAATGTTATTTGGTTTGGATTGGGAGATGCATACGGGAAAGTGGGCCCTATCCAAGGGTTCCAGGACTGGGGGAAGTAGGGGCTCTATAGTGAAGATGTGAGGTTCCTGCTGTCTTAGGGTTCAAAAAGACAATCAATAGTTAATATTATCATCACATTATTTGTTAATTGGGTTAACTTTGAAAAGTCCCTTTGTTATGGTTTGCTGGACAGTATCCAGTATCTTGTATATAGCTGTGCTATTGGAAGCTTCTAATCTACTTGGTCTAGGCTTTTGAGAGAATCCGCATATCAAATACATAGCCTATATATTAAAAAGATTCAGTCTGTCTTTTGAGAAACTTTGAGACATACAATTGATTTCCCCCTCATATTAATTAGCTACTGATTTATATGTCTACATTTTGCTAGGAGTGTACATAAACACCATTCCCACCACCAAAGGACTGTGACCCATCCCTCCCGCCCACTCCCACCCCCCACTGGCCCAGGAAGCTACATGCCTACCCCTCACCACTGGGTTTTTACTTTGGTGCCCTACTTACAATTTGATCAGGTCCTGCTTTTAGATTCCCTTTCAGATCTTCTTAGTCAGCTTCTGTTGATGAGTGGGATCATCCCATACTCATCTTTACCTTTCTGACTTAGTTCACTTAACATAATTCCTTCTAGCTCTGTCCAAGATGGGTCAGAGAAGGTGGGTTCATTGTTCTTGATAACTGCATAGTATTCCATTGTGTATATATACCACAGCTTTCTCAGCCACTCATCTGTTGTTGGGCACCTGGGTTGCTTCCAGGTTTTAGCTATCATGAATTGTGCTGATATGAACATAGGAGTACAGACCTCTTTTTGGTTGGGTGTTATGGAGTCCTTGGGGTATAACCCCAGGAGAGGAATTATTGGGTCATATGGAAGGTCCATGTCTAGCCTTCTGAGAGTTTTCCAGACTGCTCTCCACAGAGGCTGTAACCAATTTACATTCCCACCAGCAATGTAAAAGGGTTCCTCTGTCCCCACATCCTCTCCAGCATTTGTTGCTGCTGTCCTTTTTGATGTATGCCATTCTTACAGGAGTGAGGTGGTATCTTAGTGTTGTCTTGATTTGCATTTCTCTGATAATCAGTGACCTAGAGCAGTTTTTCATATGTTTGTTAACCTTTTGGATCTCCTCTGTGGTGAATGTTTTGTTCATTTCCTCTGCCCATTTTTGGATGGGGTCATTTGGTTTTTTGCGGCTAAGTTTGCTGAGCTCTTTATATATTTTGGTGATTAGTTTCTTGTCTGATGTCTGGCATGTGAAGATCTTCTCCCATTCTATGAGGGGTCTCTCTGTTTGTTTAATAGTTTCTTTGGATGTGCAGAAGCTTTTCAATTTGATGTAGTCCCATTGGTTTGTTTCTGCTTTGGTCTTCCTTGGAATTGGGTTTGATTCATCAAAGATGTCCTTGAGGTGTAGGTGGGAAAGTGTTTTACCGATGTTTTCCTCTAAGTATTTGATTGTTTCCGGTCTGACATCTAGGTCTTTGATCCATTTGGAGTTGATTTTTGTTTCTGGTGAGATAAAGTGGTTCAATTTCATTCTTCTGCATGTTTCAACCCAGTTTTCCCAGCACCATTTATTGAAGAGAGCCTCCTTTTTCCATTTAATCCTTTGGGCCCCCTTATCAAAGATTAGATGCCCATAGGTGTTGGGATTTACTTCTGGGCTTTCAATTCTGTTCCACTGGTCTGTATGCCTATTTTTGTTCCAGTACCATGCTGTTTTGATGATGATGGCTTTATAATATAGTTTAAGGTCTGGGAGTGTGATGCCTCCATTTCTGTTTCTTTTCCTTAAGATGGTTTTGGCAATTCTAGGTGTTTTCAGGTTCCAGAGAAATGATTGTAGTATTTGTTCTATTCTCTTAAAGAAGCCTGGTGGAACTTTGATGGGTATTGCATTAAATTTGTATATGGCTCTGGGGAGAATATTCATTTTGATGATATTTATTCTTCCAATCCATGAGCATGGGATATCTTTCCATTTCTTGGTATCAGTTTCTATCTCCTTGAGTAGCGACTCATAGTTTTCAGTATACAAGTCTTTCACTTCTTTGGTCAACTTTATTCCTAGGTATTTGATTGATTTTGCTGAAACAGTAAATGGGAGTGATTTCTGTATGTCTTCTTCTTCAGATTTAGTGTTTGCATAAAGAAATGCCACTGATTTTTGTACATTGATTTTGTAGCCTTATACCTTGCTATATTGCCTAATAACTTCCAGTAATTTTCTACTGGATTCTTTAGGTCTTTCTATGTATACTATCATATCATCTGCAAATAGTGAGAGCTTGACTTCTTCCCTTCCAATCTGTATCCCTTTGATTTCTTTCTCTTGCCTGATTGCTATGGCAAGAACTTCCAATACTATGTTGAAGAGTAACGGTGACAGTGGACAGCCCTGTCTAGTCCCCGATCTGAGGGGGAATGCTTTCAGCTTCTCTCCATTGAGTATGATGTTGGCTGTAGGTTTGATATATATAGACTCCACTATCTTGAGGAATTTCCCATCTATTCCCATTTTCTGTAGAGTTTTGAGCATGAATGGGTGTTGGATTTTGTCAAAGGCTTTCTCTGCATCTATTGAGATAATCATGTGGTTTTTGGCTTTGCTTTTATTGATGTGATGAATGACATTGATTGATTTACGGATGTTGAACCAGCCTTGCATTCCTGGGATGAATCCCACTTGGTCATGATGAACAATCTTTTTGATGTGTTGCTGTATCCGGTTGGCCAAGATCTTGTTTAATATTTTGGCATCTATGTTCATCAGAGATATTGGTCTGTAGTTTTCCTTTTCTGTTCTGTCCCTATCAGCTTTTGGTATCAGGGTGATGTTGGCTTCATAAAAGGTGGAAGGGAGTATTCCTGTTTTTTCAATCTTATGGAATAGCTTAAGAAGAATAGGTATTAACTGTTTCCTGAAAGTTTTGTAGAATTCATTTGTGAAGCCATCTGGTCCAGGACTTTTGTTGTTGGGGAGATTCTTAATAACGGTTTCAATTTCTTTGTCTGTGATTGGTGCATTTAGATTTTGTAGTTCTTCTTGGTTCAGTTTTGGAAATGCATAGGTTTCTAGGAATTGTTCCATTTCTTCCAGATTCTCTAGCTTGGTGGCATATAGTTCTTTATAGAAGTTTCGCAGAATTCTCTGGATTTCTGTGGTGTCAGTTGTGATATCTCCTCCATCGTTTACAAATCTATTAATTTGAGTCTTCTCTCTTTTTTGTTTGGTGAGTCTGGCTTGGGGTTTGTCAATTTTGTTTAATCTTTCAAAGAACCAACATTTGGCTTCATTTATCTTTTGTATGGTTCTTTTATTTTCGATGTTGTTTATTTCTGCTCTAACTTTAGTGATTTCTGTCCTTCTGGTTGCTTTAGGGTTCCTTTGTTCCTCTTCCTCTAAGTCCTTGAGGTGTGTAGTAAGGTCACTCATTTGGGCTTCTTCTTGGTGTTTAATATGTGATTGTATGGCTATAAGTTTCCCTCTCAGTACTGCTTTCGCTGTGTCCCAAATATTTTGATAGGTTGTGTCTTCATTTTCATTAGTTTCCAGGAACATTTGAATTTTCTGTTTGAGTGAGTCTCTGACCCAGTGGTTCTTAAGGAGCATGTTGTTTAGTTTCCAAATTCTATGTCTTTTAATAATTTTCCATTTGTTGTTAGAAGTTAGTTTTACTCCACTGTGGTCTGAGAAGATACTTGGGATGATTTCAATGCTCTTGAATTTATTGATGCTGTCTTTGTGGCCTAACATGTGGTCTATCCTTGAGTATGTGTTGTGTGGATTTGAAAAGAAGGTGTATTCCAGTTTTTTGGCGTGGAGGAGTCTGAAAATGTCCAAGAGGTCTAGTCTGTCAATCTCTTCATTCAATTCTCTTGTATCTTTATTGGTTCTCTGCTTTGTTGATCTGTCTAAGTGTGAGAGTGGGGTATTGAAGTCTCCCACTATTATTGTATTACTAATGATGTATTTTTGAAATTCTTTCAGTAGGTGTTTAATGTATTTAGATGGTCCCTCGTTGGGTGCATAGATGTTAATAATTGTTAAGTCTTCTTGGCTGATTGATCCTCTAATCATTATGTAATGTCCTTGCCTATCTTTTATTACTTTATTTAATTTAAAATCTATCGTGTCTGAGATGAGAATGGCTGTTCCTGCCCTTTTTTGTGGACTGTTAGCCTGTATGATAGTTTTCCATCCTTTCACTTTAAGTCTGTGTTTATCTTGTTGTGACAGATGGGATTCTTGCAAGCAGCATATGGTTGGGTTATGTTTTCTGATCCATCCCCCCACCCTGTGCCTTTTGATGGGTGAGTTTAAGCCATTGACATTTATTGATATTATGGATTTAATGTATTGAGGTGCCATTGTTCTAAAAAATGATTTGTTTACTCTGATATATTACAAGTATTATAGTGATGTTCTTGTTTATAAGAGGTCTTTTAGTACCTCTTTCAGGGCCGGCTTGGTGATAGTTGCCTCCTTTAACTGTTGTTTGTCTAAGAAGGTTTTGATCCCTCCATCTAGCTTGAATGAAAGTCTAGCAGGATATATTATCCTTGGTTATAATCCTTTTTCATTCAGGGCTCGATAGACATCTTGCCACTCCCTTCTGGCTTTTAGAGTTTGAGTTGAGAAATCTGCAGAAAGTCTTATGGGTTTTCCCCTGTATGTGACTTTTTGTTTCTCTCTTGCAGCCTTTAGGATCCTTTCTTTATCCTTACTTCTTCTCATTGTGACTATGATGTGTCTTGGTGTTTTCAGGTCTGGGTTGATTCTGTTTGGTACTCTCTGGGCCTCTTGCACCTTGATATCCTTTCTGTTATTCAGGTCTGGGAAATTTTCTTGTATTATTTCCTCTAGAATGTTTGCTTCCCCTTCCTCTCTTTCTTCCTCTGGCAGGCCAATTATACGAATGTTACTTCTTTTGAGATCATCCCATATGTCTCTGTTGTTGTTTTCAGTGTCTCTCAATCTCTTTTTAAGCTCTTTCACCTCTTTCTTAGTTTTCTCTAACTCATCCTCTGTCTGACTAATTCTGTTTTCTGCTTCTGTTAGTCTGCTTTCCCTTGCCTCAGCTTCTTTCTTCATTACAGCTATTTCAGCTTTCAGTTCTCTAATTGTCTCAAGATAATCAGTATTTTCCTTGGGGGTCTCAACTGTTGTTTCCCTAATACTGCCATTCCTTTCCTCCAATGTTGTTTTCATTTCGTTGCCGACGATGTGGTCAGAGCGCTCGCTGTTAGCGACTTCTCAGTCGCCATCTTCCTCTCCCCCCACTTTTTTTTTTTAATGAATCATAGTTAATTATTTAAAAAAATATCCATTAATTCACTATAGAGAGAACACAAATAAACAGGGAACTATAGCACCACTCGGGCACATATTACACTGGAGATTAAACTAAGCAAAAACTTAAAAGAAATTCCCATTAAAAATGAGTCTAGTGGCCTGTAAGTCTAGTGCTCTAGCCACTACACCAATTTACAAGCCACAAAAGGAGTTTCCTTATGGAAATTTCTATTAACTTTGAGCTAAATGCTAAACCCCAGAATCAATAGCACACATCACAGCAGAGAGCTCATAAATGACAATACCTCATTATCATTAACAAAATCCTGCCATTTGCAATACCATAGATGAACTTAAAGGATATTATGCTCAGTGGAACAAAGCAGAGACAAAGAAACAGATGTCATGTAACTCCACTCATTAGTAGTATTTATAGAAAACAGATGGATAAAACTAACTTTTGGCCTATACATTCAATTTGTGATTATTGGAAGGAATGGGGAAAGGGTAAAGCAGGACAGAAGAGACACATGTGTTGGTATAGGGTTACACACATGAAACTGAGATAAGAATTTAATACCTTGCTATTCTTCAGTTTCAAAATCCTTTCTAGTTGGTCTTTGTGACTACAAAGGGACATAAAGTATTCAACTATTAATTACCTAACTAGCAATACAGTTAAAAATTTTCTAATCTAAATCCTCACCTAAAATACATCGACACTGAAAAACTTCGTTAGGACTAAAATCACTATTAGCATCATTTTTTTCTGTGTCACCACAGGGTGACTCAACATTATGAAATAGTAGTATGTTGGCTTCCAGTAGAGTCTGATGTATATGAAGGCTGCAGGAGGGGGTCAGAGTGCAGTTCCTGACATTGGTTTTGCCTTAGAACTTGACTTCCAAGTTTTTTAAAACAAAGTTATATTATTATTTCCAAAAAAAACGCCGTATTAAAATATTTATTAAGTTGGTTTGCGTAATTACTTTTCCCAGTAGGAGAACATAAAATTTGTTTTTTGTTAATGAAAAGTTGCTTTGCAAGATTACTATTATCACAGGAGCACAATTTTAGATCTCTAATATATCAGCATACATCATCCAACACCCAACAAACAACACAGGGATGCAGAAGTTACCCAGGGTCCTGTGCTAAATATGAATCTAATCGATAAGGGCCCTGGGTTAGATCGATAGGGTTTATAGTTAACAGTATTTATACACATTTCTCATAATTGGGAGCTACTCTCTTATGCTCTGCCCTAATCCAAATTTCTAGTCCTATTCTCAACTCTGACACTCTTTTTCTAGACAATATCTTTAGCCGACCTGTATGTTATCTGTTGTGCTCAGGCAAAAATTAGTAGAGTCATGGGCCCCTTGGAATATATCTAAAATAAACTTATTAGCTTCTTCCAAAATGAAGACCCCAAATATCATCTGCTACATTTTTATGTTTAGGTTTGGGATTATTAAACATTTTGCTCTGCTTTATATCATAATGATTTACAGCCACCAAGTTGCAGATGCTACCATGACACTGACCTGGCTTCCTTGGGCAGAAGACTTCACCAATGTGTCCTCCCCAGAGTCCTATCTCACTAAGGAGAGACAGGGACAGCCTGGGAGTATAGATCGACCTGTCCATGCCTATGTTCATCGGGGAAGCAATTACAGAAGCCAGAACTCTTATCTTCTGCCCCATAATGATATTTCGTCCATATTCCCAGAACAATAAAAACTACGGAGCTTTCCAGTGGTGGAGAGAGTATATGGATCTCTGGTGGTGGGAATTGTATGGTATTGCACTCCGTACCCCACTTACTCCACAATCTTGTAGATCATTATTAAATCACACACACACACACACACACACACACACACGTGTGTGTGTGTGTGTGTGTGTGTGTGTGTATAAATACATTTAATAAAAGGGTCAGGGACTGATTAGTGGTGGCACATCTGGTTGATTGCACATATTAGAGCTCACAGGGTCTCGAGTTCAAGCCCCTAACCTCCCACTTACAGTAAGAAATCTTCTTGTGTCTTCTTGTGTTGCTGTGGATGTTGTTCTCTCTCTCTCTCGTTCTCTTTATCCTCCCTTCCCTCTCAATTTCTCTGTCTTTGTCCAAAATGAATAAAAATTTAAAAAACATATTTGTGTAAGCCACACTAGGACCTCCCCAAAGTTCCAGGTTTTAATCCTTGGGTAGTTATTTATTTGTGTAAATAGTACATAGAGGAAACCATACTTTCAAAATACCAAGTTAAGTCTCCCATGCATTACTAAGTGTATTAGCCCAGATGTAGAGAACCATTAAGGTAGCTTATATGAAGACTATTGAATCATACTCATGTAGAAATCATATTTAATGTTAAAATGTCAGTATGTTCACCATTACCTTCAATATTAGCCTTAGCTCTTTTTTTTAGGAAAGCATCATTTACTACCTTCCAGCAAGTAACAGAAGTCGACTCCTATGTCAACTAGTTAAAATCCTTTAATTAACAGAAAAAGACTCATTTTGTTCTTGATATATGGAAATTGGAGGAATTATGTTAAATGAGGTAAGCCAAAAATAGAAGGATGAATAGTAAATTATCTTACTCGCTGGTGAAACTTATGAAAAAAGGATACAAGGTTAAACTTGAATTTGTTATGATGTACTGCACCAAAGTAAATGACTCTGGAGAAAGAAGGTGAGGGAGGATCATTGGGATCTGGATATTAAATGATGACAAAAGTCCTACATGGATGATCAGAGTATTTGGTAGACATCTATCATAGGCAGATGAGAAATTTTACTCATGTGAACAATTATATTATAAACTGTTAATTTCCAAAGACATTAAAATGAATAAGTGAATGAATGAATAAAAACTATTCTGCATGCTTATAATTTCTCTGATTCTGGGTAAAATGTTCTCTGCAAAGTTACTAAGGTAATAGTATAAAACTATAACTTTTGATCTAACATGTGTTGACTTCTAGAAAACATTTCATACTTTCACATACCCTTACCATCATGAATTAAGGAGTATGATTATCTGTGAAAAGACGCAAGAGGAAATTCCACAGGATAATGATATATTTTAGGTTGATATATTACTTAAATTTCATTCCTTACCTTAGGTTCAAGATTGTGTAGATTTTGTGTGTAGACGTATAATGCTTCATTCATTTTAGTAAAGGCATAGTACATTTATAAAAATTAATTAGGCCAAGTATCCTCATCAGACATTATAAATTTGAATATTCAGATACTTGTATCTTTAACAAGAGTCATGACATTTTTCTTACATAACTAAACTTTTACCATCACCAATTTAATTTTAGCTTATCCTCTGTCTCTGTGTCATTCCACTAGGGAAATATAATCACATTTCTAATTTTAAGTTACCAAATAGAATATAATTTCAACTATCAAGTGACATTTGGTGTTTGTTTTACTACTTTTAGGAAACTTAATTCCCCAGAGCATAAAATTATGGATAAATTATAACATCTGCCATGAAGTATGTTTCTATTTATGCCTTGATAGTTTTTGATTTATTCTAAAAAATATTTCAGGTCTGATATTAATGAAAGAAAATAATGATGACGCTGGTTAGTGATTTAAAAAATACCACTTTAAAACACCACTTTTGAATTATGCTTATATAAAATAGTCAAAGGAATGTATTGCTTAAAATGAGGCACCCCTTTCCCTACTAACACTGTACATGCATTGTCTCTTAAGATTAGAAAATCAAGTCAAATTTATATAGGCATTATATGGGAAAGTTTTCTGACAGAAAGAATGCATAAATACTTAAATTGAATTACTGAATATTCTAGAGGATATTTTCAAATTTACATAATTGTTAACCAGTAGAACTATGTCCCTTAACATAGCATTGTAACTTATTAAAATGAAATAAAATAAAACAAGTGGAATCAAGAGTCATCTAAATTTTAGTAAGCTATTTAGTGTACTTCTAAATCATTTTCCTGAATCTTGTCTATCTCCCTGTAGTGTTTTTTTTAATTTAAGACTGATAAATTCAGATTATTATATTCATACTATCAAGGGCAGCAGATTTAATGAATAGCAAGCACACAAGTACAAATAGATATGTTCATTATTTATGATATGTGATCTTGACAGTGACAAAGGTACATGATCACAGCAAGTACTGCCAATACTATATATATACATATATATATATATATATATATATATATATATCACAGTTCAAAGCAACCTAAATGATTTTGTTTATGTAAATGTAAAAATAGGAATAATAAAGAGACTTCTAAAGGCATGGCCATAGATTAGTAGCTACTGCATATACTCCCTAAATCAACTAGTTAAAGCTATGAAAAATCACCTCAAAACTCAACAGCATATATCCAGGATTTATTCAGAAACTCACTAAGCCACAGGTGGGTGCAGATACAAATGATCAGTGTATAGAAAGAAGTGAAGGAGAGATCCCCAGGACTTAAATTTTTGCTTAGTGATAGGTGGCACCAGATTGGGTATTACACAGGAGAGCATAAACAACACACAGACTTACACACATCAACATTCATGATAGTCGCAAGTGAAATAGTAGTAGGAAGACTACTTCAAGTCTGACCTCAGTGGATTTGGTGAATCTTTGTTATACAATATATTTCCTTTTCTCATTCTCTCATTCTGTTTCTCTCTCTCCCCAATTGAAAAAATATATATAGTCCAAAGTGGTGAGGCCTTGACAATGACAAAATAACAACATATGATAGAAACCAAAAAAATGAAGGATAAGAATCATGTGATTATCTCAATATATATTTTTAATATGGTATCGACGGACCTAGACCTTTAATAAA
This sequence comes from Erinaceus europaeus, assembly GCF_950295315.1. Taxonomy (NCBI): domain Eukaryota; kingdom Metazoa; phylum Chordata; class Mammalia; order Eulipotyphla; family Erinaceidae; genus Erinaceus; species Erinaceus europaeus. The sequence continues at coordinate 102,149,014 of NC_080166.1, forward strand.
TCCTTCTATACACCAAAACTGGTCTCTTCCATCAGGAACATCATCATAAGCCTTCTAGCAGGTCTCTCCAGGACCTTGCCCTCACTATAAAGCAGCAACAATAGGGATTGCCCCATTCTCCAAACCGGGGGGGGGGGGGGGGTTTGCTTCATCTGCTCTTCCACTCAAGGAAGATTGGTCTTGAAATGAGAGCAGCCTAGAATGTTCCCAGCTAAGACTATGATCTGTGAGCTCAGATTGACAGGGACTTAGGCTACACAGTTACACAGGCTGCTGTGCTATAAGTGTGAATATACATGGCCCATGGGTCAGGATGATGGGGATAGACAGTTAATTGCATTTATGTAACTCTTTCAAAGTTTGGGAGTTACTCTGCCCTAATCAAACTTTCTAGCCCTATTCTCACCTCTGACACCATTACCCAGATAATACTTTTAGCCTACCTAAAGGTTAGCTATCAAGCTCAAGCAAAAGTTACTAAAGTTGTGGTGCCTAGGGACATACCTAAAATAGACTATCTAGATTCTTCCTACCCTAAGAGCCATATCCTCATCTGCTGTATTTATACCTTTGAGTTCTTGTTTATTAAAGACTTTGTCCTGTTTTATATCTTACTGTCTTTCAGCTACCAAGTTGCAGATGCTACTAGGATTCCATCCTGACTTCCCTGGGCAGAGGCCTTCCCTCACCAATGTGTACTGGATTCTCTCCTCTCTAGAGCCCTCCACTAGGGAAAGACAGAAATAGGCTAGGGGTATGGAGCTACCTGCTACTGCCCATGTCCAGCAGCGAAGAAATTGCAGAAGCCAGAACGCCCACTTTCTAAGTGGAATAAAGAATATTGATCTATACCCCCAGAAAGGGAGAAATATTAGAGGAAAATGACCAGTAGGTTCTGAGCTTCAATTAAATCAGGACCCTGAGAGAGAAGAGGAAAAGAAGGACATTCAGAAGTAGCAATGAGTATAAATGTGACTTAGAAAAGAAGATAAGGCAGGACCATGAGAGAAAAAAAAGTGAGTAAATATATGTAAATACAGTTATATTTATAGAAATAATAGTCAATCAATCCATATTTCTGATCTTGGGAGAACTACTGCAGTTTCCAATACAGGGACTGGGGACAGATAGGGAACTCTGGTGGTGGGAACAATGTGGAATTATACCCCTGTTATCTCATAGTTTTGTAAATAATAATTAAATCACAAAAAAATGGCAGTGATATGAATGAGAAAATAATTTGAATCCATACATCAAATAAAAGCTCAATTAAAATATATATGTATATTTTAATTAAACTCAGACAATCCAATAGGGGAAAATAAACATGCCAGAAACTGATTTAAAATCTGGGCATTGGGAGTCGGGCTGTAGCACAGCGGGTTAAGCGCAGGTGGCACAAAGCACAAGGACCAGCATAAGGATCCCGGTTCGAACCCCGGCTCCCCACCTGCAGGGGAGTCGCTTCACAGGCGGTGAAGCAGGTCTGCAGGTGTCTATCTTTCTCTCCTCCTCTCTGTCTTCCCCTCCTCTCTCCATTTCTCTCTCTGTCCTATCCAACAACGACAACAACAATAATAACTACAACAATAAAACAACAAGGGCAACAAAAGGGAATAAATAAATAAAATAAATAATTTTTAAAAATCTGGGCAAAATATCTCAATAGAATTTTTCAAAGAAGTTATACAAATTAACAAAAATACATGAAAAAATGCTTGATATCATTACTTATCAGGAAAGTACAATTCAAAACCACATTTAAGAGATCATTTTTCTATCCACCCATCCTCTCTCAGTTTATATCTCAACCTTGATAAAATAAAATATTACTAAAGAGATACAATCAGTGCTTAATAAGATGAGGATGTAAAGAAAATGTAAATCTGCCCTTTCACTGGTGGAAATGTAGATCCTTGAAAGCTGTTAAGGGTAACAGGTTAGAGGTTCCTCAAAAAGAGAGAGAGAGACAGAGACAGAGAGAGAGAGAGAGAGAGAGAGAGAGAGAGAGAGACTGTAAAATAGTTTCCCTGGATAGGTCATCTACTTTGTTATACAGTTAACCTAGGTTTGGCCCAACCTTTCTCTGCACTGGAAGAAATTCCATTGCCATGCTTTATTTCCCACTCACTTTCTCTCTTAGAAACAATAGAGAATCAGTGATACTCCAGAGATAATAAACAAACAAATAAATAAAATTAAATAAAAATAATATGGTTATGTGACACAGCAATTTATACTGGAGATATATATCTGAAAAAAAAATCAGCGAGTCAGGTGGTAGCACAGTAGGTTAAGCACATGGACAGGCAAAAGGATGCAGGTTTGAGCCCCCGGCTCCCACCTGCAAGGGCAGGTGTCTTTTTCTCCCCCTCTCTCTTCCCCTCCTCTCTCCACTTCTCTCTGTCTTATCCATCAACAACAACATCAATAACTACAACAATAAAACAACTAAATGGAGTAATTAAATATTTAAAAAGAAAACAAAATCAACATTTTGAAGAGTTATCTGTGAAAGTATATGTATGCATATTCAGTGAAATATTATCATTAGTTACAGGTTTGCTTTTTAATCTTGACTCTTTTTTAGATTTCATGGGATCCTGAGTTATTTCTCTATATATACCTAGTCCCTTTCATAAGATTATTAATGTATTTACTCACTAGACACACATTAAGCAGATTTATGTATGAAATTCTAGATGTAAACAAAAAAATAAGTTGTAGTCTTGTTCATGAAAAAAGACCCACATAGACCCAACATGTATATACACATTCAGAACCTATGTAAACATCTTATTTTCTTCTTATTCTAAATGTTAAATTTATAACAATCCCATAGATATACCAGTCTGTGCCTTTAAAATATCTGATACAAATTTGTGCAAAAGAAAGAAATTCTGGGGGGAGGGGGAGGTGATGATGCACCAGGTTAAGCACATGTAGTACTAAGCCCAAGGACCCAGTCAAGGACCTTGCTTCAGGTGCTCTCTCATCTCTCCACTTGCAGTGGGGATGTTTTACAAGTAGTGAAGCAAGTCTGCAGATGTCTCTCTCCTCCTCCCTCTCAATTTCTCCGTGTCCTATCAAGTAAAAGCAAAAATTTAAAAAAAATAAAAATAAAAAAAAATAAAAAAATAAAAAAAATAAAAAAAATATATATATATATATATATATATATATATATATATATATATATATATCCGGAAGAGAATCACTGGGAGCAGTAGATTCATTGTCTAGGCACCAAACCCATCCATAAACCAGGAGGCGAAAGAAAGAAAGAAAGAAAGAAAGAAAGAAAGAAAGAAAGAAAAGAAAAGAGAAATAAATTCCAGCAGGAGCAGACTTATTTAAGGAAGAATGCTGTTTAGCAGATAATGAAGCTTATGAAGACAGTTTAAGCCACTTGGAACTTGCTTTTAGTACAATGAATAGTAAAATTAGGGGAGGGGAGTAAAAGTGATTAAGAAGTTTCTAAAGAAAGATAACTAAGTGGGAAAGTTTTCAACCTAGTTATATCAGCATCTAATCTGATGAATGAAATGCACCAATAAAAATATCAGAGATTGGGGAGTCGGGCTGTAGTGCAGCGGGCTAAGCGCAGGTGGCGCAAAGCACAAGGACCAGCATAAGGATCCCCGTTCGAACCCCCGCTCCCCACCTGCAGGGGAGTCGCTTCACAGGCGGTGAAGCAGGTCTGCAGGTGTCTATCTTTCTCTCCTCCTCTCTGTCTTCCCCTCCTCTCTCCATTTCTCTCTGTCCTATCCAACAACGACAACAACAGTAATAACTACAACAATAAAACAACAAAGGCAACAAAAGGGAATAAATAAATAAAATAAATATTAAAAAAATTAAAAAAAAATATCAGAGATTATGCGAGGAGAAACTATAGAGAATCTGTTAGCATCATAAACTCAAAATAATGCTATTTTATTTATTTTCTCAACAACATCAGCTATTCTCAAATGCAGTGTTCCTTGATTCCCACTCATCTACTTATATCTCACTATTATAATACTAAAAAATACTTTTATGCATTTTTGAGCTCCCAAAACTCTTTGTATATATTTCCTATAATAACCTGAAGTACAGATTGTACTGTGATATATTTGGCCTTATATCTTGTACAAAAGTATAAATCAAAGGGATCAGGCGCTGGTATACCTGAGTAAGCACATACATTATAGTGTGCAAGGACCCAGATTCTAGCCCTTGGCCCCCACCTGCAGGGGGGCAGTTTCACGAGTGGTGAAGCAGGACTGCAGGTGTCTTGCTGTCTCTCTGCCTCTCTATTCCCCCTCCTCTTTCAATTTATCTTTGTCTCTATCCAATCGCAATTAAAACAATATCTTAAAAATTATAAATCAATCTTCAATTCTTTATGCATAAACACTTATATTAATACACTTATACTAATCCCTACAATTATCACATTTTTCTAATTATACAATGATTCTGGTGAATCATGAATACTACTCAGTCTACTAATAGCATAAATCATGGCTATCCCACTAAATACTTTTTTATAATAAAATTACAAAATTTTAGGATGTTCTAATAGATTGTTCATAGTAGCACATTTTACTTCCAGAAGAAAGACTGACAATAGTTTCCAAGGAAATTCAAACTATATATTTAGGAATTAAAGTGCATTTTGCATATATTATATTATATTATATTTATTATATTTTACATATATTATATTTTGCATATTTTATATGCAAACCTTTTTGTAAATGTTAACAAGTTAAAATGAACAGAATGTAAAAATACATATATTGTTTGCTACTCATATCTTTGTATATACAGAAATAGTCCCCGGACACTTTTTTTGTTTGCTTTATTTTGTTTTAGATAAAGAAGATATCTTTATCTTCTAGATAAAATAGAATTTGCGTTTTTTGATTTATTCATCTTAGATTTATTTTGGTCATTATTTATATTAACATAGCATTGCACTCTATGAAGACAGTATTCTTTTCATTCATGTCAAACAACATAATTAGACAACTTTCCGTTTATTTTAGTGATTTTAGTCTTGTAAATATATATGCTAATAAAGTTTAAATATTTCCATTCTCAGAGAAAATTCATGCAATGCCATTGACTTAGATGCCCTAATCAAATGTAAGTTAATGATTCCTTTGTTGGTATATATTGAGTTTTCTGAGTTAATAAATAACCCATATCCTATCAATAAGAGAAACAAGTAACTTATCTAATTCACACCATACTGAAGTTAGAAAAGTCATACAGATCTGGAGGTCAGGCAGTAAGTAGCACAACATGTTAAGCGCACATAGTGCAAAGCACAAGGACCGATGCAAGGATCCGGGTTCAAGTCCCAGCTCCCCACCTACAGGGGGGTCGCTGGAAAGTGGTAAAGCAGGTCTGCAGGTTTATTTCTCTCTCCCATTGTATATGCACCACCACTCTCAATTTCTCTCTGTCCTATCCAACAAAATCTGAAAAAAAAAAAAAAATTCCAGCAAGAGCTATAGATTCCTAGTACCAGCAACTAGCCACAGTAAGGGGGCAGGGGATGCAGGTCTCAGCATGTATTCTAATCTTCATCTCCCATGATATAAATCCTGTAACTTGGTTTTACCATAAATAAAACACTGACTATACCAGGCGATAAAACATGTACCTATGATCCTGAGCTGGGCATAGGAATAGAAACAAAATGAAAATGGGAACATTGCATAGGAGCAGAAACCATTGTCTTTTATGTCAAACACTACTAAATTATGTAATTGTTATAGACTGTTTTTTTGTTCATTCTTAAACTAAGACTTCCCTTATTATAATTTGCTCCAGATATTTTCTTTGTACCAAGATTTTTTTTTCTTTTTAATTTATTTGCCAATCTCCTACTTCATAACCAGGTTAGAGTTGAAGGAAAGTAATGTTTTAACTAAAGGAATAGAGATGTATAGCAGTGCTTTGCAAAATGAAAAAAATATTAGTGGGAAATGAAACTTGTTTGAGTGCTAGGACCAATCACACCTTCTCACACCTTGGAAATTTCTATTTGATACTAAATTCTTGAAATACATATGTTGTGTCTTAATATATTTGTCTTCTTTAATGCTCTCTTTAATTGTAACACAATTCTTGTAACAGGAAGGCAATTACTGTTATTATAATAAACATATCATAAAATAAGTGAATATAAACATGAGAGAGGAAGAAAAATAGAAAATGTGATTCAATAATGACTTCTTAAATAAAATTTTTGTAGGTGCTTTACATTGATGAAAGCTAATGCTGTCACTCAGAACAAATTTTAGTGATGCATATTTTGTAAATTCCTTTTATTTTTGTATGCATAGAACCCTGTGAAAATCATTATTATACTATTCTGTTATTGCACAAGTGAAGTTTCAATTCATTTGGGTTTAGGTGTTATCTAGTACAACTCAAGAGAGCTAACTATCATTTCCAAATCATCATCATTATTATTATTGTTTTGTTATTGTTATTATTACTATTATTGCCTCTAGGGTTATTGCTGGAGTTCGGTGCCTGCACTATGAATCCACTGCTCCTGGAGACCACTTTCCCCTTTTGTTGCTCTTGCTGTTTATTGTTGTTGTTGTTACTGCTGTCATTTTTGAATAGAACAGTATGAAAACACAAGAAGAGGGGAAGACAGATAAGGGGAGAGAAAGATAGATACCGCTTCTAAGTGACCCCCCTTCAGGTGAGGAACCAGGGGCTCTAACCGGGATCCTTACTCTGGTCTTTGTGCTTCGAACCATGAACGCTTAACCTGCTATGTGCTACTGCCCAGCCCCACTCATTTCCAAATTATTAACCAGTTTATTAATTTATTATTTTTCTACTGGTCTAAATGGTGACATTCATCACAGTGACATTTCTTATCTGACTTATGTATTAGTGGCTTCCTAGTTTGTTGCATTTTCTATGTTTTTTCCTTTTATATTACTACTTCATTTTTATGTACATATAAATACATAAAATTCTTAAAGAAACAAAATTGAACATAAGAAAGGTATTTCATATGGTTAGATATTATAAAATCTATGGGAACACTGTTGTGTATTTATGATTCTGTTCTCTATTGGTCTATACATTGGGCAAGAAGCATGTCTGTATTTATTCAGAAACTTTGAAAATAAACGTCACCTGTATATTAGTGATCTTATGGGATCCTTATGTTTCAACTATGTAGACGACAAAAATAATAACAGCATTATCTATGTTTTATTGTTGTTATTACTGTTTTTCCAAAGCTTCTATTCTGGACTTGTTTTTGTTTGTTTGCTTGATTGCATGTCTGTTTACTTACCTGTTTAAGATATAAAGAGGCAGAGAAACAGAAAAAGGAAAAAATATATCAATGATGCTCCCTCTAGTTGTGGTGAAAGCCAGGTTTGACCATATGACAAAGCAGGAAGAATATCCAGCTAAGCTATTTCATTGCCAAGTACAACTAAGGTTTAAATCTGCAAAGTTAAACTTGTTTTCTTGAGATTATACATCTTATTTTGAAGGTATGATTCTCTAATGCCCTTAGTCTTTGATGTGGAATTCAGTAAATAAAGGTGTTGATCATTATCCATCTGGCTATGTTTAGCTTTGTTTATTTTAACATGCTAATGTATTTCATTAAAACTGCACCTGTTACCATCACTGAATTTAAGGATATCATGTTTCTAGTATGCTTTCCTATTTTTAGAACCATATCTGGTATCATCTCTGTCAAATACCTTCAATTCTTTAATGATTCAAACTGGATTTAAATAATGATCCAAGAATATTCATTCAAGTAAACAGTTATTACTGGTGTGACTCTCCTTGTTTTTGTTTCCTAAGGTTTGTAATAAAGGTTTAAAGTAGTTTCTGTGATTTTATGAAATAACGCATGAGATAGAGACTAAAATGTTTATAAATCAAAAATATTGCCTACATTATTTTAACAGAACCATATATTCCACATGCTTCATAATCCCTAGCCTCCCAAAATATATATTCTCTACTATGCCTAGCAAAGTATAACCACACAACATAAGATTTAACCCCGCCTCCCCAGATCCCCACCCCACTAGGGAAAGAGATAGATGCTAAGAGTATAGCGACCTGCCAATGCCCATGTTCAGCAGAGAAGCAGTTACAGAAGCCAGACCTTCCACCTTCTGTACCCCCCAATGATCCTGGGTCCATACTCCCAGGGGATAAAGAATAGGAAAGCTATCAAGTGAGGGGAGTGGATATGGAGCTCTGGGACTGGGCAATGTGTGGAAATGTACCCCTCTTATCCTATGGGCTTGTCAATGTTTCCATTTTATTATTAATAATAATAATAAATCTAATTTTAAATAATTGGATTCTCAGTTAATTGGAAGCAAGTGAAAACTATTCACCCAATTTCAAATTTTGTCATTATATACAAAGATTTGTTCTTTCTAAGTGAAGTTCTAGGATTGTATCAGAGTACAATTTTCCAGTATCAAATTGAACCAATTATTAAGTTAACAAGATTGTTTTTCTCTTGGAAAACTATATATTTATCCCTTTATATGTTCTTTCCCAAATTGTCTTGTCAACTACTGATTTTAAAAAATATATATTATCGGGAGCCGGCTGTAGTGCAGCGGGTTAAGCGCATGTGGCGCGAAGAACAGGACCAGCATAAGGATCCTGGTTGGAGCTATCTGCTCCCCACCTGGAGGGGAGTCGCTTCATAGGTGGTGAAGCAGGTCTTCAGGTGTCTATATTTCTCTCCCCCTCTATATTCCCCTCCTCTTTCCATTTCTCTCTGTCCTATCCAACAATGACGGCATCAATAACAACAACAATAATAACTATAATAATAAAACAAGGGCAATAAAAGGAAAAATGTCATCAGAAGAATGAAAGAGAAACACCTGCAATAATGCTTCACCACTCACAATGCTTTCCCCTAGCAAGTGGGGACCGGGGGCTTGAGCCTGGATCCATGTACAATGTAACATCTGAGGGTGTACCCCCTCCTAGCCCCTCAACTTCTAATACGCTTTTTTTTTTTGTAAAATGTCTGAAAATTACAAATACATTTTACTGTTTAATGGTAAAAGCACAAGTGAAATTCATAAGTAATTGTAATTTTACAAGTGGCTGAAATCACCAAGACCTTCACTTCATATAATCTAAAGATCTGCTCCGGAGGGCATCTACACTTCATTTATTGAATACATAATTATTGAGCAAATTCTCTGAGTCATATTTGCTACTAACAGGCAGGTCTCTAATGAAACAGAACAATATTTTTCATCAGAGAATAATACTAAGAGTTCTACAATGCTCCTTCTTTGCTCAGTAACTACCTTTCAGGAAATAAGTATTTTATATAATTCAACTGTTCTGAAAACAAATATAAGGCATTCTGTAACATCTTCTAACCATTCATCCTATTCTGTATCCATTCTCTCAGTAACTATGTATCCATCACTATTTTGTGGAAATATTCTAGGACTAAGAAATATCACTGGTCAAAGCACTCTATGTTTCCATTCACAAATCAAGTATATTTTTGCATGTGAAAGTGAAAATACGTTTAAAGTTAGTAATACCATGGGGAATAAAATATAAACAGCATAGCAACTTTAAATACCATCTCCATAATTATTTTCAAGACATCATTAAGAGGAACATTCCATAAACTTCCTCTTTAATAAAAATATAACGTGGTTAAATATTGGATGACAATAATGGAAGTGAAATAGAATCATTAACAAAATATCTGCACTGAGTATATTTTTTCTCAAATGGAAAAAAAAATCACTATAAACTCTCATCTCCATTTTACTCAACATATAGATTTCAATATGATTTTGAATTGGATCAAAACAGGAATATATATATATGGAGAGAGAGAGAGAGAGCAAACCTCTTATTTTCTTTTTTATTTGATAAAGTATCATTACGTCTTCAAACAAAAATGGGGTAAGAAAGCTTTACATACTCTTGTTTGCTGATTGCTCTACAAGCAAATTCCATATTATAAGCACAAAACTTAAGGTCTAATCAGAGTTGAGTCATGTGTTGCAATATTCTATTACAAATTATTTCCAGAGATTAATTTGAATACATTGATAATGAAATATGTATACTCTTTGGGTTGAAAGGAGTCCCATGTTGCTATTAAAACTAATTAGAGGAACACAGTATAAACAAAAACCACTCAAGCAACACTTTTTAAAGGAGGATTTAAAAAAAATGACAAGTGGGTGTAATACAATATTTAAGCAATTGTAATGTGGAAATGATGAAACTGTTTTAATATTATATGAAATATATATAACTGAGTAGATGTCTTAGAGAATCAATATATAATAAAAATATGGTAGAGGTTACTATAAAATTTATCTATATAAGAAATCTCAGGAGCCGGGTGGTGGCGCAGCGGGTTAAGCGCAGGTCTGCGCAGGGACCAGCGTGAGGATCCCTGTTCGAGGCCTCAGCTCCCCACCTGCAGGGGAGTTACTTCACAGGCGGTGAAGCAGGTCTGCAGGCGTCTGTCTTTCTTTCCCCCTCTCTGTCTTCCCCTCCTCTCTCCATTTCTCTTTGTCCTATCCAACAACAATGACATCAACAACAACAACAACAATTAAAAAAAGACAACAAGGGCAACAAAAGGGAAAATAAATAAATAAAATTACAAAAAAAAAGAAATCTCTTCTTCATCCCTATCATAGACGCCACTAAATATTTAATTTATTGTGCAACTATTAATTATTTAATATATGAGAAAGTAAACATAATATGGAAGAGCGACTATAACTTTGTTGTCATTTTAGAATGGTGTTCTAAAACAGAAAATTAAAAAAAAGTTTTCATAAAGCATTCTATATTACTGTTAGTAAATGTCTGTGGTTTTATTAGAAAATTTCAATGAATTCTCTAAAAGATATATTTCCTTTTATGAAGATTTATATTTTGATCATTCCGCATTCAGCTTCTACAAAGGATTCACATAAATAATAACTACCCAGTGACTCTTGTTCGGATCTTTGGGGCCTATTGTGGTTTACATGCTTACCATCTTTTAGGAAGATGGCAAATGTGTCGCAGCCTCTATGGGTCTCTTACCCTTTTGCTGGTTAGCTACAGAATGCATCAAAGGAATTCCCAAACAGTTAACATGATCCAAACACATAACAGTTTGTCAACAAAGGATTATAATGGAGAAGAATCATCTGTAGAAGGGTTGTAGCAAAGATAACAAAAGACCATCAAATTTCTACTAACAAGCTTAAAAATTTTAAGGTTTTATGTTTTTTTTTTTTCTCACTAACACCTCTAATGAGATCTTCACAGATATATGGTTCCGAGGGCCAACAACTCACATGCTTTCTCATTTACCTTTGTTATCTTGTCAAGCTATGGCTGAGACTCTAGCCTGGCCTGCTGTGGTGGCCATGGAAACCGTGGTTTTTGAGACATCATAGATGCTGTTAACCATGTGGAATAACTAGGTCAGCCATGGGTTGTGCAAAGTTGAGGCAGGTATAAAACTTGTCATGCCTAGATATAAGTTCTCCCCACAACTTTCAGTACAAATTCTTCTGTTGCTAGGAAATAACCACAGTAAACATTTTCAAAACTGATCATCCTTAAAGAGAAAATTAAAGTTAAAAATTGGGAATTCAGACACTAAATTTGCAAGAAAGCAGTCTCTCCTCTGTCCCTATGTCATGCTAGTGACAAAGGCTGCTGAAGGTCACCAAGTCTTCAGTCCTGAAATATCCATCTATTTCTCCTCAACTCACTATGTGCATTAATCCACATTGAGAGGACAAAATATTAATGCAAATCCAGTTGTGTTTTGACGAAGTTGTTCTATTGAATAGTGTTTTGTTTTCTGTCTGATTACTTTATGGGTGTGTATGATTCTCTAGAAACTACTCCACATCCTGATGTCTGAAATTTTAAAACTAAATTAATGACAACAAAAATAAGTCAAACTATTCATTTAACTAAGAAATTAAATTTTTACAAAGCCCCACTTTCTTTTAAAAAAACTATTATTTGCTTCTATTTATTTATTGGATAGAAGCAGTCAGAAATTGAGAGAAAAAAATGTAAATAGAGAGGGAGAGAGACAGAGAGACACCTGCAGCACTGCTTTACCACTTATAAAGCTATCCTCCTACGGGTGGGGATTGGGGGCTTGAACCTGGGTCCTTTCACATTTTAACATGTGCATTCAACCAGATGTGCCACTGCCCAACCCTGACAAATTCCCACTTTCCAACCATGCTTTTAACCAAAACCAAAGAGAAAGTGGAAAAATAATAGGAACATTATTTCATTTTCTTAACTGGGGTAGATGCAAAATAATAAAACTCTTCTTATAATGTAAAAGAACAGTTTCTATTTATCTAAGAATGAGGGGTAAGATATCCTAAAGTTACGGAATAGTTATGTTTATCTTTGAAATTCATGGGATAAAGGATATTTTTTTTGGGGGGGAGATCTTTGTATACTCTGGTATCTGACTGGAAGACAAAATAAATTGCTAGATGTAAGAATTCAAACTACTAAGATTGTAATAGCTTGTGGCTTGCTTCAGAGGACCATAAAGAAGCAAAGCTATTTAAGCTATTCTTTGAGTAGGGGGAAAAAAGAAACCTGAAAAGAAGGAATTTGAGTTGGTAATGGAAATCCCTTATGACCTACAAACAGGCAAAAAATAAAATAAAATAAAATAAAAGACCGACGATTTAAACAAACCAAAAGGAGACTGATTCATTCTAACAGTGGCTGACCTGGCAAACACTAAGTTTTTTTTTTCTTTCTTTCTTTTTGAATGCTAAAGCAAGACTGAAGAGCACCTTTCCAAAGAACATTGTAAATAGAATTTCAATGCTATACTGGAAGATTAGTTGGAAGAAAAATAATACAGATCAATAGTTTAAGGATAAAGACGACTTCTCCCTACCCATTTCCAGGTTATTATTTCTGGTTTTTTTTTTTTCCTGAAGTTGTCCACAATTCTACACACATGGTGATAATAATTATACCTCATGAAAGGTTTTACTTTCCCCATTTTTTGTGTACCCTGGTGTTCAGCATACCTTTTTTCTTCAAATACACAAATAATTATAGCTATGTTTCCTCCTTTTTTATGCATGCATGCCCTAAGACTGTCAGGACTCATGCATCCTTAATTACAGATAGCAGGAATGCATTTAGATTGTTGTTCTCTGCCAGCCTCTCTTTTTTCCTGCAATGTGCATACATGTCTCTGACACTGGTGAGACTATGAACATCTCTGCTATTTTCTGAGTTAAGAGAAATCCCAGAAGTTCAGAAGAGAAAACACTAAGCAGAACCTGGACTAGAGTTGGTGTATTGCACCAAAGTAAAAGACTCTGGGGTGGGTAGAGAGAAGAGTTCAGGTCCTGGAACAGGATGGCAGAGGACATAGTGGAGGTTGTATTGTGTGGAAAACTGAGAAATGCTATGTATGTACAAACTATTGTATTTACTGTCAATTGTAAAAAAAATAATAATCCCCCAATAAAATTTTTGAAAAATAGAGAAACCCCAGGTTATAATTGAACTCCAGAGTTTTCTGGAAGATCTGGCTACAAGTACTGTGTAATATTTACCCAAGATCAAAATCTTTTGTTTTCTGTCCCTTCCCTCATATATCTCAGAACATTTTTCTAATAAATCACTACACACAGATTTCATCTTATGTTTGTTTCAAGGAAATTGAATATACAACAATACTGCTCACCATACTCAACTTTTCCTTCAAAATTATTTGTGCCAATGCCAACGTGGCCTCTGAACTTTAACTCAGACCTATAGAGCTTTCAACTAGTCCAGAAGTAGAATGAAAACTTAAAATTAAATGCTCTCATTGTTCTTTCATCCCTGAGTTTTAATATATTTTATTATCCCAAAAATACAGCTTTCAAGATTAGAAGAAGGTCTTCCATATTCTTTTCTTATTATAGTATATCGTTAAGCATTAATAAAGCAGTCAATACTTATTAAACCAGTAAGTTTATTTTTGGAATGAAATAAAAACCTCTGTGTAGAGTGAGAAAGGTCTATATTCTTTATTTTATTTTATTTTTAGATTTTATTTATTTGTTTATTTGGATAGAGACAGAGAGAAGTCTAGAGTAGAGGATAGAGAGGGGAAAAGAAAGAGAGAGACACCTGCAGACCTGCTTCCATCACTTGTGAAGCTTTCCCCCTGCAGGTGGGTGCCACTGCCTGACCTCTCTATAATATTTTTAAGCAACACATGACTCATATAAGGCACAAATTCAGTTATGTACAAATTATAAGTGTTTGAAATGCTATCAAAAATGACTAAGAAGCTCAAATATCAATGAATGTAGTCAACTTCCAAAGAAAAGTAAACTATGATTCCATTCTTATTTGGCAGTTTAATTCAATCAATTTTGACCTATATTCTAATAATCCTATTAGAATTGATTGTTTATTTTCATAATTTTTAAACTTGGAATCACATATAAATACATTAGATTCAATGGGTTGGAAATAATTGAATTCTCGCTGAAGAGTTAATAAATATAGTTCAGTTTTCTATCTCAAACAATAAGATATTACCATAATAAAACTTGTTATTTAAGCTAGATATTGGGTTACTCAGTAAAGCACACAGAAGCCCATGATCCTCACTGGTAGGAGAAACTTCACATGCGGTGTAGCAGTGTTTCAGATGTCTCTCTTTTCTGTCTCTCCGTCCCTCCTTCATTCCATCTCTCTTCTCTGTGTCTAACTTCTATCAAAAATATGAAAAAAAAAAAAAAAAAACTCTGGAACTGTCGAGTTCTTGTACAGGCACTGAACCTCAGAAATAATACTAACGTCAAAAAAGAAAAGAAAGCATGAAAGTTACACTTTTCTGTAGAATTTTGGGTTGTAGGGATATCTCTAGTACTTCTCTTTACACTCTTAAAATTATAGTGGAGCTAATTCTGAAAGTAAATGCCTACTACCTCTTACTGAGTAACCACTGTGTAGCAAGTGTGGTGATTTACTATATACATTAATATAATCATGTCTCAGGTTGAAACAGAACTGCTGCATTACTATACAGAGCTTTTCACATTACCCTTTATATTACAATCTGGATAGCTAACAATTTGACATCTCCATATTTTATTGCAAATTCTGCAACAACAGAATAATATAACAAACAATATTTTGAAACTTTTTTTTTCCTTTTCTTCTATGTGACCTAGAGGAGATCTAATTTTTGAATAAACTAAAGTTCTAAGTGAAGCAACCTCAGTTAGGGAGATGATTCTAGTTTGTTTTGCCAGGGACCTTCACAAGTTTATTAAGGAGCACATGAAAAATCAGAAATAGAAAAACTGTAAAAAGCATGAAATATTCTGTCCAATATTGTTGATATTAAAAATGTAAGAATGTGTTTAAGACTTAAAGAATGTGTGTTACTTCTAGAAGACAGTAAAAACAAAGAAAGTTGTAGAAGCTACTATGATGCCATCCTGACCTCCCCTGGAAGATGACCTCACCAATGTGTCCCAGAACCTCACCTCTCCAGAGCCCTACCCTACTAGGGAAAGATAGAAACAGGCTGGGGGTATGAATCGACCTGCCAATGCCCATGCCCAGCTAAGAAGTAATAACAGAAACTAGAATTTCCACTTTCTGCATCTCATGAAGAACTTTGGTCTATACTTTCAGAGAATGGTCAAGAATAGGGAACCTGAGCAGGGGTAGATAGCATAATTGTTATACAAAGAGACTCTCAGACCTATGGCTCCAAAGTCCCAGGTTCAATACCCCCGCCCACCATAAATCAGAGCTGAGCAGTGCTCTGGTAATAGTTAATTAATTAGTTAGTTAGTTAAATTTAACTAATTTAATTTAATTAGTTGGTTAACTAATAAAAATAAAAGAAAAGCTAGGAAACCTGGGATTTGGTGGTGGTACACCTGGTAAAGCACACATAGCAGGAAGTGCATGGACCTACAAGGATCCCAGTTCAAGCCCTGTTTCCCCACCTACAGAGGGGCTGCTTCACAAGCAGTGAAGTACATCTGCAGGTGTCTTTCTCCCTCTCTAGCTTCCCTCTCCCTCTCAGTTTCTCTCTTTCCTATAAATGAATAAATAAATAAATAACTGTAGGAGCAGCGGATTTGTCTTAGATAGCCAGCCCCAGCGATATCCCTGGAGGCAAAAAAAAAAAAAAAAAAAAAAAGAATAGGGAAACTTCCAGTTTAGGAGATGGGACATGGAACTATGGTGCATCTATATGGATTTGTACCCCTGTTATCTTACAATCTTGTTAATCATTATTAAATCACCAATAGTAATATAGCAAAGAAACTAATTTTCACTGACACACACAAATGACATGTCTTCTGTCCTACAGAAAGAAGTCATTTGTCCCATTGTCTCTAATTTCCTATTGGAAAAATATATTGGGTACTGACTAAGAATTTCAATATGCTCTTCCTGGGCACAAGAGGAAGTAGTAGTTTCATTCTTTCCTGTGGTTCCACGTGACTGAGTTCTGGCAAATAGATCGTGAGCAAAATTGGCCACTTTGTAACATATTTCAATTATCAGCATAACCTAATGAAAAGTCTGGATACCTGTGGCACTATGGATACTACAAGTCAGAAATATACTTTAAAAATGTGGAATCACAGATAATTGGATTGTCTTAAAAATCATATTGAATGTGTTAACTTATGCATGCTGATTAAATCATCGCATTTGATTGAGTAGTTTTTTTTTTTCATTTGTCTAAAGGCATAAACTTATGTCAGACCACAATCAATATCCTAACTGAGGTGGATACACCACTTACAAAAATTAACAGAAGATTCTAAGCATAACAAAATAACCTACTTACTTGGCAAAAAGAGAAGATTTCTTACCAAGTCTCAAAGAGTGCATCAACTAATAAAACAGAAGTCTTACACCTACTGATCTCACTTCCTTAACAGTGATTATAATCAGACTGTTAATTCAAAAATTCTAGGAAAAACATAATTCTCTCCCAGATCACCAAGATGGCAGAAGGAAGTCACTTAAGTAGTTAAAAGTGCATGAACTAAACTCAGAGAAAATAGATTACAATTCTTTTTTAAAATTTTTTTTGTATTTATTTATTTATTTATTTATTCCCTTTTGTTGTCAT